>NC_079218.1:43223612-43966112 GCF_029633865.1 Lampris incognitus
GATTCAGGCTTTTTTTTGGACATCGGTTGTGCCGTCATCAGTTTCTGGGGGTGCACTGACCTTTTTTCGTTTGTCTTGGGGAAAAACAAAAACACAGCAAGTGAACATTGGCCAGAGCTATTTTTGCTACCATTTCCACGAGGTGGCTGCTTGATTTTGCCATGTCCCATGACCATAAGTGTTGGGTTCAGCTCCGCAAGGCTCCTACACCTGAGCGAGCGACAAGCTCGGTGGCTAACACCGTGCGACTACTCAGCGTTGTTCTGGTCAGATGAAATCTGAGCTAACCTGATGATAACGTGTCTGTGAATGTTCTCATTCATCCAGGTCATGGTTGTCCAAAGGAGTTGAATCAAGTACAACTGGACTTGGTATATATCTGTGAAGACGTTTCGCCTCTCATCCAAGAGGCTCCTCAGTTCGTGTCTTTCTGACTAGACCAAGCTAGTCTGACTGGTTGGTGATGAGACTCAGATATCTATCCTCTTTGAAGTCGTTATCAGAGCTATATATATATATATATATATATATATATATATATATATATATATATATATATATATATATATATATATATATCAATTTTGAGTCTGAGTTTGAGAAATGCTGAGTCTCATCACCAGCCAGTCAGACCAGCTTGGTCTAGTCAGAAAGGCACGAACTGATGAAGCCTCTTGGATGAGAGGCGAAACGTCTTCACCGATATATACCAAGTCCAGTTGCACTTGATTCAACTCCTTTGGATAACCTGATGATAAATTTCTCGTCTCGGGGAAGGAAGGCTTAAAGGAGAGGGCGAGGGCCAACATTATGACAGCGGTTTAATATGAGAGCGGATATGTTAATAGATGATGCGGTCACGTTGATAACAAAACCACGCAACCGCTATCAGAATCGACGGTCTATGTGTGATCGTGCCTCTGTCTCATGTCACGGCCGCCATGGTTTCATACGGTTCAAAGCTGATTGCTTACCATGTCAGCTTTGTCATATATCAAAACATTGGCTACATGTGCCGTAAAGTATGCGAGCCGTTATCCTTGAGTAAATATGAAACAGGCCATCAAGAGCATGTGAGCTAATTCTGCAGGCTCATTCACGGAGTCGATAAGACAACGACATCGGAGCTGAGTGGCCTCTGTGCTTCTTTTGCAAAAAACATTTAAGAAAAAGAAGACACACTCTATACTTTAAAGTCCCGTATCCAAGTATGTATAACGTTCCCTAAAGGCTGAGGATCAGTCTAGATATGGTTGTCTCGGTTCTGTAGGGTGTAGTAAAGTCTCAGTTTAGCCAAAGGGTATCCTTGTTTGCAGATATGCTAAAACAATGAGATATAATGTGTTTTGTCTGAGTGCGCCTGTTAAGTCGGCTGATGCTGTAATTTCGGCTGAGGCATGCCAACGCTGCAGCGCTGCCTTAAATGGGAAACAAGAGAAAAACAGACCTGTACTTTACTACAACATGGCTCTGATTAAGACCAGATTGGTCTCCCTCTGGTTACCTCTGACCACAGCCAATTCCCCCACTCAGGGCTAGGACTGTTTACACTATGCTCCCTCCCACCCTTCACTTTTACATCAGTTGGGGAAAAAAAAAGTTTGCTCATTGCCAAGTGACTGGCGTGATGATGGATACAGGGGTTCATTTTAAAAAAAAAACACGTTTGCCAATACATCTGTCCATAGATAGATGGATAATAACGGATTACATTTATATAGCACTTTATCTAGACTCCCAAAGCGCTTCACATTGAAGGGGAAACCCACCTCAACCACCACCAATATGTAGCACCACCTGGGTGATGCACAGCAGCCATTTTGCACCAGAACGCTCACCACACATCAGCTTGAGGTGGAGAGGGAGGATTCATTGAGTCAGCTACTCTAGGGGGATGATTAGGTGGCCGGATGGAGAGAGCCAGGTTGGGGATTTTGTCAGGGCACCGGGGAACCCCCTAGTCTTTGCTATGGGATCTTTAATGGTCACAGTGAGTCAGTACCTCGGTTTAACGTCTCATCCGAAGGACGGCATCTCCTACAGCACAGTGTCCCCGTCACTGCACTGGGGAATGTGGATTTTTTTTTTAAGGCCAGAGGGAACACTGTCCCCTACTGGTCTCCCATCCAAGTACTAGCCAAACTCATACCTGTTTAGCTATCTAGCTAGCTAGATAGAGATAGAGATAGAGAGAGAGAGAGAGAGAGAGAGAGAGAGAGAGAGAGAGAGAGAGAGAGAGAGAGAGAGAGAGAGAGAGAGAGAGAGAGAGAGAGAGACTGGAGAGGTCACTTAGTTGAGTGATGAAACGTTTCTCTCAATAAACATTGTGTCCAGATGAACTGATTCAACTTTCTGTGAGAACTTCCCTACATTTGTATTCTTATATGATTCCATCTCAGTAACGAAACAAACAAATCACCCTGTCCCCCTGTCTTTTATTGAGTTCTGTTTCTCACATGCATGCACACACACACACACACACACACACACACACACACACACACACACACACACACACACACACACACACACACACACACACACACACACACACACACACACACACTTATCCAAACTGCTTATCCTACTCAGGGTCGCGGGGATGCTGGAGCCTATCCCAGAAGTCACTGGGCAGTAGGTGGGGAGACGTCCACTATCACCAAACTCCTTCTCCCACTGTATCATGCATATATTATAGAATGCATTTATATCAGTACGTTATAATTTGTGTAGCTCATCCTTGTCAAGCTTTGTTTAGGTTTGTTTAATTGTAATTTGAAAGTGCTAGGGGAAAAAATAACGTTCAAAGCTTGAAATTAAGATTGTTTCTCGTTTGTTTAGACAGGCGTGTTTCTATGCTGCCATCTAGTGGCCAACATGGACATTTCCTTTGCCTCGGTAAAACGAGAACCACAGTTTGCATTAGTTCAGCAATCCAAGTAGTCCCTTACTCAATAATTCACTGAACGCCTATAACAGTTGTTTTCCGCCTTTAACAATTAAATACAACAACAACGACAACAGCAGTAATGATAATAGTCAATCAATCAATCTTTCTTTATTCAGACGCACAGGTAGGTCCATATTAAAAGAAAAATACAACACAGGACAACAACACAAAAATATAGCTAACAGCAGTTCACAAGTCCACAATGATTAAAACCTATGCAGACATTTGTTCCAATGTTTCCAGAAACAAGAGGAGTACCCTGTGTCACTTTGTGTAGGCTCAGTTAAGAGCATTATTTTTGGAGTCAATTAATCGACACATGAATTTATACATAAATTTCCTCAACACATCATGAAAAGTGGAAACATTACTATCACAAACATATGACTTGCACTTGTCCATCTTGGAAGCTTGAGCAAGATTCTGAACGCATCATGATATGCTACCTGCAGCTTTTTCATTTTTGCTTTGCTACAATTGCGCCACAAGTGGGCGGTATAGAGTGGAGTACAGTATGCCCTAAGAAGAGCAAGTTTCAACATCATCTGTACACATATGAAATATGCGTGCCAGCATATTTTTATACAATTATAAAGCTGAGTTGTGATCATTGTGAATATTGTGTGACTATGATTATTTGTGAGACTAATGTATTTGAGAGACTATTGTATTTATGTGATTTGTGATGAGATTATTGTGATTTTAATAACTATATTGTGGTTCTTTTTTGTATGGTTGTTTGTTTTAATTTGTCGAGTCTGGTGTAGAGGATTTATTATCCTGTGCCAGAAATGTTTCATTAAATTTCATTAAATTAATTTTAATCAAATTTCATATTGGCTTGTGCATACAGTTTACAACACCGGCACTGCACATTGTCGTCATCACATAAATCATTCCTGATGATGTGACCCAGATATCTTACTTTGTTCACCACATTTAGTGCTCATTCTACCAAGAAGAAGGAAGGAAATTTCTGCTTCTGGTCCTCCTTGGTTTTTGCAATCATGACAACACTCTTTTGTGAGTTAAATTTGCCAGCTGCACTATAAGGAGACAGGACGACTAAGTCATCGGCGTACATCAGATGGTTAATAAGACTATCCTCCACCATACAGCCAGTCTTACACTCTTTTAAGTTTTTAGAGAGATCATCCATATACAAATTGAATAGAACAGGTGACAGCATTCCACCTTGTCGGACCCCACTGGTCACTGGGAAGGGTGCAGATATACTCTAACTTGCATGGTTTAATGTGAATACCAACAATGCAAGATCCTTATCAAATAAGAGGGGACCCCTCACTCTTGTAGTTTAACAAACAATTTATCATGATTAACTTGGTCAAAAGCTTTTGATGCATCCAGGAAACACATAAACACTGTAGTGTTTTGTCTTCGATACTTACTAACAGCTTCCTTCAGAGCATATATGCACAAACCTGTGTCGTGTTTATTTCTAAAACCAAATTGACTGTCAGTAGTTGATATGTATTGTTGAAGCCTATCCAGGAGAATTCGTTCTAATACTTTGGAAAGTATGCTAGCCAGAGCAACTGGCCTATAATTGTCTATGCTGGATATTCTATCGGTTTTGTCTTTGATTACTGGCACTAGTAAGATGGACACCATAGAGTCAGGTAGGGTGCCATGCATTAACAATCCAGAAAAACACATAGCAAGTAACACTGAGATTCTGTGGCTAGCATACTTCAGATGTCCTGCTTTTATTTGGTCAAGGCCACGTGCTTTGTTCACTGACAATTTCTCAATGGCATAGCACACTTCATCAGGTCTAATAACCACATCATCATTGTTAGACATCACCAACATAAAATTCATCACTCTTTACACAATTAAGAATATCTCTATAGTGTTTTCTCCACAGTTCAGCAATATTTTCAGGCCCAGTAATCCCATCAATGCTGGATGACAAGGGCATCTTACTATTATTAATAACTTTAACTTCCTTCCAGAAGTCATAGACATTATTCTGCTGAAGCTTTTTGGCCATGGAGTTTGCCCTCGTAGCCTGCTCTCTTTTTTTTTTTTAATAAAACATACAGCATATCTAAGTCTAGCGTTAGCCTGTTTCTTGTGTTCACACTCTTGGCCATGCCTAGCTTTTCCTGATGAGACCCAGTTTTTAAAAGCTTCTTTGGCCTCTACATGTAGCTCAGCTACATATTCATCCTGGCCTGACAATATGTTGTTAAGCCCTTTTTTGGTAGAATGGTTTACTGCCATTATTTAGACAATTCACAGTTTTATCATACATTATACATAGATCATGCTTGTGGTTTTGGTTCTTACAGTTAATGCTGCCACACAGAATAGCATCAAATGGTATATCCATATTACTTAGGCTGTTATCAGTCAGTGAATTATAATGCTTTTAGTCGTCTTTGGTAAGCCTAGAACAATCTACTTTCCCACTTTGTTCACAGTTATCACAAGTTGACCTGAGATGTCTGTGAATGTTCTCATTCATCCAGGTCATGGTTATCCAAAGGAGTTGAATCAAGTGCAACTGGACTTGGTATATATCCGTGAAGACGTTTCGCCTCTCATCCAAGAGGCTTCCTTAGTTCGTGCCTTTCTGACTAGACCAAGCTAGTCTGACTGGCTGGTGATGAGACTCAGAATTTATCCTCTAGGAGTTGTTGTCAGTTGACCTGAGGTCAAAGTCCCCACATTTAATATCCTAGACACAGGTATGTGATCTGTTGTGGCCACACCATACAAGATCTCCACTTTCTCCAAACATTCATGAGCATCGGCTGTACGTATACAGTGATCCAGCCAGGATGTTGTATGCCATACTTCGCTGGTATATGTGTAGCTATCTACTGGCAGCAGCACTTTACTAGAAAGAACCGACTTACAATCTTGACAAAATTGGATTAGGTGTTCACCGAATAAGGAATTAATATCTGAGATATCAGCATTCATGTCTCCCACAACGATTATACACGTATATGCACTTTATTTAATAAATGCACTAATAAAAGTGAGCCTGTTATGTTATTCATCCTCATTTTGGTAACATTCATAAGGAGTGCAAACATTTAAAGTTATAAAGACATTGTTATTATGTACAACTTTGATTGCTATGCACCATTCCACCTCTAATCTAATCACACTGATCAGTGGGTCATGTTTCTTGTGCCAGAGAATGGCCACTCCCCCAGGTATTCTGCCATGCACTATCCCCTTGTTTAGGTCTGTTGTGGACTCCCCTGCCCCATGGAAATCATTATTAACAGAATTAAATTTGTCGAAATCTTGTTTAGCCAATAAAGTCTCTTGTATACATACACAAGATATCAGCGTCCCCCCGGGAGTTTGTGTATAACAGTACGTTGTGTTTTGTAACGATACCTTTCATAATGATCAGTATATTTGCAGAGCACTTTCAAAAAAATATACAAGGTGCCTCACAAAACTATACAATCATGAATCGCACTTAAAATACAAAGAGAACAGTTAAAAAATGGATTTGTGCAAAATATGAATGTTGCACAAAACAAACAAGGATGGCAAAATGGATAATGGTAAAACAGGATACAATTCCTCAAAATAATGATAGAAATGGAAACGAATATCAAGAGTGGAATAAGCATAACAACAAACCAAACCAGAAGAAAGCGTTAATAGACAAAAACACGTTTATAACAGTATGTCTTTTGGATTTGCAGTTGTTGTTCCTAACCCCGGCATATTCTGCCACCTTCTGGCCAAATATTGAAGTGTGCAGATGTCTCTCCCTCTCTCAGCTCGCCTCTGCCACGGCTCTCACAGGAGCGGGAAGGAAAGATGCCGTAAAATTAACCATGATTTTTAACATGATGGTAGAATGTTCCCTCGACCTGAACCTTTAAGACCGTTTTCGATTTTGCCAAATGTGAAAAGGGAAACTGGGCAGAAGCCTTGCTTTTATATGTGTGTGTGTGTGTATATATATATACACTACCGTTCAAAAGTTTGGGATCACCCAAACAATTTTGTGTTTTCCATGAAAAGTCACACTTATTCACCACCATATGTTGTGAAATGAATAGAAAATAGAGTCAAGACATTGACAAGGTTAGAAATAATGATTTGAATTTGAAATAAGATTTTTTTTACATCAAACTTTGCTTTCGTCAAAGAATCCTCCATTTGCAGCAATTACAGCATTGCAGACCTTTGGCATTCTAGCTGTTAATTTGTTGAGGTAATCTGGAGAAATTGCACCCCACGCTTCCAGAAGCAGCTCCCACAAGTTGGATTGGTTGGATGGGCACTTCTTTGAGCAGATTGAGTTTCTGGAGCATCACATTTGTGGGGTCAATTAAACGCTCAAAATGGCCAGAAAAAGAGAACTTTCATCTGAAACTCGACAGTCTATTCTTGTTCTTAGAAATGAAGGCTATTCCATGCGAGAAATTGCTAAGAAATTGAAGATTTCCTACACCGGTGTGTACTACTCCCTTCAGAGGACAGCACAAACAGGCTCTAACAGGTACTATTTAATGAAGATGCCAGTTGGGGACCTGTGAGGTGTCTGTTTCTCAAACTAGAGACTCTAATGTACTTATCTTCTTGCTCAGTTGTGCAACGCGGCCTCCCACTTCTTTTTCTACTCTGGTTAGAGCCTGTTTGTGCTGTCCTCTGAAGGGAGTAGTACACACCGGTGTAGGAAATCTTCAATTTCTTAGCAATTTCTCGCATGGAATAGCCTTCATTTCTAAGAACAAGAATAGACTGTCGAGTTTCAGATGAAAGTTCTCTTTTTCTGGCCATTTCGAGCGTTTAATTGACCCCACAAATGTGATGCTCCAGAAACTCAATCTGCTCAAAGAAGTGCCCATCCAACCAATCCAACTTGTGGGAGCTGCTTCTGGAAGCGTGGGGTGCAATTTCTCCAGATTACCTCAACAAATTAACAGCTAGAATGCCAAAGGTCTGCAATGCTGTAATTGCTGCAAATGGAGGATTCTTTGACGAAAGCAAAGTTTGATGTAAAAAAAATCTTATTTCAAATACAGATCATTATTTCTAACCTTGTCAATGTCTTGACTCTATTTTCTATTCATTTCACAACATATGGTGGTGAATAAGTGTGACTTTTCATGGAAAACACAAAATTGTTTGGGTGATCCCAAACTTTTGAACGGTAGTGTATATATATATATATATATATATATATATATATATATATGTATATATATATATGTTCCCTCCTATGAATGTTTCTGGTTCTCCCTAAAAGGAAAAAAAATTGCTTGGCCAACTGTCCCTCGCTAGTTGCCGTAATCTTACGTCGCTAGTTCCCGTCTTACGTCATCAAAATGAGACAAACTCAATAGGCATGGAGGAACGTCAATGTTGAGCAATTTGTGACCTTCTCAAGTTATTCACAAATTAACCTGTTCAGGTGAGGTGATGATTTTCATGTGGCAGCGACTTAAGATAGTCTGTTACGAGAACGAGGTACATTTGTGTCGTCGGTGTTTACTGCTCCGGAAAGGGGCGTTAAAGCTAACGTTAGCAGCAGGGTGGTGTAATGGCTCTTTGCCGCTTTGGAAATCTTGCTCTGAATCGGCCCATTATTTAAAGCTTTTATCCTCTGCTATAATGACCTAAATCTTAAATTGAGTGTGAGTTATTTGATGCCCATACGTAGTACCCCTGACATGCCATATTACTCATATTGTTTTTATGTGCTGTAGACTTAAAAAAAAATCCTTTGCAGAATGTCGACGAAGCAGGCATCAGTCCATGCCAAATGGATCATTGGCAGAGTAATAGGGACCAAGATGCTGAAGACAGCCAAAGTCCGTGTTACAAGACTAGTGCTGGACCCTTATCTGCTCAAGGTATATTCTAACGGCCTCACTCTTTAAATTGGTACAGGGCGATGTCGAAAGAATCATTTTTTTACGAAAGCCAGAGGGAATCTTACGCGATCACGATATCTGCTTACATATGCAAAAATACCATTTAGGGATCCAACTGAGCTTCATCACACCGAACTCTCTGGTAATATAAAGTATGATATCAAACCAAAGCTATAAATACTCATTTCAAATATTTTAGACCTCATTTTGTGATCAAGTTTTGTCGTTTCGTTAATTTCAATGATAAACTTGTGTATCACGCTGTGACAATATCCGTATGCCATCCTAATACCATACCATTGAAAGACGGCGAACAATGATATTGAATCATTGCCCTCCTGTTTAGAATACATATGATGGATTGTTGATGTAATATTTTGTCATTAAATTTGAAAAAATACCATTGATTAAGTAATTTAGGTTACTTCTGGCTTCTGGTCACCTAATGTTCCAATTGCAAAGATGGGGGGAAAAAAACAATCATGCAAAATAACTTGTTTTAATTTTCTGGTGTCATTCTATGGGGACACCTACTCTCAGTTGTGATGGAGGTAGTATTGATTGGATTGGGTAAATTAATAACTACATATTTGATTATAATTAAATATTTGCAGTTGCTATTCACATGTATCTAAATCATTACACTGAATTCAAATGTAATTTCATTTACATCTGTGTTTCAGAGCCAGATTTCTAACTGCTCCTCAAATTTAGATTTTATTGTTGTACACTTATCATGTCTTAAAATAATGTCTTAAAATAATCTAATGCTAACAACTGTTGTCATTTCTTCCCAATAGTACTACAACAAGAGGAAGACCTACTTTGCTCATGACGCTTTACAGCAGTGCACAGTTGGAGATGTAGTTCTTCTTAAGGCCCTGCCCGAGCCAAGGTCAAAACATGTCAAGCATGAATTGGCTGAGATAGTGTACAAAGTAGGTAGAGTCATTGACCCGCTGTCAGGAAAAAAGGTGGCGGGAAGAGAGTTTTTGGAACCTTTAAATGACCTTCCACACAACCTGGAAGAGATGACATTGGCAGAAAAAATTCAGGCACTTGATATCTCTGCTTCCTCCTGTGAAACTTCACCCCCAGATTCTGTTCCATTGCAAGCTTCGTGACTTCATGTTGATAAACTGGATTTTTTTTCCCTGTAATATGTTACTCTGCAAATACATCCTTTATTTCTGTTCTTGGTGTAAATAGGTGTTCATAAATGTGTACACATGATTGAAATGTATCACATAACTTGTTTTATTTGCTCCCTACTCAGGTAGGTGGAATAGACATTTCTAAAAAAAATTGCAATAAAATGATAAGGAATGACATAAGTAGCTGCTGCGTCATTTTCACACAAACGAATACATGGTCCATGGAAAGCACCTATGCTTATAGTGAGATTTATTGAACAAGGCCGAGATTATATACTCTATGGCAAGTTGCTAAGTACCTGGATGTGAGAAGCCTCAATCATTAAGGCTGGGTCCTTGGTCGGCGTTGTTGGCAGTTCATCAATAAATTAGGATAAAAGATTGCAAAAAAAATACTGGCAAATTAGCACCAATTTGTCAGTATTTTTTGCAGTCTTTTATCCTTCGTATAATTAGTTCCATGAGGAAGGTATACCTGCATGATAATGTTATGTACAAATTAAAATAGTTTGGGTGGGTGTCTGCTTCATTGGGTTGATATTGTAATAATTCCAGAGGCAGTTCACTTGTGATATTGTCTATTGAAAGTCAAACTAAGCTTTCACTCCTAACTGGTAATAAAGGAACCATGAGAAACAACCCAGTGAATGTCCATCACACACTCATCAGGATCAATGCACTTGCGCTGCCTGATTACCGTCAATCCACAGGAAGAGGCGAAATCGTGCTGATATTTGACGTTGTCGTGGAATTTACCAATGCATATTGGAGATGTAACAAACATGTTGAAATAAACCACGTTGACTACATAATGCATTCTGACTGCTTAGCATGCCGCGTCAAATGTAGATGATAGTTTACATCATAAATTGTATTCTTTGAAACAACTCTGTTATTGCACAATGTATATTTGATTGTGACATTGTTAAAGAATGCGAATAAAGTTTATGGAGGAAAAAAAAAGAAAGACGATTAAGGTCAGCTGATGGCCCTGCTCCGGTCCTCCCCGGGGACAGTCTGAACTGTGCGTGTACCGCAGCTGCAGCCTTCTCCGATAAACAACGGGGAAGATGGCGACTCGAGTCCTTCAGAGTGTGGGCAACGGCCTCAAACAGACCAGAAAGGGCCTCCAAACGAAAGGACAGGTGACAGTCACCATCAGGTCAGGTTGTTTTTTTTTACAGCAACACCCTAATGAGAAGTTAGTCCCCGACACTATTTCTACGCGTAGCGTACTGAGAATTAACAGCAATGACAAAAGTCCGGTATGCTAACCGCTAGCATGCTCGAAGCTAACGTTTCGCCGTACGCGCCGCCTTCCCTTTTTCTTGGGGGGGGGGGGGGATTAGCCTAGCGTTAGCCCGGCTACATTGAGGTTGTTAAGTTGGCTAACTCACGGCTAATGCTAGTTATTATTCGCCGGCCCTGCAAAAGTTTCGAAGTAGCTCATTTGAACAGTTCCTCCCCTAAACGGGCCACACAAAACTTATCACAATTTTCCTTGGCCGTATGCCGAAAGAATAAAATCTCAGTGAGTTGTCTCTCAGTCCCGAACCAACTTCAAGGTCAAAATGCATATCGGGGTCGCTGCAGAACAACCTTTGTTTTGTTTGCGTGGAGCACGGCCGGATGCTATGTCAGATATATAATCCCCGGGGAATATAAACGTGACTTTAATTTAAGTTTTTTTTCCTTGCGGGGAATCTTTTGCTTGTTTGAGAACCCACCGAGTTTATGAATGCACTGTGCTGAAGTGGTTTTGGGTTGGCCAGTTGTCAAAAGCTGCTTCTCTGCTAGTAGGGCAATAGTTGACCACTGCTGGGGTGCTTGTCCGTTTTGTTTTCAGAATGCTTTTCATATTGTCTGCACAGGGAAACCTGGACTGGTACTATTATAGTTTACCGAGACGCTGACAGACTGTTTAATGGTGTCCGTTGTATTGATAAGTCACTGTACTCTAATCCTTTGGCCACTGACTCCTTGTAACACCCGCACCTGCTCTCCTCTTGCCGTTGGACTCTATTATAGTTAACACTGATGTTTCAGTCTTGGTACTATTCTCCCAGTTTTCTATTTGTGCGTACTGTGTAGAGTAGATGTATTATTCCCTAAATCCTTGTTCCTCTGCCTGTTTAATAGATATCCTGCAAAATTTTATATCCCATGTATTGCATGTGAACAACCTGACAAGTTCTTTGAATGTGAAAATTTACTAAACTAATTAAACATTTACTGATTCTGATAATTGCACCATGTAGTTTAACATGTTTCTACTTATATTTTAAAAGAGTTCGTTCCGCATTACATGGAGCAGTTTATGTGATAGTTAGGCAGTGCTTGGCCCAGAGCTGTTTTTTTTTTAATCTTTTCTTTTACAAATTTAATTAATGTTGGATCTCTTCTGTGTACCCCTTTGCACCCTAGGAGCCTCTCCGCTTCCAACAATAGGAACCGTGAAGACAGCTGGTTCAAGTCGCTCTTTGTAAGAAAAGTTGACCCCAGAAAAGATGCTCACTCTCATCTTCTGGCCAAGAAGGAAGACAACAACCTCTATAAAATACAGTGTATGTATTTAATGCACTGCCTATGGCATATCCAAAATGATCCTTGATAGCAAATGGACTATTGCATTGTGTATAGCACTCATTTATGCAGGCAGTCTCTCCATCTTAAAATATTATCAGAAAAAAAAAATCTTAGTTCATTACAAACTAGTGTATTTTAAAATGTGGTCTGACTGGACTGTTGCAGATTAGATAAATGCTGACATGGTGTGGGTATTATGGTTGTACATGGTACAACATTGCTCTGTTCTGTTGTTTTTCAACAAGATTAAAATGGATTAAAAGATGTAAAAACTGTTTCTCCAGGACAATCTTTTTCAATCTGTTACATGCCATATTGCCTAACAAGGCTTTCTCTTGCAGTTCACAATGTCAAGCCAGAGTGCCTTGATGATTACAACAAACTTTGGTAAGACTTCTCCATTTTCCCGCTTAAACACCCTGACTAGGCACTGCTTTAGTAAACCCTGCTGACATCCTGGTTAAATCTCTCTGCATGTGTATGTACATCCTTAGTGAGAACGTCTTGCCTTCAATCCATGCTGACCCTCAATACCCTTGTGAGCTAGTGGGCACATGGAACACATGGTATGGAGAACAGGATCAGGCAGGTAAGATTATGCCCTAAGCACCATATCTAAACACATTCATTAGGAAAGACTGTGCATGTCATTAAAAGCTGGGCTGACAATGTTTTCTTAGCAATCCAGGCCTGCAAATATCAATTTTCAGTGGCTCACTTGGCCATTTTGATTGCTTCATCTATTCTATAACAAAATTACATTGCAGAGACCCCCCCCCCTTTTTGCAAATTGTGATCAAAAATGTCAGAGTTGCTCAACAGCACCAGTACATTCTTGTCATAATCTATGAACATGCTCAGAGCGACAAATGCTGTCGGTCACATGCACAAAACGACAAGGTAATCACTGCTCCTCAATGCGCTGTGTGCCTCGTAGAATCTTCGTGTCTCCTTGAAGAGAACAATGCTTAAAAGAGAAAAGATTTAGGAAGTAGGTTAACTAAATTCAATTTTTCAGCCTTAGTATGCACAGAAAGTTCTGCATATGCGGAAAAGTAGAATCTTGCATAGCATTGTTGTATTTTTGTTTATTTGAAAAGTAAAGATAAAACAGAAGGATTACTAGACCTCAATCAGTGATTCCATTCTATTCTATCAATTAAAATAGATACATTTCAGAACAGCTGGACATGTGAGGCAAGTGGTTTCAGTTAGGGCCAGTAAAATAGAGAATTGGTAAATTGATTTGAACGTCAACCCCTTAAAAGTTCTTGCCTGCAAATAGTTTCATTGCTTATTTCCTTGAAATACTACTCCTATCACATTGCTGCTGCTGGTGATATGGGTTAAGTTGCTTAAGATTATGAAATTCATAAAATTTCACTCCACTTACACCTCAAGGGTTTTAGATTCAGACATCTTCACCAAATTCTTGTCGAAGCTCTCCTACCCAGTGAGCTAACATCCATTTTCTCATTTTACTTTTACGTTTCAGTTAATTATAGCTATGGTCATATCACAAATTCTCTGGCTGCAGTCCATTTTGTCCTTGTGGTGACATTTGTCATTTCCCAGTTTGTAACCTGCCACAAATGTGACTGTACCCTCTCGGGCTGTGGTTTTCAAACTCGCTGTCAGAGATCCATAGTACTGCCAATTTTCTTGTGTGACAGATAGTTAATTACTTTGACTTGTACGGTCAGGTACTCCAGATGTCTAATCAGAGAGGTTTCAGACTTGGAACAACAGTTGAAAATATTGATACTAATTAACATTATTTATTTATTTTATTCTTTTTGATTTTGTTATACTTTAACGATCCCCATAGGGAAATTACGCTCTGCATTTAACCCATCTTAGTCGTGTGGCTAGGAGCAGTGGGCAGCCGCCGTGCAGCGCCTGGGGACCAACTCCAGTTTGTCTTGCCATGCCTCGGTCAGGGACACAGACAGGAGTATTAACCCTAACATGCATGTCTTTTTGATGGTGGGGGAAACCAGAGCACCCAAAGAACATGCAACTCCACACAGAGGATGACCTGGGATGACCCCAAGGACCTTCTTGCTGTGAGGCGGCAGCACTAACCACTGGGCCACTGTGCCGGCCAATTATTATTAATTATTATTATCATGGTATTTCCAATGATAATGCTGATTAACAAATGTAAAGAAATTGAGTCCAACTATGGTTATTTGACTTCTCTGCATCAAGACAGAGATGGTCGACCACAGTCATATTTTTTTGCTTTTCTTTTGACATTGTCGTTTCAAGTCTGAACTTTAATGTAAGCTAAAGCCACAAATGGTTATTGTGGGTTTAGGCTTGTAATGGAATGTTAAGTGTTATATGTTCTCAGGGATAAAAAGTTGTATGATAATATCCAAAGGCAAACTTTGGACACTTGGAGCTACTATCATTATGATAGTGATGTTCATGAAATAAGATTATGACAAAAAGGAGCTGTGTGCTCCATTATTGTCATCTCTGGTTGATATTTTACTTTCTCTGTTAAGCTCTATATTGTGTAACAAAGCTAGCTGACTTACTCTGTTGTGTGTGTTGTGCGAAATCTGAACATCAGATGCCATGTAGCTTCACATTTATTTTTCTAAAATCTTTTTAAATCACAGGATGTGGTTAAATCACAATGTCAAAGATCTCACATTTGACAACTTAATTTTTATGGTCAAATGCTGAGCACTCAAGTTGCAACAATTTAATAATTGAGCAGATCAGCTTGCGAACACTAGAATACACTATAGCTTCTAATTAACTAATTGTCAAGATAGGAGAATAATCTTTCAAGTAAAATCCAACATTTTAATGAGATATATAATCCAGTGAGTCAAGTAAATTCTTTATGAGACAGTACAAGCCTGTTTCATGCCATAAGCAATCATCAGTTGTCAGTCAAGTTACACAGGAAAGAACATACCATTTACTGCCTCGTCATGCACATCACGTGCACAACGTCTAATGGGGAAGGGAGAGGTGCCTACATTAAAAAATTGAAAAACACGTGATTGCTAACGGGGGGGGGGTAGGTTGCATACAAGGTTAATGGTATTTGCCTATTGGCATGATTTATTTATAATTACAAAACAGATGCTCATATCTGTCTGTAACTGCTGGCCAATTCATTCCTGTTATTCAGTGTAGACATTTCTGGTTTGCAAACGATATTTTTCAGTTAGACATAGATTGCACATTTTACTACTGGTTGAATATGTAGTTAATTGAATATGTAGTAAAATGTGCAATCCATGTCTAACTGGAAAATATTTTATCCTTTGCAAACTAGAAATGTCTACATTGAATAACAGGAATGAATTGGCCAGCAGTTGCAGACTGGTATAAGCATCTATTTTGTAATTATAAATAAATCACGCCAATAGGCAAATACCAATAACCTTGTATGCAAACTAACACCCCCGCCCCACTGGACCATTAGCGATCATATGTTTTTGAATTTGTGAATGTAGGCACCTCTCCCTTCCCCATTGGACGTTGTGCATGTGATGTGCATGACGATGACGAGGCAGTTAATAGTATGTTATTTCCCGTGTAACTTGATTGACAGCTGATGATTGCTTATGGCCTGAAACAGGCTTGTACTGTCTCATAAAGAATTTACTTGAATCACTGGATTTTTGGGGGGGGGGTTTGTTTTTTTTTTTTTTTGTTTGTTTTTTTTGTTTGTTTGTTTTTTTTGCTCCTTGTTTGCACTTTTCCTACCGTTATATATATGTGTGTGTGGAGTCTAGGACTCTTCCTAGAGCTGGCCGCCCAGCCAAACTGAGCAATTGGGGGAGAAGGGCCTTGGTCAGGGAAGTGACCAAGAACTCGATGGTCACTCTGACAGAGCTCCAGTGTTCCTCTGTGGAGATGAGAGAACCTTCCAGAAGGACAACCATCTCTGCAGCACTCCACCAATCAGGCCTTTATGGTAGAGTGGCCAGATGGAAGCCTCTGCTCAATAAAAGGCACATGAAAGCCCGCTTGGAGTTTGTCAGAAAGCACCTAAAGGACTCTCAGACCATGAGGAAACCAAGATTGAACTCTTTGGCCTAAATGCCAAACGTCACGTCTGGAGGAAACCCGGCACCTCTCATCACCTTGCTAATACCACCCCTACAGTGAAGCATGGTGGTGGCAGCATCATGCTGTAGGGATGTTTTTCAGCGGCAGGAACTGGGAGACTAGTCAGGATTGAGGGAAAGATGAATGGAGCAAAGTACAGAGAGATCCTTGAGGAAAACCTGCTCCAGAGCACTCAGTACCTCAGACTGGGGCGAAGGTTTACCTTTCAACACGACAACGACCCTAAGCACACAGCCAAGACAATGAAGGAGTGGCTTCGGGACAAGTCTGTGAATGTCCTTGAGTGGCCCAGCCAGAGCCCAGAATTGAACCCCATTGAACATCTCAGGAAAGACCTGAAAATAGCTGTGCAGCGACGCTCCCCATCTAACCTTACAGAGGTCGAGAGGCTCTGCAGAGAAGAATGGGAGAAATACCCCAAATATAGGTGTGCCAAGCTTGTAGCTTCATACCCAAGAAGACTTGAGGCTGTAATCGCTGCCAAGGGTGCCTCAACCAAGTACTGAGTAAAGGGTGTGAATACTTATGTACATGCAATATTTCAGTTTTTTATTTTTAATAATTTCAAAAATTTCTACAAAACCTTTTTAACTTTGTCATTATGGGGTATTGTGTTTAGATTGATGAGAAAAAAAAGGAATTTAATCCATTTTGGAATACGGCTGTAACATAACAAAATGTGGGGAAAGTGAAGGGGTGTGAATACTTTCCGGATGCGCTGTGTGTGTATATATATATATATATATATATATATATATATATATATAATTTGTTGGGGGCGGCACGGTGGCACAGTGGTTAGCGCAGTCGCCTCACAGCAGGAAGATCCTGGGTTCAAGCCCTGGGGTAGTCCAACCTTGGGGGTGTCGTCCCAGGTCGTCCTCTGTGTGGAATTTGCATGTCTGCATGGGTTTCCTCCGGGTGCTCCGGTTTCCTCCCACAGTCCAAAGACATGTAGGTCAGGTGAATCAGCCATACTAAATTGTCCCTAGGTGTGTGTGTGTGTGTGTGTGTGTGTGTGTGTGTGTGTGTGTGTGTGTGTGTGTGTGTGTCGGCCCTGTGTGATGGCCTGGCGGCCTATCCAGGGCGTCTCCCCGCTTGCCGCCCAATGACTGCTGGGATAGGCTTCAGCATCCCTGTGACCCTGAAAGCAGGATAAGCGGTTCAGATAATGAATGGATGTATATATTTGTTGAGCACTTTCCCTACCGTTGAGTGTTTTATTTAAAGGAAAAAAATATATATATATATATAATATGAATGATGTGATGGAGCCACACATTATTCTTTATTCTCCTTGTATCCTAGTTCATCTGTGGAGATATCGGGGAGGATACCCAGCCCTCACCGATGTTATGAGCAAACTCCGGCAGAATAAGGTATGGGATATTCCTTAAAGCACAACTAAACTGGGCCTGTAAGCCACATCCATCAATGCACCTTCGGCTCTGAAATCAATGCCTTGCTTTAATCTGTTTCATCTGTTTATTTCATGCATTGTTGAGTCTAGCTGTATAAATGCCTCAGATGTAGTTGTAATATAATTGTAATTTTCATAGGAGATTGGCTGCACACACTGTGCAACAAGTTGCTGGAAGAGACTCTTCCCAAGACAATTTGCCTTTATCTGATCATTTTCCCCTAAATCAAATGTTCTTTTTGGGCTTATTCTGTTTCAACGTTGGTTTATTAAGGCCATATCTCAGAAGATGATTTCCTCTGATTTTTGCTTTCAAGATCTTTAATTCAAGTATAATTCAAGTGAAAATAAATCCATCCATCCGTATACCTGCTAATCTAAATCAGGGTTGAGGATCAAGTGAAATGTCAACTTAACAATTGTGCTTATAAACAGATTTATTACTGTGCCACTTTGCCTACCTTGATAGATTGTATTCAGATTGCATCAAGTCAAACTGAAGCAGCCACTACTCTTATGATAAACCACTGAAACAAAATCTATTTCAAGTTTTAAGGAGAGATATTCAGAATATTTTTCTTTCAAGAACAAATTTAAGAAAATCATAAATTATGACTTACCAAGTGTGCTTGGTTATGATGATTAGTATCTGTGATGGAAATATCAAAGATGTTGGGAGACTTTCAGACCTTTAGAATCCTGTAATCCAGTGAATCCAGTGGTTCCCAACCTGGGGTCCACTACCCCTGGGGGGCGGGGGGTGCATGAGGCTTTTCTGCTCTGAGGTTGTGAAAGTGCACATGTTAAATAAAAGCATAATAACTCACTTACTGGATAATTTATTTTATACAAAAGTCTGTATATAAAAACATTTAAAAAGAGACACCCCCCCCCCATTTTAAAATGTAGTTGGGCTACACTTAGTAACCACACCTCTGTGACCCGTCAATCTGCGCTATCAAACTGTGAGCGGGCAGTGTTTTCAGGTAGCTCCTCAGCTAGCAGCTAATGTTAGCTCATCTTGGTTTGTTCCTGCAGTCAGCAGCAGCTCTTTATGAATGAAACTATATGGCGGAGAAAGGTAAAAGTGCGGATTACTCGGTGTCAAGAAAGAAAGTAAGGCTTTATTTCGAGAGCCATCTTAACGTTAGTTTTATGGAAGGACAGGACAAGTCTCGGCCAGAATGTGTCAATGTGTGGCGAGAAACTAGGTCATGACAGCATGAAGCCAAGCAAAATGAAACGACACCAAGAGACAAAATACCAAGAGACTAGTGGTGAAAGTCAGGAATTTTTGGAGAGGAAAAAGCAGGTGGCGCTATCAAGAAGATCCGCCGACATCAGAAAAGCATTTGAACGAGCAGGTAGTGATTTGCACAGAGCCACAGAGGCGTCATTTGGGTGTTCACTATTAATTGCCAAGGCTAAAAAGCCACACACTATTTGAGAGCAGCTTATCAAACCCGCCTGTCTGAACATTGTAGAGAGGCTGTGTGGCCCACACGCGGTTGATGAAGTGAAAACCGTCCCACTCTCTGACAATACCGTCAAAGACAGAATTGATAAAATGGCTGGAGATTGTCAGAACCAGCTGCACGAGAGACTGAGGAATGTTCCCTTTGCCATTCAGTTGGATGAAACAACAACAGTGTCAGACGAGTCCGTGCTCATCGTTTATGTTCAGTATGTTGATGGTGATGACTTGAAACAAGACATTTTTATGTCTACTAGTCTAACCACAACAACAACAAGCCAGGATATTTTTATGGATGTGGACTCCTATCTCTCATCTAACAATCTGCCCTACGAGAACCTTGTTGCACACTGCATGGATGGGAATGCAGCTATGATGGGCAAAAACAAGGGATTTAACAGCCGCTTGAAGGAAAAAGCCCCGGGATGCATAATTTTCCACAGCATGCTACATCACCAAGCGTTGGCCAGTAAACAACTTTCGGAAGACCTTAGTGACACTCTGGCAACTGTTAAAGTTGTAAACTTCATTAAGGCTCGTCCTATTAACAAGAGACTGTTTTCCCAGCTTTGTGAGGACGAAGCGCATCAAACACTGCTGTTACACACAGGTGCGCTGGTTGTCGCGTGGACAAGTGCTTGTGCGTTTTATGGAACTGCAGGAAAAAATAATGGAACAATCGATCGCTGTGCGAACAGCTGACGGATGCGTTTTGGATCAACACAGCATACCTAGCAGACACTTCTCACTCTACATTGAGACAAACAAATGGATGCAAGGCCCTGAATCAAACATTGTGCAGTGCAAAGAAGCTCACGACATTTTTGTGCGCAGACTGGAGTACAGAGTTGGGAAAATGACAAAAGGGGAGCTACAGTCATTTCCACTGCCGATGAAACAGTCTGGTGGCACTGTGCGCGCGACTTTACGCGGCACATAAACCTGCTTCGGGAGGAAGCTAAGTCCCGTTTTACCGATGTTGACGAGTACTTATCAAAGGAATCGTGGGTGATGGACCCCTGCACCACCAGCCTCGAGGACGTGGAATACCTCGGCTGTGAAGATAAGCCTGCTGACCTTGAAGCCGATTCGGTGTCAGAAATATTCCAGCAGAACGGATACAAAAATTTTTGGATAGTCAAAGGACACGCTGTTGCACCCAGACTTGCCAAACAGGCAATTACAAGAGTTATTCTGCCATTCAGCACTACATATCTATCTGAGACAGCCTTCAGTACCCTTGTAACAGTAAAAACAAAAGCCCACAACAGACTCCATGTACACCAGGACTTTAGGCTGGCTGTCACAAGCAACCCTGACAACCTAACCCAACCCAACCTAACCCAACCCAACCTAACCCTGACATCCCATCCCATCCCAAAAAAAACGGTTATTAGTTTATGAATTAACAGGATGGTACCGACTCAGTAAAAATGTTACTGTTAGAGCCAAAATAACACACAGGCCTACTGTCTGTCATAAAACAGTGTTCACAACTTTACATGATGTGTATGCGGATGTGAGATGTCATATTACAACAGTACTAATATGTTGTTTCAGTGAGCCTGGGTCAGATGAAAACTAGTACTAATGTGTTGATGTTTTAGTGAGCCTGGGTCAGATGTCAACAGGCTTACTCTGTTGGGTTCTTTAAAGAAAACGTTAAGCTTACACAAGACGAGACATTTAAACACATGTTCTGATGATGGAAACGAGACATTTATTGAAGATAAAGGTGGAAAAAACTATAATTGGATGTTAATTTTTGCAAATAAATATTTGGAATGAATTCTCTTGGGTGGGTGTGTGTGTGTGTCTGTGCATGCGTGTGCGGGCCAGGGGGGCTCAGCTTTTCTTAGAAACAAGTGGGGGGGGGGGGGGCTCCAAGAAAAAAAGGTTGGGATCCACTGCTTTAATCAGCCATCCATCAATTATCCAAGCCGCTTATCCGAATCCGGGTCGCGGGATGCTGGAGCCTATCCCAGCAGTCATTGGGTGGCAGGCAATGAGCCTTTGATCATAATTGAATTTATTTTCCCCCAAATTCTTTGATTTTTTTTCCCTGTGCATTACAGTGACTGGAATATTTGCTAGGATACATGACTTCAAAGTGACAACAGAAATATTTTCCTCCACTATCATCAAGAGTTTCTCATTCCCGTTCTATCTAAGATTTTTTTTTTTTTTTTTTTTAGAGAGTTGTTCCTTATCCGATGCGAGGGTCTAAGGACAGGATGTTGTGTTGCTGTAAAGCCCACTGAGGCAAATTGGTACTTTGTGCTAGTGGGCTATACAAATAAAATTGACTTGACTTGCCAAAGATGACCACATGTTCTATTGCAATTAAATGATTTCTCACGTCTTAAACATGGACACACTGAAATTTCTTCAACTGATTTACTATAATTGGTATTACTGTCTTTTTTTTTTAATCTTGATCTACACAACCATCTGAGTACCAAATACAGGTTTTAATGGAGTATTTTGTATTATGTGCTTACCCAAAGGAACTGGGAAATTGATTTGTGATGCTGCTCTCTGTTGAAGGAGTTCATGGACTACAGGAACGAGAGAGGGAAGATGCTGCTGTCCCGCAGAAACCAGCTGCTTCTGGAGTTCAGCTTCTGGAATGAGCCCGTTCCCCGCACGGGACCGAACATCTACGAGCTCCGTTCATATCAACTCAGGGTAAACTCAGACTGTATAAAAAAGACAGACATAGCTATGCCTGTGACGTCACCCATTGGTTTTTGAAAGGCTGTTTTGAAGCCTAGAGTTTGGCTTTATACTCACCACACTCTTTGTCAATTGCTGGAGCCAGAAAAATCAAATTTGGGCAACCCAGTAGAAGCTGTGTGGCATTTGGGTGAGACCTTGGTCTGCCTTGATTTACAGACCTGCCAATCAAGGCAGACACATGCCCAGCAAGCCACTTTTTAATCCTTAATAACTTCTCAACAGAACAGTAATTTTCAATATCACCATCCTCGCATTATGTGCCAGACTCAGAATTAGCTATTGAGACCCCAACTTCTTGTAGAAAAAAATGAATTGACTTTGTATTTGAAGATAGAGGTTGGGGGTTCATTAATTGATGAACAGCGGACCGGAGGTTTTTGTTGGAGCAAGCCATCTGGTGGCGTAGTTGGTATTGCAGCTTAAGGCACTTGCGCTTATACTTTCAACCTCAGTGGTTGCTGCTTAGGTAAACAAAGCTGTTGAGATTGGATATTGGTGTGATCAGGTTGCTTTTCATATTTTCATTTAATTTTTTTCATATAGCACACCAGTTTCCTCTCCCTAAACAAGAACAGAATGTTTTCCTGTTTCTGCATCTTAATTGTCTGACTCCTCATTTCCTCCCTCCTCTCCTGTTATCTCTTTTGTCTCTTTTTTGCAGCCAGGGACTATGATCGAATGGGGGAATTACTGGTAGGTACACCATGAGACTGAAATTGACAACAGTACATGTTTTTTTTCCCTGCTTATGACAGAGCTGCCTTTGTATTGTATTGTTGAAAACAATTTTATATATTATTGCCTTTGCAGATTGTAGAAGCTGAATATGAGTGAACGGTACCATTTTGTCTATGCATGGCATATTAGCATGAGTGAATGATTGCTTTAAAAGTCAACCATAATTGACCTTGTGTAATATTTTATATATCATACATCAAATCCAATTAATTGTACAATGATTGATGGAAATTTTAGTTTTTCATGTAATCAAATAACAAAATGTAGGGAAGGTTTATAAAAAGAATTATGCACCAAAGATTAAAAACTTGGTATTGTTAATTGATGGATTAAAATGTGGGGAAAACAAAAATTTGTTGTTTGTAATTAAGGAAATAATTACTTAATTAGTGAAGACCCAAATAAATCTGAAATATTTTTTTTTGAATATTTTCTTTGACCGTAGCATCCACTAAATCATGTTTTATAATTTATATAAGACTTCTCCCCCTCAATGGCAACTTAAAGCCGTGCATTATTTTTGTTTGGTGCTTTCTGTTGCATGATTTGGGTCTTGGTCTATTTTGCAGGGCTCGTGCCATTGAGTTCCGCCAGCAGAACCATGAGGCTGTGGGAGGCTTCTTCTCCCAGATTGGAAGTCTCTACATGGTCCACCATCTATGGGGTAAGCCTGGTTTCATAGTGTCACTGTAATAAAATGGTGTTTTGAGTGAGGTTTTTTTCTTCCTTGCAGAAAAAAGTGTGCTATGGCAGAAGGTTAAATAGTAAGTTTAAATGGTAAATGGGCTGCATTTATATAGCGCCTTTCTACTCAACAGAGCACTCAAAGCACTTCACAATTTATGCCTCATCTTCACCCATTCACACTACACAACTAGAAGGGTGCACTCAGTAGAGTGCAGATCCCTGCCAGGCATAGCTCCCCTTCTCCAGTGCTCAGACTTGACGAAAAAACATCTTCTTTTTTTTTGCCTACCAGGAGAAGGGAAGATATGGAGGCAATCCCAGCTGAGGAATTAGCTCTCAATTGCAGTATAAAACAGGTGTTTCAACGGTTTTGAGTATCCACAACCATGAGAAGTCCTTGATCATACAGTCATAACTGCACAAAAATTATTAGGCTGCAGGCCCAGCAGTATGTGAGATTAGCGTCGGACAGATACACAAACACGAACAGAAAAAAGTGTTTTTCCTGCCATTATAAGACTTGTGCAGGGGAATATGGAAAGAAAAGTATTTAATATGCAATGCTCAAGCTAAAAAAAATCACCCTAGTAAAAACACTTTGCTTGTCAGTCTGTGGATACGCAAGCCCTCTAGGCGGACCGTCGCATGAATGTGACCAAGTCTAATATGAACTTGCATTTTCCAAAAAGAAAAGGTTTGCTATGCAACCATTTTGGTCTAATCTTAACCCTGTCTTTATTTTCATAATATAGTAAAGCTGGGTAAACCGTTTACACTCACGCATGCACGACTCACCTCTACAGTTGACTCAGATTGAGTAGCGACAAGAATATGCAACGCTTCCTGTTTTGACTGCAACCAAGAGGAAGTTGTTCCTTTACAACTTAAGCATTTTTTGGATTATCAAAGTTGTTTTAATAACTTTTGATCATGTTGCTGCCCGATCTAAGTCAACTGTAGATTTGAGTCATGACTACGCGAGCGTAAACGGTTTACCCAACTTTATTATATTATGAAAATAATGATGAAGGTTATTATTTTTGGTTCATCCAGTGTTCTTCCTGTGCTGAGATCAGCAGTGAATGATTTGCTGACTTTTGAAATATGATTGACTTCTCATTTACTTTCCATATCTGAATACATGATGTGTTGATGGTTTTGACACTGTTGCTGCCCTATCAAGTCAACCGTGCGCATGCGCGTTCACATCTACAGTTGCCTCAGATGAAGCAAAGACAGAGTGCAGAGTTGGGCGAGAGTAAATGAAGTGAGGGAGCAGCGGCAGCAAGAACAATTGTTTTTCAAAGGTTTTGAATCACTGCAACCATGAGAGGTTCTTGATCATACAGTCAACTGTGCACAAAAGATATTAGGCTGATAGGCCCTGTAGTATATGAAATTAGCTACATATAGATACACAAACCCACACATGACAAAATTCAATATCCCCTTCAGGCTACCGCCTGGCGGGAATAATTACACATGCCGATGGTGGAGGCTGCCGTGCAAGGAGCCAACTTGCTCATCGGGAGCAGTTAGGGCTTCCATGTCTCCTCAAGTCATGACACATCAATACCAGTTAAGGAGGAGCCGGGATGGAACCGGCAACATTCCGATTGCTAAGTGACCCTCCTGGGCCACTTAGGTGAGAGATTATCAGGAAAATTTGGCAAAAAAAGGTCATAATTTCTCTAAATTAAATATTTAACAACATACTCCCAGCAGTTGATGTGACACAGGGTGATGCTTGTAAATGGTTTCAAAATCCTGCTTTATTCAGACACATAGGTCCATATTAAAAAAAACAACAAAACTATATAGCTAAAACAACAGTTCACAACTCCACAGTGATTAAAACCTATACAGATATTTGTTCCAATGCTTCCAGAAACGAGGAGTTCCTTGTGTCACTTTGTGTAGGCTCAGTTAAGATTCTGGTTTCTATGATTTTTTTTATTTAAATATATATCTATTTTTTATACCAGTGTATTCCTTTAAAACATTTGTCAACTGGAAATTCTCTGCTCTCATCATTAAAATTCACAGAAACGTCAGGGAATTTTCTTACAGTGAGACCCTACGTCAAATCAGAATCTGACCAGACAAATTACAAACCTCTTTTCCATATAAAAAAAGCAAGCATCATTGTCATTGTCTCTCCCCCCCACAGCTTATAAAGATCTTCAGTCAAGAGAAGATACCAGAAATGCGGCCTGGCAACATGAAGGTTGGGACGAGGTTGTTTATTACACAGGTAAGCTGCTTGTTGGGTGTCTGTCACAGTCTCATGTATTCATTTATTCATCCATTCTTTCTTTGTCTTCATCCGTCCTTCCTTTTATTGTCTCTGTTTGGGCTTCTGTCTAGATAAAGCGACAGCTCTGATGTTTGATACCCTTGACCATTGTTCCTTTTTCTCTTCTTCCAGTTCCTCTCATTCAGCACATGGAGTCTAGAATAATGATTCCCATGAAAAGTTCACCCTTGAAGTAACTCCCTGCCTGCACCCAGGGGGACATGTCCAACGAAACCCCAACAATCACAACTAACACCACACCGATCCATAAAGAGTGCAGCCAACTGTCGGGAGTGAGCACTGCCAGGGACTCCAACGCAACTTCAACATGTCACTTCAATGTTTCGCTTTTCTTTCTTTCTGGTTCCTTTTTCTCTTTTCTCTGCTGGCTTAATGTCTCATGAATCATAATGAGGTTGTTACAGACTGTACCTGTTAAAGAGGTTGTGTATTTACTGATGCATAATATTTTTGCATAGGTGGACATTTGGACACTCCCTAGTTTCTCACAGCCTCAACCATTTCGAGGTCTAGGGTTTTGAGATGCCTGTCTAACTCATGATGATGTTGAGGTCCTTTTGGTCTGTTTGGGGGGGGAAAAAAGCCCCTGCCCTTGTGTGTTTTGATTGTTGAGATATTGCCACTGGTAATTTTGCAAGATAAATTAGCACATGTAAAAGTGCTTTAATTTAGTATATGGAAGTTTAAATAACTGTTGCTGAAAACCATATCCCAAAAAAAAAAAGTTATGGTCTTCACAGTGAGTGATGTCACAGAAACCAAAATGTGCTGTACTGTTTGTCAGAGAATGTATTTCCAATCCCACTACACTTTTGCACTTCAGTGATTGCCTACAACTTCTGCCTCCAATATTTGAAAATCTGAAACACTTGGCTCGAGCAGTCAATGGATCGGCTAAAGATTCCCAACTCATGAGTGACTAGACAGGCTTATGTAGAAGCTGAAATCAGATTTACGCAGAGTAGCATGCTGTTTACAAATGAAAGAGTTAGTGGTCTGTATCTGTCAGTATCGGCGAATTCTCAGTACTCTCCACGGCCAAACATATCTGGACTCCTACTGTACACTAGTCTTAAGTAAAGCTTATGCATGTGATCTGGTTTCCTTTCCTGAAAACGTGACCTTCTTTCCTATGGCTTTGACCTCGCTTGCTGATCACTTTTCCTCGTCTTTTGGATGGTGGGTTAAGAGGACTCGCGATAACCATTTTGAAGATGAACTAAAGCCTGCAGTTCGGCAGCACACACCACGTTGAGTCGGAGTCGTCAGGTGTGCAGGAAAGGAAGCCAGAACTCGAGTCGGATCATCGTTCTTTCATTGTTATTAACGTAGTCGTCCTCACAGAGGATATTAATATTTGTGTTGCCCACTTCTTGGGGGTGCTTTTCTAGCCTGTCTCTCTGAAACTGACCACATTTCTCGTATGGGGTTGTCCACTAATGTTGAGATCATGAGGCCTCTTGATGCGTCCAGATATTGGGATGGGGTTCGATGTTTTGATTTTTTTTTTTTTGTCACTAAAGCTGAGTTATCCGGTACCTACGTACTGCAGAACACCTTTCAGTCTGTCTCATCCATACCAGTCATTCAGATTCATGTCAACCAGGTGATTGTATATTGTAACCGGGAAGAAGGTTGTCTTCCTTTTTAAAATGGTCAGATTGTAGATATACATAGTGAGCTTCTTGACCGACACAGAGATACGGTCAATCATCTATTTATAAATGAAGCACAGGATTTGGAAAATGTTTGGGTCGATTAGACAGATGGACAGGATAGGAGTAATATCTCATCATGGTAAAATGTGAAATGCGGTGCTTTAATAAGATTAGCTGTACATATTGAATTAAACTTCTGATGAAAATGAAATAGTAACTTGTGTTGTTTTTGCTATATTAGCACATGCATTGTGTAAATTAGGGGGATCCACTTCACGCTGTGACAGACAGATGACTTTTATTTAAAAAGGAAAAAGTGAGGCGAGTTTCCCAGTTCCTGATTTTCGACAATACATTTCAGCTCCATTATGGATAACATGCTGATGTGTTTATCTCACAGTTGAAATATAAGTCAGTAAATGACTAATCACAGACATTCACAAGAGTATTTAGTGGGGGGGGGTGCTCTCACCAAATATACTTTGGTGAACTATACAATGTTATTTCTAGTGATAGCTTACTATTTAATGAGGAACTCATAAAGTGAGGAGTCAGCCCAGTGAAGATGTGTTAGTGGCGGCTAGACCGGTGTTGTCTCATGTCTTCTCCAGCTCCTTCACCAGTTCGGTGAAACTTGTCACGTACCACGTGCAGCGCTCCTTCACTTGATGCCTCACCACGTTACCGCCGAAGCCGATGAAAGCGTCCTGGCATGAGAACAAAAAGTTAGGAGATTACAGGAACGCGGTTTGTTCGGCTGCAACACAAGCTTTGAATACAAGAGGGGCTCCGTCCATTTCGGCTGTCAGTAAAATAACAGTAATGGAGGCGTATGCATTGTGAGCTTGGTGTGTGTGATGGAACAAGGTGCGTGTTCTCTCTCTTACAGCCGGTGGACACGCCTCCATGTCAGTGGTTCCGTCTCCGACCATAACGACTCTTTGCAGACCGTAGTTGCTCTTCAGATGAGCAACCACTTTTCCTTTTCCCCCTGACTCTGCTGTTGGCTGGGACTCGTCAAACCCTGCATACTCACCTGAACACAGAGGGGGGGGGCAAACACAACTTGCATGTCAGGCTCCAGCAGTCCAGCATTCACACACTACCAGTTAAGACAACCCACCTTATTTATTACAAGTGCATATATGGCTCTGCATAAACAGTCACACACACGACTGACAACACAGCAACACCCCCCCCCTTTTCTCCCCATTTGTACCCGGCCAATTACCCCACTCTTCCGAGCCGTCCCGGTCGTTGCTCCACCCCCTCTCCCGATCCGGGGAGGGCGGCAGACTACCACATGCCTCCTCCGATACATTTGGAGTCGCCAGCCGCTTCTTTTCACCTGACAGTGAGGAGTTTCACCAGGGGGACGTAGTGTGTGGGAGTATCACACTATTCCCCCCAGTTCCCCCTTCCTCCTGAATAGGCGCTCGGACCGACCAGAGGAGGCGCTAGTGCAGCGACCAGGACACATACCCACATCCGGCTTCCCACCGGCACACACAGCCAGTGGTGCCTGTAGGAACGTCTGATCGAGCCGGAAGTAATACGGGGATTCGAACCGGCAACCCCCGTGTTGGTAGACGACGGAATAGACCGCTATGCTACCCGGACGCCCGACAACACAGCAATCTGACATATCTCTTCAAATAACAGGCACTTTTCTCCCTCATGATGACTCGGGACTCTTCAAGAACCATGCTTCTCCCATCTTCCATCTTAAAACATCACCTTCATCATGTCTGGGTAAAGTCGGCTCACCATTGAAATAAAATTTGAGTCGGTTTGCGTAGGCGTGATGAGATGGGATGCCCAGCTGAGCCGCCACATGCTCCACAATGCAGTGGAAGCCTCCTGAGATCAGGAACACCTTCACTCCTCTCTGGTGCAGCCGGTCAACAAGCTCCCTGAGGATCAGTCAACAAGTCAGTCTAACCCTTACAGCCAACCTCAATGTCCTTGTACGTGTAATCCACCTAATACTCGAGTGATAGTGATGATTTTGATTCTTCTGAAACACAAATACATGATGTCAGGGGTTGATCTAAATTCACTGGGAGAGGCTAAATGGGACGGATACACTGTGCAAAGAACTCGTGCCACAGAAGTCAGCAGACCTCCCTTGTTGTCATACATCGGAATGCACTCACTTGATCCCCGGGGTGAGCTGAGGAGGGTGGTCTGTGATAAGCTTCTTCACTTGCTCTCGGGAACAGCGGATGATTGACAGCCTCTCAGAGAGGGCAGCTCTGAATGACACTGACCCTCCCATGGCCTGGCGTGTCCTGTGGACCAAAACACACACTTTTTTTATTTTGAACATGTAAAATAAGAAGAAGAAAAAACCCCAGATATAAGTGAAACAATATTAAATTGAAATGAACAGTAAACCTATACAAAAAACTCTATAAACAAATTCTCATAAACAACACAAATTGAATATTAAATGTTCAACAAGGAGTAGGAGGAATTATAGGCTTATTACACTACATATGTCGAGAATAACACAGGACACTGTTATTAAGAGACCTGAACTGAATCTTTCCCAGCTGTAGTTCCTCTAACAGACACTAGGTGTCAGTCTAATCAATGAGCCACATGGGCTCATTGATTAGATTGTGTTATGTTATTGTTTTTGTTTTTTGTTTTTTTTGTGGCGTTAAGTGTCAAACCAGAACATCATTCTGTATATAACCGGTCATCTATCAACATATTTCATATAGTTGCGTCTTTTCCTGAACTTAATTGGGAAATATTAACGATATTAGTGGAATTCGATCGCATTCAGCAGACTCCTCCTACACTAGACGCTATAATTCTCTCTGTTATCTGTTGCGCTCTGTTATTCTAATATTGATTGGCCATTTCGTCCACGCCCCGCCCCCTTTCCTATCTCCAGTCTTCATTCACACGACCCTATCATTTCTTGGGAGGGAAAAAAATTGAATAATAATAAATAAATAAATAAACTTCTAGGGTCGCTTTACATTTTTGTGTGTTTAAGTTGTGCTTTCTTTACTTCATGCTGCATCATCAGTTACCACGGAGAGAGGGACAACCAGAGGAGGATATTTAAAATGTGGAAAGGAGTGTGACAGTATTTCAACCAGCCATACAAACAGCAGACATATATCAACATATAATACCAATTTATATTTAAACACTATGTCACAGTACTTCTTCAGTGCACTAAGACAGAATTTCTGTTATTTATGTAATGCTGCATTCATCGTGTTATACAGCAGTAGTAGAGTACTCACATTTCTGCCACAGCATCCCCGACACCGCAGAATTTTGCCAGCTCATCAATTCCCTCCTCTTTAATAACAGTACTGTCCACATCAAAACATACGGCATTGGCATTTCGGAACAATTCCTTTGTCTGGGCCAAGGCTGCCATTATTAGCTGACTCCAAATTGGTTAGAGGGAAATTTCCAACAGTTCGTGGACGTCCTGGTCGCCGTGCTCAGGCCAACAAGTGCACACTGTTGTCGCTTGGTCGTGGCTCTTGCGTAACAGTGCATCAATAGGTGAGGTTAGGAAATAACAACTGACCGCCCCGTTGCAGCACCAGGATAAATGTGGCCGTCCATCCGTGAAAATGATGAACAATGAATAGCGGTGTTATGAGAAGGGGTCAGACACATTCCTCAAACCACCGAACGACACAAGTCAAGGGACGGCGATGAATTTCAGAAATACACTTTTGCTCCAAAGGCTCGGTTAAATAAGTTTCTCTCTCGTGATTTGCTTTACAGCCGCACGTTTTCACTCTGAAGATAGTGCGGTTGAAGACAGGCGATTAATGCCAAATTGACATCTTTCAGTGGGTAGTGTAAACTACTAATAAGACGTAGCCGGTTATTTTCTTGCCCGGTGCGGGATTCGATACGGACGTACTGCTCCACAAGGCGACATCACTAACCGCTCGGCTAAAGGGTCAGACCCGTTAATCTTATTAGTAGTTTACAGTAGGTTATTTCATGTGCGTCATTCTAGCTTTACACAATATTATTATCATTTACCGAGCATGCCGTGCCGTACAACACTCCTGCGATTCAAAGCGAACGGGATTTGATGATTGACAAGCAGCCAAACCAATCGGGTACTTCCATGGTGACGCCTAAGAGGACGCAGCCCCTCCCAGTCGGTGCGTCTACGCGGGCACGTAGGGGAACACATGGTCGAGACTTCTGGAAGCCGACACCCCTTTCCGCCAGCTACCACGGCCAGGCGGTCTACATCCACGCCCGGCGATACCTCACCCTCTTCGCTGGATACACTGCTTCGCCATGGCAGCCGTGAAAGCGCTGAACCCAAAAGCGGAGGTGGCCCGGGCCCAGGCGGCCTTGGCTGTCAACATCAGCGCTGCTCGGGGACTTCAGGATGTGCTCAAAAGTAACCTGGGACCCAAGGGAACCATGAAGATGTGAGTGCCGAGCGGATCCTTTTGTCGAGTCTGCATGCTAAGCTAGCGCTTAATAGGTTTTCTCCTAGCTAACGTTAGCTTTCAGCGAGAAAGTGCGCCGCGGTAGTAATGCGATCGGTGGTTCCTTTGCAGCTCGAACTGCCTGGTTAAAGTGGAAAATTAACGTCCTCCCTATCTCCCGCTGCGAATGTCTGGACAAAAAGAAAGAGGAAATAAAAAAAAGAAAAGATCCAGACCGAGGCCTCTGAAAGCTAAGCGGATAGCGGGTCTAGGGGACAACACGTTGTCCTGCCTCGTCATCGTCGTGATCAGCTTTTCCTCGTCAGCCAGCTAACGTTAGCATCAACCTCGGCGCTGGGGATGTCGTAGACACGCTTAAATCTTACGTTCAGTTTGGTTTCTGCCAACATCCACATGTACAGGATGTCCGGACTATAGCAACGGAATGCATTTCAGTCAGATTAAAACACGTAGGGCCGGGAAAACGATGCTTTCTATTCGAGTCGCGTGACATCGGCCGATCCCCTTACTAAGTAGCAGACTTGGATACTTGCTAACTTATTCCTGTTGTTGTCCAGGTATTGATTGCTTAGCATGTATAACTGGCGTAAATGGGTGGTTTTAGAAATCAACTGGCGAACCTCACCTTTTTACCAACCTAACCCATAGGCTAATCGTCTTGTTTCACTTACAGGCTTGTATCTGGCGCCGGGGACATTAAGTTAACCAAAGACGGAAATGTCTTGTTACACGAGATGGTAAGTCCACTGTAAACTAACCCCATTTTATGAAAATAGCTTGTTCGAAATCTTCTGTCTGCATGTCAATTTTGAATGGGTGCATGCACACCCCTATTGTACTGTATGTATTTTAATCTGGTTAGAACAGGATGACACTTATTTCCACAATGCATTGTTGTTGTTGTTTTAAATATTACATACTTGCAGAAAACGTAGTTAATAGGCCAAGTGCACTTGCAATACCACACAAAGGTAAACAAGCATATGATCACCATTGCAACGCTTAACTTTTGCATGGATGCCATCAAGAATGTCATGCATTCTTTAAAATTGCGACATTGCATGCACGTTTCTTTCACATGCCGCACAGAGAACACCAAAGGATATCTTATGAGGCGTTCCCTGGTATACTGGCCTGATCTCTGCCTCCCCCCTTTACTATGACAGCATCACATTTTGAATTGAGTTTTATATCTTAAGAATTGGTTGTCTTTTGAGGTACCTTAAATGGTTAAGGTTTAAAGTTTGCAATGATCTTTTAATTTTTCATCAATGTTTCTCTCCTTTTTCCCTCAGCAAATCCAGCATCCCACAGCATCACTCATTGCTAAGGTTGCCACAGCGCAGGATGACATCACAGGAGATGGAACCACCTCAAATGTTCTCATTATTGGTGAACTCCTGAAGCAGGCAGACCTCTATGTGTCAGAGGTGAGAGGGCCAGAGCTGTGTTTTAGGAGCTATTTATCACTACAGGGTTTACCTGGTTCTTCTTGGGATGTGAACCACGACTTTTTCTGTAAATGTAGCTCATTTATTTATTTTGAGGGTCATTGGCTTTAAGTATTCAAATGACCTAGTAAATCAATATCAGTAAGCTGGGTGATAAATTTCAAAATTCTATGTTTAGCATTGGTCACAAATTGACGAGCATACACTTCGGCCTTTAAAATGCTGTTTAAAAGCTGCACACATTGTGAGATTTTAGCCATATTGTGTCAGTTTTTTGAGTTGTAGACAAATGTCTGGTGTGGTGGCCAAAATCCAGGGCCTGCAAGTTTTTGCCTTGTTCAGTTGTAACGGTTAAGCTCTGCTGTGGGCCGTGGACTGAATTTATATAGTGCTTATCTAGCTGCAACAACCACTCAAAGCTCTTTACAATTAATTAATGCCTCACATTCATCAACGCACACGCCCACTCATACACCATTGGCAGTGTCAACCATGCAAGGTAACAACATTGGGAGCCGTTAGGTGTCTTGCTTGGGGACAACTCAACATTTTAGCCAGGAGGAGCCAAGGATCAAACCAGCAACCTTCCAGTTACCAGGTGACCTGCTCTACTTCCTGAGCTACTGCCACCCCTTTTTTATTTTGTAGTATTATTGTTTGGAGTGTTGTAATTGATTTAGAACCATGGATGTATTATAGTAGAGGATCTAAAAATGGCGCCTGTTCATTCCTATGAGAATTGCTCGCCTGGTGCATACGCCGAAAAAGTTTCTGGCTTCGGGTTACTTCCGAGTACATGCGGCACACTGAATATGCACAGTAGTGTTACTCCCATCATGCCTCTAGGCTATGAGAACAAGCGAACCGCATTCAGGATCTGGCGCTGCGCATTCATGAATGCTGTGCTAGCAGACTTCATGGATGCATAATAAGACTACTACGGGACTTACTTGGGACTTGAAATCATGGATGTATTTATACAAACGGCAACACCAACCAACAATGAAGCTAATGTTCCAAAAAGTAAGATCATATTATTAAAATAGCGTTTGTTTAACCTAGCAAAGATCCTCGTTCCCGAGACACAACATGACCCGTACACAGAGAGTGCCCGTACACAGCTGTGACATCATGCAGGAAAAAAAAGATTTCTCTGGACTTCGGCAAATTTTTAAGAAGATTAAAAACCCATGGCTTAAAAATATACAATACAACGAGTAATAATTGACCATGATTATAGCTGCAGGTGTCCTGTCAACAGTTGTACAAGCGTCTCTTTTACAATGGTGGTCTATGGGGAAAAGGCTTTTTGGGCTACAGGGGATTTTTTTTGCTGCAATACCGCGAGTGACCACTGGAAAAAAAGGCTGCAATGCTGAGCATTGATGAACATCCACGCTCTGAACATAGCCGATTCTCAGGAGGTTGGGGGGGTGTGGCCCTGAGTTCACAAGACTACATTGATTGCTAGCTATCTCCCTAACTAGCAGGATGTTGCTAGGGAACTAACCAAAAACAGAACAACTGATAGAGATTATGATAATTTGACTGTGCAGTCAAATCAGAGTATTGAATGATGTGGTTTATTACCAGAAGCTGATTTGTTTTCTGAAACAGTTTAATTACATTGACAACCAGTGGGAGAGTTCCTCAAGGGGCTTTAGTCATGTCTTCATAACAGCAGTTGTAATATTTTCGGGAACTTTATATTAACAGCTTTTGTTTGAAAATATTACATTGAGATTGAAAAACATGATTTTCATTGGACTGGAACTTTGAGATACAACTTAATCATCTGACTTGTTCATTGTCATTTCTGCACAGGGCCTTCATCCCAGAATCATTGCTGAGGGCTTTGAGGCAGCAAAGGAGAAAGCCCTGGCTGTCCTGGAGGAGGTTAAGGTGACACGGGAAATGGACAGAGAGATCCTCATCAATGTAGCACGCACTTCCCTTAGAACAAAGGTCCACACAGAGCTGGCAGACCTCCTCACTGAGGTAAGAGACCAAGGAAAGAGGAGATAAGAATAGATGCAGGATCCAAGGGAGTCAGCAGCTGAACTGTGACCTTTTTAGCTTAGGAGATTCAAGAAGACAGATTGTGCTGTTTGCAAGCAGTTGGAGAGTGCAGGTAGCTCCAATATGTGACTTTTTATAATTATTTGAAACTTAAACACAATGAAGAGCTGATTTGTTTTGTGTTACACGTTTATGCCCAGCTTGGAACAGCGTTATAACAGTTAGGTTAGTTCCAAGCATTTTTACCAGATGACTTTAATAGCTCTAATAGGGGAGAATTAATAATTTTAGAATGATTGGGGTGATTTTGTAGGGAAATTGTGAAAAGGAAGCACTGCCTTTTTTCCGCCATTTGCATGGGAAGAGGAGGAGATGGAGCCAGACAAAGTGGAGCAAAGGCCGAGAATATAATGATGCGCGGATCGGCTCTGACGTCACCTGAATCCACACGTACACATAAATCATCCAGCCGCCAACCACCCGTATGAATTATTTTCTCTGATTTAGAGACCTGCACCCGATCACATATTACCATTATTTCTCAGTGGGATAGGCTTATGTAAGTGTGATGACATGGTAACATATTACACCATGTTTGAGGTAGTTTTGTGGCTATCATATACATACAGCGTTTCGCAGCTGTTTCATATGACATACCCAGCACTTTAACTCGTCATGGTTAAATATTTCAATAAATCACTCCCATGTGGAACCCCCCCCTTTTTTTTTATTTTTAATTTTCTCTTGGATCTTTTTTGCCTCTATTGCTGCTTAAGGCAAATGGATGCCCCAATTGCTGAAAATGAATTTTAAAATAGTCACATTTTAGAGAATGCTCCTCATTAAATATGTATTGTATTATTTCACACAACTGCAACCCATCTGCTATTTATCAGAATGTTAATTTTTATGACTTGGCCCGCCTGATCCCGTGGATTAACCGCAGGGCCTGCAGATATAACTGCAATCTGTGCATCACTAGGTGAGGCAGACAAACAAGTCGCTGTGTCATTTGTCCAAATAGAGCAAGAGATGACTAAGTTCTAAGCATTAAATCGCAGTAAATTATGTTATCAGACAGACTTCTCTTGTAGATTAGTCATGGAAAATGAGAACCGAGTGAGCTTTCCTTTTCTATAAAGTAGCAAAATGTTGTAGCTGAGGGGTTTGAGTTAATTTGCCTTACTTCACATTGCACATCCTGCAGTATGGCTATTGCGCATCTGCACATCATGATGACATTGTTGAAATAATATATCGTGCAGCCCTAGTAAATGTTGCATTATTAACTAACTTGCTGACTTAATGCCCACAGGCTGTAGTAGATGCTGTGCTTGCTATTGCCAGACCCAATGAGCCAATTGACCTGTTCATGGTGGAGATCATGGAGATGAAGCACAAGACTGACAGCGACACACAGTGAGTCATGAAGAAAATGCACTCGCACTATAATCCACTTTGTCCATTTTGTGTCAGATAGACATGTACTTATAAGTTCATTTGTCATCTTTTTAGCAAGATGTGAACCTTGAGCAAACTTTTTAAAATTCCACTAATTTTGTTGGTCATTTTGTGTGTGCGTGTATTTCTCTTTTCCAAGGTTGATCAGAGGGCTGGTGCTTGACCATGGTGCTCGACATCCTGACATGAAGAAGAGGGTGGAGGATGCCTATGTGCTGACCTGCAATGTCTCCTTAGAGTATGAGAAGACGGAAGTCAACTCTGGCTTCTTCTACAAGAGTGCGATAGAGAGGGAGAAGCTTGTGGCTGCTGAGAGGAAGTTCATTGAGGAGCGCGTGCAAAAGATCATCGCCTTGAAAGAGGCCGTTTGTTCCAATGGAGAGAAGGGCTTTGTTGTCATCAACCAGAAGGTACATTTGTGTAGTATTTCTGGAAATGCACATTAATCTTGGCTCCTTACACTTACTTGAGATTACAAATGACATGCTGCCCTTGATGATAATGTGCAGGTTATTGGTTTTAATTAGAGCTGCACGATTTGGTGAAAAATTCATATTGCAATTATTGTGGACAATATTGCGATTGTGATATAATAAACAAATTTATACATATACAAATTTGTCGTGTTGCCGCAACATGTTGCGACTTTCATTTGGCATGTTTTAAACTACCTCTTTCTGCTCAATATCGCTGAGCTTGAATCCAAAATATCGCCATATAACAGGACATTGTTATTGATTTTTTATTTTATTTTTTTGCCACCAGTTCATCAGCGTTAACCTGCTTGTTGTCATCAGTATCCATTTTTTCTTTCTTTATGGTCTGCACACAGCACATCGGATAGTCATGTGACTGTAGACTGCACATGCTTAACTGGCTAAACAGAGACTGATTGGCCATCTCTTAATTATGGGCATAGATATGCAGACTGCACACAAACATGTTTGTGTACATGCACATTTTATTATTTAATCAAATTGCAGCCTTTTGCGGTTATATAATTGCACAAGCTGACATCAATATTGCGATTAGATTAATCGTGCAGCACTAGTTTTAATGTTATCATTTTTGACGATATCAGACACGAATGTTGAAAGAGGAGTAATTCATACTCAGTTAATCACAGACCCCAAAATAATTTTGGATAGATTTAAATCAAAATAGTATATTTTAGTCAGTAATAAACAGCAAGTCTGAAAATTATAATAGTTACTAGTGCAGCGCGCTAGTACGAGAGCAGTGTGACTTTGGAGACCAAGAAGAGGAACCGAGTGAAGGCAGAGCTGAAGATCAAATGGTGGAAGTTGAAGAAGGCTGTTGTGTGGACTTCAGGGAGGAGTTAAGTTAGACACTGGGTGGCAGTGAAGAGTTGCTGGATGGCTGGGCAACACTACAGAAATAGTCAGGGGGACAGCTAGGAAGGTACTTGGTGTGTCATCAGGACAAAGGAAGGAAGACAAGGAGACTTGGTGGTGGGATGAGGAAGTGTAGCGTATACAGAGGAAGAGGTTGGCAAAGAAGAAGTGGGATATTCAGAGAGATGAAGAAAGTAGACTGCAGTACAAGGAGATGCAACGTAAAGCGAAGAGAGGTGGCAAAGGAAAAGGCATATGGTGAGTTGTATGACAGGTTAGACACTAAGGAAGGAGAAAAGGACTTGTACAGATTGGCGTGACAGAGGGACCGAGCTGGGAAGGATGTGCAGCAAGTTAGGGCGATCAAGGATAGAGATAGAAATGTGCTGACAAGCGAGGAGAGTGTGCTGAGAAGGTGGAAGGAGTACTTTTAGGGGCTGATGAATAAAGAAAATGAGAGAGAGAAGGTTGTTTGATGTGGAGATAGTGAATCGGGAAGTGCAGTGGATTAGCAAGCAGGAAGTGAGGGCAGCTATGAAGAAGAGGAAGAGTGGAATGGCAGTTGGTCCAGATGACATACCTGTGGAAGCATGGAGATGTTTAGGATAAATGGCAGCGGAGTTTTTAACTAGATTGTTAAACACAATCTTGGAAAGTGAGAGGATGCCTGAGGAGTGGAGAAGAAGCATACTGGTACCAATTTTCAAGAACAAGAGCGATTTGCAGAACTGTAGCAACTACAGAGGTATAAAGTTGATCAGCCACAGCATGAAGATATGGGAAGGCGTAATAGAAGCTAGGTTAAGAGGGGAGGTGACGATTAGCGAGCAGCAGTATGGTTTCATGCCACGAAAGAGCACCACAGATGGAATGTTGGCTTTGAGAATGTTGATTGAGAAGTATAGAGAAGGTCAGAAGGAGTTACATTGTGTCTTTGTAGATTTAGAGAAAGCATATGACAGGGTGCCGAGAGAGGAGGTGTGGTATTGTATGGGGAAGTCGGGAGTTGCAGAGAAGTATGTAGGAGTGGTGCAGGATATGTATGGGGGAAGTGTGACAATGGTGAGGTGTGTGGTTGGAATGACAGATGGGTTCAAGGTGGAGGTGGTATTACATCAAGGATCGGCTCTGAGCCCTTTCTTGTTTGCAGTGGTGATGGACAGGTTGACGGACGAGATCAGGCAGGAGTCTCTGGACTATAATGTTTGTGGATGACATTGTGATCTGTAGCAAAAGTAGGGTGCAGGTTGAGGAGAGCCTGCAGAGGTGGAGGTATGCTCTGGAGAGAAGAGGAATGAAAGTCAGTAGGAGCTAGACAAATACCTATGCATGAATGAGAGGGAGGACAGTGGAATGGTGAGGATGCAAGGAGTGGAGGTGACGAATGCATATGAATCTAAATACTTGGGGTCAGCTGTCCAAAGTAACAGAAAGTTCAGAAGAGAGGTGAAGAAGAGAGTGCAAGCAGGGTGGAGTGGGTGGAGAAGAGTGTCAGGGGTGATTTGTGACAGAAGGGTGCCAGCAAGAGTTAAAGGGAAGGTTTACAAGATGGTTGTGAGACCAGCTGTTATATGGTTTGGAGACATTGGCACTGGCGAAAAGACAGGAGGTGGAGCTGGAGGTGGCAGAGTTGAAGATGTAAAGATTTTCATTGGGAGTGATGAAGGGCTTGATTAGGAACAAGTTTATTAGAGGGACCGCCCAGGTTGGACAGTTTGGAGATAAAGCAAGAGAGGCAAGATTGAGATGGCTTGGACATTTGTGGAGGAGAGATGCTGGGTATACTGGGAGAAGGATGCTGAATATGGAGCTGCCAGGGAAGAGGAAAAGAGGAAGGCCAAACAGGAAGTTTATGGATGTGGTGAGGGAGGACATGCAGGTGGCTGGTGTGACTGAGGAAGATGTAGAGGACAGGAAGAAATGGAAACGGATGATCCGCTGTGGCGACTCTTAACGGGAGCAGCTGAAAGTAGTAGTAGTAGTAGACTAGTGCTCGCCCGTTCGGGTGTAATCCCCCTCCGACCACAATGTGAGTTGCAATGGCGAGTGGCGTTGTTGTCCAGTCACCATGGGACAGACAGACTGAGATTCCTTCCATTTTAGTTAGATTAATGGACTATTCATCTTATTGTCTGCCTCACCTTTTTCAAATGCACTTTCAAGATCCCTCTTACAACAGTTGTGACCATGCTTGACTTGTAAAAAAAACTAAGGCAAACTGGACTATGTTTTTAGATGTCCAAAAGGACATTGCATAAATAGTTCTCAAGGAGTTTGGGAATATTTTTCAGTTTTTAACAAATTGCGGCCCATAAAAAAGCTGATTTTAATATATCCAGGGCCTGACTAGTCAAAACATTGCAAATAAATTTGTTTTTGGGAGCAATTTAGTGTGCAGACCTTACTCCTTCAACTTATATCTAGTAGCCTTGGTTGTCATTTGCACAGAGAACACCCAAGGATGCTAACGTAGCTCTCCCTGGATTCCTATATCTGTGCTACAGTAACTTTGATCTGTACCTCTGCATTAGGGGAGTACTATCTCCCCTACATGTATTCAGCGGATCAGGATAATCTTTACATCCCTTCTTGTTAAGATATTCTCTCAAGCTGATGGTCATACTTGGTCACTGTGGGGAGGGGAAAAATAAACCTGTAAATATCTTCCTTGTGTGTTTCAGGGTATTGACCCATACTCTCTGGATGCCCTGGCCAAGGCAGGCATTGTAGGCCTACGCAGGGCAAAGAGGAGGAACATGGAGAGGTAAGGACGGTAATTATGCTCCTCGTAGCAGTACTCCATGCCCTTAGAATTGTCGGGGGACCCATGTTACCTCCGGCTTGGTTGGACATCCCTATAGACGCAATTGGCCGTGTCTGCGGGTGGGAAGCCGGATGTGAGCGTGTGTCCTGGTCGCTGCACTAGCGCCTCCTCTGGTCAGTTGGGACGCCTGTTTGGTTGGGAGGGGGAACTGGGGGGAATAACGTGATCCTCCCACACGCTACGTCCCCCTAGCAAAACTCCTCACTGTCAGGTGAAAAGAAGCTCCTCTGTCGATCCAGGGCAGAGGGGGAGGAGCAGCAACCAGGACTGCTCAGAGGACTGGGGTAATTGGACAGGTACAATTGGGAGAAAGGGGGGGGGTAATTCTGGGGGGATTTTTTTTTTTTAAAGGTGCATATGTATGGCAAGAACAATTAAATTTGTGTTAACATGTCTGCAAAAATTGCAGCCTGGCTGTAGTTTGGATGTAGGTGTACCGAGGGCTGTGCGATATGACGATATAGGTCATGTGACGATAGAAAATGTCTATAATTTCATATTAAGCTCTCGTTTATTTCGTTGTGTCGTAAATCACACTCTTTACGGCAATATTTTTTTGTCATTTGGACGGCCCTGCCCGCTCTTTGCACAGCACGGACGCTGGGAGGAAATTTGCATGATGGTAATACAAACAAACATGGAGGACAGGGAACGTAATGCAGAACGGGGGTAATTCCGAACAGAAGGACTCCGACCAGCCGGGACAAAACGAGGAGCTTGTACCTAAAAGAGGGGCTACTTCTATCGTATGGACGTGGTTTGGGTATGAAAAGTCTGACACGGACCAGAAAACCGTAATTTGCAAAATATGCCGCACGCCAGTCCCCACAACAGACTCAAACACCACTAGCCTCTTATACCGCCTACGCATTGAATTTACAGAAAATGTGCTATATCGTGATATGTATCGTTATCGTGATATGAATGACCTATATCGTGATATGAGATTTTGATCATATTACACAGCCCTAGGTGTACCAAAGAACCAGCATTGACATTACTACTGACAACTGTTAGTGCTGGCTCCGTCTGTCTGTCAATGTTGATAGATGTGCAAGGCACACCTAAATCAAACAGAGCCATAATGCTGTGTTTATCCTGCTATGCTAACATAACAGTACCAAGACCAGCCTGTCTTGTTTTTTACCTTTAACCTGTAGATGTCAGCACACTCACTAAAATGGTCTGGTGTTTCGTTACTCTTTAATGAATGTGAAGTACTGCTGGATAATTATGAGGTTTGGTGTGATGGACTGCCATCCCACTGGCTATATTCTTTAAGTCAATCGAGGCAAATCTCATATAAAGGCAGCTTGTGAAGATTTGGCTTTGTTTGGTGTGGCCAGAACTTTGAGAGGGCATTGACTTGAATTTTGCATGATCACATCACATCCAGCCAAACTTACATTGTCTACATGATGACTCATAACCTCTTTGCATCTTTCTAGGCTCACCCTTGCTTGTGGTGGCATTGCCATGAACTCAGTTGATGACCTTACTCCAGACTGCTTAGGACATGCAGGGCTGGTTTATGAACACACACTGGTGAGTATTTGTCCACGTTGGTGCCTTTTTAATTTCAATACTGCTTAATGCCAAACAAAATGTTAAATTTACAAGAAATGTATATATTTGTATTTTATATATATATTTCACACTGTCCTGAAGAGCACATTGTGTCCCCACCCTTTTGTTTTAGGCTTGGGACCGATGACTCATATTTGCTGATAGGAATTACCCATAATCCTCTTTACCTGCCCTTCTCCACAGGGAGAGGAGAAGTACACATTCATTGAGAAGTGTGGAAACCCTCGCTCAGTGACCCTACTGGTGAAGGGACCCAACAAGCACACCCTCACACAGATTAAGGATGCTGTCAGAGATGGCCTGCGAGCGGTCAAGAATGCTATTGAAGATGGTAAGAGATAAGAGAACACACCCAGCTGCTTTAAAGCAGATGCCCAGGTGTAGCCTATGAATTCCTGACATGTTCTGAACACTCTGTAAATCAGTTTAAAAAAAGGCAATATCGGGACACATGTTAAGTCTTTGACACACTGAAAACACATTCATTCACTTTCAATTTAACCAAAATGCAACACATTGGAATTCACTGCAGTATTGCTGATTACAGGACATTGGTCTTTTTTTTTTTTTTTTTTACTTATGTCCATTTAACATTTCGTTTGCATTCTCACTGGATTCAACTCTGGACCAGGATTTTCTGCAGTTTCTGAATTCTAGTGTAGCAGTATGGGGAAATCCATTTTCATTGTCGGGGTCACAGGATCCATTTTCGTGGATTTTCAATATTTTATTTTTACTGACTGTATTCTTCTCCCAGTTAACAGTCAGTTCAAGGGGTTAAGATTTGTATAAACATTCATAGATTGCACATTGTGGGGATGGAGTTCAACACTAGTCCCTTTTATTCCCGCCATATTGTTGAAAGTGATGTTGCCCTTTTCCCATTTCTGTTGCGTTCCCCCCTCCCCCTTTTCTCCCCAATTGTACACGGCCAATTACCCCACTCCTCGGAGCCATTCCGATCACTGCTCCACCCCCTCTGCCGATCCGGGGAGGGCTGCAAACACAACTTGCATGTCAGGCTCCAGCAGTCCAGCATTCACACATTACTAGTTAAGACAACCCACCTTAATGATTACAAGTGCATATATGGCTCTGCATAAACAGTCATACCTGTAAATAATACACACACACGACTGACAACACAGCAATCTCCCCCCCCTCCCTTTTTCTCCCCAATTGTACCCGGCCAGTTACCCCACTCTTCCGAGCCGTCCCGGTCGTTGCTCCACCCCCTCTGCCGATCCGGGGAGGACTGCAGACTACCACATGCCTCCTCCGATACATATGGAGTCGCCAGCAGCTTCTTTTCACCTGACAGTGAGGAGTTTCGCTAGCGGGATGTAGCACGTGGGAGGATCACGCTATTCCCCCCCAGTTCCCCCTCCCCCCTGAACAGGCGCCCCGACCGACTAGAGGATGCGCTAGTGCAGCGACCAGGACATATACCCACATCCGGCTCCCCACCCACAGACACGGCCAATTGACCTTTCGCAAAGTCCCGCCCCCTTAGTTACTGTTGCTATGCCCGTCAAGCATTTCAGAACTATCCAGGAAGTAGCCGGAAAACACCAAAACATGAAGGAAGAAATCAGCGCATTGTGTGGGTAAAAGTTACAGTAATAATACGTTAGCTGTATTAGCTATCAATAATAGCTAGTAGCAAGCTTAGCTTGGAGCAGACAGGTATTTTTGTTGATTTTGGATGGATTTAGCTGGCCATGGGGTCTGCTATACTGCGAAATCTATTGCCGACATTGCACTTCTTGCGTTCTGGGTTTCGGGAAGGGAAAGAAAATTACACCCCCTCCAAACTTTTCAGATATCTAGTATCCGATTTGCAGATCCCATAGGCACACCATTTCAGCATTTTGTTGTGTGTTTGAAAGCTTGACAGACCGTTGCTAAGGTAGGATTGGACAAGCACCGTTCAGGGGCGGTACTTTGCGAAAGGTCAATTGTGCCTGTAGGGACGCCCGACCAAGCCGGAGGTAACACAGGGATTCGAACCGGCGATCCCCTTGTTGGTAGGCAGTGGAATAGCCCACTATGCTACCTGGACGGCCCTTTTTCCATTTCTGTTGGTTTTTTACCTTGTCACATACAACTGTTGCAGAAATGAAATAAAATCTACTTAGTTCTCATGATTGTTATGTTGGTATTAGTGTTGTTGATAGTCTAATTTGCACAGAGAACATCCATGGGTGCTAATGTAGCTCTCCCTGGCCTCCTATATCTGTGCTACAGTAACTCTGGTCTGTACCTCTGCATCAGGAGAGTAATTGTCTCCCCTGCATGTATTCAGCGGATCAGTATAGGCTTTCCAATTCACATTTTGGATTTAAAAATTGGCCTCTTTTTTTTTTCACGGTGAGTTATTTTTTGCCTTGATGCTGACAGGATTCCCACACATCCTGGAAAACCTGGACTTAAGCCTAGTTTTCCAGACATGGAAAACAACTGGAAAATGATCAAAATGTCCTAGAAATATTATTAAAGTCATGGAAAATTGTAAAGTTGGGTTATGTAATCATGTTTATACTTGCTGAGATTGCATATTTATAGCATTATTTTTAGCTGAGATCACATTTTTAGCTAGTGAGATTGTATATTAGTGCTTGAAGTTTGGTGTTTGGCTCAGTGACCAGCTAAAAGTTACACAGTCCATTTTAGAGATTGTCGAGGCTTCCACTGATAGATAATAGTGAATAGTCTGACCTTCTGTAAGCAACAGCTGTCATTTATATTTAAGCAAAAGTCCTGGATAATGATTTCTTGAAGAATGGGAACCCTGTGTGGTCAGCTCGGTCATGTGTGTGCAGCTAACAACCCTCCCACCTCTTCCTCTGTCCTCAGGTAGTGTCGTGTCAGGAGCAGGTGCATTTGAAGTGGCTGTGGCAGACGCTCTAGTCAAACACAAGCCCAAGGTGAAGGGCAGAGCCCAGCTGGGAGTCCAGGCCTTTGCAGATGCCCTGCTAGTCATCCCTAAGGTGAGGGGAAATTTTCTCACAGTATGTCTAGCTCACTCTTCTTCAGCCTTATGGTTACATGTCCTTCACCAGTCACAGAAAGTTGAATCGGTTCATCTGGACACAACGTTTATTGAGAGAGAAACATTTCATCACTCATCTAAGTGACCTCTTCAGTCTCAACTGACTGCAGGTATCTCCACCCTTATAAACAATACAGTGGCATAATAACAGAAAATGATTGGTTTCATATGCAAATTGCTATGAGCATTGGCTCGCGTTTCACTGGGAATGTGTATTATTCACAGAGGATTTGGGAATGGTTGCATTGTAAGATGGCAATTGATGTACAATTAGTCCGCCCCCTCGGTTCAGGGATAGTCTTCCCTCTTCACATATGGGGCCTCTTAAGCTCCCCGTTCAAACCAGCGTTCCTCCCTATCAAAGATGTGCACATCCTCATCCTTGAAATAGTGGCCACTGGCCAGTAGATGGTCAGTGAGCCAGTTGACACTGAAGAGGTCACTTAGATGAGTGATGAAACATTTCTCTCTCGATAAAAGTGTCCCGATGACGTGATTCAACTTTCTGTGATTTTCTTACCTGGATTACTGAGCATGCATAAAGACTGTCCTTTGCCAGGTTTTTTTTTTTTTTAACTTCTTTAGGAAGAACTATTTTTCTCTTCTTTGGAACTCTCATTCATCTTTCATTACTTCCTTCTTTCTGCTATATATGCCTGGTTAGAACCACATTTAGTTTTCTGGCCTTGTTGCTTATTTGCCAAAGTTCAGAAGTAGATTGGAATACTGAGCCCTTTACAATTTAACCTATTTTCTCATTCATTCTTTTTTAAAGTCTTCTTTGCATAATGCTCCTTCCTTGTCCACCTCTCCTTGCCACAGGTTTTGGCCCAGAACTCTGGCTATGACCCACAGGAGACCCTGGTGAAACTGCAGACAGAGTACAAAGAGTCTGGTCAGCTGGTTGGAGTGGACCTCAGCACAGGTCAGGTTCACTGCAGTGTGGTTGTTAATGTGCTTCACAAGACTGTCAGGTTGTTATGCTCTGTGTCACTGGTTCATAAAAAACATCATTGTACTGATCTTTTTATTAAAAAAAAAAGCAAACAAACTTGTACTCAAGTAATCTACTGTTTTCCTAAGCGTCTTGGTGTATGATTCACCGTACACCAGGTACTGACTATAATAATCTTTGTCTTTAAAGGTGAACCCATGGTGGCAGGAGAGGCGGGTGTATGGGATAACTACAGTGTCAAGAAACAGCTCCTCCATTCATGGTGAGTGCTTAGACACTTAAGTAAAAATGAAAGACACTTGGAATAGATATATTGCCTCTGTTGGACACTGAGGGAGAGGCACTCCCTGGTTAAGTTAAAATAAAATAGAGGCTCTGGCACCATTCTGTCCCTTAGTTCCTAAATGGCACCTACAGCCAGTTCTTAGGAGTGTCTCCCTACACGGTAATTCACCAAAGTAAATTTACATACATATTACTTTGCTATTCAGCTGACTTTATATAAGCTTACAAACTAGTAACTCGGTGAGCTCATGTAATAGACCCTAGGATCTTTACCAGAGATTAACCATAATTAATTTCATTGCAGTTCAAAGATGAATCAGCAAATAAAGAACACTATAAAAATCAATATCATATGTTTTGTGTTGTTGCTGCATATTAATTGTCAACAGCAATGTAATATGAGTAACAACTCAAACCTATACACTGAGGATCAGCATGTGTTGAAGAATAGTGAGGAAAATGTAAAAAGTAGACAAAATCTACCAAGTTCCAGTAAAGTGGGTGAAACATGAAATGAAATGAAAGAAACAAGGCCAGTGAACAGAGAGAAATAGCATTTAAATTAAAGATTGGGATGAAACATGAGTTAGACAAACAATGTTTTGGGTCAAATGAAGCTGTTTTCCAGTATTGAACAGTCTGTCTGCCCACTTTACTATGTTTTGGGTCAAATGAAGCTGTTCTCTGGTATTAAACAGTCTGTTTGCCTACTTTACAGCACGGTGATTGCCAGTAACATCTTGCTGGTTGATGAGATCATGAGAGCCGGTATGTCGTCTCTGAAAGGTTAATGGTCGTCTGAAGATGCTGCAGCCATCGTCATACCCACAGGAATAGTTTGTTTACCTGATGGGACAGTCAACATGCTCCCCGTTATGGCACGCTGAAGCACCTAGATGGATAGTCGGATGGCTAGCCCAATGTAAATCGTCAGGGCGTCCATCACGTGTATCAGAAACCATTGTCAGTTGCTCTTCATGGATTTGTCTTCACCCCCTTCTAAAATGATTGGTCTATTTATGCGATTTTGTTAACAGCACTAGCTTTGTTTCTACCCATTAAAGGTTTTCTTGGCTCTGGAAAGATTTTTGTGTAGTTTTCTTTTTCCCCCATTTATTTTATGTGAAGGGTGCATGGATAATGTGAGCTTACGCTGATCCACAAGCAAAACCTGCCCTTAATGGGATGCCTGTTAAGATCTTGGACAGTTCTAATAATATTTTGAACATGATCAGTCTTAAAGCTCACAACCTGGAGAACTAAAATGTGTGATGTTGTGAATTACCTCTTTGTGGAGCTCTTATAACTCTGCATTGGACTAGATTTTATTTCAGAGTCAGAATCAACTTTATTGGCCAAGTGTTACCTATGCACATGAAGAATTTGACTCAAGTACACAACAGCTTCTAGCACTTGCAGACATCACTCACACACACACAAAAAAACAAGAAATTGCAATCTTTCTTTTCCTGGCAAATTGCTGATCTTGCATTCACTGATTGAGAAAATGCCATTTCACGACATTGCACATTAGAGGCCTGGATCTTTTATCAGAAGGTTTAAGATTTGGAATGTTTCATATTTTTGACCAGTTATTTAAGTGTACTGGATCAAATAGCCCAAGCAAGGGTATCCTGATGAGTCAACGTTCATGTTCTGTATGTTGGCTTCCACCTTAAAATAATGTCCCGGGTTTGAAACGGTAAACTCAGTGGAAAGCTACTGATGTAGTGCCAATTTTTTATATATATATATGTGTGTGTGTGTGTGTGTGTGTGTGTGTGTCTTGGTGTAGTCCTGTGCAACCCATGGATAATAAAGCACCTTACTGCATTGGTCACATATTAGGTAGAGCAGTACTCATCCATTAAAGCGCTCATTTAAGACCTATATCTGAATCTACTTGCAGGTACTCTTTAAGGTATGCTTCTGTCAATAAACGTGTCCAGATGAACTGATTCAACTCTGGTTTTCTTACCCGGATTATTGAGCATGTATCAAGACACTAAGGTACTGTTTAATCTTTGATGGAAACCAGTTTCCCGTTTGTCCAGCGGAAGCTTAATGTGCCCGTGTCTCCAACCCTTGTCTATGTCTGACGTTGACGTTTGCCTTTATGTCTATATTGCGTGTCAAGACGGTCTCATGTCTGGTAAAAGTTTTCGGTATAATACGTGGTAATGTAACAGTAATGAACTCTTCGGTGTGACGGAATATTTCCCCTGTCGGACCCGCTTCCTGTCCTACAGTAAAAAATGTCCGACGAGGAGCAGCGGAAACGTGAAACATGTCAAAGAGCGAGACCTTACGTTAGCTAACTCCGGAAGGTTTGCCAAACCTAAAGTTTAACATGCCAAACTGTTACTTCAGTTAACGCCACTTAATACTCAGCAATGCATGCCAAGTTTGCCTTGTGGATTTCCGCTATCTTCTGCATAGCGTTGTCAGGTGAGTGGAGCCTTTACGAATGGAAATCACGCAACCAGACCATTCACATTTTTAATATGCTCGCCAGATTGTGTTAACTGGGTCACGTACATCTCTGGCGAAGAAAGACCATTGCCAATGAATTTCGATAAGGCAAGTGTGTGCATCTATTACAGTTAGTTACCATGTTCCTGTCATTCTCCAGATGACGAAGGGGTGGTGGACATCCCGGGAGGAAAGCTAACAATGGGAACAGATGCGCCCGATGGGAGAGACGGAGAGTCCCCAACGAAAGAAGTCACAGTTGGCCCCTTCAGAATAGACAGATACCCTGTCACAAATGCTGATTTCAGGTGAAAACCCCTCTGAAGGATTTTAACTGTTAATGGGAGTGTGATAGTCGATTGAATATACACTGACTCAACTATTTGTCTCTATCCAACACAGAGACTTTGTGAGAGCAGAGAAATATAAAACGGAAGCTGAGACATTTGGCTGGAGTTTCGTATTTCAAGATTTTGTATCAGAAGAGCTGAAGAGCAAGGTCACAGAGAGGATAGAGGTAATTCAGCTGTGTTCCATTGATCATTATTTCTGGGAAAATATATCTGTTCCCTGCGAATAGCTTTTGGGGAATTATGGTACCTATGTTTTTCTCTTGATTGATTATATTGTTTCTTTGCCAAACAGTCTGCACCTTGGTGGTTGCCTATAAAGGGGGTATTTTGGAGACAGGTGAGGTCAACCTTATCCTTTCCTGGTATATATTCTGTTAAACTTGTAACAATAAAGGCATTTGTACAGTACCTACCATCTCAAGTAAAAAAGTCCAAAATAGGTAGGCACAAATGTTTTTTCCACTTTATCTTTGGAGTGCAGCAGGTCCCTGTTTTTACTTTCCCTCCTTGCCCTCACTGTTCTTTCATTTATCTGAGCCTCTGTTGTACAGCCTGCAGGTCCTGGCTCAGGTATACGGGAACGCCTCAACTTCCCAGTGGTTCAAGTGAGCTGGAATGATGCCCAGGCCTTCTGCCACTGGAAGGGGCAGAGACTACCCACTGAGGAAGAGTGGGAATGGGCTGCACGTGGGGGACTACAGGGTATACATAGAGCACATTAAATGTTGTCAGTAACAATTGCTGCCTTCTTTGACCCATCTCTATTCCCCTTAACATCTCCCCTTCATGAGTGAAATTGATTTAACCCCAGAAATCATTAAGGAATTCCAGCGTTCACAACACAGAATCAGTGCATTTTGTTGAAAGCTATTTTTGCAGAATCACTAAATGTTTTTGCCTTTTTTTTGGTCTTGCATTACTAGCAGCATCTCACGTCTTTACTGTTGTCAAAGAAGACAGACATAAGATAGTTTGTGTATGGGATGTGCTTATCCCCCCCCACCTCTTTCCTGTGTGTTTAAGGTAGGACGTATCCTTGGGGAAACAAGTTTCAGTCCAACCGAACCAACCTGTGGCAGGTCAGCCCAGTGCATAGCTACATTCGTATCAGTAATGTATACCCTGTACTGTCGTGAGCAGTGTCATTATGTGTTTTGATGCAAAAAATGTGATTCGAAAATATAATGATCAAAGTACTTATTTTTGTTGTTTTAATGCTCTGTGTTTTAGGGATTGTTTCCGGATGGAGATACTGCAGAAGATGGTTATCATGGTATCTCCCCTGTCACAGCTTTTCCTCCTCAGAACAGTTTTGGTATGTATCCATCAAACTGCCCTCTACACAACACAGTTAAAGACTGTCATGTTTTTAGGGGGTTTTCCCTTTCCTTTAGTGTGTTATATAGCTGGGAGGTGCATGTAAAACATCTGCAGTTACAAAGCCAAAAGGCCACACCAAAGCGACTAATTCTCTCTGACAGAAAACACTGCCTGAAACGCCTTGTTTGTAGTCCAGCATTTTCTTCTGTTACTTATCTACGTCACTGTAACACATTTTCATAAAGCCTGCCTAGTGGCTAGTTTGGACCGCCCTCAAACAAAGTTAGATATAGCGGAGGTGGGGGGACTCAAACAAAGCTTGGTAGAGAGGAAGCCGGGAAGTTTGGTTAGTGCGTATCGCAATGTCAAGAAGACACTATTTTCTTCAGTGTGAAGACAAATTCCCTTTGTATGGACTTCCAAAGGAAGACATAATGAAGAATCAGTGGTTAAACAGTTATTATTGCCTTGAAATTGTTATACAAGGCAATAATTGTACTAAATAAAAAATTGTACTAAATTTAAAAAAAACAACTGTATTATTGCCTTGAAATCCATTTGTGTCATTGCATTGCCCAGAAAGAGGTCCTTCTGTCAACACAGCAACCTCAGAGAGTGTCTTTTGCCAGATTAGAGGGTGTCCTGGATCTTTGTCAGACTTCTCCATATTCAAACTGGCATGTCCAAGGTCAAAAAAACAAAAAACAAAACGACATCCCTGACTGAATGTGTTTTTATCCTACAAGAGGACTACTGTCAAGTCTTTCCACAGGACTGTATGACATGATGGGAAATGCTTGGGAATGGACCGCCACGCCGTTTCATGGAGCACAGCAGATGTATGTCCTGCGTGGTGCTTCATGGATTGACACTAAAGATGGATCAGCCAATCACAAGGCACGAATAACTACCAGGTGGGTCATCGGTTATTCTGTCTCTCCAGTTTTTCTCATGATACCTGCTCTCACTAGTTGGTAGATGAACTGCCTGTGGCAATGAGCAAACAATCACCTTTGCCAAGTACATAAGCACAAAAAACGGAGCGGAATAACAAATTTAAGTTTTACATCAAAGTGGGTATGAACTGTTTTTACCTCCACTTTTAGACACACAAAGACAAACACACACAACATAGATAATGGTCTTATGAAAAGGGAGACGTTCTGTTCTTGGTTTGTGTTTGTTTGCATTCAATATGTTACTGAAATGAATCATGTTGACACTGTATTATTAAGTTTTAAAGCTTGTCCTGATTGTTTATTGGGACTTATTTGCTAATGAAGTGGCATCTCAAGCTTTATATCATTAGGCTATTTATTGATGCAAATTAAATGTTCCAAATTTGTATTATGCACCCAAGTATGAGTTTTTTATACGCATTTCAATTAACCATACATTTCAGTCTCCAATATGACCTTGTTCAAGTTCGTTAATATTAGTAGATCACTCAAAATGTTGAGAAATGTGGAAAATGTTCAAAATTATCACAATAAACTTGGTTGTTTTGATTGCAAAAACAAAACAAGTTGTGAAATCCTTTGGGGGGGGGGGGCTATATACTGTATATTTGTGAGCGTGCAGTGAAGGCTGGCTATAGCTTTGAGCGACTTAACAGTTACTTATCTATGATCTGTAGGATGGGCAATACTCCTGACTCAGCCTCTGACAACCTGGGCTTCAGGTGCGCTGCCAGTACTAGCAACGCCAGAAAGAAGAAAACAGAACTGTAGTAAGGAACAAAGAAGAGGAGGGGAAAGATGAAGAGGATCATGTGAGCTGATGCTGAAGAATTTGACACTGCCCATTCAAGGATATGTGAAATATTGTTTACAAAGGATAGAAAAGGGGGCCAATAGACTAACTACATTGATAATAACATTGGAAACAGCAGCATGTAACCATTAGAGAAGTGCTCATTGTCTCCTGCAGAAAGCACATTTTGGGCTATACTTGATAAATTAATTGAAATATACTATACCAGTGACCTCCAAGATTCTTTGTAAATAAAGCATTTCCAAGCAGTTTGTGATAAAAGATAACATGTAGACTTTTTAGCAAGACATATATTCTATTTGAATACTGAAATATTTTTCTTTAAAAAAAAGTGAAAAACATGTTAATGGTTTAAATCTAACTTGTATCTGATTATCGGTTTGTTCTGAGCTTTTGTTTTTTTTTGGGGGGGGGGGTGTTTCACTTTTCCAGTAGGGGAGAGTTGATCAGCCTTGTTTTGCCTTGTTTCACTGTATTGGCACAAGTTTCTAAATGCGCCTCAATCAAGTCAAGCTGCGCTGGAAACCGTCACGGAGGATTTGGCACTGTGCTGCCACTACGTCGTGTAGTTTCGCAGTATGCGTTTCTTGGCGTATATTTCAGTGTTTTCCCCTCTGTGCTGTGTTTGAATTTCTAATTTGCAAATCCACCAGCTTGATTTTTAGATTTACAGGAAGAAAAAAAAATCCAACCAGAATAAATTAGAGTCAAGCAAATTGCAATGCTGGCAGCGGTCATGTTCTCTTATTTTCAGCCTGATTAACTTAGAGACGATAAGTAAATGGGGAATATCGCCACAAAGCACTTGTTTGTTAAATAAGGGAATGAGGTCATTCTGATAAACAACCATGCAAAATGTGCACAGCCCCTTTTAATGCCAGCACCAGTTGGCAGTGTGCCTAGCTCGCACGCGGGTCTGTCGATCTGATCGTTCCCACGACGTCATAATTACTGTGGCTCGGGGACCGTCGTTACAACGGACCAATCACGTCGTGGTGTCGTGCCTTTGCGACACTGGGAAAAAGATCGGGGAAAATACCAAAGCTAACCTAACATAACCTTAACCTAACACTTGCCTTACCCTAACCGTAACCATTAGCTAACCTTAACTTAACCGATAGCTAACCTTAACCGATAGCTAACCTTAACCTAACACTTGCCTTACCCTAACCGTAACCATTAGCTAACCTTAACTTAACCGATAGCTAACCTTAACTGATAGCCAACCTTAACCGATAGCTAACCTTAATTCAACGGATAGCTAACCTTAACCGATAGCTAACCTTAACTGATAGCTAACCTTAACTTAACCGATAGCTAACCTTAACCTAACACTTGCCTTACCCTAACCGTAACCATTAGTTAACCTTAACTTAACCGATAGCTAACCTTAACCGATAGCTAACCTTAATTCAACGGATAGCTAACCTTAACCGATAGCTAACCTTAACTTAACCGATAGCTAACCTTAACTTAGCTGATGGCTAACCCCAAATCGCAAAGGCACGGCAGCACAACAACGTGATTGGTCCGCTGTAATGATGGTCCTGGAGCCACGTTGATTACGATGCCATAGGAACAACACGGACATGGCGATATCCGACACACCGAGTCTCTGTGTGACCAGGGAGGAAGGGAAGTCTGGGTCACAGCCGTCTCTTATCAGCAGGTTTTGTCTCGTTTATTTATTTTCTCACGACTGTTCCTGGAGTTTGGATTTATTTGCGATTAAGAGGGACTCCTTCGAAAGGAATGGTCCTATCGAAAACAAGCTGTTTTCTCAGGCCTGTTTCCCCTCAGTAAAGGGTACTTAATAATGATAGTAATAATAATAATAAAATTAAACTTGGAAAGCCTTTGTATTCGCGGCGTTTAAGAGAGAAAGCAAACCGGTGCTTCTGCCCTGGCCATGCAGCCGCTGGTATAAATGTGTCACTGTGGTCACATTTGTTGTAGTTTTAGGATGAGTTTTAACGCCCCCCCCCCAAAAAAAACATGCATGTGGCAAAATTTAAGACGAAAAAATGTCAGAAATGTACGGTACATCACTTTAAGTGTTAAGTACATCTACTTACAATTGAAGTGCTCTGTAGAAGCCGATAAACAAGGTCAGGCTCTTAAAAAAGATGCAAGATAATATGCAAAGACCCACATGCAGCCTTTTGTATTTTGATAGGACCGTTCCTTAGACTGGGCTCTACCATACACACTGCATGTGTACAGGAGCTGCTGTGAGAATCCTAATATTCAGTCTGATGTGTTGAGATTCTGTTCTCACTATTTTGCACCAGACGTCTGCACCTTGCATCATCTAGAATTGGTGGGGCATGACTACAATAACTAACGAATATGTTAGTTTATTACACCCAGTATGTAAAGTCAAGATTATGTAGTTGTGGCTCATGTACTTTTTTATTATTTTTTTTAGTTTATTAAGTATACAAATTTACAAAATTGGAAGCAGTTAAACCTAACTTCCATTCACTGTGTAACTTTTTCCACTGACTTCAGCCATTTTGTCGCTTGTTTACTTTAATGCACCATCCCTTGTCTTCCTTAACCTTCCTGTCCTCTGGAATGGAGAGGTGATAACAGAGCAGTCTAAAACAGGTGCCATGCCGCAGGCCTGTGTAACCTGTCACCGACTGTTGTGTGAGAGAATCAAAGTGCCTTCCGGGTCTGGTAGAACTGCAGCTGTGGAATGTTTCCACCTGCCATCCAGTTCGCACTGTTCTCAAAGCAGTTTTAAAAAAAAAAGGGAGGAAGAGAAGCCAGACCAAACAAGCACAGCCTCCAAGTGACATTACAGGCCGTGCCCTTGCAAAAGACAAAGTTCAGGAAAAACAAGTCGGGAGACATTCCAGTTGTCCCCCTCCCTTCTTCAATTTTTTTCTCTCTCTCTCTCTCTCTCTCTCTCTCTCTCTCTCTCTCTCTCTCTCTCTCTCTCTCTCTCTCTCTCTCTCTCTCTCTCTCTTGCTTAGTCTCTCTTACGCACACATCATACTGCAATGACTCACTGAGATTTAACTTCTGCTTTTCTGCCGCGGCGGACCTATCGGAGCGTCCCATGGATGACTCCGTGCCTTTCTCAGTCCTCAATGAGAGGATGAAACCTCACTTCACTGCCATGGATAGACTTTGCTCCTCTTTGAACACGCTGCAGGACAGACAGCGGGGATCACTCAGAAGCACCTCTTCAACTGTTCAACCCACAGTCCTGCCCCCAACATCAGAACCTGAACCAGATCCGGAGTCGCTGGACTGTGGAACCACTGTGGACCCAGAAGAACCAGGAGACAAACAAGAGCGGGCGGATTCGAACTCTGATGGGCTGTTGTCTCTGACTGTAGAAGAAGAGGATGTTGCTGATCAGGTGTCCATTGACAACCTGGTTCCTATTTTGACCTTAGAAGACATGAATCTTTTTGGTCACGAGGAGTTGGCTGTGGTTCTGGAGAGCATCGTTCCCTCTCCGTCCGAGGAGGAGGGCGACGCTCCGGGTGGCCCGACACCGGCAGGGACACAGGACACTTCAGAAGCGCAAACCTTGAATAAAGACAGTGGGAGCCCGTCACAGAGGAATTACGTCGACACCACCCTGCCGGACCTGATCAGGAGTGGAAGACCGCTTGGCAGACGCAGGACTCTTGGACCTGTCTCAGACACAGTATGATACAAGGGTCTTTATGTGTTTGTTTGTTTGTTCAACAAGTGTGCCTTTGGCCTTGGGAGATGGATTGTTTTCATAGTTCTGGAGAACTCAAACATTTGTGAAGAGTCATCTTTTGTGGCAATGAGACGAAAGCGTTAATTAGGTCCTCGTTTAGGCTTGTAGTTTACCTTTAAATCACATTTTGAGCATAATCCAAAGGGGAAAATCACAGCTGTGACAGGATTGTACCTTAAAAATGACAAAATATATTGACGCAAGGCTTTTTTTTTTTTTTTGCATACCGACGAAGAGAAATGTGAGTCAGTGTGATAAATATCATCTGAATCATTTTGACGCGGTGGCCACACAGCTCTCAGGCAGGAGTGAAGCACAGCCAACGCTTGTGGTTTTCTGTTGTGGGGGAAAAACACTTTTCAGCAGAGGGGATACATCATCAGCTGACGGTGATGGAGCCTGACTTATGACAATGAACGTTAAATGGGGAAAATGTGTGGGACGAATACTGTGTCTCCTCACACAGTCTTTATTAGTCAGTTATCTTGGTGTGTGTGTGTGTGTGTGTGTTCACGCATTTCTTTGTGCAGATTTGTGGCATGTAAACATACTGAAAATGACCACAGCCAGTATGACTGGATTTATCAGCTAGTTTCAGGAATCTAGATAAGATGTGCTTCCGTTTACACTTCGTTCAAGTGCCCTGATAAGTCATTTTCCCATGTATGGCTGCACACTCATAATAAATTGCTCTATTTAATGAAAATGTATGTGGTTAAAAGTCAAGTCAAGTTTATTTATATAGCACATTTAAAACAACCACAGTTGAACCAAAGTGCTGCGCAAGCTTAAAATACAATATAAAATAAGTAACACATATGAATATAAAAATATATGTAAAAAAAAGACAGTAAAATAAAGAAATTAAAATGTAAACAATAAAACACAAGAGTAAAAGTATATTTCCACAATAAAATCACGGTGTCAAACTCAACTTGAATTGAATGCCAGCGAGAAGAGGTAGGTCTTTAACCAAGATTTAAAAGTCTCTTGGGTCTGAGTAGATCTTATGTGTACTGGTAAGTTGTTCCAGTACACATAAAAGAGGTAAAATGGCATATTCAAAGATGCTGAAACAGTGTTTGTTTGTGCGTGTATGTACTGATGTGTAGTTAAAGGAGGTGCGCAGAGAGGTGGAGCTGTCTCGGAGGCGCAGTCTTAAGCTTAAGGCCCAGGTGGACAAACTGCAGGAGAGCAGAGATGGACCAGGATGGAGCAAACACAGAGAGAGGGTAACACGCACACACACACACAAACACACACACAAAACCCTAAACCCAAGTCCTAACCCTAAAATAGACCCTTAAAAAAGTTAGGGCTGGCCAAAATGTCCCCACTTTTAAAAATTTTTTTTTATTGATCCTCATGGGGAAATTCTTCTCAGCATTTAACCCATCCTAGCTGTGTAGCTAAGAGCAGTGGGCAGCCGCCATGCAGTGCCCGGGGACCAACTCCTGTTCGTCTTGCCATGCCTCGGTCAGGGGCACAGACAGGAGTATAAACCCTATCATGCATGTCTTTTTGATGGTGGGGGAAACCGGAGCACTTGGAGAAAACCCACCGCAGACACGGGGAGAACATCCAAACTTCCCACAGAGGACTACCTGGGATGACCCCCCAAGGTTGGACAACCCTGGGGTTCGAACCCAGGACCTTCTTGCTGTGAGACAACAGCGCTAACCACTGTGCCACTGTGCCGCCCAAAAAACTTTGCAAAAATGTCCTCACTCTAATGGTTAAAAAGTCAAGTTGGTCCTCACAAATGTAGTTGAACACACACACACACACACACACACACACACACACACACACACACACACACACAACATATTTCTACAATAAATAGCAGTAGTCCTCACCCATGCACCATGTGTATGCAGATTTTATTTCCATCCCATCAGTACACCAGCTGATTGTACTGTTTAGTCCTCTCCTGTCTGGTGAGATCAGTGAGATCAGCTGGTGTAGTGATGGGTTGGAAAGGAAACCTACACACACACATACTCAGTCATTTGACTGAGTATCACTGCTCCACTATGTACTTGCCAGTATGCTTTTCATCACCTTATACTATCCCTTCAGGTCACAGAGGAGGTCCTCTCCATTCTGAGGCTGCTGTACCCTCTGACAGAACCAAAGTCTAGTCCAGCGGAGCCCACCGGTCAGGAGAACTGTCTAGACGCCGCTCTGAACCAGCTGCAGGGTGTTGCCCGCAAGCTGGCCATCAGCCACACCAAACAGGTCGGTGTAAACCCTGCTGCATTCCAGTAGAGTTACTTCTTGTCTTAGCCCTGCCATCCAAATCTACACTTGATCTACACTGATTTGACAGTGAGAGCTGGACTTACTCAAAGACCTGTTTAAATTTCACATGGGCATAGAGGCAAAGGAAAGGAGATAAGCAACAGTAATGACATTGCAAAAGAAAAAAAAACTTTGTGAAAATAAATAATTTAATCTTGCATTGAGTGTTGAAAGAGATGGAAAATATGCTAATGGGCTGAGATCGTTGTTATTTGGTGGAACACAAATCATTTGGTTTCAGTGACTTTAGAATCACGTGACATTATCTTGATCCAACTGACATAATCTTCCTTTAATTCAAGATGCTGTCGCTTGTTACTACACAATGTCAGTGAAATAAATTGAACCGTACTGGAAAAATAAATATTTAAAAATACAATTTTTTCAAGTGCTGTTGTACAGCACAAAAGCATGCCTGTACATGTACAGTGTCTATTCATGAAAGTGGCCCAATACGCACATGAGGAAAAATAGCACAGTTGGACCCGAAGCTCCAACCTAGATACTAAGGTTGGTCACAGGAGACGGAGGCAGGTTAACTCTCGTGATGAGGCAGTTTTGTCTTACAGGTGAGCCGAGTCGCTTCCCCCGAGGTGAAACTTTTCTCCTCCTTTCAGGTATTTAAGCTTAAGACATGGCTCAGCTATGCAGCCCAACAAGTTTAGGGGATGACAAAGAATACTGTACTGTGCTGTTAAAGCTGGGGTAGGCAGATTTTTTTATGGCATCATTGGGGAAAAATTCCATAACAACCTTTCCGCATATGGTAATTAAAGTGGTCTGAGAGAAAACTAGACTGCTGCACATCCTCTTGGCTCTGTATTCAGGCTTTAGAAAATCTCGACAAGAGTCTGGCGGTGGACTGAAGACACCTCCACCTCCACCTTCTCCCACTTTGGTTGTTTCACTGTCAGGCAACTCAATGTAGCAAATTCAGGGGGCAGCCGGGAATCCACCGCAGCCGGGAATCGAACCCAGATAGCCCAGACCACGGGCGACTGTGCTAACCAGTCAACTTAAGGGTCCAACCCGTTAGCCAAGGGCTAGTGAGTCTACGCATCCGTGGTCATTACACTACCCCCCTCCTTCAGGAAGCGTGTCCCCGCACTTCAGCATATCAGCTCCCTCATGTTTCTGGGCGCATATGCTTCCAATGGCCTCACGGTCTCACCATCCCACTTCTGACACCAATGTAGCGAATTCAGGGGCAGCCGTGAATCCACCACAGCCGGGAATCGAATCCGGATATCCCAGACCACGGGCGGCTGCACTAACCAGTCAACTAATGGGTTCGATCCGTAAGCCAAGGGCTAGCGAGTCTAGTCATCCGTGGTCGGGGTCGTCATGATGCTATGGGCATTCGATAAAGGTGAGTGGTTAAGGTTAGGGTGAGGGTTGGTGGTGGGAGATGTTGGAGGATGTGGGGAGTAGTTGGAGGTGTCCTCAGCCCACCGCCAGACCCATCTCAAAATCTAGCCTGGGACGGAAAATTTTAGCCAATCACAAGTCAGTTCAGAGACAGGGTGTTCCTATTGGCTGTTCTACAAATGTGGATGTGTGTATATTCAATCAATTTGCATCCGACCTACCCTGCTGGTCGCTTGTGGTTGTAGCCCTAAAAATCAACAAGAGCAACTCGAATTGGCTGCTTCACATGAACAATATTAGCGTAACTAAGAGATTCGCAGTGAAAAAAATCCTTTTTTAAATGGGTAGATTATCAACTACGAAACAAGTTTCACGAGTCTCGCGTTGACATGTCCTGGTTGTACACGAGTGGAAGGGGCCGAAGAGCGATGTGGAGGTCATTTGGTAGGCGGGGCTTAGCGGAGTGATACGAGGCAGCAGAGAGAGGTGGAAGGATTTGCATTGGGTTGTTCAACGTTACATACTGCAGCTTTTAAGTTAAACTGCTATGAGGAGTTTGGAATTTTTGTTGACTTTGTTTGCCCCTTGTGGACAAAAGCGACAGTGTTTTGTAGAAGAAGAATGTCATTGTTGCTCAGAGCGACATTCACATTCTGGATGCTCGAGCATTTGTTTTGAAGAGGGGAGTGAGAGATGAAGTGGTGTTTTGGAAAAACAGCTGTTTGTGAGATATACAGCCATGGGGTAATGTGTCTCTAATCGTGGCGATGTATCCTGTCTGTTTGCTATAAATCGATTTGTCAGATTTTGTGGGGAACCCGTTTCAGAGACGAGCATTTTGAATTATTAAAAACAATAAATGATCTCATCTGATTATACTGGTCACAGAGACATCAAAATTAAACCGAGACTGTTAAACAAATTCCCCATAGCAGCTTTGTCAGATAGATAGTTAGCTAGATAAATAGATAGATAGATATCCCTTAACAATTCTATTGATTGACACATAACCTCTCTGTCAAACTTTCACATTTTTTTTGACTCAGGCGTGTAAGTCTGGAGCAGCAAAGGAGAATGGAAGGGAGGACAGTGCTATTCTACAGCAAGCGTTAAGGGACAGGGACGAGGCCATAGAAAAGTGAGTACCAAGTACATGAACACACATACATACATTTGCCTCCTCTGAACAGCAGATGAATCATGAAAGAAGGAAGCGCTTGCAAAAGACACTGAGCTTTTTTTTTCTTTTCTGGGCATGTTGTTTCTGCTGTCTTACAGAAAGAAGGCAATGGAGGCTGAACTCCTGCGCAGTAAGACTGAGATGATGACTCTAAACAACCAGCTGCTGGAGGCCGTACAGAAACGGCTGGAGCTCTCTCTGGAGCTCGAGGCCTGGAAGGTAAGCCAGCGAGAGGGAGCAAGAGACAGACAGAAAGGGGGCGTCCGGGTGGCATAGTAGTCTGTTCCGTTGCCTACCAACACAGGGATCGCCGGTTTGAATCCCCGTGTTACCTCCGGCTTGGTTGGGCGTCCCTAAATACACAATTGGCCGTGTTTGCGGGTGGGAAGCCGGATGTGGGTATGTGACCTGGTCGCTGCACTAGCGCCTCCTCTAGTCGGTCGAGGCGCCTGTTCAGGGGGTAGGGGGAACTGGGGGGAATTGTGTGATCCTCCCACGCGCTACGTCCCCCTGGCAAAACTCCTCACTGTCAGGTGAAAAGAAGCGGTTGGTGACTCCGCATGTATCGGAGGAGGCATGTGGTAGTCTGCAGTCCCCCTCGGATTAGCAGAGAGGGTGGAGCAGTGACCAGGGGACAGCTCCGAAGATTCTAGCTGCAGCTTTCGGAACCATCTGAAGATTTTTAGTACGAGCATGTGGCAGACCTGAAAACACAACATTACAGTAATCAAGTCTGAATGAAACAAATGTATGTATTAGAGTCACTGCATCAGCCATGGACAGGAAAGACTGAATGTTAGCTATGTTATGTAAGTGAAAAATGGCAGTCTTGGTGATTTTTTTCAATGTGCTTATCAAAGGAAAGGCTGGGATTAAACGTAACACCAAGATCTTTGGCTGCCACATTGTGAAATCACAGAGTTGTTGTTACTTGATCAAATTGGTGTATTGGTGGTAGAAGGAAACACTGAGGTGCTACATATCCCTGAAATGATGCTGGAGATGTGAAGCGTTGGATTGAGACAGAAAACAAAAATTGGATGGATTGTAAAGAGGGGTAAGCTGGAGAGTGTTGGAAAAAGGGAAAAAGTAATATTGCATAACAGACATCGGGGGGGGGGGGGGCGCAGTGGTTAGCGCAGTCGCCTCACAGTGAGAAGGTCCTGGGTTCGAGCTCCGGGGTAGTCCAAACTTAGGGGTCATCCCGGGTCGTCCTCTGTGTGGGGTTTGCATGTTCTCCCCGCGTCTGCGTTGGTTTCCTCCGGGTGCTCCGGTTTCCTCCCACAGTCGGAAGACATGTAGGTCAGGTGAATCAGCCGTACTAAATTGTCCCTAGATGTGAATATGTGTGTGTGTGGGCCCTGTGATGACCTGGCAGCCTGTCCAGGGTGTCTCCCCACCTGCCGCCTAATGACTGCTGGGATAGGCTCCGGCATCCCCGCGACCCTGAGCAGGATAAGCAGTTTGGATACTGGATGAATGGATGGATGGATGGATGGACATGGGGGGGGCAATAGAATGACAGGCAGGAATAAGGGACTCAGCCACAGAAGGTGTTACTCTGGAAAACCACTCACGTTTTACTGATTGAAACCAGTAGCCATTACAAACACCAGGACACACGCAGCTTGGGCAGAAATACACACATATATGCAATATTGTACATAATATGCAATGCCAGATGGTGGCATAGTTCTGTGTATAAGCATCAGGCCTATGTGGCCTGCTGCTCTGCAGGGGTAAACAGGAACTGCTGAACATCACACGAGCAGTTATTGCAGAATCTACATCTGGCAAAAAAACATTCAGTCTTAAACATCTAAAAGATAGAAAATCTGTATTTGGTGGCTGGTGGTGGTACAGTGGACGTTTCATCTGCCCCTTTCCTACTTTCCTCCTCGAAGCTATTAGTCACACAAACGCCTCCCCTACCTTCCTTCTGTTTGCGCCTCAGATTATTCATATTTTGCAAATTAAATTGTACTTTTTTTTTCTTTTACCCGGCACTCATTGCCTTTGATCTTATCCATCACGTCTTATTTGCTGTTGTGTATTTGTTCCGTCTATTGTCCAGGCAATGTGGTTTTTGAGCCTCGCCCTCCTTACTATTCAGTACTGACAATGTCGGTGTGCCAGGAATTTGATGTTATCGTGTTGTGCTCATTGTACAATGCTCTGGATAAAGTGTCAGCTGAAAGCTTAAAATTTATAAATAAACTGTAATCACATTCTTGCCACTTTGTGGGTCCAAACAAAGCTTGCACACATGCTCCTGTCCCCACCCGCATTTTCTCGCTCTCTCTCCTCTCTCCAGGAGCTCAGTCTGTAAAGAAAAGTGAATGTTTTGAGCCACAACTGGTCTTGTTAACCTGTCTTTCTGTTTTTCTTGCCTTAAATCTCAGGAGGATGTTCAGCTAATCCTCAACCAGCAGCTGCTGAGCCAGCAGCAGGCCGAGCAGGCCGAGCAGGCCCAGAGGAAGCCCTCTCGTCTGGGTCTAATGAGGAGGACCAACAGAGCCCCCATCCAGAGGCCCATCTCCTTCTCGCTCCCCGCCACCCCTTCAAACGGCTCAAATCACGTCTTTCCTCCCAGATCCTTGTCATCTTCAAATTCCACGTGTCCGAGAGCCACTGCCGCCCCGGCTCCCAGCATACCTCCTGCCAGCCCTCAGCGCACCTGGAGAGACAGGTTAAGGAGGGGCAAGAACAGGGCAGGAGACCAGGATGCATCCGGGCAAGAACTGCAGGCATCGGTGCGTGGCACGGACGATGGCTTCCAGGTTGTGTCGCTTGACTGAAATAGTGATGTGTGGCACAAAGTAAGTCCAAATGGACGTACAGCTGTCATAGCTTACTACATTATGTAGCCACAGGAAGAAAAGATTGTTTTCTCTGTGAATGGTGTTTGCTTGTGATTTTATGAGGTTGAGATTGAGTCTGATAATGGTGTAGTTCTGCTGTTGTTAAAACTTGATATAGACAACTCCCTTGATGCACTTATTTTCTGTGTTCTGCAATGTGCCAGAACTGATTAAAGGTAATTCTGTACTCAAACTGGAAAAAAAAAATCCATCAAATGGCTTTCTGAATCAGAGCCATTTATTTTCATCAGTGTCACAAAGTCAAAAGCATTGGTTGCACTTTGCTGTTAAGGAGACTCGCTATAAGAGGGATCAACACTCAGTTGTAAATAAAGTTTTATTGTTTATACTTTATTATGTATCAGTAATACAGTTTGTATATTTTCAATATTCAATTTATATCTAAATATTTCACTCATATATGCATCTTGCACACACGTTTAAAGATAGAAATGCCCTCATGTAGAATGGATGACTCAAAAGCATATATAGCACTGAAACAACATGACAAACTCACACACGAGGTCAAACGAGGAAAAGGCATGCTCATATTAAACAACACACACTCCCGATTAGATTGTTACGGTCTCCATAGAACATTTCAGCGCCACAAAAAAAGGTCCACTTTTGTTTTATCAAGTCAAATGTTAGCTTCTGACACATTCTTGTCCAACAGCCTGGTGACAGATGATGCAGAGCCAGCATCCAGCTGCTTCAGTAAACCAGCCCCAACCCCCTTCTACGTCCTTTTAAATGTGTAACAACAAACCTGACCATGTTGGCAGAGGTTTAAATGGAAAAGGGGGGGGTTGCTTGACAAATCTAATGTAGAATCACACATAAAATAGGGCTGAGTTTCTCTCAGATCATAATTGATTCCACATCTTCCGGAACGAGGAGTACCTGGCTGCAGCCTGCAGAACGGGGCGGGGTTCAGTGTCGAACATTTAATCCCACCCACCCACCCCCAACCTAAACCCTATATAACCCCGCCCAAACCAAAGTCCAAACCAATGAAATCAATGTTTAACCCCGGCCAAATCGACATTTAACCCTGCCCAAATTTGACAGTTAAACCAATCAAATCAAACGGTGGGTGAGATAAAACATTCAACGTTGGTCGCCAACCCCGTTCTGCAGGCTGCAGCCAGGTATACTTGTCCAGAACTGGCATAGGCGTACAACACTGACTGGATTCAAAATTTAGTGCCATGAAATTATATACAAAATGCAATACATGCTCAACCCTCGCAGGTAAAGATTCCCTGTGATACACCTCACACAGAACTGGCAACCCAGCTGCCAATCTCAATTCTGTTAGGTATCCCCTGTAAACCATTTCATCAAGTTTAACAGAGCTGAAAACGGAACGCTAGACAAGAGGCACGTCCACATATGCAACACCCTGCTCACTCATCGAACGTACACATGGCAGTTTCATTGTTCAACTGGATTTCCATCTCAAATACAGCAGTAGACTAAGAACTTACTGTTGCAGCATATATCCTTGCTTCTACATTATCTACGTTGATTAAGTGTGACACAGGTAATATATTTACTGTCAATCCCCTCAATATATACAATAAGAATGGAACCGTTTACATGAAAACACTGACTGGCAAACTACACAGGCAATACAGCAAGAACATGGCTCCTTACCAGATGGGGACAGGTAAGATAACTGTCATAGAGAATAATTACTTGAATAAACAGTTGCAACCTGGGGATTTTCACATTGATACTTGCACAGTTTGAGCTTAATTTTTGTTACTGGCTTAGAAAGTTACCGCCACCTCTCTCAGTGACCTTGACATTGAAGTTGTAAGAGTGACCAATATCTAATAATGATGCATCTATGCAGAGGAGAGGATACAGAAAAGGCCTGAGATGAACTGCATACCCAATGCTAAATGTGCAACCATAGTCTTTTCTTTTTTTTTCTAAACAAGCAGTTGTGCACATACAGCCTGCAGGAAGCTTTTCTTGCAGAGTAAGAGGCTTTCCTTGACATATGCAGTTAATTGCCCTTATCAAAAAGAAACAATTTTTTTTGCTGAACATTCCACTTTGCATGACAGTAAATCTTTGCATCTCATTTTACTTTTGATCTTATACTGGGGTTTTTGAATCCAAAATATCTCATCAGTGATATACTCTTCTAAACCAACAAACTGATCCACTGTGGCAGCCCCAGATTGTGCTTAGCCAAAAGCCAATTTTTAATATCCACGGCATAAATCTATTTGACATACGGAATGATACTGTGCAAATAAGAGGTTCTTTGGATTAGTAAGACATCTCCAAAACCTTTCCTTTGTCATAAAATGAAAACATATTTTGTATGTTTCCTACTTGCCAACTTCACATCGATCAATGTACAAACTAACTGATGTACCGACCTGTCTGGCAGAGATAGTATACAAAGTATAAGTAGGCTACACAGAACTTTTAAGGATACTATAAGTTTAGATTGGACCGCACTGAAAATTGAGTTTGGTCCAAAGATTACCAAAATATTAGCACTGTTAATATCGCCACTTGCTCTCATTGAAGCTGCATGATTGCCCACCATCAGTGTCTGTGAGGGCGCCCTCCGATTGATACCGGATTTAGGTGAGTGCGGGAGTTCGCTGGGAGAGAGGGAGGGAGGACAAGGGGGAAGCTACGATTGTAGGAAGGATATGATGGAGCTGATGAAATCTAAAGGTTTATCCGCATGGATCCAATGGCTGGCGTCAGGGATGTACTGGATGTCAGCATTAGGGAACAGTCGTTGGATCTCTGGGTAATCCTCGGAGCTGCATCAAGAGTGAGATGGGTAGGGGGCAAAGCAAAAGAGAGAGAGAGCGATTAAGAGCGAATAAAAAGAGTGGGTTGATAGTCAATTTTATTGACGGACACGATGATGAAATTTTTTTTGCCAACAACATGCCCAAAACAAGAAAATGTTCCTTTGAAAACAAAAACTTTGATGAAATGTAAATGTTGTCACATTTCTTCTCAGTGTATGTTTTCAAATGTGAGTTTTAATGAAGTAATCACCTTGTTTTCATCAGGGGCCAGAGAACATTTTTTGTCAGCAAAGTCAAAAGTGTTGAGAGTAAAGACAGATGCGTTATATGTAATTCAACTGATCCACTCTTACGTTTGTTCACTGCCACTGATCTGCGGACGGCTGAACGATTGTTAACAGTTTTTCCAACCTTTTTGCATTACTGCAGCTTGTATTGTTCCTACCTGATATAAGCAGAACTGGCACCACCAAGGAATAGGGTGGGGCCTTCATAGGTCGTGTTGAAGCTGGGGAAGCTCATGATGTCCTCAAGGTGTGCTGAGATGGCATCCAAGTTGACTCGCCAGGCATACTGGCCATTGTGTTCCACCAGGTTAGTTAGCAAGAACTGACGCACTGAGTGCTCCTATGGTACATAAAAATAGTATATTACTAGAGGGAATTACTACTGGATACTTACGCTACATCAACTGCTACTTAACTCAAAACTAACTACAAAGTCTTTGTAAATCAAAAATTAACTATAACATCTAATCCTGGTAACTCTTTGCCAGAGATTAGCGGTGCTGCAATGCCCTTCAGAGAGCCCTGAAGAGGAACTGCTCACTCCCAACAAACTATTTTTTTAGATTTTTATCTAATGATAAAAGAGCAGACAGCACACACCAATCATGGAAGTATAAGAAAGGAGAAATGGCTCCTGACCTTGACCAGTTTGCGCAGCTGGTCCTCAGCCATTCGTCTAGCAGTGGAGCGAGGAAGGTCACTGGAGACCTTCACATCCTGCATTGCCTGGATGTAATGGTGGAAGTTGGTGCGGGTGGTGGTCTGAGCCGGACTGATGTCCACCACCACCAACCGCTCTACTAGACTGGGCTAGGCAGGGATGCAGAGGAAGGAAATAGATGCAGGGAGGGATGGAACGATTGAAGAAAGGAAGGAGAAGAGAGGCCATTACAAAGGGATGAGGATTTAACTAAAAGTGAGCCGCTGTCAAGTGAAGATCAGGAGGGTTGATGACTAAGAGTAAGCAATGCACAGTGAGGTGTTGGGAGCACATCAGCTGTCAGGACAAAAATGACATGATAAATTCATGTTAACATTTTACCTGCGTCAGGGCTGTCGTCATGGCTACTTTCCCTCCCATACTGTGACCAATCAGGATGCACTTGTCAATATGAAGCTGGGTGAGTAGGTGTTTCAAATCATTGGTCATTGCCTCATAGGTCAGAACTGGGCTGTGTGTGCTGTTACCATGGTTACGGGCGTCTACGGTCAGCACCTAACTGGACAAAGGACAGTTAGCACACTTGGGATGGGGGGAAAGGTGAGAGGAGGGGGATGACATGAGGTTTGTCAGCTAGACAGTCACTTGTTGGCACCAACAGTGTTGGTCACAAAACAGAGCACTTTTGCTACACCTGCAGTAACTGCTAACAAAACCTGAGCTGTGTCCAGAATTGTACCCACTTTCACCCGTTCACTATACTTACACATGAAACACTCAAAAGAGTGCTCTATAGGCCGTATTAAATGGAGATTTTGGAGACTACTGAATTGTCATTTCGTGTCTCGTTCTCTTCCTGTCACGTGGTATTTGACAGTGAAGAGTGCATGAGCAGAGGGGAGAAGAGGGGCAGCAATGCATTGCGGTATTTTTAGCACAGAGTAGTGCACATGCGTTGGGCATTACATTTTCAGATGCATTGTGGGAATTTTTGAGGGCACTACATAGTGAATACATTTTACAGTTAGAATTCAGACACTCAAACAAAATGGAGGAAGGTGAATATAGTGCACTATATAGAAAATAGGGAGCAATTTCAGACACAGCTTTGGACAGCACAGGTAAAAACTGAAGTTATCAAAAGTTCTGAGAAACTATTTAGATAAGAAAGGATTTTTTTTTGTTAACAAAAGTGTTGTGTCACCTTAACCGTAAACATTACCTTCCTGCCTGTGCGCTGCACCAGGGACTTGGCTATTGAGTGGAAGTTCGACTTGCTGCCAAAAAGACCATGGAGAAACACCAATGGTGTGCTCTCCCCCTTCCCATCAAACACGTCATAGGTCAAACTGACTGTGCTGAAATAACGAACAATGGTTATTAGTCAGCCTGTGGTTTAAAATGTTATACCATTAATGAAAACATAATAAAAAAATATCTCAAGTGTTTAGAATTGAGCCGACTTTTAAATCGAGCTTTAATGATAACCAAGACATTCTTGGCTATGCTGTAGGTTACAACACCTAAACGTTAACGATAGCCCCATTTCTTCGACTCAAACAACAGTATATAACATATATCAGGGACTATTCGGAAACTATAACAAACCGTTTCCCTAAAACGGTCTTTGCAGTTCAGACATAAGCCCACGCCATGTCAAGTGTGGGCGCAGGGGCTCTACGAGGTTAAATGTAAGCTAACCCTCAAACTGGATGTCCTACAAGCAATCTAAAGGAAGCTGCCCCTGTGAACGTGTAACTACACCGCAGACGGCAAACATATATAGCCGTGATATAGATAGCAAGGCTGTCTATACGCTGTGAAACGCCAGGGTACGTTTCCATAGCTTTAGCTTATGGGATAGCCTATATTAGACGGGCTGTGGCATAGAGGACATTTCAGCCAGCTAACAGCTAACACTGCTACCTGGATGAGCTGGAGGATGTGCGAGCCATCGGAGGCACGCAACCGCTCGTCTCCCACTGTCCTGTCGCGAAACGACATGACGACCGACTGTTTAGGAGTCCTCTTTGAATGACGCGATGCAAAACACTCATGGCAGTACACGGTTAGCTATTCAGAGCTTGACAAACCGCATATTTCTTTTTCTTAAACTGCAAAAAAATAACAGGCGTGAGCCAGCGGATAAGCACAATGCTGGGAGTCGAGATATGACCGCTAACAGCTGGTGGTGCGTAGTGACGTAGCACGTAAACCGTCTAGCGCGCACACGTCCCGGAAACGCGAGAGGGCACCAGTGAGTCACACAAGATGCAAACGCCCCGCCCCCCATCTAGTCAAAACAGCCCAACAGTTTTAAATAGAATAATAATTAGGTTTTCTGACCAAGAACTGCAGTGTGGTTGTGGATGATTTTGTCATGCAGATCTCAGCAACTGAAAATAATTAATTTAGATTCACTTGGCGTATGGTGAGGATGTAAAGCACAATGTGATTTTCCGGGGTAAACTTGCATCCAACACAAACGATTCAGATGGAGAATTACCAAAACTTTCACAGATTAAATATTTGTGGAGTAACTATTGTCGATGTGATAAAACCAGCAGAAGAGGTAGGCAGTGATAAAAAGTACCAAAGAGGACTGTAGCTTTAATTACATCATATTGAGTTTGCTCAAACCAATGATTAGCAAAACTTTTTTAAATGTGCTTTCCCACTATGTACTGTGGAAAAGCACTGGCCATGTGAGATTTGCTGGCCCTACGTCAAGTTAAGAGAGAATTGAATTGAGATAACAACACGCTGAAGGATGCAAACAAAGCATCACTCCCATGCCCAATGCTGTTTGTTACGAGGATGGAAAATATCATTTTCACTGAAATGACCAGTCTTCAGTTCAAGTTCTGTTATTGGATTTCATCCCTAAAATCTTCATAATTGCTCGATTTACAAGCAAATTTTATTTATTTTTTTGAGTGGGAAATCAAACCTTTGTACGACTACGACTAAACTCAATTTTAATGAAGTTCGACAACTTGTTAAGTTTATTGGCACATTTACCTTTATTCATTCATGTTGTGGTATGCTTTTTCTTTGTGTCTATTTACTCAAAAGCTTTAGAAACAGTTGCATGCACCTTAACATGAGTAGCACACCTCATGAGTTTGAGCTGCCCATTGAATTCAGACATAGAGAGTAGGGCTATGATGTGCACCTCACTCCTCGCCTCGGTTCCACCCTTGCTGTCATACACAACAGAGGTATAGCACAGCTGAAATGCTCGCATCGTCCTATGGGTTTGGAGGTGCAGCGTTCCTCTGTGTTTCCAGACTGTTCATTACCATGGGAAACACGTCCACTGGGATGAAGCAGGTTACGCTCTGTCACCATAGTGATGGTATGCCATAGAGATCCATGGGGAACCGTGCAAGCCGAGTGAATAGCGAGCTGAGCTGTTGCTTGTCTTCGAGATTTGAAGAGCGAGGGAGTGGATGAGGTGGAGCGTGGGAGCATCTGGTAGTGATGGAGTTAGAATTTCAATGTTGGTCTATCAGAAAGAAAAGACAGCCTTCTGGTTAACATCAGCCAAAAGAGACAGGGTCCACTGACCGTGCATGACTGTTCCCCTCCAGAAATAATCCTTTTCCATGCAAACCCCAGGGCCAAAAGGGTTAACTGGACTGGACTATTCCTGCTGTCACACGGAGTACTCAATCTTTTATCTATCTATCTATCTATCTATCTATCTATCTATCTATCTATCTATCTATCTATCTGTTTATTTATTTAAACCTTTGTCCTCAGTATTAGTTTACATCGTCAATGCTACTGACACATTTAAAAGCAGGTTAGAAACCTTACTTTTTAAAACAGCCTACAGCTAAATTCATAGTGTGTGTGTGTGTGTGTTTTATATATTTTGCTATTTTTTACATATTCTGCTCTGTTTTTACTTTTAATTAATCAGTGTTTATGGCACTTTTATTTATTTTACTAACTCAGTTTTAAACTTGTCTGTACTTTTTTAAAATTTGCCTGCACTTTTATTTATTTATTTTTTGTGGGGGGGGGGTTATTGATTTCATTGTTTTATTGTGTGATGCACTTTGTGTTACATTTGTTTGTATGACAAGTGCTATACAAATAAAATCTGATTGATTGATTGATTGACTGAATGCTGACTTGCGACAGTGACCATACGGTATCCTTGGTTGAGGCAGTAAGGTGTAGGTGATAACTCCAATCCATCCACTATCCAAGCCCCTTATCCTGCTTAGGGTCACCCGACGCTGGAGCCTAACCCAGCAGTCACTGGGTGGCAGGCTGGGAGACACCCTGGACCAGCCGCCAGGCCATCACAGGGCCCACACACGCACGCACGCACACACGCACACGGACACGGACAATTTAGTACGGCCAATTCAGCTGACCTACATGTCTTTGGACTGTAGGAGGAAACTGGAGCACCCGGAAGAAACCCACACAGACACGGGGAGAACATGCAAACTCCACACAGAGGATGACCCCCAAGGTTGGACAACCCCAGGGTTCGAACCGAGGACCTTCTTGCTGTGAGGTGACCGCGCTAACCACTGCGCCACCGTACCGCCCTACAATAAAAAATAAAATATATGTAAAAAAAACAGGAAGTCATGTGCTCTCAACTTGACCTGACATTTTAGTGTTAAACAACCACCACCCCCTGCCCCTACCAATACCTCTCCTGAAACATCCTGGACTTACCAGCGGTGAAGTCCTGGTTGAGGTGAATGAAAGCATTGGCATGAGGGATCTGCATGATGACAGGTGAAATCAGTGCCTTCTGCCACACTAGGATGCTTTTGTTCAGATAGCAGAGAGCAGATAGATGCTATCTGAACAAAAAAAGGTGATAAGTGAAACTCTCAAATGACGGTCCATTAACCCCCATACGTATGGGGTTAATCTTAACTTACAATCACGTTTTGTGATTTCACTTGCAGTGTACGTGCACAGCCATCCACACTTCTTTATTACCTTTGTCTAATGACTAACCACTCGATATAACGAGACCAAGCACTGGGCCAGACTATAAACCTTGTATTTTAGGTCATAAAAACAGAAATAGCTTACATTAGAGCAAAAAAAAAGTTCACAAGAGCAGCTCATCAAATCTGATGACACACAAAAAGCCAAAATCCAATAACTTACTGATATTAATGATTCACTGCTACATGTTGTTGTTTTAGCTTGTGTGTTTCAGGACTGTCTGGGCTGTCTGGACACAGCCATTTGCCACATTATTTGAAAATACCTACACTACCGTTCAAAAGTTTGGGATCACCCAAACAATTTTGTGTTTTCCATGAAAAGTCACACTTATTCACCACCATATGTTGTGAAATGAATAGAAAATAGAGTCAAGACATTGACAAGGTTAGAAATAATGATTTGTATTTGAAATAAGATTTTTTTTACATCAAACTTTGCTTTTGTCAAAGAATCCTCCATTTGCAGCAATTACAGCATTGCAGACCTTTGGCATTCTAGCTGTTAATTTGTTGAGGTAATCTGGAGAAATTGCACCCCACGCTTCCAGAAGCAGCTCCCACAAGTTGGATTGGTTGGATGGGCACTTCTTTGAGCAGATTGAGTTTCTGGAGCATCACATTTGTGGGGTCAATTAAACGCTCAAAATGGCCAGAAAAAGAGAACTTTCATCTGAAACTCGACAGTCTATTCTTGTTCTTAGAAATGAAGGCTATTCCATGCGAGAAATTGCTAAGAAATTGAAGATTTCCTACACCGGTGTGTACTACTCCCTTCAGAGGACAGCACAAACAGGCTCTAACCAGAGTAGAAAAAGAAGTGGGAGGCCGCGTTGCACAACTGAGCAAGAAGATAAGTACATTAGAGTCTCTAGTTTGAGAAACAGACGCCTCACAGGTCCCCAACTGGCATCTTCATTAAATAGTACCTGTTAGAGCCTGTTTGTGCTGTCCTCTGAAGGGAGTAGTACACACCGGTGTAGGAAATCTTCAATTTCTTAGCAATTTCTCGCATGGAATAGCCTTCATTTCTAAGAACAAGAATAGACTGTCGAGTTTCAGATGAAAGTTCTCTTTTTCTGGCCATTTTGAGCGTTTAATTGACCCCACAAATGTGATGCTCCAGAAACTCAATCTGCTCAAAGAAGTGCCCATCCAACCAATCCAACTTGTGGGAGCTGCTTCTGGAAGCGTGGGGTGCAATTTCTCCAGATTACCTCAACAAATTAACAGCTAGAATGCCAAAGGTCTGCAATGCTGTAATTGCTGCAAATGGAGGATTCTTTGACGAAAGCAAAGTTTGATATAAAAAAATCTTATTTCAAATACAAATCATTATTTCTAACCTTGTCAATGTCTTGACTCTATTTTCTATTCATTTCACAACATATGGTGGTGAATAAGTGTGACTTTTCATGGAAAACACGAAATTGTTTGGGTGATCCCAAACTTTTGAACGGTAGTGTATATGCCTAAACCTGTGATCCCCTCTGACGGACCTTGATAGCTCTGCTCAACAACCCATGAGTCATGTGACTCTCAGGTCATAAAGGGCCTGTGTGATCATGTGGGCAAGTTGAATAGTTAACACACCAATCCTAAACAATGAGTAGGCTGATGACGGACCGGACCAAATGCAGCAGAAGCTGATAAAGTGTGAAGAACTTGAGTTCAAACTTCAAAATAACACTTGACGCTGAATTAAATACACAAAAACAGGGATATTTAATTGAGCGGACCGTATGTGTTTCAAAGTATAATGTCTCCAGAGTGAGTCAGGTTTCCGTCAACTACAAACAGACTGCTCGTTGATGTCATCCATATAAACCTTCGCACCACCGTAATTCAGATTCAGACTCAGGCAACTTTATTTATCCCAGAAGGGCAATTCAGTTTTACAATCTACCCAGACCATACACAAACTCACAGACAAGTGGCAATCATCAGAGCTGCAGCTTTATTTCGTCGCTCACGTTTTCGCATTTGTTTAACGTTACACAACATGTTAGCCTATCGGGTGTTTCGCGCACAAGATACATTCTATTTGGATGCCAAGGCGGTCCAAAGGTTGGGTTTGGGGTATTCATGGGTTTCAGTCACGTGGTTTTTGTTGCTATGACCGCCATCTTGAGGACCGCGGTCCCCGGGAAGTTTGAAAGACTGTCCAGAATCGCTCACTTAACCACGGAGGAGAAGCAGCGTTATCTGCAAAAAATCGAGTTTTTAGAATTAGATCCTTATCTTCTATCCAAAGACCAATTAACCCCACTTCAGTTTGCTATAGATCTTCCTCATTTTACATTTCACGACGTTTACGTGTACCTCGTCCACAATCCCTCGCCATACTCAGGTGAAGCCCTGAAAGCCTTAAAAAGCACTGAAGCCTACCGCTACTTCACCGCAGGATGGGTAAAGGACGTCAAAGTGAATCATGTAAAAACGAAAGGACTGTTCGTCTTTACAGGAAGGGTAAGTGACAGTCTGTTGATACATGTCATATTAGCATCGGTGCACAGGACACGTCTATGAAGCTAGCTAGCCTTGCAACAAGACTATCTTGTTACAAGGCTATGAAGCTAACGCGGTAGCCAGCTACCTAACGTTAGCTAGCTAACGTCAGCTACTTACCCGAAACAACGTGCTCACTGCATAGCCTGGAGTGTTCTGCGGGAATCCAGTGGTCCCTTTTGATCGCTGCGATCCATTTATTTCGACGATCGTGGTTTTTAGGGAATTGTAATCCATTTGTTTGTGACTTTTTGTGGTCACAACCCACAGCACAACAGATTGAATATATCTTGGCATCCGTTGGTCCTCAAGATGGCGGTGTGACGCACCACTCAAATGACGTGAACCCCATGGATAGTTAAGAGCCACCTTTGCCGCGGACCGCCCCGGCATACAAATCGAATAACTCTTGCGTGCGAAACACCGTCCGAACAGGCAGTCCCATAATCGTCTTCAGTCCACTGTTTATCATTGTACTTTAGCCTACCAGTGTATAGCTAGAGGGCACAGTATTGTAACGTGCATGGATAAGAAGACACGCTGGCCGCTGGCTCGCGGGTCTGACCCTTAAGTCGAGCGGTTAGTGATGTCTCCTGCGGTGCGGGCGATACAGGTTCGCTTCCCGGCCGCGGCAGTTCCTGTGGTTGCGTTGTCCCCCGAATTCGCTACAATATGCTGACGCGTAAGGAACCTGACTAATCTACAAAAAAATGACGCCTAGGGAGTGACAATGTGTTGGTTATACAGAGGGAAAAAAGTATGAACAGACCAAGAGAGTTCAAAGTCCACTCGATTTAGGTCCTCAGAGTTCAAATAAAATGTACTTTCTTTAAGATATCGAAAGATCCATCCATTATCAGAAACGCTTATCCTGGTCCGAGGGTCGCGGGGATGCCGGTGCCTATTTCCAGCAGTCATTGGGCGGCAGGCACCCTGGACAGGCCATCACGGGGCCGACACACACACACACACACACACACACACACACACACACACACACACACACACACACGGACAATTTAGTAAGGCCGAGTCGCCTGACCTACATGTCTTTGGACTGTGGGTGGAAACCGGAGCACACGCAGGAAACCCACGCAGACACAGCGAGAACATGCAAACTCCACACAGAAGATGACCCCCCCCCCCATGCAAGGTTGCAGTACACTGGGACTCGAACCCAGGAGTTCTTGCTGTGAGGCGACCGCGTAAACCACTGCGCCACCATGACTCCCATTTTTAACGATAAAAGATAATAAAAAAGGAATGGTCATTATTTTTGTATAAATCATTGAAATAAACTTATAAAATCTTAATCTATAACCCACTACATCATAAAGACATTCCATCTAAAGGACACACACACACACACAAATGAAATAAAATAAAATATGGTTTTGCCTATCAGTCTGTATATGTGCAGCCTCTTTTAGGCGCACCCTCGAATGAATGCGGCCAAGTCGAACATGGGCCTGCATTTTCCAAAAAGTAACGGTTTGCTACGCGACTATTTTGGTCTAACCATGTCTTTATTTTTATAATATGATAAGCTGGGTAAACCGCTTATGCACTCGCATGCGCGACTGACATCTATGGTTGACTCAGATCGGGCAGCGACAAAAATATGCAACACTTGCTGTTTTGACTGCAATCTAGAGGAAATTATATCTTTAATACTGTAACGTGCATGGATAAGTAGACACGTTGGCCGCTGGATGTGACCCTACTAATGTAGCGAATTCGGGAGGCAACCGCAGGAACTGCCGCGGCCGGGACGCGAACCCATATCGCCCGCACCGCGCGAGACATCGCTAACCGCTCGACTAAAGGGTCAGACCCGTCAATCAGCAGCCAACGTGTCTGACCATTTAGTCGAGCGGTTAGCGATGTCTCCCGCGATGCGGGCGATATGGGTTCGCGACTCGGCAGCGGGAGGCATCGCTAACCGCTCGGCTAAAGGGTAAAACCCGGCGGCCAATGCGCGTTACAATTCTTTTGGATTTTTTGGGGTTATAACAATTCTTTTATTAACTTTTGATCATGTCGCTGCCCAATCTGAGTCAACTGTGGATTTGAGCCACTTATGTGCAAGTGTAAACGGTTTACCCAGCTTTATTATTTTATTAAAATACAGACAGAGGTTATTATTTTTGGTTCATCCAGTGTCCCTCTTGTTCTTTTGTGAATGATTTGCTGTCGTGCGAAATGCGATTGACTTCTCGTTGACTTTCAAAACCCAACTGTCACTGCCTGCGCCAAATCTACTGTGCGCATGCGCAGCTCAAATATCCGGTTGACAGCTCGGGCAGAGACAGCGAGCAGTGGCGGTCGAGCGAGCTAGAGAGCTAATAAAGAGAGGGAGCGAGAACAAACGTTTTATTTTTCTCAAGGTTTTGGATCACTGCAATCACGACAGGTTCTTGATCATACAGTCATAACTGTGCACAACAAAATATGAGGCTGATAGGTCCAGCAGTATGCAAGGTAAACTGCTGACTGATACACACACGCGTATCAAACGTATAATCCTCTATGGCCGAGATAATTATTGTAAAGAAGAATAAAAGTGCCTTTTTCTGGACGAAGGGAGCAAAGGAGCATTTTTCTTGTCGAAAAAAATAAACGGTAATTGTCTTCAAAGTGAATTACCGTTGTGTTTTAAGGTTTTCATTCTGTTCGAGGAGTGAAGGGCGCAGTCTCAGGCGTGGCTTATTTTTCCCACCCGCATTCCATGAAGACACGCCCTACTCTGCCTCTGATTGGCTAGTAATCTGGCCTTCTTTGGTTAGGTTTAGGCAGAGGAATGAGATGCTTAGGGTAAGAATATCAGGGTCAGAGCCAAACCCCTGAATATGTCCTTTCAAAAGAGGGGGGTCTTCTTTCCCACATTGTTACAAACTTACGAGGGTCTCTTTCGTTCCTATAGCGCACATCTGAAAACTCAAATGGCCATTGATGATCACTGAAGTCAGAGGCTATCAGGAAAAATGGCCACTTTAGACAAATCACATTCTTTTAACAGATAACTTGAGCAAGATGGCTGAATAAGGGAACGTCCCGAAACACACAAAGTGTAACCCAATATCACAGTAATAACTAGCTTAATTTACAGCGAGCATTTTGGTGTATTTGTTTAATGAGAGGTCTTGACAGTGGCTGTCCATGCAGTGTGACCATGTAAAAACATTTAGAACTACCATCTAATTTTTTGCAAGTAGTGAATTTACAGTAGCATCTAGTGACAGTCAGAATAGCAAGTAGTGTTTAAAAATAATTACTATAGTCTAATGTTTAGTGATTAGTCTCTTAAAATTAATAAATAGGGGTCCGCGGTGGTGTAGCGGTCTAAGCATCGGCTTTGTGTCGATGCAGTTGCCCACTGGGGACCGGGGATCGCGCGTCGGTCTCGTCAGATCCGACTATGGCCGGACTCCATGAAGCAGCAATAATTGGCAACGCTGTCTTCGGGAGGGGGCGGAGTCGGCTTGTGTTCGGGTTCGGCCTGGATTCGCCTTGTCACGAAAGTGGCGTGGTGTCTCCTCTGAGACTGCCGGCCAAAGAGATGCAGTTCGAGGGTGGGTGTTTGAAGTAAAATAGGGATCGATTGGCCACTAAACTGGGAGAAAAAGAAATCGGAAATAAATTTAAAATAAATGAAACGGCCTGCCATCGTCTCTCACACATCAGAACACGGCATAACGAAGCGTCAATGTCCAATCAGCTTCTCTTTCGCAATAGAATGTTGCCTGTTACCATGGATACGCCACATGCTAATCTAGCAATTTTCTCCAAAAATCATCAATTTTCGCTAATATTCAATAAGAAAGTAGCGCGAAAAGTGATCAGTTCGTTAAAACGTTATAATCTCCAAGTGATGAGCAAATAATTTTAACTTTCACTTATTGCACCCCGATTGAGTTTCGTGTTGCTTTGGAAACACATAAATAGCAATCGGGCACCATTTGGCTGTTGGGAGAGAGGGTTGCGTCAGGTCATCGCCAGCGGCTCTTAGATAGAAGCTAGTGGTACCCGGCAGCCAGTGTCCGATGAGACAAGAAAACATAGAAGTGCGTACATGTCCCCGCCGCGAGTGGCCCCCAGATAAGCCAGTGGTACCCGGCAGACGCTGCCTGATGAGGGAAAGTGCGCGCATGAGTGCGTGCGTGCGTGAGTGAGTGAGTGTCCCTGCCGGAGGGGCCCTCGATGACTGACGCAGCCCCTGTCCTTTTGATTCTGCCGATGGGAACGCAAATGGTTTTCGGTGTCAGCCTCCTCCGTCGCCGTGGGTCCGTCGACGTCACTGCCAGATGTTCCCGGCTTCCGGCTTCGTGAGGCGGCTTCGTGACATCAATAACTGCCCTTTATTTTTTTATATTCTCTCTTGTCTATATTCTGCCATAACCTCTTCATTTGTTCTACTCAGTTAGCTCTTGTCTGTGCTTAGTTTACTTATCTAGTTTTCTTTCTCAAACCACTCTTGCGTTTAGTAGGCAGCCTCTCGTTCCTAGTTTACTAGCTCCCAGATTAGCCTAGTTTAGCGATTAGCTCTATTTTATTAAATAAGATTAGCAGTTAGCTCTATCGCATTAGCCTAGCTTAGCAGTTAGCTCTATCATATTTGTAGTCAAAGCAACCTCGTTAAAACGATGGTGTGTGCCGACTGTTCCACAGTTACAGATAGGTGCTACGTCCGTGAGTCCCCCCCCCAAAAAAAACTTTTATTTAAAACAAAGAGGTATACAATTGTTATACAGAGGAAAAAAAACGTTTGAACAGACCAAGAGAGTTCAAAGTCCACTCGATTTAGGTCCTCAGAGTTCAAATAAAATTTACTTTTTTAAGATATCGAAAGTCCCTCCACCCATTATCAGAAACGCTTATCCTGCTCCGAGGGTCGCGGGGATGCCAGTGTCTATTTCCAGCAGTCATTGAGCGGCAGGCGAGGAGGCACCCTGGACAGGCAGTCATGCCACAACGGGGCCGACACACACCTATGGACAATTTAGTATGGCCGAGTCACCTGACCTACATGTCTTTGGACTGTGGGTGGAAACCGGAGCACCCGCAGGAAACCCACGCAGTGTAACGTGAAGCTGGTGTAGGTGGAGAAGGCCGGCAGCATTAGCAAGGGCTCCGGGATAGCTGGTTAGCTCAGAGAGTCGACAGACAACGAAGTGGGATTTCCACACGGCAACTTTATTCTACAGTACTTAACATCGACCATACAATGCCAGGTCACCACGGCACTAGATTCACTAATCATACATGAGCAGTGGAACATAGATAGCATAACCTGCACAAACTCGTTACTGATGAGAGTCCTCTTTGTGGATGTCGGTCGGAGAACGTAACATGGCGGCTCCGTGTGTACAACTCTCAGCTCTTAGTACAACACACCAAAACAAAAGGGGGGCACCGCCTTGTGGCGCTATTAAGTATTGCAATAATACCACATTTACCAGACTGGCTGTTACAGCAGACACAGCGAGAACATGCAAACCCCACACAGAGAATGACCCGGGACGACCCCCTAAGGTTACACTACACTGGGGCTCGAACCGAGGAGTTTTTGCTGTGAGGCGACCGCGTAAACCACTGCGCCACCATGCCGCCTGTATTTGACGATAAAAGGTAATTAAAGAGTTTTGGTTGTGAGGCGACCGCGTAAACCACTACGCCACCATGCCGCCTGTTTTTGACGATAAAAGGTAATTAAAAAAAAGGGATGGCCATTATTTTTGTATAAATCATTGAAATAAACTTGTTAAATCTTAATCTATAACCCACTTCATCATAAAGACATTCCATCTAAAGGACACACACACAAATAAAATGAAATAAAATATGGTTTTGCCTATCAGTCTGTATATGTCGAGCGAGCTAGAGAGCTAATAAAGAGAGGGAGCGAGAACAAATGTAGCACACTTGATAAGAATGACACTTACAAGGGCTGGTGTTTTTGTTGTTTTACTCCATCTGTCAAATAGACATTACAGAGGACACGTTTTCAGAGCATGGCTCACTATACGAACGGCAACACTCATCTGACGACTCTATGTCCCAGAGTGCACGGCGAGAGCCAGCACTACGTCACACAGGCTAGAAGCAATTAACCTGCAGTGCCCTCCTGTGGCGAGAACCGGCTATCACAACAACACAGCAGACAATTCTCCTCTTTACTATTAGTGAGTGGTCAATGAAGGTAAGTATATAAAATAAAAATAGATGGGGGGCTACTAAATCCCAAGTACCCCACACTCTCCCCTCAAAAAGATAATGGCGTCCCGACATAACAAATCTACCAGTCCACATTGCATAACTTTTCATTGAAAAGATAGGTTATTACTAAGCAGGAGTCAATCTGGATACTGTACTGTAATCAGTCATAACATATAACACACATCTCCTATTAATGGTATATGTTTGCAGTAAATAATGTGCACTTGAATCCACTGCTTCGTCCGTCTTGAGGCCGGGGAGCTATAGTATCTGACTAAAAGCAAATAACTTTGTAATAGTAATATCCCTGGTGGTAACAGGTGTGTTCTAAAACCCCAATGCTACAGTAACTCTGTGTCTGGTGATCACAGGACAACTAAAATCACATAGCTATAACAATTGTAACATGTCAAAAGTTTTTTTTTTTTTTTTCATTTATTTATTTATACTGAGTTGTCTGATTTGCTTATCTACCAGACACACTAGGCTGCCCTAGTCTGTGATAAGTAAACACTGGTGTAGGTTTTCTATTTCTCAAAGGATATGCTTTTTCTCTGGCAGGCTGCACAGCTTCCCCTGGAGGAGGCTGCAAGGCATCTTCTGGTGGAGGCTGCAAGGCATCTTCCAGGCTCTTGTCGTCATCGGGCTCATCCTCTTCTTCAGCTCCAGATGTCTCGCCATTCTCTGACACTGTCCCATTGTCCTCTATTGTTGCAGGCTGCTCCGCAAAATCCTCTTCATCTTGACCGTCTCTTTCCTCCGGATAGAACTCCAAGGCATCTGGGCTCAGCTGACTCTGGATCCGCTCACTGGCTCTGACTGTTGGTCGTCCCACGATGCATCTCCAGTTATCCTCATCATCTGAGTCACTGTCCTGTTCCTGGTTCCACTGCATTTGTCTGTCTGTCTTCTTTCTCTCCCGTCTAGGTTTCACAGGTAAGTCCTCTTCTCTTGGTTCCACCGGCAGGAAGTCGCATGGCAGAAGAAGGTTCCTATGCATGATTCTGGTTCGTCCTTTTCCATTCTCCGGCTTCAGCTCATACACAGGGCTGTCGGCGTGCTTCCTCTGTGTTACTACATGCACCTGGTCCTCCCAGAATGGTCTTAATTTCCCCGGTCCTCCTTTCTCGTTCAGGTTGCGGATGAGAACCCTGCATCCGGGATACAGCTCTGTCCCGTGGGCCTTTTTGTCGTATAGTGTTTTGTTTCTGGCCCCCTCCTTCCGTGCTGTCTCTGATGCTAGGCGATAGGCGTCATTCATGCGGGCCTTCCACTTCTCTGCATATTCTTGAGGGGATAGTGCCTGGTCCTTTGCTCTAAGGCCAAACATCAGGTCAATGGGAAGTCTTGGATTTCTGCCGAACAACAGATAGTAAGGTGCAAATCCGGTCGCTTCATTTCGGGTGCAGTTGTATGCATGTATCACCTTTGGGAGTGACGCTTTCCAATCCGTTTTCGCAACCGCTGGCAGGTTTCTCAGCATCGCCAGAACCGTTCTGTTGAAACGCTCGACCTGACCATTTCCTTGCGGGTGATACGGTGTTGTGTGAGAACCCCTGACTCCACTGTACTCCTGCAGCTTGGCGAAGAGCTTATTGTCAAACTCCTTCCCTTGGTCATGGTGCAGCGTCGCCGGGAAACCAAATCTCAGCACAAAGTCCCCGAATACCTTCTCTGCGGCGGTCTTGGCCACTTTGTTTCTGCATGCATAGGCTTGAACAAAACGGGTAAAGTGGTCCATAACCACCAGTATATACTCGTACCCTCCCTTACACTTCTCTAAGTGTAAGAAGTCAATGGAGACCATCTCAAATGGGTGTGTGGTCACGATGTTGGTGAGAGGGGCTCTGGTTGGTTTGTTGGGGCGCTTGGTCTTCAGGCAGCTACACACCTGTGTGATGTAATGTTCCACATCTTTCTGCATGTGAGGCCAATAGAAACGGTCCCTCAACAGGTGCAACACCCTCTCCACGCCTAGATGGCCCAGGTCTCTGTGCAGTTCTTTATATACCAGCTCATGGAACTTTTTCGGCAGGACTAGCTGAGTTCGGGTAGCTGTTTTCCGGCGCAGGATGCCATCATCATCAAGGCACAGCCGATGCTTCTCTCTCATGAGTGTCGCAACACCCCTGCTCGCACACTGTGTTTTTCCCCGAGGCCACTGATTGGAGGTTATGTACTTCAGCACCTCTCCAATGACAGCATCCTCCCTCTGGGCGTCTCTCACCGTCTGACTGGGTATCTCTGCCACAGGTGATGTATGTTCCTTCTCAAACTCGGCTAGTGCTGTGGCTATGGTTACCGGACACATCCAAGGCTCAGCTCTCTCCAGCTGTACTGACAGCGCCTGGGTCACACTGTTCATGACCTCGGGGTGTACTTCTTGTGAACAGGTCTGCATGTACTGCTCCATCGGCATGCGTGAGAGGCCATCTGCGTCCCCATTGGCTCGTCCAGGCCGGTACTTGATAGAGAACTGGAAATCGGCTAACTCTGCTACCCACCTGTGGGTGGTCGCATTCAGTTTGGCTGTCGTGAGCACATAGGTGAGGGGATTATTGTCTGTGTAGACAGTGAATGATGGAGCGTGGTAGAGGTAATCTCTAAATCTCTCACATATGGCCCATTTCATCGCGAGGAACTCCAACTTCCCTGAGTGGAGATGGTAGTTCTTCTCAGGAGTTGTCAGTGTCCTAGACCCATACGCGATGACTGCCAGCCCACCCTGTGACTGTCTTTGATACAATACTGCCCCGAGGCCCTCTCGTGACGCGTCGCAGTGAAGGATAAAGGGCTGTTCAAAGTCTGGGTAGCCCAACACTGGTGGCTGGATGAGGAATTCAATCAACTGACAGAGGACCTGTTGGTGTTCAGCTGTCCACTTAACTGGGTGAGAGGAGGGCAGATGGTCTCGGGAGCCCTTCCTCCCCTTGTCCTTTCTCTTTTGTTTGAGCTTCCCCGCTGCTGTCTTCTCTGGGGTGAGGAGGTCATAGAGAGGCCTTGCGATTCGGGAGAAGTTAGGTATGTAGGGCCGGTAATACGAGATGAATCCCAGCATCTTCCTGAGCTCTCCGATGGTCGTAGGTTCTCTCTCCTTCAGTGCCTGGACCGGGGCCACATCAGCGGGGTCCATTGTGTATCCATCCTTGGTCACAAGCCTTCCCAGGAACCTTACTTGGTTTTTGAAGAGTTCACATTTTCTTGCCGTCAGCTTGATTCCATGGCTTCTGTAGCGGTGCAGTACTCTTCTCAGGTGCTGGAGGTGTTCGTCGAATGTGGTTGAGTGGACCAGGTTGTCATCTAAATACGGCTGACAAATGTTGTCCCTCAGCCCAATCAAACATTCCTCCATGGACCTCTGGAACTCTGCTGGTGCTGAGGACAGTCCGAAGGGAATTCTCACCCATTCATATAATCCCCACGGGGTGATGAATGCAGTCAGTGGACGGCTGGACTCCTCAAGAAACCCCTGGTGATATGCCTTCCCCTGATCCAAGACAGAAAACCAGGCACTCCCCTTCAGGCTGTCGAGCATATCCTGGATGCGTGGTATTGGATGGCGGTCTGGGATGGACCTCTTGTTCAACTCACGGTAGTCACAGCAGAGGCGGAGGCTCCCATCCTTTTTCCGCACACACACGATTGGGCTTGAGTAGGGTGATTTTGACTTAGTTATCCAGCCTCTGTTCAGTAAATCCTCGAGGTATTCCTTCACTTCTTTATGAAGAGGCTTTGGGACTGATGTGTATGTCCGCTTCACCGGTGTGGTGTCACTCAGGCGGATCTTGAGCTGGAGTGATGGAATAGTCCCCACATCATGGTCATCGCGTGCGAACACACTACTCTCCTCCCGCAGTAGCTCTCTCACCTGCAGTTGTTGTTCAGGTGTCAGGTGGTTCAGAGGGACAGGCGGGTCCCATAGATCTTCCTCCTGGTGTTCCGTCTTGACATCACCTGGCCCTTTCAGCTTTGTTGTGTCTCTAATCACAGGTCTTCGTTCTGTACCTGTTGTGGAGGTCCCTGGGATGACTGGGTTCACTGTACTAGTCCCATCCACATCCAACGGCTTCACGGCGGCAGGGTAGATGGCTCTAGTTCTTTGGGTCTGCCCCAGGGGAGTCCGTGGCGGCAGTGTGATGTCATGAGCTGTGACGTTAGTCACTGGGACAGCGATGCGTGACCAGGTTCCCTTCTGTAAACATACAATGTTTTCATCCACCTTCAGGCCCTCTGGCCACTTTGGGTTCACATTAGGCTCAAAGAGGACGTTCTGGTCTGCTTGGAGGGGCCCTGCTCTAACACCACACTTAACAATCTTTGTCTGGCCCGCCGGAATAGTCATGCTTTCTCGGCCCACTTTAACCATCCCCTCACCTTCCATATCATCTTGGCTGTTTATCAGCTTCACGAGGACTTCAGCCTTCTTGTAGTCAACCGCGAACGCAATGCTTAGTGCCTTTGTGATTACACTTGATGGCTGTCCAGCTCCAGACTCTAACAGGTGTTCAATTACATTGTAACCGATGATCGGTTCTTCTGCGGTGCCCTGGTGTGTGGTTACTAGTATTGGCACAGTGAGTTCCATTGGTGGAGTCTGAGTGGTGCTATTCGGTGCTAACTGGACAGTCACTTCCACCCATCCAGAGAAAGGAATGGTTGTCTGGTTTGCTGCTTTACCAGTCAGGGTGCCAGGGCCAAGGATCTCTTCTGTGCTTCTCACCTTGGTGTGTGGGAGATGTTTTCTCCTCCATTCTTCACTGATTAGGCAGACCTGCGACCCGGTATCCCGCAATGCCTGTGTGGCTACACCATCAATGTAACAGTTTATCATGTATTTCTTTCCAATTAGGTTCAGCAGCTGTGACTGGCGTTTTGAGGAGATATGACTCACTGTGGGTGCTTGCTGTTCCCGCCCTGCCTCGTCTCGCTGTCGGGCAGACACTCTGGCTTCTAGTAGCTGAATACTGTCGTCGATGAGCTTGCTGGTGACAGTACAGCTAGACGTGTCTACCTGCTCCGATTTTTCAGGCCTCTGAGCTCTACACCCTCTTGAAAGATGGCCACTCTGTCCGCATTTGAAACAGTGGTTGCACTGGTCGCCCCTTTCACTGTCTTGACAGGCTTTGCATCCGCGCTTCCTCACAGGCTGCTGCTGACGAGAAGGTCTTTGGCCAGAGGAGTGGTTCATGGCTTTTCTCATCTGTTCCATTTCTCCTTTCAGCTGTTGGATTATCTCGTAGAACGCAGACTCCTTTTGGTTCCCTGCCTGTGTCTTAAGGGCTTTCACACTCGCGGATGTTGATGGTGACGACTCCTGACCCCCGACCACTGCAGCTTCCGCTCCTAGATACTGATGTGCCTCAGCTCGCACTTCCCGCACTCTGGTTTCCTTACTGTGGGAGCTCTTCTTGAATTTCCGCTGTCTCTCTGACTCGAAACTTGCGGCCTCTATCATCTTAACAATGAGAACATCATCAGTAGTTGCTTGATCATCGAGATAGCTCTTGAGCTGATATTTTACCTGGTCACTCACTAGCCCAGTTCCCACAGCTCTTAGGAACTTCTTCTGTATCAGTTCAGGGCTGTATTGTTCATCAGAGCCAGGCTCTCTCGCTGCTGCTAAGAGTCTCTCTTTACATGCTATGGCTCGGAACAGGAAGTTCTGTGGTGACTCCTGACTGTCCTGTGTGATGTTGATTAGTCGGTGATATAGGTCCACAGAGCTATCCTCTTTGAAATGGCCTTTCAGAATGGTCCTCAGCTGAGGGAGGGTGAGTTCGGTTTTGATCTCTAACAAGTCACGGAGAGTCAGCCCAGGGCTGATGGCTCGGATTACAGTCTCTATTATCTCCAACTCGCTGTGGCCTTTTCTCACCCCCATATCAATCTGATGCGTAAGATTTATATAAGACAACTTGTCTATCTGCCCCCGTTCTCCTATTTGGCCATTTATCTTAAAGTCTCTGCGTATGGTTACTTCAGGGGGTTGGATTACTGACGGGATTGGGTTTGAAGGTTGACTAGGTCTACTGGGTTCTTTAAGACTTAGTTTCTCACTGAGGCGTGATATCTCTTCCTCAAGCGCTTTTGTGGATGCAGTAAAGCTGGACTGTAAGGCCTGATATTGTTCATGTAAGCTTGCCAATTCAGCAGCATCCTTGTTAGTACTGTCTGCACCTGCACCAGTATGTGACTCCGCCCCTCTCTGCTTCATTTCACTAGAGAGGTCCACTAGTCTGGACAGAAACTGACGTGCTACCTCTTCATCCTCCTTCTCAATTGCTTCATCCACAGTTTCACTAATAAGTCTGATCAGCGCATGCCTCTTTGTCTGGTTTTCAGTGGGGACTTTAGCAATAACACACACCTCTTTTAACTGGTCCAGCCCTAACTGCAGGAGGGTCTCACTCAGCCTGTCTTGCAGTTGCTCAAGCTCCAGTTCCATTGTTGGTCACGTGTTCTCACTCCGCTCCCCACTTCTTCTCCTGACAATGGTGGCAATGGCGCTGATCCCGGGTTTCGGCACCAATATTTGTAGCACACTTGATAAGAATGACACTTACAAGGGCTGGTGTTTTTGTTGTTTTACTCCATCTGTCAAATAGACATTACAGAGGACACGTTTTCAGAGCATGGCTCACTATACGAACGGCAACACTCATCTGACGACTCTATGTCCCAGAGTGCACGGCGAGAGCCAGCACTACGTCACACAGGCTAGAAGCAATTAACCTGCAGTGCCCTCCTGTGGCGAGAACCGGCTATCACAACAACACAGCAGACAATTCTCCTCTTTACTATTAGTGAGTGGTCAATGAAGGTAAGTATATAAAATAAAAATAGATGGGGGGCTACTAAATCCCAAGTACCCCACACAAACGTTTTATTTTTCTCAAGGTTTTGGATCACTGCAATCACGACAGGTTCTTGATCATACAGTCATAACTGTGCACAACAAAATATGAGGCTGATAGGTCCAGCAGTATGCAAGGTAAACTGCTGACTGATACACACACGCGTATCAAACGTATAATCCTCTATGGCCGAGATAATTATTGTAAAGAAGAATAAAAGTGCATTTTTCTGGAGCAAAGGAGCATTTTTCTTGTCGAAAAAAATAAACGGTAATTGTCTTCAAAGTGAATTACCGTTGTGTTTTAAGGTTTTCATTCTGTTCGAGGAGTGACGGGCGCAGTCTCACGCGTGGCTTATTTTTCCCACCCGCATTCCATGAAGACACGCCCTACTCTGCCTCTGATTGGCTAGTAATCTGGCCTTCTTTGGTTAGGTTTAGGCAGAGGAATGAGATGCTTAGGGTAAGAATATCAGGGTCAGAGCCAAACCCCTGAATATGTCCTTTCAGAAGAGGGGGGTCTTCTTTCCCACATTGTTACAAACTTACGAGGGTCTCTTTCGTTCCTATAGCGCACATCTGAAAACTCAAATGGCCATTGATGATCACTGAAGTCAGAGGCTATCAGGAAAAATGGCCACTTTAGACAAATCACATTCTTTTAACAGATAACTTGAGCAAGATGGCTGAATAAGGGAACGTCCCGAAACACAAAAAGTGTAACCCAATATCACAGTAATAACTAGCTTAATTTACAGCGAGCATTTTGGTGTATTTGTTTATTGAGAGGTCTTGACAGTGGCTGTCCATGCAGTGTGACCATGTAAAAACATTTAGAACTACTATCTATTTTTTTGCAAGTAGTGAATTTACAGTAGCATCTAGTGACAGTCAGAATAGCAAGTAGTGTTTAAAAATAATTACTATAGTCTAATGTTTAGTGATTAGTCTCTTAAAATTAATAAATAGGTGTCCGCGGTGGTGTAGCGGTCTAAGCATCGGCTTTGTGTCGATGCAGTTGCCCACTGGGGACCGGGGATCGCGCGTCGGTCTCGTCAGATCCGACTATGGCCGGACTCCATGAAGCAGCAATAATTGGCAACGCTGTCTTCGGGAGGGGGCCGAGTCGGCTTGTGTTCGGGTTCGGCCTGGATTCGCCTTGTCACGAAAGTGGCGAGGTGTCTCCTCTGAGACTGCCGGCCAAAGAGATGCAGTTCGAGGGTGGGTGTTTGAAGTAAAATAGGGATCGATTGGCCACTAAACTGGGAGAAAAAGAAATCGGAAATAAATTTAAAATAAATGAAACGGCCTGCCATCGTCTCTCACACATCAGAACACGGCATAACGAAGCGTCAATGTCCAATCAGCTTCTCTTTCGCAATAGCATGTTGCCTGTTACCATGGATACGCCACATGCTAATCTAGCGATTTTCTCCAAAAATCATCAATTTTCGCTAATATTCAATAAGAAAGTAGTGCGAAAAGTGATCAATTCGTTAAAACGTTATAATCTCCAAGTGATGAGCAAATAATTTTAACTTTCACTTATTGCACCCCGATTGAGTTTCGTGTTGCTTTGGAACCACATAAATAGCAATCGGGCACCCTTTCGGCTGTTGGGAGAGAGGGTTGCGTCAGGTCATCGCTAGTGGCTCTTAGATAGAAGCTAGTGGTACCCGGCAGCTAGTGTCCGATGAGACAAGAAAACATAGAAGTGCGTGCATGTCCCCGCCGCGAGTGGCCCCTAGATAAGTCAGTGGTACCCGGCAGATGCTGCCTGATGAGGGAATGAGAAAGTGCGCGTATGAGTGCGTGAGTGAGTGAGTGTCCCTGCCGGAGGGGCCCTCGACGACCGACGCAGCCCCTGTCCTTTTGATTCTGCCGATGGGAACGCAAATGGTTTTCGGTGTCAGCCTCCTCCTTCGCCGTGGGTCCGTCGACGTCACTGCCAGATGTTCCCGGCTTCGTGAGGCGGCTTCGTGACATCAATAACTGGCCTTTATTTTTTTATATTCTCTCTTGTCTATATTCTGCCATAACCTCTTCATTTGTTCTACTCAGTTAGCTCTTGTCTGTGCTTAGTTTACTTATCTAGTTTTCTTTCTCAAACCACTCTTGTGTTTAGTAGGCAGCCTCTCGTTCCTAGTTTACTAGCTCCCAGATTAGCGAATAGCTCTATTTTATTAAATAAGATTAGCAGTTAGCTCTATCGCATTAGCCTAGCTTAGCAGTTAGCTCTATCATATTTGCAGTCAAAGCAACCTCGTTAAAACGATGGTGTGTGCCGACTGTTCCACAGTTACAGATAGGTGCTACGTCCGTGAGTCCCCCCCCCCCAAAAAAAACTTTTATTTAAAACAAAGAGGTATACAATTGTTATACAGAGGAAAAAAAACGTTTGAACAGACCAAGAGAGTTCAAAGTCCACTCGATTTAGGTCCTCAGAGTTCAAATAAAATTTACTTTTTTAAGATATCGAAAGTCCCTCCACCCATTATCAGAAACGCTTATCCTGGTCCGAGGGTCGCGGGGATGCCAGTGTCTATTTCCAGCAGTCATTGAGCGGCAGGCGAGGAGGCACCCTGGACAGGCAGTCAGGCCACAACGGGGCCGACACACACCTATGGACAATTTAGTATGGCCGAGTCACCTGACCTACATGTCTTTGGACTGTGGGTGGAAACCGGAGCACCCGCAGGAAACCCACGCAGTGTAACGTGAAGCTGGTGTAGGTGGAGAAGGCCGGCAGCATTAGCAAGGGCTCCGGGATAGCTGGTTAGCTCAGAGAGTCGACAGACAACGAAGTGGGATTTCCACACGGCAACTTTATTCTACAGTACTTAACATCGACCATACAATGCCAGGTCACCACGGCACTAGATTCACTAATCATACATGAGCAGTGGAACATAGATAGCATAACCTGCACAAACTCGTTACTGATGAGAGTCCTCTTTGTGGATGTCGGTCGGAGAACGTAACATGGCGGCTCCGTGTGTACAACTCTCAGCTCTTAGCACAACACACCAAAACAAAAGGGGGGCACCGCCTTGTGGCGCTATTAAGTATTGCAATAATACCACATTTACCAGACTGGCTGTTACAGCAGACACAGCGAGAACATGCAAACCCCACACAGAGGATGACCCGGGACGACCCCCTAAGGTTACACTACACTGGGGCTCGAACCGAGGAGTTTTTGCTGTGAGGCGACCACGTAAACCACTGCGCCACCATGCCGCCTGTATTTGACGATAAAAGGTAATTAAAGAGTTTTTGTTGTGAGGCGACCGCGTAAACCACTACGCCACCATGCCGCCTGTTTTTGACGATAAAAGGTCATTAAAAAAAAGGGATGGCCATTATTTTTGTATAAATCATTGAAATAAACTTGTTAAATCTTAATCTATAACCCACTTCATCATAAAGACATTCCATCTAAAGGACACACACACAAATAAAATGAAATAAAATATGGTTTTGCCTATCAGTCTGTATATGTCGAGCGAGTTAGAGAGCTAATAAAGAGAGGGAGCGAGAACAAACGTTTTATTTTTCTCAAGGTTTTGGATCACTGCAATCACGACAGGTTCTTGATCATACAGTCATAACTGTGCACAACAAAATATGAGGCTGATAGGTCCAGCAGTATGCAAAGTAAACTGCTGACTGATACACACACGCGTATCAAACGTATAATCCTCTATGGCCGAGATAATTATTGTAAAGAAGAATAAAAGTGCATTTTTCTGGACGAAGGGAGCAAAGGAGCATTTTTCTTGTCGAAAAAAATAAACGGTAATTGTCTTCAAAGTGAATTACCGTTGTGTTTTAAGGTTTTCATTCTGTTCGAGGAGTGACGGGCGCAGTCTCACGCGTGGCTTATTTTTCCCACCCGCATTCCATGAAGACACGCCCTACTCTGCCTCTGATTGGCTAGTAATCTGGCCTTCTTTGGTTAGGTTTAGGCAGAGGAATGAGATGCTTAGGGTAAGAATATCAGGGTCAGAGCCAAACCCCTGAATATGTCCTTTCAGAAGAGGGGGGTCTTCTTTCCCACATTTTTACAAACTTACGAGGGTCTCTTTCGTTCCTATAGGGCACATCTGAAAACTCAAATGGCCATTGATGATCACTGAAGTCAGAGGCTATCAGGAAAAATGGCCACTTTAGACAAATCACATTCTTTTAACAGATAACTTGAGCAAGATGGCTGAATAAGGGAACGTCCCGAAACACACAAAGTGTAACCCAATATCACAGTAATAGCTAGCTTAATTTACAGCGAGCATTTTGGTGTATTTGTTTATTGAGAGGTCTTGACAGTGGCTGTCCATGCAGTGTGACCATGTAAAAACATTTAGAACTACTATCTATTTTTTTGCAAGTAGTGAATTTACAGTAGCATCTAGTGACAGTCAGAATAGCAAGTAGTGTTTAAAAATAATTACTATAGTCTAATGTTTAGTGATTAATCTCTTAAAATTAATAAATAGGGGTCCGCGGTGGTGTAGCGGTCTAAGCATCGGCTTTGTGTCGATGCAGTTGCCCACTGGGGACCGGAGATCGCGCGTCGGTCTCGTCAGATCCGACTATGGCCGGACTCCATGAAGCAGCAATAATTGGCAACGCTGTCTTCGGGAGGGGGCGGAGTCGGCTTGTGTTCGGGTTCGGCCTGGATTCGCCTTGTCACGAAAGTGGCGTGGTGTCTCCTCTGAGACTGCCGGCCAAAGAGATGCAGTTCGAGGGTGGGTGTTTGAAGTAAAATAGGGATCGATTGGCCACTAAACTGGGAGAAAAAGAAATCGGAAATAAATTTAAAATAAATGAAACGGCCTGCCATCGTCTCTCACACATCAGAACACGGCATAACGAAGCGTCAATGTCCAATCAGCTTCTCTTTCGCAATAGAATGTTGCCTGTTACCATGGATACGCCACATGCTAATCTAGCGATTTTCTCCAAAAATCATCAATTTTCGCTAATATTCAATAAGAAAGTAGTGCGAAAAGTGATCAATTCGTTAAAACGTTATAATCTCCAAGTGATGAGCAAATAATTTTAACTTTCACTTATTGCACCCCGATTGAGTTTCGTGTTGCTTTGGAACCACATAAATAGCAATCGGGCACCCTTTCGGCTGTTGGGAGAGAGGGTTGCGTCAGGTCATCGCTAGTGGCTCTTAGATAGAAGCTAGTGGTACCCGGCAGCTAGTGTCCGATGAGACAAGAAAACATAGAAGTGCGTGCATGTCCCCGCCGCGAGTGGCCCCTAGATAAGTCAGTGGTACCCGGCAGATGCTGCCTGATGAGGGAATGAGAAAGTGCGCGTATGAGTGCGTGCGTGAGTGAGTGAGTGTCCCTGCCGGAGGGGCCCTCGACGACCGACGCAGCCCCTGTCCTTTTGATTCTGCCGATGGGAACGCAAATGGTTTTCGGTGTCAGCCTCCTCCTTCGCCGTGGGTCCGTCGACGTCACTGCCAGATGTTCCCGGCTTCGTGAGGCGGCTTCGTGACATCAATAACTGGCCTTTATTTTTTTATATTCTCTCTTGTCTATATTCTGCCATAACCTCTTCATTTGTTCTACTCAGTTAGCTCTTGTCTGTGCTTAGTTTACTTATCTAGTTTTCTTTCTCAAACCACTCTTGTGTTTAGTAGGCAGCCTCTCGTTCCTAGTTTACTAGCTCCCAGATTAGCGAATAGCTCTATTTTATTAAATAAGATTAGCAGTTAGCTCTATCGCATTAGCCTAGCTTAGCAGTTAGCTCTATCATATTTGCAGTCAAAGCAACCTCGTTAAAACGATGGTGTGTGCCGACTGTTCCACAGTTACAGATAGGTGCTACGTCCGTGAGTCCCCCCCCCCCAAAAAAAACTTTTATTTAAAACAAAGAGGTATACAATTGTTATACAGAGGAAAAAAAACGTTTGAACAGACCAAGAGAGTTCAAAGTCCACTCGATTTAGGTCCTCAGAGTTCAAATAAAATTTACTTTTTTAAGATATCGAAAGTCCCTCCACCCATTATCAGAAACGCTTATCCTGCTCCGAGGGTCGCGGGGATGCCAGTGTCTATTTCCAGCAGTCATTGAGCGGCAGGCGAGGAGGCACCCTGGACAGGCAGTCAGGCCACAACGGGGCCGACACACACCTATGGACAATTTAGTATGGCCGAGTCACCTGACCTACATGTCTTTGGACTGTGGGTGGAAACCGGAGCACCCGCAGGAAACCCACGCAGTGTAACGTGAAGCTGGTGTAGGTGGAGAAGGCCGGCAGCATTATGTAGCACACTTGATAAGAATGACACTTACAAGGGCTGGTGTTTTTGTTGTTTTACTCCATCTGTCAAATAGACATTACAGAGGACACGTTTTCAGAGCATGGCTCACTATACGAACGGCAACACTCATCTCCAATTTATACACAATAAGAGTACCAAATATATTCTTCCATAAATTCACATTAGTCTAGCCTACCGCGAGCAAAGCTAAACAGTATATAACGTTACGGAACATGGGGGGATCAAAATAGCAACACACATAGGCCTACCTTCATATTTACACAGTGTGGAGACACTAAACATAGTAAAGGGACAGACTAATCACACCTACAGACAATGTCAAAGCCAAGCTACAGAACAATGGGTTCAGACCGCGGGAGCTATGGCTATGCTAACGTTAGCAACTCGCTAGCAATCTAGCTAACGTTAGCCAGTGATATGACGTTATCAAAATAAATATGAAAGTCCCTTCGTGGGTATTTCTAATAGGCATCCATATCCCACCTACACATCATATTTAATCACCATCCTAATTCCATATGTCTAACTAGTCTGCTTACCTGTCAAATAGACATTACAGAGGACACGTTTTCAGAGCATGGCTAACTATACGAACGGCAACACTCATCTGACGACTCTATGTCCCAGAGTGCACGGCGAGAGCCAGCACTACGTCACACAGGCTAGAAGCAATTAACCTGCAGTGCCCTCCTGTGGCGAGAACCGGCTATCACAACAACACAGCAGACAATTCTCCTCTTTACTATTAGTGAGTGGTCAATGAAGGTAAGTATATAAAATAAAAAATAGATGGGGGGCTACTAAATCCCAAGTACCCCACAATTAGCAAGGGCTCCGGGATAGCTGGTTAGCTCAGAGAGTCGACAGACAACGAAGTGGGATTTCCACACGGCAACTTTATTCTACAGTACTTAACATCGACCATACAATGCCAGGTCACCACGGCACTAGATTCACTAATCATACATGAGCAGTGGAACATAGATAGCATAACCTGCACAAACTCGTTACTGATGAGAGTCCTCTTTGTGGATGTCGGTCGGAGAACGTAACATGGCGGCTCCGTGTGTACAACTCTCAGCTCTTAGTACAACACACCAAAACAAAAGGGGGGCACCGCCTTGTGGCGCTATTAAGTATTGCAATAATACCACATTTACCAGACTGGCTGTTACAGCAGACACAGCGAGAACATGCAAACCCCACACAGAGGATGACCCGGGACGACCCCCTAAGGTTACACTACACTGGGGCTCGAACCGAGGAGTTTTTGCTGTGAGGCGACCGCGTAAACCACTGCGCCACCATGCCGCCTGTATTTGACGATAAAAGGTAATTAAAGAGTTTTGTTGTGAGGCGACCGCGTAAACCACTACGCCACCATGCCGCCTGTTTTTGACGATAAAAGGTAATTAAAAAAAAGGGATGGCCATTATTTTTGTATAAATCATTGAAATAAACTTGTTAAATCTTAATCTATAACCCACTTCATCATAAAGACATTCCATCTAAAGGACACACACACAAATAAAATGAAATAAAATATGGTTTTGCCTATCAGTCTGTATATGTCGAGCGAGCTAGAGAGCTAATAAAGAGAGGGAGCGAGAACAAACGTTTTATTTTTCTCAAGGTTTTGGATCACTGCAATCACGACAGGTTCTTGATCATACAGTCATAACTGTGCACAACAAAATATGAGGCTGATAGGTCCAGCAGTATGCAAGGTAAACTGCTGACTGATACACACACGCGTATCAAACGTATAATCCTCTATGGCCGAGATAATTATTGTAAAGAAGAATAAAAGTGCATTTTTCTGGACGAAGGGAGCAAAGGAGCATTTTTCTTGTCGAAAAAAATAAACAGTAATTGTCTTCAAAGTGAATTACCGTTGTGTTTTAAGGTTTTCATTCTGTTCGAGGAGTGACGGGCGCAGTCTCACGCGTGGCTTATTTTTCCCACCCGCATTCCATGAAGACACGCCCTACTCTGCCTCTGATTGGCTAGTAATCTGGCCTTCTTTGGTTAGGTTTAGGCAGAGGAATGAGATGCTTAGGGTAAGAATATCAGGGTCAGAGCCAAACCCCTGAATATGTCCTTTCAGAAGAGGGGGGTCTTCTTTCCCACATTGTTACAAACTTACGAGGGTCTCTTTCGTTCCTATAGGGCACATCTGAAAACTCAAATGGCCATTGATGATCACTGAAGTCAGAGGCTATCAGGAAAAATGGCCACTTTAGACAAATCACATTCTTTTAACAGATAACTTGAGCAAGATGGCTGAATAAGGGAACGTCCCGAAACACACAAAGTGTAACCCAATATCACAGTAATAGCTAGCTTAATTTACAGCGAGCATTTTGGTGTATTTGTTTATTGAGAGGTCTTGACAGTGGCTGTCCATGCAGTGTGACCATGTAAAAACATTTAGAACTACTATCTATTTTTTTGCAAGTAGTGAATTTACAGTAGCATCTAGTGACAGTCAGAATAGCAAGTAGTGTTTAAAAATAATTACTATAGTCTAATGTTTAGTGATTAGTCTCTTAAAATTAATAAATAGGGGTCCGCGGTGGTGTAGCGGTCTAAGCATCGGCTTTGTGTCGATGCAGTTGCCCACTGGGGACCGGAGATCGCGCGTCGGTCTCGTCAGATCCGACTATGGCCGGACTCCATGAAGCAGCAATAATTGGCAACGCTGTCTTCGGGAGGGGGCGGAGTCGGCTTGTGTTCGGGTTCGGCCTGGATTCGCCTTGTCACGAAAGTGGCGTGGTGTCTCCTCTGAGACTGCCGGCCAAAGAGATGCAGTTCGAGGGTGGGTGTTTGAAGTAAAATAGGGATCGATTGGCCACTAAACTGGGAGAAAAAGAAATCGGAAATAAATTTAAAATAAATGAAACGGCCTGCCATCGTCTCTCACACATCAGAACACGGCATAACGAAGCGTCAATGTCCAATCAGCTTCTCTTTCGCAATAGAATGTTGCCTGTTACCATGGATACGCCACATGCTAATCTAGCGATTTTCTCCAAAAATCCTCAATTTTCGCTAATATTCAATAAGAAAGTAGTGCGAAAAGTGATCAATTCGTTAAAACGTTATAATCTCCAAGTGATGAGCAAATAATTTTAACTTTCACTTATTGCACCCCGATTGAGTTTCGTGTTGCTTTGGAACCACATAAATAGCAATCGGGCACCCTTTCGGCTGTTGGGAGAGAGGGTTGCGTCAGGTCATCGCTAGTGGCTCATAGATAGAAGCTAGTGGTACCCGGCAGCTAGTGTCCGATGAGACAAGAAAACATAGAAGTGCGTGCATGTCCCCGCCGCGAGTGGCCCCTAGATAAGTCAGTGGTACCCGGCAGATGCTGCCTGATGAGGGAATGAGAAAGTGCGCGTATGAGTGCGTGAGTGAGTGAGTGAGTGTCCCTGCCGGAGGGGCCCTCGACGACCGACGTAGCCCCTGTCCTTTTGATTCTGCCGATGGGAACGCAAATGGTTTTCGGTGTCAGCCTCCTCCTTCGCCGTGGGTCCGTCGACGTCACTGCCAGATGTTCCCGGCTTCGTGAGGCGGCTTCGTGACATCAATAACTGGCCTTTATTTTTTTATATTCTCTCTTGTCTATATTCTGCCATAACCTCTTCATTTGTTCTACTCAGTTAGCTCTTGTCTGTGCTTAGTTTACTTATCTAGTTTTCTTTCTCAAACCACTCTTGTGTTTAGTAGGCAGCCTCTCGTTCCTAGTTTACTAGCTCCCAGATTAGCGAATAGCTCTATTTTATTAAATAAGATTAGCAGTTAGCTCTATCGCATTAGCCTAGCTTAGCAGTTAGCTCTATCATATTTGCAGTCAAAGCAGCCTCGTTAAAACGATGGTGTGTGCCGACTGTTCCGCAGTTACAGATAGGTGCTACCTCCGTGAGTCCCCCCCCCCCAAAAAAACTTTTATTTAAAACAAAGAGGTATACAATTGTTATACAGAGGAAAAAAAACGTTTGAACAGACCAAGAGAGTTCAAAGTCCACTCGATTTAGGTCCTCAGAGTTCAAATAAAATTTACTTTTTTAAGATATCGAAAGTCCCTCCACCCATTATCAGAAACGCTTATCCTGCTCCGAGGGTCGCGGGGATGCCAGTGTCTATTTCCAGCAGTCATTGGGCGGCAGGCGAGGAGGCACCCTGGACAGGCAGTCAGGCCACAACGGGGCCGACACACACCTATGGACAATTTAGTATGGCCGAGTCACCTGACCTACATGTCTTTGGACTGTGGGTGGAAACCGGAGCACCCGCAGGAAACCCACGCAGTGTAACGTGAAGCTGGTGTAGGTGGAGAAGGCCGGCAGCATTAGCAAGGGCTCCGGGATAGCTGGTTAGCTCAGAGAGTCGACGACCAACGAAGTGGGATTTCCACATGGCAACTTTATTCTACAGTACTTAACATCGACCATACAATGCCAGGTCACCACGGCACTAGATTCACTAATCATACATGAGCAGTGGAACATAGATAGCATAACCTGCACAAACTCGTTACTGATGAGAGTCCTCTTTGTGGATGTCGGTCGGAGAACGTAACATGGCGGCTCCGTGTGTACAACTCTCAGCTCTTAGTACAACACACCAAAACAAAAGGGGGGCACCGCCTTGTGGCGCTATTAAGTATTGCAATAATACCACATTTACCAGACTGGCTGATACAGCAGACACAGCGAGAACATGCAAACCCCACACAGAGGATGACCCGGGAAGACCCCCTAAGGTTACACTACACCGGGGCTCGAACCGAGGAGTTTTTGCTGTGAGGCGACCGCGTAAACCACTGCGCCACCATGCCGCCTGTATTTGACGATAAAAGGTAATTAAAGAGTTTTTGTTGTGAGGCGACCGCGTAAACCACTACGCCACCATGCCGCCTGTTTTTGACGATAAAAGGTAATTAAAAAAAAGGGATGGCCATTATTTTTGTATAAATCATTGAAATAAACTTGTTAAATCTTAATCTATAACCCACTTCATCATAAAGACATTCCATCTAAAGGACACACACACAAATAAAATGAAATAAAATATGGTTTTGCCTATCAGTCTGTATATGTCGAGCGAGCTAGAGAGCGAGCGAGAACAAACGTTTTATTTTTCTCAAGGTTTTGGATCACTGCAATCACGACAGGTTCTTGATCATACAGTCATAACTGTGCACAACAAAATATGAGGCTGATAGGTCCAGCAGTATGCAAGGTAAACTGCTGACTGATACACACACGCGTATCAAACGTATAATCCTCTATGGCCGAGATAATTATTGTAAAGAAGAATAAAAGTGCATTTTTCTGGACGAAGGGAGCAAAGGAGCATTTTTCTTGTCGAAAAAAATAAACAGTAATTGTCTTCAAAGTGAATTACCGTTGTGTTTTAAGGTTTTCATTCTGTTCGAGGAGTGACGGGCGCAGTCTCACGCGTGGCTTATTTTTCCCACCCGCATTCCATGAAGACACGCCCTACTCTGCCTCTGATTGGCTAGTAATCTGGCCTTCTTTGGTTAGGTTTAGGCAGAGGAATGAGATGCTTAGGGTAAGAATATCAGGGTCAGAGCCAAACCCCTGAATATGTCCTTTCAGAAGAGGGGGGTCTTCTTTCCCACATTGTTACAAACTTACGAGGGTCTCTTTCGTTCCTATAGCGCACATCTGAAAACTCAAATGGCCATTGATGATCACTGAAGTCAGAGGCTATCAGGAAAAATGGCCACTTTAGACAAATCACATTCTTTTAACAGATAACTTGAGCAAGATGGCTGAATAAGGGAACGTCCCGAAACACACAAAGTGTAACCCAATATCACAGTAATAGCTAGCTTAATTTACAGCGAGCATTTTGGTGTATTTGTTTATTGAGAGGTCTTGACAGTGGCTGTCCATGCAGTGTGACCATGTAAAAACATTTAGAACTACTATCTATTTTTTTGCAAGTAGTGAATTTACAGTAGCATCTAGTGACAGTCAGAATAGCAAGTAGTGTTTAAGAATAATTACTATAGTCTAATGTTTAGTGATTAGTCTCTTAAAATTAATAAATAGGGGTCCGCGGTGGTGTAGCGGTCTAAGCATCGGCTTTGTGTCGATGCAGTTGCCCACTGGGGACCGGGGATCGCGCGTCGGTCTCGTCAGATCCGACTATGGCCGGACTCCATGAAGCAGCAATAATTGGCAACGCTGTCTTCGGGAGGGGGCCGAGTCGGCTTGTGTTCGGGTTCGGCCTGGATTCGCCTTGTCACGAAAGTGGCGAGGTGTCTCCTCTGAGACTGCCGGCCAAAGAGATGCAGTTCGAGGGTGGGTGTTTGAAGTAAAATAGGGATCGATTGGCCACTAAACTGGGAGAAAAAGAAATCGGAAATAAATTTAAAATAAATGAAACGGCCTGCCATCGTCTCTCACACATCAGAACACGGCATAACGAAGCGTCAATGTCCAATCAGCTTCTCTTTCGCAATAGAATGTTGCCTGTTACCATGGATACGCCACATGCTAATCTAGCGATTTTCTCCAAAAATCATCAATTTTCGCTAATATTCAATAAGAAAGTAGTGCGAAAAGTGATCAATTCGTTAAAACGTTATAATCTCCAAGTGATGAGCAAATAATTTTAACTTTCACTTATTGCACCCCGATTGAGTTTCGTGTTGCTTTGGAACCACATAAATAGCAATCGGGCACCCTTTCGGCTGTTGGGAGAGAGGGTTGCGTCAGGTCATCGCTAGTGGCTCTTAGATAGAAGCTAGTGGTACCCGGCAGCTAGTGTCCGATGAGACAAGAAAACATAGAAGTGCGTGCATGTCCCCGCCGCGAGTGGCCCCTAGATAAGTCAGTGGTACCCGGCAGATGCTGCCTGATGAGGGAATGAGAAAGTGCGCGTATGAGTGCGTGAGTGAGTGAGTGAGTGTCCCTGCCGGAGGGGCCCTCGACGACCGACGCAGCCCCTGTCCTTTTGATTCTGCCGATGGGAACGCAAATGGTTTTCGGTGTCAGCCTCCTCCTTCGCCGTGGGTCCGTCGACGTCACTGCCAGATGTTCCCGGCTTCGTGAGGCGGCTTCGTGACATCAATAACTGGCCTTTATTTTTTTATATTCTCTCTTGTCTATATTCTGCCATAACCTCTTCATTTGTTCTACTCAGTTAGCTCTTGTCTGTGCTTAGTTTACTTATCTAGTTTTCTTTCTCAAACCACTCTTGTGTTTAGTAGGCAGCCTCTCGTTCCTAGTTTACTAGCTCCCAGATTAGCGAATAGCTCTATTTTATTAAATAAGATTAGCAGTTAGCTCTATCGCATTACCCTAGCTTAGCAGTTAACTCTATCATATTTGCAGTCAAAGCAGCCTCGTTAAAACGATGGTGTGTGCCGACTGTTCCGCAGTTACAGATAGGTGCTACGTCCGTGAGTCCCCCCCCCCCCCAAAAAAACTTTTATTTAAAACAAAGAGGTATACAATTGTTATACAGAGGAAAAAAAACGTTTGAACAGACCAAGAGAGTTCAAAGTCCACTCGATTTAGGTCCTCAGAGTTCAAATAAAATTTACTTTTTTAAGATATCGAAAGTCCCTCCACCCATTATCAGAAACGCTTATCCTGCTCCAAGGGTCGCGGGGATGCCAGTGTCTATTTCCAGCAGTCATTGGGCGGCAGGCGAGGAGGCACCCTGGACAGGCAGTCAGGCCACAACGGGGCCGACACACACCTATGGACAATTTAGTATGGCCGAGTCACCTGACCTACATGTCTTTGGACTGTGGGTGGAAACCGGAGCACCCGCAGGAAACCCACGCAGTGTAACGTGAAGCTGGTGTAGGTGGAGAAGGCCGGCAGCATTAGCAAGGGCTCCGGGATAGCTGGTTAGCTCAGAGAGTCGACGACCAACGAAGTGGGATTTCCACACGGCAACTTTATTCTACAGTACTTAACATCGACCATACAATGCCAGGTCACCACGGCACTAGATTCACTAATCATACATGAGCAGTGGAACATAGATAGCATAACCTGCACAAACTCGTTACTGATGAGAGTCCTCTTTGTGGATGTCGGTCGGAGAACGTAACATGGCGGCTCCGTGTGTACAACTCTCAGCTCTTAGTACAACACACCAAAACAAAAGGGGGGCACCGCCTTGTGGCGCTATTAAGTATTGCAATAATACCACATTTACCAGACTGGCTGATACAGCAGACACAGCGAGAACATGCAAACCCCACACAGAGGATGACCCGGGAAGACCCCCTAAGGTTACACTACACCGGGGCTCGAACCGAGGAGTTTTTGCTGTGAGGCGACCGCGTAAACCACTGCGCCACCATGCCGCCTGTATTTGACGATAAAAGGTAATTAAAGAGTTTTTGTTGTGAGGCGACCGCGTAAACCACTACGCCACCATGCCGCCTGTTTTTGACGATAAAAGGTCATTAAAAAAAAGGGATGGCCATTATTTTTGTATAAATCATTGAAATAAACTTGTTAAATCTTAATCTATAACCCACTTCATCATAAAGACATTCCATCTAAAGGACACACACACAAATAAAATGAAATAAAATATGGTTTTGCCTATCAGTCTGTATATGTCGAGCGAGCTAGAGAGCTAATAAAGAGAGGGAGCGAGAACAAACGTTTTATTTTTCTCAAGGTTTTGGATCACTGCAATCACGACAGGTTCTTGATCATACAGTCATAACTGTGCACAACAAAATATGAGGCTGATAGGTCCAGCAGTATGCAAGGTAAACTGCTGACTGATACACACACGCGTATCAAACGTATAATCCTCTATGGCCGAGATAATTATTGTAAAGAAGAATAAAAGTGCATTTTTCTGGACGAAGGGAGCAAAGGAGCATTTTTCTTGTCGAAAAAAATAAACAGTAATTGTCTTCAAAGTGAATTACCGTTGTGTTTTAAGGTTTTCATTCTGTTCGAGGAGTGACGGGCGCAGTCTCACGCGTGGCTTATTTTTCCCACCCGCATTCCATGAAGACACGCCCTACTCTGCCTCTGATTGGCTAGTAATCTGGCCTTCTTTGGTTAGGTTTAGGCAGAGGAATGAGATGCTTAGGGTAAGAATATCAGGGTCAGAGCCAAACCCCTGAATATGTCCTTTCAGAAGAGGGGGGTCTTCTTTCCCACATTGTTACAAACTTACGAGGGTCTCTTTCGTTCCTATAGCGCACATCTGAAAACTCAAATGGCCATTGATGATCACTGAAGTCAGAGGCTATCAGGAAAAATGGCCACTTTAGACAAATCACATTCTTTTAACAGATAACTTGAGCAAGATGGCTGAATAAGGGAACGTCCCGAAACACACAAAGTGTAACCCAATATCACAGTAATAGCTAGCTTAATTTACAGCGAGCATTTTGGTGTATTTGTTTATTGAGAGGTCTTGACAGTGGCTGTCCATGCAGTGTGACCATGTAAAAACATTTAGAACTACTATCTATTTTTTTGCAAGTAGTGAATTTACAGTAGCATCTAGTGACAGTCAGAATAGCAAGTAGTGTTTAAGAATAATTACTATAGTCTAATGTTTAGTGATTAGTCTCTTAAAATTAATAAATAGGGGTCCGCGGTGGTGTAGCGGTCTAAGCATCGGCTTTGTGTCGATGCAGTTGCCCACTGGGGACCGGGGATCGCGCGTCGGTCTCGTCAGATCCGACTATGGCCGGACTCCATGAAGCAGCAATAATTGGCAACGCTGTCTTCGGGAGGGGGCCGAGTCGGCTTGTGTTCGGGTTCGGCCTGGATTCGCCTTGTCACGAAAGTGGCGAGGTGTCTCCTCTGAGACTGCCGGCCAAAGAGATGCAGTTCGAGGGTGGGTGTTTGAAGTAAAATAGGGATCGATTGGCCACTAAACTGGGAGAAAAAGAAATCGGAAATAAATTTAAAATAAATGAAACGGCCTGCCATCGTCTCTCACACATCAGAACACGGCATAACGAAGCGTCAATGTCCAATCAGCTTCTCTTTCGCAATAGAATGTTGCCTGTTACCATGGATACGCCACATGCTAATCTAGCGATTTTCTCCAAAAATCATCAATTTTCGCTAATATTCAATAAGAAAGTAGTGCGAAAAGTGATCAATTCGTTAAAACGTTATAATCTCCAAGTGATGAGCAAATAATTTTAACTTTCACTTATTGCACCCCGATTGAGTTTCGTGTTGCTTTGGAACCACATAAATAGCAATCGGGCACCCTTTCGGCTGTTGGGAGAGAGGGTTGCGTCAGGTCATCGCTAGTGGCTCTTAGATAGAAGCTAGTGGTACCCGGCAGCTAGTGTCCGATGAGACAAGAAAACATAGAAGTGCGTGCATGTCCCCGCCGCGAGTGGCCCCTAGATAAGTCAGTGGTACCCGGCAGATGCTGCCTGATGAGGGAATGAGAAAGTGCGCGTATGAGTGCGTGAGTGAGTGAGTGAGTGTCCCTGCCGGAGGGGCCCTCGACGACCGACGCAGCCCCTGTCCTTTTGATTCTGCCGATGGGAACGCAAATGGTTTTCGGTGTCAGCCTCCTCCTTCGCCGTGGGTCCGTCGACGTCACTGCCAGATGTTCCCGGCTTCGTGAGGCGGCTTCGTGACATCAATAACTGGCCTTTATTTTTTTATATTCTCTCTTGTCTATATTCTGCCATAACCTCTTCATTTGTTCTACTCAGTTAGCTCTTGTCTGTGCTTAGTTTACTTATCTAGTTTTCTTTCTCAAACCACTCTTGTGTTTAGTAGGCAGCCTCTCGTTCCTAGTTTACTAGCTCCCAGATTAGCGAATAGCTCTATTTTATTAAATAAGATTAGCAGTTAGCTCTATCGCATTACCCTAGCTTAGCAGTTAACTCTATCATATTTGCAGTCAAAGCAGCCTCGTTAAAACGATGGTGTGTGCCGACTGTTCCGCAGTTACAGATAGGTGCTACGTCCGTGAGTCCCCCCCCCCCCAAAAAAACTTTTATTTAAAACAAAGAGGTATACAATTGTTATACAGAGGAAAAAAAACGTTTGAACAGACCAAGAGAGTTCAAAGTCCACTCGATTTAGGTCCTCAGAGTTCAAATAAAATTTACTTTTTTAAGATATCGAAAGTCCCTCCACCCATTATCAGAAACGCTTATCCTGCTCCAAGGGTCGCGGGGATGCCAGTGTCTATTTCCAGCAGTCATTGGGCGGCAGGCGAGGAGGCACCCTGGACAGGCAGTCAGGCCACAACGGGGCCGACACACACCTATGGACAATTTAGTATGGCCGAGTCACCTGACCTACATGTCTTTGGACTGTGGGTGGAAACCGGAGCACCCGCAGGAAACCCACGCAGTGTAACGTGAAGCTGGTGTAGGTGGAGAAGGCCGGCAGCATTAGCAAGGGCTCCGGGATAGCTGGTTAGCTCAGAGAGTCGACGACCAACGAAGTGGGATTTCCACACGGCAACTTTATTCTACAGTACTTAACATCGACCATACAATGCCAGGTCACCACGGCACTAGATTCACTAATCATACATGAGCAGTGGAACATAGATAGCATAACCTGCACAAACTCGTTACTGATGAGAGTCCTCTTTGTGGATGTCGGTCGGAGAACGTAACATGGCGGCTCCGTGTGTACAACTCTCAGCTCTTAGTACAACACACCAAAACAAAAGGGGGGCACCGCCTTGTGGCGCTATTAAGTATTGCAATAATACCACATTTACCAGACTGGCTGATACAGCAGACACAGCGAGAACATGCAAACCCCACACAGAGGATGACCCGGGAAGACCCCCTAAGGTTACACTACACCGGGGCTCGAACCGAGGAGTTTTTGCTGTGAGGCGACCGCGTAAACCACTGCGCCACCATGCCGCCTGTATTTGACGATAAAAGGTAATTAAAGAGTTTTTGTTGTGAGGCGACCGCGTAAACCACTACGCCACCATGCCGCCTGTTTTTGACGATAAAAGGTCATTAAAAAAAAGGGATGGCCATTATTTTTGTATAAATCATTGAAATAAACTTGTTAAATCTTAATCTATAACCCACTTCATCATAAAGACATTCCATCTAAAGGACACACACACAAATAAAATGAAATAAAATATGGTTTTGCCTATCAGTCTGTATATGTCGAGCGAGCTAGAGAGCTAATAAAGAGAGGGAGCGAGAACAAACGTTTTATTTTTCTCAAGGTTTTGGATCACTGCAATCACGACAGGTTCTTGATCATACAGTCATAACTGTGTGTGGGGTACTTGGGATTTAGTAGCCCCCCATCTATTTTTTATTTTATATACTTACCTTCATTGACCACTCACTAATAGTAAAGAGGAGAATTGTCTGCTGTGTTGTTGTGATAGCCGGTTCTCGCCACAGGAGGGCACTGCAGGTTAATTGCTTCTAGCCTGTGTGACGTAGTGCTGGCTCTCGCCGTGCACTCTGGGACATAGAGTCGTCAGATGAGTGTTGCCGTTCGTATAGTGAGCCATGCTCTGAAAACGTGTCCTCTGTAATGTCTATTTGACAGGTAAGCAGACTAGTTAGACATATGGAATTAGGATGGTGATTAAATATGATGTGGAGGTGGGATATGGATGCCTATTAGAAATACCCACGAAGGGACTTTCATATTTATTTTGATAACGTCATATCACTGGCTAACGTTAGCTAGATTGCTAGCGAGTTGCTAACGTTAGCATAGCCATAGCTCCCGCGGTCTGAACCCATTGTTCTGTAGCTTGGCTTTGACATTGTCTGTAGGTGTGATTAGTCTGTCCCTTTACTATGTTTAGTGTCTCCACACTGTGTAAATATGAAGGTAGGCCTATGTGTGTTGCTATTTTGATCCCCCCATGTTCCGTAACGTTATATACTGTTTAGCTTTGCTCGCGGTAGGCTAGACTAATGTGAATTTATGGAAGAATATATTTGGTGCTCTTATTGTGTATAAATTGGAGATGAGTGTTGCCGTTCGTATAGTGAGCCATGCTCTGAAAACGTGTCCTCTGTAATGTCTATTTGACAGATGGAGTAAAACAACAAAAACACCAGCCCTTGTAAGTGTCATTCTTATCAAGTGTGCTACAAATATTGGTGCCGAAACCCGGGATCAGCGCCATTGCCACCATTGTCAGGAGAAGAAGTGGGGAGCGGAGTGAGAACACGTGACCAACAATGGAACTGGAGCTTGAGCAACTGCAAGACAGGCTGAGTGAGACCCTCCTGCAGTTAGGGCTGGACCAGTTAAAAGAGGTGTGTGTTATTGCTAAAGTCCCCACTGAAAACCAGACAAAGAGGCATGCGCTGATCAGACTTATTAGTGAAACTGTGGATGAAGCAATTGAGAAGGAGGATGAAGAGGTAGCACGTCAGTTTCTGTCCAGACTAGTGGACCTCTCTAGTGAAATGAAGCAGAGAGGGGCGGAGTCACATACTGGTGCAGGTGCAGACAGTACTAACAAGGATGCTGCTGAATTGGCAAGCTTACATGAACAATATCAGGCCTTACAGTCCAGCTTTACTGCATCCACAAAAGCGCTTGAGGAAGAGATATCACGCCTCAGTGAGAAACTAAGTCTTAAAGAACCCAGTAGACCTAGTCAACCTTCAAACCCAATCCCGTCAGTAATCCAACCCCCTGAAGTAACCATACGCAGAGACTTTAAGATAAATGGCCAAATAGGAGAACGGGGGCAGATAGACAAGTTGTCTTATATAAATCTTACGCATCAGATTGATATGGGGGTGAGAAAAGGCCACAGCGAGTTGGAGATAATAGAGGCTGTAATCCGAGCCATCAGCCCTGGGCTGACTCTCCGTGACTTGTTAGAGATCAAAACCGAACTCACCCTCCCTCAGCTGAGGACCATTCTGAAAGGCCATTTCAAAGAGGATAGCTCTGTGGACCTATATCACCGACTAATCAACATCACACAGGACAGTCAGGAGTCACCACAGAACTTCCTGTTCCGAGCCATAGCATGTAAAGAGAGACTCTTAGCAGCAGCGAGAGAGCCTGGCTCTGATGAACAATACAGCCCTGAACTGATACAGAAGAAGTTCCTAAGAGCTGTGGGAACTGGGCTAGTGAGTGACCAGGTAAAATATCAGCTCAAGAGCTATCTCGATGATCAAGCAACTACTGATGATGTTCTCATTGTTAAGATGATAGAGGCCGCAAGTTTCGAGTCAGAGAGACAGCGGAAATTCAAGAAGAGCTCCCACAGTAAGGAAACCAGAGTGCGGGAAGTGCGAGCTGAGGCACATCAGTATCTAGGAGCGGAAGCTGCAGTGGTCGGGGGTCAGGAGTCGTCACCATCAACATCCGCGAGTGTGAAAGCCCTTAAGACACAGGCAGGGAACCAAAAGGAGTCTGCGTTCTACGAGATAATCCAACAGCTGAAAGGAGAAATGGAACAGATGAGAAAAGCCATGAACCACTCCTCTGGCCAAAGACCTTCTCGTCAGCAGCAGCCTGTGAGGAAGCGCGGATGCAAAGCCTGTCAAGACAGTGAAAGGGGCGACCAGTGCAACCACTGTTTCAAATGCGGACAGAGTGGCCATCTTTCAAGAGGGTGTAGAGCTCAGAGGCCTGAAAAATCGGAGCAGGTAGACACGTCTAGCTGTACTGTCACCAGCAAGCTCATCGACGACAGTATTCAGCTACTAGAAGCCAGAGTGTCTGCCCGACAGCGAGACGAGGCAGGGCGGGAACAGCAAGCACCCACAGTGAGTCATATCTCCTCAAAACGCCAGTCACAGCTGCTGAACCTAATTGGAAAGAAATACATGATAAACTGTTACATTGATGGTGTAGCCACACAGGCATTGTGGGATACCGGGTCGCAGGTCTGCCTAATCAGTGAAGAATGGAGGAGAAAACATCTCCCACACACCAAGGTGAGAAGCACAGAAGAGATCCTTGGCCCTGGCACCCTGACTGGTAAAGCAGCAAACCAGACAACCATTCCTTTCTCTGGATGGGTGGAAGTGACTGTCCAGTTAGCACCGAATAGCACCACTCAGACTCCACCAATGGAACTCACTGTGCCAATACTAGTAACCACACACCAGGGCACCGCAGAAGAACCGATCATCGGTTACAATGTAATTGAACACCTGTTAGAGTCTGGAGCTGGACAGCCATCAAGTGTAATCACAAAGGCACTAAGCATTGCGTTCGCGGTTGACTACAAGAAGGCTGAAGTCCTCGTGAAGCTGATAAACAGCCAAGATGATATGGAAGGTGAGGGGATGGTTAAAGTGGGCCGAGAAAGCATGACTATTCCGGCGGGCCAGACAAAGATTGTTAAGTGTGGTGTTAGAGCAGGGCCCCTCCAAGCAGACCAGAACGTCCTCTTTGAGCCTAATGTGAACCCAAAGTGGCCAGAGGGCCTGAAGGTGGATGAAAACATTGTATGTTTACAGAAGGGAACCTGGTCACGCATCGCTGTCCCAGTGACTAACGTCACAGCTCATGACATCACACTGCCGCCACGGACTCCCCTGGGGCAGACCCAAAGAACTAGAGCCATCTACCCTGCCGCCGTGAAGCCGTTGGATGTGGATGGGACTAGTACAGTGAACCCAGTCATCCCAGGGACCTCCACAACAGGTACAGAACGAAGACCTGTGATTAGAGACACAACAAAGCTGAAAGGGCCAGGTGATGTCAAGACGGAACACCAGGAGGAAGATCTATGGGACCCGCCTGTCCCTCTGAACCACCTGACACCTGAACAACAACTGCAGGTGAGAGAGCTACTGCGGGAGGAGAGTAGTGTGTTCGCACGCGATGACCATGATGTGGGGACTATTCCATCACTCCAGCTCAAGATCCGCCTGAGTGACACCACACCGGTGAAGCGGACATACACATCAGTCCCAAAGCCTCTTCATAAAGAAGTGAAGGAATACCTCGAGGATTTACTGAACAGAGGCTGGATAACTAAGTCAAAATCACCCTACTCAAGCCCAATCGTGTGTGTGCGGAAAAAGGATGGGAGCCTCCGCCTCTGCTGTGACTACCGTGAGTTGAACAAGAGGTCCATCCCAGACCGCCATCCAATACCACGCATCCAGGATATGCTCGACAGCCTGAAGGGGAGTGCCTGGTTTTCTGTCTTGGATCAGGGGAAGGCATATCACCAGGGGTTTCTTGAGGAGTCCAGCCGTCCACTGACTGCATTCATCACCCCGTGGGGATTATATGAATGGGTGAGAATTCCCTTCGGACTGTCCTCAGCACCAGCAGAGTTCCAGAGGTCCATGGAGGAATGTTTGATTGGGCTGAGGGACAACATTTGTCAGCCGTATTTAGATGACAACCTGGTCCACTCAACCACATTCGACGAACACCTCCAGCACCTGAGAAGAGTACTGCACCGCTACAGAAGCCATGGAATCAAGCTGACGGCAAGAAAATGTGAACTCTTCAAAAACCAAGTAAGGTTCCTGGGAAGGCTTGTGACCAAGGATGGATACACAATGGACCCCGCTGATGTGGCCCCGGTCCAGGCACTGAAGGAGAGAGAACCTACGACCATCGGAGAGCTCAGGAAGATGCTGGGATTCATCTCGTATTACCGGCCCTACATACCTAACTTCTCCCGAATCGCAAGGCCTCTCTATGACCTCCTCACCCCAGAGAAGACAGCAGCGGGGAAGCTCAAACAAAAGAGAAAGGACAAGGGGAGGAAGGGCTCCCGAGACCATCTGCCCTCCTCTCACCCAGTTAAGTGGACAGCTGAACACCAACAGGTCCTCTGTCAGTTGATTGAATTCCTCATCCAGCCACCAGTGTTGGGCTACCCAGACTTTGAACAGCCCTTTATCCTTCACTGCGACGCGTCACGAGAGGGCCTCGGGGCAGTATTGTATCAAAGACAGTCACAGGGTGGGCTGGCAGTCATCGCGTATGGGTCTAGGACACTGACAACTCCTGAGAAGAACTACCATCTCCACTCAGGGAAGTTGGAGTTCCTCGCGATGAAATGGGCCATATGTGAGAGATTTAGAGATTACCTCTACCACGCTCCATCATTCACTGTCTACACAGACAATAATCCCCTCACCTATGTGCTCACGACAGCCAAACTGAATGCGACCACCCACAGGTGGGTAGCAGAGTTAGCCGATTTCCAGTTCTCTATCAAGTACCGGCCTGGACGAGCCAATGGGGACGCAGATGGCCTCTCACGCATGCCGATGGAGCAGTACATGCAGACCTGTTCACAAGAAGTACACCCCGAGGTCATGAACAGTGTGACCCAGGCGCTGTCAGTACAGCTGGAGAGAGCTGAGCCTTGGATGTGTCCGGTAACCATAGCCACAGCACTAGCCGAGTTTGAGAAGGAACATACATCACCTGTGGCAGAGATACCCAGTCAGACGGTGAGAGACGCCCAGAGGGAGGATGCTGTCATTGGAGAGGTGCTGAAGTACATAACCTCCAATCAGTGGCCTCGGGGAAAAACACAGTGTGCGAGCAGGGGTGTTGCGACACTCATGAGAGAGAAGCATCGGCTGTGCCTTGATGATGATGGCATCCTGCGCCGGAAAACAGCTACCCGAACTCAGCTAGTCCTGCCGAAAAAGTTCCATGAGCTGGTATATAAAGAACTGCACAGAGACCTGGGCCATCTAGGCGTGGAGAGGGTGTTGCACCTGTTGAGGGACCGTTTCTATTGGCCTCACATGCAGAAAGATGTGGAACATTACATCACACAGGTGTGTAGCTGCCTGAAGACCAAGCGCCCCAACAAACCAACCAGAGCCCCTCTCACCAACATCGTGACCACACACCCATTTGAGATGGTCTCCATTGACTTCTTACACTTAGAGAAGTGTAAGGGAGGGTACGAGTATATACTGGTGGTTATGGACCACTTTACCCGTTTTGTTCAAGCCTATGCATGCAGAAACAAAGCTGCCAAGACCGCCGCAGAGAAGGTATTCGGGGACTTTGTGCTGAGATTTGGTTTCCCGGCGACGCTGCACCATGACCAAGGGAAGGAGTTTGACAATAAGCTCTTCGCCAAGCTGCAGGAGTACAGTGGAGTCAGGGGTTCTCACACAACACCGTATCACCCGCAAGGAAATGGTCAGGTCGAGCGTTTCAACAGAACGGTTCTGGCGATGCTGAGAAACCTGCCAGCGGTTGCGAAAACGGATTGGAAAGCGTCACTCCCAAAGGTGATACATGCATACAACTGCACCCGAAATGAAGCGACCGGATTTGCACCTTACTATCTGTTGTTCGGCAGAAATCCAAGACTTCCCATTGACCTGATGTTTGGCCTTAGAGCAAAGGACCAGGCACTATCCCCTCAAGAATATGCAGAGAAGTGGAAGGCCCGCATGAATGACGCCTATCGCCTAGCATCAGAGACAGCACGGAAGGAGGGGGCCAGAAACAAAACACTATACGACAAAAAGGCCCACGGGACAGAGCTGTATCCCGGATGCAGGGTTCTCATCCGCAACCTGAACGAGAAAGGAGGACCGGGGAAATTAAGACCATTCTGGGAGGACCAGGTGCATGTAGTAACACAGAGGAAGCACGCCGACAGCCCTGTGTATGAGCTGAAGCCGGAGAATGGAAAAGGACGAACCAGAATCATGCATAGGAACCTTCTTCTGCCATGCGACTTCCTGCCGGTGGAACCAAGAGAAGAGGACTTACCTGTGAAACCTAGACGGGAGAGAAAGAAGACAGACAGACAAATGCAGTGGAACCAGGAACAGGACAGTGACTCAGATGATGAGGATAACTGGAGATGCATCGTGGGACGACCAACAGTCAGAGCCAGTGAGCGGATCCAGAGTCAGCTGAGCCCAGATGCCTTGGAGTTCTATCCGGAGGAAAGAGACGGTCAAGATGAAGAGGATTTTGCGGAGCAGCCTGCAACAATAGAGGACAATGGGACAGTGTCAGAGAATGGCGAGACATCTGGAGCTGAAGAAGAGGATGAGCCCGATGACGACAAGAGCCTGGAAGATGCCTTGCAGCCTCCACCAGAAGATGCCTTGCAGCCTCCTCCAGGGGAAGCTGTGCAGCCTGCCAGAGAAAAAGCATATCCTTTGAGAAATAGAAAACCTACACCAGTGTTTACTTATCACAGACTAGGGCAGCCTAGTGTGTCTGGTAGATAAGCAAATCAGACAACTCAGTATAAATAAATAAATGAAAAAAAAAAAAAAAAAAACTTTTGACATGTTACAATTGTTATAGCTTTGTGATTTTAGTTGTCCTGTGATCACCAGACACAGAGTTACTGTAGCATTGGGGTTTTAGAACACACCTGTTACCACCAGGGATATTACTATTACAAAGTTATTTGCTTTTAGTCAGATACTATAGCTCCCCGGCCTCAAGACGGACGAAGCAGTGGATTCAAGTGCACATTATTTACTGCAAACATATACCATTAATAGGAGATGTGTGTTATATGTTATGACTGATTACAGTACAGTATCCAGATTGACTCCTGCTTAGTAATAACCTATCTTTTCAATGAAAAGTTATGCAATGTGGACTGGTAGATTTGTTATGTCGGGACGCCATTATCTTTTTGAGGGGAGAGTGTGGGGTACTTGGGATTTAGTAGCCCCCCATCTATTTTTTATTTTATATACTTACCTTCATTGACCACTCACTAATAGTAAAGAGGAGAATTGTCTGCTGTGTTGTTGTGATAGCCGGTTCTCGCCACAGGAGGGCACTGCAGGTTAATTGCTTCTAGCCTGTGTGACGTAGTGCTGGCTCTCGCCGTGCACTCTGGGACATAGAGTCGTCAGATGAGTGTTGCCGTTCGTATAGTGAGCCATGCTCTGAAAACGTGTCCTCTGTAATGTCTATTTGACAGGTAAGCAGACTAGTTAGACATATGGAATTAGGATGGTGATTAAATATGATGTGGAGGTGGGATATGGATGCCTATTAGAAATACCCACGAAGGGACTTTCATATTTATTTTGATAACGTCATATCACTGGCTAACGTTAGCTAGATTGCTAGCGAGTTGCTAACGTTAGCATAGCCATAGCTCCCGCGGTCTGAACCCATTGTTCTGTAGCTTGGCTTTGACATTGTCTGTAGGTGTGATTAGTCTGTCCCTTTACTATGTTTAGTGTCTCCACACTGTGTAAATATGAAGGTAGGCCTATGTGTGTTGCTATTTTGATCCCCCCATGTTCCGTAACGTTATATACTGTTTAGCTTTGCTCGCGGTAGGCTAGACTAATGTGAATTTATGGAAGAATATATTTGGTGCTCTTATTGTGTATAAATTGGAGATGAGTGTTGCCGTTCGTATAGTGAGCCATGCTCTGAAAACGTGTCCTCTGTAATGTCTATTTGACAGATGGAGTAAAACAACAAAAACACCAGCCCTTGTAAGTGTCATTCTTATCAAGTGTGCTACATGTGCACAACAAAATATGAGGCTGATAGGTCCAGCAGTATGCAAGGTAAACTGCTGACTGATACACACACGCGTATCAAACGTATAATCCTCTATGGCCGAGATAATTATTGTAAAGAAGAATAAAAGTGCATTTTTCTGGACGAAGGGAGCAAAGGAGCATTTTTCTTGTCGAAAAAAATAAACAGTAATTGTCTTCAAAGTGAATTACCGTTGTGTTTTAAGGTTTTCATTCTGTTCGAGGAGTGACGGGCGCAGTCTCACGCGTGGCTTATTTTTCCCACCCGCATTCCATGAAGACACGCCCTACTCTGCCTCTGATTGGCTAGTAATCTGGCCTTCTTTGGTTAGGTTTAGGCAGAGGAATGAGATGCTTAGGGTAAGAATATCAGGGTCAGAGCCAAACCCCTGAATATGTCCTTTCAGAAGAGGGGGGTCTTCTTTCCCACATTGTTACAAACTTACGAGGGTCTCTTTCGTTCCTATAGCGCACATCTGAAAACTCAAATGGCCATTGATGATCACTGAAGTCAGAGGCTATCAGGAAAAATGGCCACTTTAGACAAATCACATTCTTTTAACAGATAACTTGAGCAAGATGGCTGAATAAGGGAACGTCCCGAAACACACAAAGTGTAACCCAATATCACAGTAATAGCTAGCTTAATTTACAGCGAGCATTTTGGTGTATTTGTTTATTGAGAGGTCTTGACAGTGGCTGTCCATGCAGTGTGACCATGTAAAAACATTTAGAACTACTATCTATTTTTTTGCAAGTAGTGAATTTACAGTAGCATCTAGTGACAGTCAGAATAGCAAGTAGTGTTTAAAAATAATTACTATAGTCTAATGTTTAGTGATTAGTCTCTTAAAATTAATAAATAGGGGTCCGCGGTGGTGTAGCGGTCTAAGCATCGGCTTTGTGTCGATGCAGTTGCCCACTGGGGACCGGGGATCGCGCGTCGGTCTCGTCAGATCCGACTATGGCCGGACTCCATGAAGCAGCAATAATTGGCAACGCTGTCTTCGGGAGGGGGCCGAGTCGGCTTGTGTTCGGGTTCGGCCTGGATTCGCCTTGTCACGAAAGTGGCGAGGTGTCTCCTCTGAGACTGCCGGCCAAAGAGATGCAGTTCGAGGGTGGGTGTTTGAAGTAAAATAGGGATCGATTGGCCACTAAACTGGGAGAAAAAGAAATCGGAAATAAATTTAAAATAAATGAAACGGCCTGCCATCGTCTCTCACACATCAGAACACGGCATAACGAAGCGTCAATGTCCAATCAGCTTCTCTTTCGCAATAGAATGTTGCCTGTTACCATGGATACGCCACATGCTAATCTAGCGATTTTCTCCAAAAATCATCAATTTTCGCTAATATTCAATAAGAAAGTAGTGCGAAAAGTGATCAATTCGTTAAAACGTTATAATCTCCAAGTGATGAGCAAATAATTTTAACTTTCACTTATTGCACCCCGATTGAGTTTCGTGTTGCTTTGGAACCACATAAATAGCAATCGGGCACCCTTTCGGCTGTTGGGAGAGAGGGTTGCGTCAGGTCATCGCTAGTGGCTCTTAGATAGAAGCTAGTGGTACCCGGCAGCTAGTGTCCGATGAGACAAGAAAACATAGAAGTGCGTGCCTGTCCCCGCCGCGAGTGGCCCCCAGATAAGTCAGTGGTACCCGGCAGATGCTGCCTGATGAGGGAATGAGAAAGTGCGCGTATGAGTGCGTGAGTGAGTGAGTGAGTGTCCCTGCCGGAGGGGCCCTCGACGACTGACGCAGCCCCTGTCCCTTTGATTCTGCCGATGGGAACGCAAATGGTTTTCGGTGTCAGCCTCCTCCTTCGCCGTGGGTCCGTCGACGTCACTGCCAGATGTTCCCGGCTTCGTGAGGCGGCTTCGTGACATCAATAACTGGCCTTTATTTTTTTATATTCTCTCTTGTCTATATTCTGCCATAACCTCTTCATTTGTTCTACTCAGTTAGCTCTTGTCTGTGCTTAGTTTACTTATCTAGTTTTCTTCCGCAAACCACTCTTGTGTTTAGTAGGCAGCCTCTCGTTCCTAGTTTACTAGCTCCCAGATTAGCGAATAGCTCTATTTTATTAAATAAGATTAGCAGTTAGCTCTATCGCATTAGCCTAGCTTAGCAGTTAGCTCTATCATATTTGCAGTCAAAGCAGCCTCGTTAAAACGATGGTGTGTGCCGACTGTTCCGCAGTTACAGATAGGTGCTACGTCCGTGAGTCCCCCCCCCCCAAAAAAACTTTTATTTAAAACAAAGAGGTATACAATTGTTATACAGAGGAAAAAAAACGTTTGAACAGACCAAGAGAGTTCAAAGTCCACTCGATTTAGGTCCTCAGAGTTCAAATAAAATTTACTTTTTTAAGATATCGAAAGTCCCTCCACCCATTATCAGAAACGCTTATCCTGCTCCGAGGGTCGCGGGGATGCCAGTGTCTATTTCCAGCAGTCATTGGGCGGCAGGCGAGGAGGCACCCTGGACAGGCAGTCAGGCCACAACGGGGCCGACACACACCTATGGACAATTTAGTATGGCCAAGTCACCTGACCTACATGTCTTTGGACTGTGGGTGGAAACCGGAGCACCCGCAGGAAACCCACGCAGTGTAACGTGAAGCTGGTGTAGGTGGAGAAGGCCGGCAGCATTAGCAAGGGCTCCGGGATAGCTGGTTAGCTCAGAGAGTCGACGACCAACGAAGTGGGATTTCCACACGGCAACTTTATTCTACAGTACTTAACATTGACCATACAATGCCAGGTCACCACGGCACTAGATTCACTAATCATACATGAGCAGTGGAACATAGATAGCATAACCTGCACAAACTCGTTACTGATGAGAGTCCTCTTTGTGGATGTCGGTCGGAGAACGTAACATGGCGGCTCCGTGTGTACAACTCTCAGCTCTTAGTACAACACACCAAAACAAAAGGGGGGCACCGCCTTGTGGCGCTATTAAGTATTGCAATAATACCACATTTACCAGACTGGCTGTTACAGCAGACACAGCGAGAACATGCAAACCCCACACAGAGGATGACCCGGGAAGACCCCCTAAGGTTACACTACACTGGGGCTCGAACCGAGGAGTTTTTGCTGTGAGGCGACCGCGTAAACCACTGCGCCACCATGCCGCCTGTATTTGACGATAAAAGGTAATTAAAGAGTTTTTGTTGTGAGGCGACCGCGTAAACCACTACGCCACCATGCCGCCTGTTTTTGACGATAAAAGGTAATTAAAAAAAAGGGATGGCCATTATTTTTGTATAAATCATTGAAATAAACTTGTTAAATCTTAATCTATAACCCACTTCATCATAAAGACATTCCATCTAAAGGACACACACACAAATAAAATGAAATAAAATATGGTTTTGCCTATCAGTCTGTATATGTCGAGCGAGCTAGAGAGCTAATAAAGAGAGGGAGCGAGAACAAACGTTTTATTTTTCTCAAGGTTTTGGATCACTGCAATCACGACAGGTTCTTGATCATACAGTCATAACTGTGCACAACAAAATATGAGGCTGATAGGTCCAGCAGTATGCAAGGTAAACTGCTGACTGATACACACACGCGTATCAAACGTATAATCCTCTATGGCCGAGATAATTATTGTAAAGAAGAATAAAAGTGCATTTTTCTGGACGAAGGGAGCAAAGGAGCATTTTTCTTGTCGAAAAAAATAAACAGTAATTGTCTTCAAAGTGAATTACCGTTGTGTTTTAAGGTTTTCATTCTGTTCGAGGAGTGACGGGCGCAGTCTCACGCGTGGCTTATTTTTCCCACCCGCATTCCATGAAGACACGCCCTACTCTGCCTCTGATTGGCTAGTAATCTGGCCTTCTTTGGTTAGGTTTAGGCAGAGGAATGAGATGCTTAGGGTAAGAATATCAGGGTCAGAGCCAAACCCCTGAATATGTCCTTTCAGAAGAGGGGGGTCTTCTTTCCCACATTGTTACAAACTTACGAGGGTCTCTTTCGTTCCTATAGCGCACATCTGAAAACTCAAATGGCCATTGATGATCACTGAAGTCAGAGGCTATCAGGAAAAATGGCCACTTTAGACAAATCACATTCTTTTAACAGATAACTTGAGCAAGATGGCTGAATAAGGGAACGTCCCGAAACACACAAAGTGTAACCCAATATCACAGTAATAACTAGCTTAATTTACAGCGAGCATTTTGGTGTATTTGTTTATTGAGAGGTCTTGACAGTGGCTGTCCATGCAGTGTGACCATGTAAAAACATTTAGAACTACTATCTATTTTTTTGCAAGTAGTGAATTTACAGTAGCATCTAGTGACAGTCAGAATAGCAAGTAGTGTTTAAAAATAATTACTATAGTCTAATGTTTAGTGATTAGTCTCTTAAAATTAATAAATAGGGGTCCGCGGTGGTGTAGCGGTCTAAGCATCGGCTTTGTGTCGATGCAGTTGCCCACTGGGGACCGGGGATCGCGCGTCGGTCTCGTCAGATCCGACTATGGCCGGACTCCATGAAGCAGCAATAATTGGCAACGCTGTCTTCGGGAGGGGGCCGAGTCGGCTTGTGTTCGGGTTCGGCCTGGATTCGCCTTGTCACGAAAGTGGCGAGGTGTCTCCTCTGAGACTGCCGGCCAAAGAGATGCAGTTCGAGGGTGGGTGTTTGAAGTAAAATAGGGATCGATTGGCCACTAAACTGGGAGAAAAAGAAATCGGAAATAAATTTAAAATAAATGAAACGGCCTGCCATCGTCTCTCACACATCAGAACACGGCATAACGAAGCGTCAATGTCCAATCAGCTTCTCTTTCGCAATAGAATGTTGCCTGTTACCATGGATACGCCACATGCTAATCTAGCGATTTTCTCCAAAAATCATCAATTTTCGCTAATATTCAATAAGAAAGTAGTGCGAAAAGTGATCAATTCGTTAAAACGTTATAATCTCCAAGTGATGAGCAAATAATTTTAACTTTCACTTATTGCACCCCGATTGAGTTTCGTGTTGCTTTGGAACCACATAAATAGCAATCGGGCACCCTTTCGGCTGTTGGGAGAGAGGGTTGCGTCAGGTCATCGCTAGTGGCTCTTAGATAGAAGCTAGTGGTACCCGGCAGCTAGTGTCCGATGAGACAAGAAAACATAGAAGTGCGTGCATGTCCCCGCCGCGAGTGGCCCCTAGATAAGTCAGTGGTACCCGGCAGATGCTGCCTGATGAGGGAATGAGAAAGTGCGCGTATGGGTGCGTGAGTGAGTGTCCCTGCCGGAGGGGCCCTCGACGACTGACGCAGCCCCTGTCCTTTTGATTCTGCCGATGGGAACGCAAATGGTTTTCGGTGTCAGCCTCCTCCTTCGCCGTGGGTCCGTCGACGTCACTGCCAGATGTTCCCGGCTTCGTGAGGCGGCTTCGTGACATCAATAACTGGCCTTTATTTTTTTATATTCTCTCTTGTCTATATTCTGCCATAACCTCTTCATTTGTTCTACTCAGTTAGCTCTTGTCTGTGCTTAGTTTACTTATCTAGTTTTCTTCCGCAAACCACTCTTGTGTTTAGTAGGCAGCCTCTCGTTCCTAGTTTACTAGCTCCCAGATTAGCGAATAGCTCTATTTTATTAAATAAGATTAGCAGTTAGCTCTATCGCATTAGCCTAGCTTAGCAGTTAGCTCTATCATATTTGCAGTCAAAGCAGCCTCGTTAAAACGATGGTGTGTGCCGACTGTTCCGCAGTTACAGATAGGTGCTACGTCCGTGAGTCCCCCCCCCCCCAAAAAAACTTTTATTTAAAACAAAGAGGTATACAATTGTTATACAGAGGAAAAAAAACGTTTGAACAGACCAAGAGAGTTCAAAGTCCACTCGATTTAGGTCCTCAGAGTTCAAATAAAATTTACTTTTTTAAGATATCGAAAGTCCCTCCACCCATTATCAGAAACGCTTATCCTGCTCCGAGGGTCGCGGGGATGCCAGTGTCTATTTCCAGCAGTCATTGGGCGGCAGGCGAGGAGGCACCCTGGACAGGCAGTCAGGCCACAACGGGGCCGACACACACCTATGGACAATTTAGTATGGCCGAGTCACCTGACCTACATGTCTTTGGACTGTGGGTGGAAACCGGAGCACCCGCAGGAAACCCACGCAGTGTAACGTGAAGCTGGTGTAGGTGGAGAAGGCCGGCAGCATTAGCAAGGGCTCCGGGATAGCTGGTTAGCTCAGAGAGTCGACGACCAACGAAGTGGGATTTCCACACGGCAACTTTATTCTACAGTACTTAACATCGACCATACAATGCCAGGTCACCACGGCACTAGATTCACTAATCATACATGAGCAGTGGAACATAGATAGCATAACCTGCACAAACTCGTTACTGATGAGAGTCCTCTTTGTGGATGTCGGTCGGAGAACGTAACATGGCGGCTCCGTGTGTACAACTCTCAGCTCTTAGTACAACACACCAAAACAAAAGGGGGGCACCGCCTTGTGGCGCTATTAAGTATTGCAATAATACCACATTTACCAGACTGGCTGTTACAGCAGACACAGCGAGAACATGCAAACCCCACACAGAGGATGACCCGGGAAGACCCCCTAAGGTTACACTACACTGGGGCTCGAACCGAGGAGTTTTTGCTGTGAGGCGACCGCGTAAACCACTGCGCCACCATGCCGCCTGTATTTGACGATAAAAGGTAATTAAAAAAAAGGGATGGCCATTATTTTTGTATAAATCATTGAAATAAACTTGTTAAATCTTAATCTATAACCTACTTCATCATAAAGACATTCCATCTAAAGGACACACACACAAATAAAATGAAATAAAATATGGTTTTGCCTATCAGTCTGTATATGTCGAGCGAGCTAGAGAGCTAATAAAGAGAGGGAGCGAGAACAAACGTTTTATTTTTCTCAAGGTTTTGGATCACTGCAATCACGACAGGTTCTTGATCATACAGTCATAACTGTGCACAACAAAATATGAGGCTGATGGGTCCAGCAGTATGCAAGGTAAACTGCTGACTGATACACACACGCGTATCAAACGTATAATCCTCTATGGCCGAGATAATTATTGTAAAGAAGAATAAAAGTGCCTTTTTCTGGACGAAGGGAGCAAAGGAGCATTTTTCTTGTCGAAAAAAATAAACAGTAATTGTCTTCAAAGTGAATTACCGTTGTGTTTTAAGGTTTTCATTCTGTTCGAGGAGTGACGGGCGCAGTCTCACGCGTGGCTTATTTTTCCCACCCGCATTCCATGAAGACACGCCCTACTCTGCCTCTGATTGGCTAGTAATCTGGCCTTCTTTGGTTAGGTTTAGGCAGAGGAATGAGATGCTTAGGGTAAGAATATCAGGGTCAGAGCCAAACCCCTGAATATGTCCTTTCAGAAGAGGGGGGTCTTCTTTCCCACATTGTTACAAACTTACGAGGGTCTCTTTCGTTCCTATAGCGCACATCTGAAAACTCAAATGGCCATTGATGATCACTGAAGTCAGAGGCTATCAGGAAAAATGGCCACTTTAGACAAATCACATTCTTTTAACAGATAACTTGAGCAAGATGGCTGAATAAGGGAACGTCCCGAAACACACAAAGTGTAACCCAATATCACAGTAATAACTAGCTTAATTTACAGCGAGCATTTTGGTGTATTTGTTTATTGAGAGGTCTTGACAGTGGCTGTCCATGCAGTGTGACCATGTAAAAACATTTAGAACTACTATCTATTTTTTTGCAAGTAGTGAATTTACAGTAGCATCTAGTGACAGTCAGAATAGCAAGTAGTGTTTAAAAATAATTACTATAGTCTAATGTTTAGTGATTAGTCTCTTAAAATTAATAAATAGGGGTCCGCGGTGGTGTAGCGGTCTAAGCATCGGCTTTGTGTCGATGCAGTTGCCCACTGGGGACCGGAGATCGCGCGTCGGTCTCGTCAGATCCGACTATGGCCGGACTCCATGAAGCAGCAATAATTGGCAACGCTGTCTTCGGGAGGGGGCGGAGTCGGCTTGTGTTCGGGTTCGGCCTGGATTCGCCTTGTCACGAAAGTGGCGTGGTGTCTCCTCTGAGACTGCCGGCCAAAGAGATGCAGTTCGAGGGTGGGTGTTTGAAGTAAAATAGGGATCGATTGGCCACTAAACTGGGAGAAAAAGAAATCGGAAATAAATTTAAAATAAATGAAACGGCCTGCCATCGTCTCTCACACATCAGAAAACGGCATAACGAAGCGTCAATGTCCAATCAGCTTCTCTTTCGCAATAGAATGTTGCCTGTTACCATGGATACGCCACATGCTAATCTAGCGATTTTCTCCAAAAATCATCAATTTTCGCTAATATTCAATAAGAAAGTAGTGCGAAAAGTGATCAATTCGTTAAAACGTTATAATCTCCAAGTGATGAGCAAATAATTTTAACTTTCACTTATTGCACCCCGATTGAGTTTCGTGTTGCTTTGGAACCATATAAATAGCAATCGGGCACCCTTTCGGCTGTTGGGAGAGAGGGTTGCGTCAGGTCATCGCTAGTGGCTCTTAGATAGAAGCTAGTGGTACCCGGCAGCCAGTGTCCGATGAGACAAGAAAACATAGAAGTGCGTGCATGTCCCCGCCGCGAGTGGCCCCTAGATAAGTCAGTGGTACCCGGCAGATGCTGCCTGATGAGGGAATGAGAAAGTGCGCGTATGAGTGCGTGAGTGAGTGAGTGAGTGTCCCTGCCGGAGGGGCCCTCGACGACTGACGCAGCCCCTGTCCTTTTGATTCTGCCGATGGGAACGCAAATGGTTTTCGGTGTCAGCCTCCTCCTTCGCCGTGGGTCCGTCGACGTCACTGCCAGATGCTCCCGGCTTCGTGAGGCGGCTTCGTGACATCAATAACTGGCCTTTATTTTTTTATATTCTCTCTTGTCTATATTCTGCCATAACCTCTTCATTTGTTCTACTCAGTTAGCTCTTGTCTGTGCTTAGTTTACTTATCTAGTTTTCTTTCTCAAACCACTCTTGTGTTTAGTAGGCAGCCTCTCGTTCCTAGTTTACTAGCTCCCAGATTAGCGAATAGCTCTATTTTATTAAATAAGATTAGCAGTTAGCTCTATCGCATTAGCCTAGCTTAGCAGTTAGCTCTATCATATTTGCAGTCAAAGCAACCTCGTTAAAACGATGGTGTGTGCCGACTGTTCCACAGTTACAGATAGGTGCTACGTCCGTGAGTCCCCCCCCCCAAAAAAAACTTTTATTTAAAACAAAGAGGTATACAATTGTTATACAGAGGAAAAAAAACGTTTGAACAGACCAAGGGAGTTCAAAGTCCACTCGATTTAGGTCCTCAGAGTTCAAATAAAATTTACTTTTTTAAGATATCGAAAGTCCCTCCACCCATTATCAGAAACGCTTATCCTGCTCCGAGGGTCGCGGGGATGCCAGTGTCTATTTCCAGCAGTCATTGAGCGGCAGGCGAGGAGGCACCCTGGACAGGCAGTCATGCCACAACGGGGCCGACACACACCTATGGACAATTTAGTATGGCCGAGTCACCGGACCTACATGTCTTTGGACTGTGGGTGGAAACCGGAGCACCCGCAGGAAACCCACGCAGTGTAACGTGAAGCTGGTGTAGGTGGAGAAGGCCGGCAGCATTAGCAAGGGCTCCGGGATAGCTGGTTAGCTCAGAGAGTCGACGACCAACGAAGTGGGATTTCCACATGGCAACTTTATTCTACAGTACTTAACATCGACCATACAATGCCAGGTCACCACGGCACTAGATTCACTAATCATACATGAGCAGTGGAACATAGATAGCATAACCTGCACAAACTCGTTACTGATGAGAGTCCTCTTTGTGGATGTCGGTCGGAGAACGTAACATGGCGGCTCCGTGTGTACAACTCTCAGCTCTTAGTACAACACACCAAAACAAAAGGGGGGCACCGCCTTGTGGCGCTATTAAGTATTGCAATAATACCACATTTACCAGACTGGCTGTTACAGCAGACACAGCGAGAACATGCAAACCCCACACAGAGGATGACCCGGGACGACCCCCTAAGGTTACACTACACTGGGGCGCGAACCGAGGAGTTTTTGCTGTGAGGCGACCGCGTAAACCACTGCGCCACCATGCCGCCTGTATTTGACGATAAAAGGTAATTAAAGAGTTTTTGTTGTGAGGCGACCGCGTAAACCACTACGCCACCATGCCGCCTGTTTTTGACGATAAAAGGTAATTAAAAAAAAGGGATGGCCATTATTTTTGTATAAATCATTGAAATAAACTTGTTAAATCTTAATCTATAACCCACTTCATCATAAAGACATTCCATCTAAAGGACACACACACAAATAAAATGAAATAAAATATGGTTTTGCCTATCAGTCTGTATATGTCGAGCGAGCTAGAGAGCTAATAAAGAGAGGGAGCGAGAACAAACGTTTTATTTTTCTCAAGGTTTTGGATCACTGCAATCACGACAGGTTCTTGATCATACAGTCATAACGGTGCACAACAAAATATGAGGCTGATAGGTCCAGCAGTATGCAAGGTAAACTGCTGACTGATACACACACGCGTATCAAACGTATAATCCTCTATGGCCGAGATAATTATTGTAAAGAAGAATAAAAGTGCATTTTTCTGGAGCAAAGGAGCATTTTTCTTGTCGAAAAAAATAAACGGTAATTGTCTTCAAAGTGAATTACCGTTGTGTTTTAAGGTTTTCATTCTGTTCGAGGAGTGACGGGCGCAGTCTCACGCGTGGCTTATTTTTCCCACCCGCATTCCATGAAGACACGCCCTACTCTGCCTCTGATTGGCTAGTAATCTGGCCTTCTTTGGTTAGGTTAAGGCAGAGGAATGAGATGCTTAGGGTAAGAATATCAGGGTCAGAGCCAAACCCCTGAATATGTCCTTTCAGAAGAGGGGGGTCTTCTTTCCCACATTGTTACAAACTTACGAGGGTCTCTTTCGTTCCTATAGCGCACATCTGAAAACTCAAATGGCCATTGATGATCACTGAAGTCAGAGGCTATCAGGAAAAATGGCCACTTTAGACAAATCACATTCTTTTAACAGATAACTTGAGCAAGATGGCTGAATAAGGGAACGTCCCGAAACACAAAAAGTGTAACCCAATATCACAGTAATAACTAGCTTAATTTACAGCGAGCATTTTGGTGTATTTGTTTATTGAGAGGTCTTGACAGTGGCTGTCCATGCAGTGTGACCATGTAAAAACATTTAGAACTACTATCTATTTTTTTGCAAGTAGTGAATTTACAGTAGCATCTAGTGACAGTCAGAATAGCAAGAAGTGTTTAAAAATAATTACTATAGTCTAATGTTTAGTGATTAGTCTCTTAAAATTAATAAATAGGGGTCCGCGGTGGTGTAGCGGTCTAAGCATCGGCTTTGTGTCGATGCAGTTGCCCACTGGGGACCGGGGACCGAGGATCGCGCGTCGGTCTCGTCAGATCCGACTATGGCCGGACTCCATGAAGCAGCAATAATTGGCAACGCTGTCTTCGGGAGGGGGCCGAGTCGGCTTGTGTTCGGGTTCGGCCTGGATTCGCCTTGTCACGAAAGTGGCGAGGTGTCTCCTCTGAGACTGCCGGCCAAAGAGATGCAGTTCGAGGGTGGGTGTTTGAAGTAAAATAGGGATCGATTGGCCACTAAACTGGGAGAAAAAGAAATCGGAAATAAATTTAAAATAAATGAAACGGCCTGCCATCGTCTCTCACACATCAGAACACGGCATAACGAAGCGTCAATGTCCAATCAGCTTCTCTTTCGCAATAGAATGTTGCCTGTTACCATGGATACGCCACATGCTAATCTAGCGATTTTCTCCAAAAATCATCAATTTTCGCTAATATTCAATAAGAAAGTAGTGCGAAAAGTGATCAATTCGTTAAAACGTTATAATCTCCAAGTGATGAGCAAATAATTTTAACTTTCACTTATTGCACCCCGATTGAGTTTCGTGTTGCTTTGGAACCACATAAATAGCAATCGGGCACCCTTTCGGCTGTTGGGAGAGAGGGTTGCGTCAGGTCATCGCTAGTGGCTCTTAGATAGAAGCTAGTGGTACCCGGCAGCTAGTGTCCGATGAGACAAGAAAACATAGAAGTGCGTGCATGTCCCCGCCGCGAGTGGCCCCTAGATAAGTCAGTGGTACCCGGCAGATGCTGCCTGATGAGGGAATGAGAAAGTGCGCGTATGAGTGCGTGAGTGAGTGAGTGAGTGTCCCTGCCGGAGGGGCCCTCGACGACTGACGCAGCCCCTGTCCTTTTGATTCTGCCGATGGGAACGCAAATGGTTTTCGGTGTCAGCCTCCTCCTTCGCCGTGGGTCCGTCGACGTCACTGCCAGATGTTCCCGGCTTCGTGAGGCGGCTTCGTGACATCAATAACTGGCCTTTATTTTTTTATATTCTCTCTTGTCTATATTCTGCCATAACCTCTTCATTTGTTCTACTCAGTTAGCTCTTGTCTGTGCTTAGTTTACTTATCTAGTTTTCTTCCTCAAACCACTCTTGTGTTAAATAGGCAGCCTCTCGTTCCTAGTTTACTAGCTCCCAGATTAGCGATTAGCTCTATTTTATTAAATAAGATTAGCAGTTAGCTCTATCGCATTAGCCTAGCTTAGCAGTTAGCTCTATCATATTTGCAGTCAAAGCAGCCTCGTTAAAACGATGGTGTGTGCCGACTGTTCCGCAGTTACAGATAGGTGCTACGTCCGTGAGTCCCCCCCCCCAAAAAAAACTTTTATTTAAAACAAAGAGGTATACAATTGTTATACAGAGGAAAAAAAACGTTTGAACAGACCAAGAGAGTTCAAAGTCCACTCGATTTAGGTCCTCAGAGTTCAAATAAAATTTACTTTTTTAAGATATCGAAAGTCCCTCCACCCATTATCAGAAACGCTTATCCTGCTCCGAGGGTCGCGGGGATGCCAGTGTCTATTTCCAGCAGTCATTGGGCGGCAGGCGAGGAGGCACCCTGGACAGGCAGTCATGCCACAACGGGGCCGACACACACCTATGGACAATTTAGTATGGCCGAGTCACCGGACCTACATGTCTTTGGACTGTGGGTGGAAACCGGAGCACCCGCAGGAAACCCACGCAGTGTAACGTGAAGCTGGTGTAGGTGGAGAAGGCCGGCAGCATTAGCAAGGGCTCCGGGATAGCTGGTTAGCTCAGAGAGTCGACAGACAACGAAGTGGGATTTCCACACGGCAACTTTATTCTACAGTACTTAACATCGACCATACAATGCCAGGTCACCACGGCACTAGATTCACTAATCATACATGAGCAGTGGAACATAGATAGCATAACCTGCACAAACTCGTTACTGATGAGAGTCCTCTTTGTGGATGTCGGTCGGAGAACGTAACATGGCGGCTCCGTGTGTACAACTCTCAGCTCTTAGTACAACACACCAAAACAAAAGGGGGGCACCGCCTTGTGGCGCTATTAAGTATTGCAATAATACCACATTTACCAGACTGGCTGTTACAGCAGACACAGCGAGAACATGCAAACCCCACACAGAGGATGACCCGGGACGACCCCGTAAGGTTACACTACACTGGGGCGCGAACCGAGGAGTTTTTGCTGTGAGGCGACCGCGTAAACCACTGCGCCACCATGCCGCCTGTATTTGATGATAAAAGGTAATTAAAGAGTTTTTGTTGTGAGGCGACCGCGTAAACCACTACGCCACCATGCCGCCTGTTTTTGACGATAAAAGGTAATTAAAAAAAAGGGATGGCCATTATTTTTGTATAAATCATTGAAATAAACTTGTTAAATCTTAATCTATAACCCACTTCATCATAAAGACATTCCATCTAAAGGACACACACACAAATAAAATGAAATAAAATATGGTTTTGCCTATCAGTCTGTATATGTCGAGCGAGCTAGAGAGCTAATAAAGAGAGGGAGCGAGAACAAACGTTTTATTTTTCTCAAGGTTTTGGATCACTGCAATCACGACAGGTTCTTGATCATACAGTCATAACTGTGCACAACAAAATATGAGGCTGATAGGTCCAGCAGTATGCAAGGTAAACTGCTGACTGATACACACACGCGTATCAAACGTATAATCCTCTATGGCCGAGATAATTATTGTAAAGAAGAATAAAAGTGCATTTTTCTGGACGAAGGGAGCAAAGGAGCATTTTTCTTGTCGAAAAAAATAAACAGTAATTGTCTTCAAAGTGAATTACCCTTGTGTTTTAAGGTTTTCATTCTGTTCGAGGAGTGACGGGCGCAGTCTCACGCGTGGCTTATTTTTCCCACCCGCATTCCATGAAGACACGCCCTACTCTGCCTCTGATTGGCTAGTAATCTGGCCTTCTTTGGTTAGGTTTAGGCAGAGGAATGAGATGCTTAGGGTAAGAATATCAGGGTCAGAGCCAAACCCCTGAATATGTCCTTTCAGAAGAGGGGGGTCTTCCTTCCCACATTGTTACAAACTTACGAGGGTCTCTTTCGTTCCTATAGCGCACATCTGAAAACTCAAATGGCCATTGATGATCACTGAAGTCAGAGGCTATCAGGAAAAATGGCCACTTTAGACAAATCACATTCTTTTAACAGATAACTTGAGCAAGATGGCTGAATAAGGGAACGTCCCGAAACACACAAAGTGTAACCCAATATCACAGTAATAGCTAGCTTAATTTACAGCGAGCATTTTGGTGTATTTGTTTATTGAGAGGTCTTGACAGTGGCTGTCCATGCAGTGTGACCATGTAAAAACATTTAGAACTACTATCTATTTTTTTGCAAGTAGTGAATTTACAGTAGCATCTAGTGACAGTCAGAATAGCAAGTAGTGTTTAAAAATAATTACTATAGTCTAATGTTTAGTGATTAGTCTCTTAAAATTAATAAATAGGGGTCCGCGGTGGTGTAGCGGTCTAAGCATCGGCTTTGTGTCGATGCAGTTGCCCACCGGGGATCGCGCGTCGGTCTCGTCAGATCCGACTATGGCCGGACTCCATGAAGCAGCAATAATTGGCAACGCTGTCTTCGGGAGGGGGCCGAGTCGGCTTGTGTTCGGGTTCGGCCTGGATTCGCCTTGTCACGAAAGTGGCGAGGTGTCTCCTCTGAGACTGCCGGCCAAAGAGATGCAGTTCGAGGGTGGGTGTTTGAAGTAAAATAGGGATCGATTGGCCACTAAACTGGGAGAAAAAGAAATCGGAAATAAATTTAAAATAAATGAAACGGCCTGCCATCGTCTCTCACACATCAGAACACGGCATAACGAAGCGTCAATGTCCAATCAGCTTCTCTTTCGCAATAGAATGTTGCCTGTTACCATGGATACGCCACATGCTAATCTAGCGATTTTCTCCAAAAATCATCAATTTTCGCTAATATTCAATAAGAAAGTAGTGCGAAAAGTGATCAATTCGTTAAAACGTTATAATCTCCAAGTGATGAGCAAATAATTTTAACTTTCACTTATTGCACCCCGATTGAGTTTCGTGTTGCTTTGGAACCACATAAATAGCAATCGGGCACCCTTTCGGCTGTTGGGAGAGAGGGTTGCGTCAGGTCATCGCTAGTGGCTCTTAGATAGAAGCTAGTGGTACCCGGCAGCTAGTGTCCGATGAGACAAGAAAACATAGAAGTGCGTGCCTGTCCCCGCCGCGAGTGGCCCCCAGATAAGTCAGTGGTACCCGGCAGATGCTGCCTGATGAGGGAATGAGAAAGTGCGCGTATGAGTGCGTGAGTGAGTGAGTGAGTGTCCCTGCCGGAGGGGCCCTCGACGACTGACGCAGCCCCTGTCCCTTTGATTCTGCCGATGGGAACGCAAATGGTTTTCGGTGTCAGCCTCCTCCTTCGCCGTGGGTCCGTCGACGTCACTGCCAGATGTTCCCGGCTTCGTGAGGCGGCTTCGTGACATCAATAACTGGCCTTTATTTTTTTATATTCTCTCTTGTCTATATTCTGCCATAACCTCTTCATTTGTTCTACTCAGTTAGCTCTTGTCTGTGCTTAGTTTACTTATCTAGTTTTCTTCCGCAAACCACTCTTGTGTTTAGTAGGCAGCCTCTCGTTCCTAGTTTACTAGCTCCCAGATTAGCGATTAGCTCTATTTTATTAAATAAGATTAGCAGTTAGCTCTATCGCATTAGCCTAGCTTAGCAGTTAGCTCTATCATATTTGCAGTCAAAGCAGCCTCGTTAAAACGATGGTGTGTGCCGACTGTTCCGCAGTTACAGATAGGTGCTACGTCCGTGAGTCCCCCCCCCCAAAAAAAACTTTTATTTAAAACAAAGAGGTATACAATTGTTATACAGAGGAAAAAAAACGTTTGAACAGACCAAGAGAGTTCAAAGTCCACTCGATTTAGGTCCTCAGAGTTCAAATAAAATTTACTTTTTTAAGATATCGAAAGTCCCTCCACCCATTATCAGAAACGCTTATCCTGCTCCGAGGGTCGCGGGGATGCCAGTGTCTATTTCCAGCAGTCATTGGGCGGCAGGCGAGGAGGCACCCTGGACAGGCAGTCATGCCACAACGGGGCCGACACACACCTATGGACAATTTAGTATGGCCGAGTCACCGGACCTACATGTCTTTGGACTGTGGGTGGAAACCGGAGCACCCGCAGGAAACCCACGCAGTGTAACGTGAAGCTGGTGTAGGTGGAGAAGGCCGGCAGCATTAGCAAGGGCTCCGGGATAGCTGGTTAGCTCAGAGAGTCGACAGACAACGAAGTGGGATTTCCACACGGCAACTTTATTCTACAGTACTTAACATCGACCATACAATGCCAGGTCACCACGGCACTAGATTCACTAATCATACATGAGCAGTGGAACATAGATAGCATAACCTGCACAAACTCGTTACTGATGAGAGTCCTCTTTGTGGATGTCGGTCGGAGAACGTAACATGGCGGCTCCGTGTGTACAACTCTCAGCTCTTAGTACAACACACCAAAACAAAAGGGGGGCACCGCCTTGTGGCGCTATTAAGTATTGCAATAATACCACATTTACCAGACTGGCTGTTACAGCAGACACAGCGAGAACATGCAAACCCCACACAGAGGATGACCCGGGACGACCCCCTAAGGTTACACTACACTGGGGCGCGAACCGAGGAGTTTTTGCTGTGAGGCGACCGCGTAAACCACTGCGCCACCATGCCGCCTGTATTTGACGATAAAAGGTAATTAAAGAGTTTTTGTTGTGAGGCGACCGCGTAAACCACTACGCCACCATGCCGCCTGTTTTTGACGATAAAAGGTAATTAAAAAAAAGGGATGGCCATTATTTTTGTATAAATCATTGAAATAAACTTGTTAAATCTTAATCTATAACCCACTTCATCATAAAGACATTCCATCTAAAGGACACACACACAAATAAAATGAAATAAAATATGGTTTTGCCTATCAGTCTGTATATGTCGAGCGAGCTAGAGAGCTAATAAAGAGAGGGAGCGAGAACAAACGTTTTATTTTTCTCAAGGTTTTGGATCACTGCAATCACGACAGGTTCTTGATCATACAGTCATAACTGTGCACAACAAAATATGAGGCTGATAGGTCCAGCAGTATGCAAGGTAAACTGCTGACTGATACACACACGCGTATCAAACGTATAATCCTCTATGGCCGAGATAATTATTGTAAAGAAGAATAAAAGTGCATTTTTCTGGACGAAGGGAGCAAAGGAGCATTTTTCTTGTCGAAAAAAATAAACAGTAATTGTCTTCAAAGTGAATTACCCTTGTGTTTTAAGGTTTTCATTCTGTTCGAGGAGTGACGGGCGCAGTCTCACGCGTGGCTTATTTTTCCCACCCGCATTCCATGAAGACACGCCCTACTCTGCCTCTGATTGGCTAGTAATCTGGCCTTCTTTGGTTAGGTTTAGGCAGAGGAATGAGATGCTTAGGGTAAGAATATCAGGGTCAGAGCCAAACCCCTGAATATGTCCTTTCAGAAGAGGGGGGTCTTCCTTCCCACATTGTTACAAACTTACGAGGGTCTCTTTCGTTCCTATAGCGCACATCTGAAAACTCAAATGGCCATTGATGATCACTGAAGTCAGAGGCTATCAGGAAAAATGGCCACTTTAGACAAATCACATTCTTTTAACAGATAACTTGAGCAAGATGGCTGAATAAGGGAACGTCCCGAAACACACAAAGTGTAACCCAATATCACAGTAATAGCTAGCTTAATTTACAGCGAGCATTTTGGTGTATTTGTTTATTGAGAGGTCTTGACAGTGGCTGTCCATGCAGTGTGACCATGTAAAAACATTTAGAACTACTATCTATTTTTTTGCAAGTAGTGAATTTACAGTAGCATCTAGTGACAGTCAGAATAGCAAGTAGTGTTTAAAAATAATTACTATAGTCTAATGTTTAGTGATTAGTCTCTTAAAATTAATAAATAGGGGTCCGCGGTGGTGTAGCGGTCTAAGCATCGGCTTTGTGTCGATGCAGTTGCCCACCGGGGATCGCGCGTCGGTCTCGTCAGATCCGACTATGGCCGGACTCCATGAAGCAGCAATAATTGGCAACGCTGTCTTCGGGAGGGGGCCGAGTCGGCTTGTGTTCGGGTTCGGCCTGGATTCGCCTTGTCACGAAAGTGGCGAGGTGTCTCCTCTGAGACTGCCGGCCAAAGAGATGCAGTTCGAGGGTGGGTGTTTGAAGTAAAATAGGGATCGATTGGCCACTAAACTGGGAGAAAAAGAAATCGGAAATAAATTTAAAATAAATGAAACGGCCTGCCATCGTCTCTCACACATCAGAACACGGCATAACGAAGCGTCAATGTCCAATCAGCTTCTCTTTCGCAATAGAATGTTGCCTGTTACCATGGATACGCCACATGCTAATCTAGCGATTTTCTCCAAAAATCATCAATTTTCGCTAATATTCAATAAGAAAGTAGTGCGAAAAGTGATCAATTCGTTAAAACGTTATAATCTCCAAGTGATGAGCAAATAATTTTAACTTTCACTTATTGCACCCCGATTGAGTTTCGTGTTGCTTTGGAACCACATAAATAGCAATCGGGCACCCTTTCGGCTGTTGGGAGAGAGGGTTGCGTCAGGTCATCGCTAGTGGCTCTTAGATAGAAGCTAGTGGTACCCGGCAGCTAGTGTCCGATGAGACAAGAAAACATAGAAGTGCGTGCATGTCCCCGCCGCGAGTGGCCCCTAGATAAGTCAGTGGTACCCGGCAGATGCTGCCTGATGAGGGAATGAGAAAGTGCGCGTATGAGTGCGTGAGTGAGTGAGGGAGTGTCCCTGCCGGAGGGGCCCTCGACGACTGACGCAGCCCCTGTCCTTTTGATTCTGCCGATGGGAACGCAAATGGTTTTCGGTGTCAGCCTCCTCCTTCGCCGTGGGTCCGTCGACGTCACTGCCAGATGTTCCCGGCTTCGTGAGGCGGCTTCGTGACATCAATAACTGGCCTTTATTTTTTTATATTCTCTCTTGTCTATATTCTGCCATAACCTCTTCATTTGTTCTACTCAGTAAGCTCTTGTCTGTGCTTAGTTTACTTATCTAGTTTTCTTCCGCAAACCACTCTTGTGTTTAGTAGGCAGCCTCTCGTTCCTAGTTTACTAGCTCCCAGATTAGCGAATAGCTCTATTTTATTAAATAAGATTAGCAGTTAGCTCTATCGCATTAGCCTAGCTTAGCAGTTAGCTCTATCATATTTGCAGTCAAAGCAACCTCGTTAAAACGATGGTGTGTGCCGACTGTTCCACAGTTACAGATAGGTGCTACGTCCGTGAGTCCCCCCCCCCAAAAAAAACTTTTATTTAAAACAAAGAGGTATACAATTGTTATACAGAGGAAAAAAAACGTTTGAACAGACCAAGAGAGTTCAAAGTCCACTCGATTTAGGTCCTCAGAGTTCAAATAAAATTTACTTTTTTAAGATATCGAAAGTCCCTCCACCCATTATCAGAAACGCTTATCCTGCTCCGAGGGTTGCGGGGATGCCAGTGTCTATTTCCAGCAGTCATTGGGCGGCAGGCGAGGAGGCACCCTGGACAGGCAGTCAGGCCACAACGGGGCCGACACACACCTATGGACAATTTAGTATGGCCAAGTCACCTGACCTACATGTCTTTGGACTGTGGGTGGAAACCGGAGCACCCGCAGGAAACCCACGCAGTGTAACGTGAAGCTGGTGTAGGTGGAGAAGGCCGGCAGCATTAGCAAGGGCTCCGGGATAGCTGGTTAGCTCAGAGAGTCGACGACCAACGAAGTGGGATTTCCACACGGCAACTTTATTCTACAGTACTTAACATTGACCATACAATGCCAGGTCACCACGGCACTAGATTCACTAATCATACATGAGCAGTGGAACATAGATAGCATAACCTGCACAAACTCGTTACTGATGAGAGTCCTCTTTGTGGATGTCGGTCGGAGAACGTAACATGGCGGCTCCGTGTGTACAACTCTCAGCTCTTAGTACAACACACCAAAACAAAAGGGGGGCACCGCCTTGTGGCGCTATTAAGTATTGCAATAATACCACATTTACCAGACTGGCTGTTACAGCAGACACAGCGAGAACATGCAAACCCCACACAGAGGATGACCCGGGAAGACCCCCTAAGGTTACACTACACTGGGGCTTGAACCGAGGAGTTTTTGCTGTGAGGCGACCGCGTAAACCACTGCGCCACCATGCCGCCTATATTTGACGATAAAAGGTAATTAAAAAAAGGGATGGCCATTATTTTTGTATAAATCATTGAAATAAACTTGTTAAATCTTAATCTATAACCCACTTCATCATAAAGACATTCCATCTAAAGGACACACACACAAATAAAATGAAATAAAATATGGTTTTGCCTATCAGTCTGTATATGTCGAGCGAGCTAGAGAGCTAATAAAGAGAGGGAGCGAGAACAAACGTTTTATTTTTCTCAAGGTTTTGGATCACTGCAATCACGACAGGTTCTTGATCATACAGTCATAACTGTGCACAACAAAATATGAGGCTGATAGGTCCAGCAGTATGCAAGGTAAACTGCTGACTGATACACACACGCGTATCAAACGTATAATCCTCTATGGCCGAGATAATTATTGTAAAGAAGAATAAAAGTGCCTTTTTCTGGACGAAGGGAGCAAAGGAGCATTTTTCTTGTCGAAAAAAATAAACAGTAATTGTCTTCAAAGTGAATTACCGTTGTGTTTTAAGGTTTTCATTCTGTTCGAGGAGTGACGGGCGCAGTCTCACGCGTGGCTTATTTTTCCCACCCGCATTCCATGAAGACACGCCCTACTCTGCCTCTGATTGGCTAGTAATCTGGCCTTCTTTGGTTAGGTTTAGGCAGAGGAATGAGATGCTTAGGGTAAGAATATCAGGGTCAGAGCCAAACCCCTGAATATGTCCTTTCAGAAGAGGGGGGTCTTCTTTCCCATATTGTTACAAACTTACGAGGGTCTCTTTCGTTCCTATAGCGCACATCTGAAAACTCAAATGGCCATTGATGATCACTGAAGTCAGAGGCTATCAGGAAAAATGGCCACTTTAGACAAATCATATTCTTTTAACAGATAACTTGAGCAAGATGGCTGAATAAGGGAACGTCCCGAAACACACAAAGTGTAACCCAATATCACAGTAATAACTAGCTTAATTTACAGCGAGCATTTTGGTGTATTTGTTTATTGAGAGGTCTTGACAGTGGCTGTCCATGCAGTGTGACCATGTAAAAACATTTAGAACTACTATCTATTTTTTTGCAAGTAGTGAATTTACAGTAGCATCTAGTGACAGTCAGAATAGCAAGTAGTGTTTAAAAATAATTACTATAGTCTAATGTTTAGTGATTAGTCTCTTAAAATTAATAAATAGGGGTCCGCGGTGGTGTAGCGGTCTAAGCATCGGCTTTGTGTCGATGCAGTTGCCCACTGGGGACCGGGGATCGCGCGTCGGTCTCGTCAGATCCGACTATGGCCGGACTCCATGAAGCAGCAATAATTGGCAACGCTGTCTTCGGGAGGGGGCCGAGTCGGCTTGTGTTCGGGTTCGGCCTGGATTCGCCTTGTCACGAAAGTGGCGAGGTGTCTCCTCTGAGACTGCCGGCCAAAGAGATGCAGTTCGAGGGTGGGTGTTTGAAGTAAAATAGGGATCGATTGGCCACTAAACTGGGAGAAAAAGAAATCGGAAATAAATTTAAAATAAATGAAACGGCCTGCCATCGTCTCTCACACATCAGAACACGGCATAACGAAGCGTCAATGTCCAATCAGCTTCTCTTTCGCAATAGAATGTTGCCTGTTACCATGGATACGCCACATGCTAATCTAGCGATTTTCTCCAAAAATCATCAATTTTCGCTAATATTCAATAAGAAAGTAGTGCGAAAAGTGATCAATTCGTTAAAACGTTATAATCTCCAAGTGATGAGCAAATAATTTTAACTTTCACTTATTGCACCCCGATTGAGTTTCGTGTTGCTTTGGAACCACATAAATAGCAATCGGGCACCCTTTCGGCTGTTAGGAGAGAGGGTTGCGTCAGGTCATCGCTAGTGGCTCTTAGATAGAAGCTAGTGGTACCCGGCAGCTAGTGTCCGATGAGACAAGAAAACATAGAAGTGCGTGCATGTCCCCGCCGCGAGTGGCCCCTAGATAAGTCAGTGGTACCCGGCAGATGCTGCCTGATGAGGGAATGAGAAAGTGCGCGTATGAGTGCGTGAGTGAGTGAGTGAGTGTCCCTGCCGGAGGGGCCCTCGACGACTGACGCAGCCCCTGTCCTTTTGATTCTGCCGATGGGAACGCAAATGGTTTTCGGTGTCAGCCTCCTCCTTCGCCGTGGGTCCGTCGACGTCACTGCCAGATGTTCCCGGCTTCGTGAGGCGGCTTCGTGACATCAATAACTGGCCTTTATTTTTTTATATTCTCTCTTGTCTATATTCTGCCATAACCTCTTCATTTGTTCTACTCAGTTAGCTCTTGTCTGTGCTTAGTTTACTTATCTAGTTTTCTTCCGCAAACCACTCTTGTGTTTAGTAGGCAGCCTCTCGTTCCTAGTTTACTAGCTCCCAGATTAGCGAATAGCTCTATTTTATTAAATAAGATTAGCAGTTAGCTCTATCGCATTAGCCTAGCTTAGCAGTTAGCTCTATCATATTTGCAGTCAAAGCAGCCTCGTTAAAACGATGGTGTGTGCCGACTGTTCCGCAGTTACAGATAGGTGCTACGTCCGTGAGTCCCCCCCCCCCCAAAAAAAACTTTTATTTAAAACAAAGAGGTATACAATTGTTATACAGAGGAAAAAAAACGTTTGAACAGACCAAGAGAGTTCAAAGTCCACTCGATTTAGGTCCTCAGAGTTCAAATAAAATTTACTTTTTTAAGATATCGAAAGTCCCTCCACCCATTATCAGAAACGCTTATCCTGCTCCGAGGGTCGCGGGGATGCCAGTGTCTATTTCCAGCAGTCATTGGGCGGCAGGCGAGGAGGCACCCTGGACAGGCAGTCAGGCCACAACGGGGCCGACACACACCTATGGACAATTTAGTATGGCCGAGTCACCTGACCTACATGTCTTTGGACTGTGGGTGGAAACCGGAGCACCCGCAGGAAACCCACGCAGTGTAACGTGAAGCTGGTGTAGGTGGAGAAGGCCGGCAGCATTAGCAAGGGCTCCGGGATAGCTGGTTAGCTCAGAGAGTCGACGACCAACGAAGTGGGATTTCCACACGGCAACTTTATTCTACAGTACTTAACATCGACCATACAATGCCAGGTCACCACGGCACTAGATTCACTAATCATACATGAGCAGTGGAACATAGATAGCATAACCTGCACAAACTCGTTACTGATGAGAGTCCTCTTTGTGGATGTCGGTCGGAGAACGTAACATGGCGGCTCCGTGTGTACAACTCTCAGCTCTTAGTACAACACACCAAAACAAAAGGGGGGCACCGCCTTGTGGCGCTATTAAGTATTGCAATAATACCACATTTACCAGACTGGCTGTTACAGCAGACACAGCGAGAACATGCAAACCCCACACAGAGGATGACCCGGGAAGACCCCCTAAGGTTACACTACACTGGGGCTCGAACCGAGGAGTTTTTGCTGTGAGGCGACCGCGTAAACCACTGCGCCACCATGCCGCCTGTATTTGACGATAAAAGGTAATTAAAAAAAAGGGATGGCCATTATTTTTGTATAAATCATTGAAATAAACTTGTTAAATCTTAATCTATAACCTACTTCATCATAAAGACATTCCATCTAAAGGACACACACACAAATAAAATGAAATAAAATATGGTTTTGCCTATCAGTCTGTATATGTCGAGCGAGCTAGAGAGCTAATAAAGAGAGGGAGCGAGAACAAACGTTTTATTTTTCTCAAGGTTTTGGATCACTGCAATCACGACAGGTTCTTGATCATACAGTCATAACTGTGCACAACAAAATATGAGGCTGATGGGTCCAGCAGTATGCAAGGTAAACTGCTGACTGATACACACACGCGTATCAAACGTATAATCCTCTATGGCCGAGATAATTATTGTAAAGAAGAATAAAAGTGCATTTTTCTGGACGAAGGGAGCAAAGGAGCATTTTTCTTGTCGAAAAAAATAAACAGTAATTGTCTTCAAAGTGAATTACCGTTGTGTTTTAAGGTTTTCATTCTGTTCGAGGAGTGACGGGCGCAGTCTCACGCGTGGCTTATTTTTCCCACCCACATTCCATGAAGACACGCCCTACTCTGCCTCTGATTGGCTAGTAATCTGGCCTTCTTTGGTTAGGTTTAGGCAGAGGAATGAGATGCTTAGGGTAAGAATATCAGGGTCAGAGCCAAACCCCTGAATATGTCCTTTCAGAAGAGGGGGGTCTTCTTTCCCACATTGTTACAAACTTACGAGGGTCTCTTTCGTTCCTATAGCGCACATCTGAAAACTCAAATGGCCATTGATGATCACTGAAGTCAGAGGCTATCAGGAAAAATGGCCACTTTAGACAAATCACATTCTTTTAACAGATAACTTGAGCAAGATGGCTGAATAAGGGAACGTCCCGAAACACACAAAGTGTAACCCAATATCACAGTAATAACTAGCTTAATTTACAGCGAGCATTTTGGTGTATTTGTTTATTGAGAGGTCTTGACAGTGGCTGTCCATGCAGTGTGACCATGTAAAAACATTTAGAACTACTATCTATTTTTTTGCAAGTAGTGAATTTACAGTAGCATCTAGTGACAGTCAGAATAGCAAGTAGTGTTTAAAAATAATTACTATAGTCTAATGTTTAGTGATTAGTCTCTTAAAATTAATAAATAGGGGTCCGCGGTGGTGTAGCGGTCTAAGCATCGGCTTTGTGTCGATGCAGTTGCCCACTGGGGACCGGAGATCGCGCGTCGGTCTCGTCAGATCCGACTATGGCCGGACTCCATGAAGCAGCAATAATTGGCAACGCTGTCTTCGGGAGGGGGCGGAGTCGGCTTGTGTTCGGGTTCGGCCTGGAATCGCCTTGTCACGAAAGTGGCGTGGTGTCTCCTCTGAGACTGCCGGCCAAAGAGATGCAGTTCGAGGGTGGGTGTTTGAAGTAAAATAGGGATCGATTGGCCACTAAACTGGGAGAAAAAGAAATCGGAAATAAATTTAAAATAAATGAAACGGCCTGCCATCGTCTCTCACACATCAGAAAACGGCATAACGAAGCGTCAATGTCCAATCAGCTTCTCTTTCGCAATAGAATGTTGCCTGTTACCATGGATACGCCACATGCTAATCTAGCGATTTTCTCCAAAAATCATCAATTTTCGCTAATATTCAATAAGAAAGTAGTGCGAAAAGTGATCAATTCGTTAAAACGTTATAATCTCCAAGTGATGAGCAAATAATTTTAACTTTCACTTATTGCACCCCGATTGAGTTTCGTGTTGCTTTGGAACCATATAAATAGCAATCGGGCACCCTTTCGGCTGTTGGGAGAGAGGGTTGCGTCAGGTCATCGCTAGTGGCTCTTAGATAGAAGCTAGTGGTACCCGGCAGCTAGTGTCCGATGAGACAAGAAAACATAGAAGTGCGTGCATGTCCCCGCCGCGAGTGGCCCCTAGATAAGTCAGTGGTACCCGGCAGATGCTGCCTGATGAGGGAATGAGAAAGTGCGCGTATGAGTGCGTGAGTGAGTGAGTGAGTGTCCCTGCCGGAGGGGCCCTCGACGACCGACGCAGCCCCTGTCCTTTTGATTCTGCCGATGGGAACGCAAATGGTTTTCGGTGTCAGCCTCCTCCTTCGCCGTGGGTCCGTCGACGTCACTGCCAGATGCTCCCGGCTTCGTGAGGCGGCTTCGTGACATCAATAACTGGCCTTTATTTTTTTATATTCTCTCTTGTCTATATTCTGCCATAACCTCTTCATTTGTTCTACTCAGTTAGCTCTTGTCTGTGCTTAGTTTACTTATCTAGTTTTCTTTCTCAAACCACTCTTGTGTTTAGTAGGCAGCCTCTCGTTCCTAGTTTACTAGCTCCCAGATTAGCGAATAGCTCTATTTTATTAAATAAGATTAGCAGTTAGCTCTATCGCATTAGCCTAGCTTAGCAGTTAGCTCTATCATATTTGCAGTCAAAGCAACCTCGTTAAAACGATGGTGTGTGCCGACTGTTCCACAGTTACAGATAGGTGCTACGTCCGTGAGTCCCCCCCCCCAAAAAAAACTTTTATTTAAAACAAAGAGGTATACAATTGTTATACAGAGGAAAAAAAACGTTTGAACAGACCAAGAGAGTTCAAAGTCCACTCGATTTAGGTCCTCAGAGTTCAAATAAAATTTACTTTTTTAAGATATCGAAAGTCCCTCCACCCATTATCAGAAACGCTTATCCTGCTCCGAGGGTCGCGGGGATGCCAGTGTCTATTTCCAGCAGTCATTGAGCGGCAGGCGAGGAGGCACCCTGGACAGGCAGTCATGCCACAACGGGGCCGACACACACCTATGGACAATTTAGTATGGCCGAGTCACCGGACCTACATGTCTTTGGACTGTGGGTGGAAACCGGAGCACCCGCAGGAAACCCACGCAGTGTAACGTGAAGCTGGTGTAGGTGGAGAAGGCCGGCAGCATTAGCAAGGGCTCCGGGATAGCTGGTTAGCTCAGAGAGTCGACAGACAACGAAGTGGGATTTCCACACGGCAACTTTATTCTACAGTACTTAACATCGACCATACAATGCCAGGTCACCACGGCACTAGATTCACTAATCATACATGAGCAGTGGAACATAGATAGCATAACCTGCACAAACTCGTTACTGATGAGAGTCCTCTTTGTGGATGTCGGTCGGAGAACGTAACATGGCGGCTCCGTGTGTACAACTCTCAGCTCTTAGTACAACACACCAAAACAAAAGGGGGGCACCGCCTTGTGGCGCTATTAAGTATTGCAATAATACCACATTTACCAGACTGGCTGTTACAGCAGACACAGCGAGAACATGCAAACCCCACACAGAGGATGACCCGGGACGACCCCCTAAGGTTACACTACACTGGGGCGCGAACCGAGGAGTTTTTGCTGTGAGGCGACCGCGTAAACCACTGCGCCACCATGCCGCCTGTATTTGACGATAAAAGGTAATTAAAGAGTTTTTGTTGTGAGGCGACCGCGTAAACCACTACGCCACCATGCCGCCTGTTTTTGACGATAAAAGGTAATTAAAAAAAAGGGATGGCCATTATTTTTGTATAAATCATTGAAATAAACTTGTTAAATCTTAATCTATAACCCACTTCATCATAAAGACATTCCATCTAAAGGACACACACACAAATAAAATGAAATAAAATATGGTTTTGCCTATCAGTCTGTATATGTCGAGCGAGCTAGAGAGCTAATAAAGAGAGGGAGCGAGAACAAACGTTTTATTTTTCTCAAGGTTTTGGATCACTGCAATCACGACAGGTTCTTGATCATACAGTCATAACGGTGCACAACAAAATATGAGGCTGATAGGTCCAGCAGTATGCAAGGTAAACTGCTGACTGATACACACACGCGTATCAAACGTATAATCCTCTATGGCCGAGATAATTATTGTAAAGAAGAATAAAAGTGCATTTTTCTGGAGCAAAGGAGCATTTTTCTTGTCGAAAAAAATAAACGGTAATTGTCTTCAAAGTGAATTACCGTTGTGTTTTAAGGTTTTCATTCTGTTCGAGGAGTGACGGGCGCAGTCTCACGCGTGGCTTATTTTTCCCACCCGCATTCCATGAAGACACGCCCTACTCTGCCTCTGATTGGCTAGTAATCTGGCCTTCTTTGGTTAGGTTAAGGCAGAGGAATGAGATGCTTAGGGTAAGAATATCAGGGTCAGAGCCAAACCCCTGAATATGTCCTTTCAGAAGAGGGGGGTCTTCTTTCCCACATTGTTACAAACTTACGAGGGTCTCTTTCGTTCCTATAGCGCACATCTGAAAACTCAAATGGCCATTGATGATCACTGAAGTCAGAGGCTATCAGGAAAAATGGCCACTTTAGACAAATCACATTCTTTTAACAGATAACTTGAGCAAGATGGCTGAATAAGGGAACGTCCCGAAACACAAAAAGTGTAACCCAATATCACAGTAATAACTAGCTTAATTTACAGCGAGCATTTTGGTGTATTTGTTTATTGAGAGGTCTTGACAGTGGCTGTCCATGCAGTGTGACCATGTAAAAACATTTAGAACTACTATCTATTTTTTTGCAAGTAGTGAATTTACAGTAGCATCTAGTGACAGTCAGAATAGCAAGTAGTGTTTAAAAATAATTACTATAGTCTAATGTTTAGTGATTAGTCTCTTAAAATTAATAAATAGGGGTCCGCGGTGGTGTAGCGGTCTAAGCATCGGCTTTGTGTCGATGCAGTTGCCCACCGGGGATCGCGCGTCGGTCTCGTCAGATCCGACTATGGCCGGACTCCATGAAGCAGCAATAATTGGCAACGCTGTCTTCGGGAGGGGGCCGAGTCGGCTTGTGTTCGGGTTCGGCCTGGATTCGCCTTGTCACGAAAGTGGCGAGGTGTCTCCTCTGAGACTGCCGGCCAAAGAGATGCAGTTCGAGGGTGGGTGTTTGAAGTAAAATAGGGATCGATTGGCCACTAAACTGGGAGAAAAAGAAATCGGAAATAAATTTAAAATAAATGAAACGGCCTGCCATCGTCTCTCACACATCAGAACACGGCATAACGAAGCGTCAATGTCCAATCAGCTTCTCTTTCGCAATAGAATGTTGCCTGTTACCATGGATACGCCACATGCTAATCTAGCGATTTTCTCCAAAAATCATCAATTTTCGCTAATATTCAATAAGAAAGTAGTGCGAAAAGTGATCAATTCGTTAAAACGTTATAATCTCCAAGTGATGAGCAAATAATTTTAACTTTCACTTATTGCACCCCGATTGAGTTTCGTGTTGCTTTGGAACCACATAAATAGCAATCGGGCACCCTTTCGGCTGTTGGGAGAGAGGGTTGCGTCAGGTCATCGCTAGTGGCTCTTAGATAGAAGCTAGTGGTACCCGGCAGCTAGTGTCCGATGAGACAAGAAAACATAGAAGTGCGTGCATGTCCCCGCCGCGAGTGGCCCCTAGATAAGTCAGTGGTACCCGGCAGATGCTGCCTGATGAGGGAATGAGAAAGTGCGCGTATGAGTGCGTGAGTGAGTGAGGGAGTGTCCCTGCCGGAGGGGCCCTCGACGACTGACGCAGCCCCTGTCCTTTTGATTCTGCCGATGGGAACGCAAATGGTTTTCGGTGTCAGCCTCCTCCTTCGCCGTGGGTCCGTCGACGTCACTGCCAGATGTTCCCGGCTTCGTGAGGCGGCTTCGTGACATCAATAACTGGCCTTTATTTTTTTATATTCTCTCTTGTCTATATTCTGCCATAACCTCTTCATTTGTTCTACTCAGTAAGCTCTTGTCTGTGCTTAGTTTACTTATCTAGTTTTCTTCCGCAAACCACTCTTGTGTTTAGTAGGCAGCCTCTCGTTCCTAGTTTACTAGCTCCCAGATTAGCGAATAGCTCTATTTTATTAAATAAGATTAGCAGTTAGCTCTATCGCATTAGCCTAGCTTAGCAGTTAGCTCTATCATATTTGCAGTCAAAGCAACCTCGTTAAAACGATGGTGTGTGCCGACTGTTCCACAGTTACAGATAGGTGCTACGTCCGTGAGTCCCCCCCCCCAAAAAAAACTTTTATTTAAAACAAAGAGGTATACAATTGTTATACAGAGGAAAAAAAACGTTTGAACAGACCAAGAGAGTTCAAAGTCCACTCGATTTAGGTCCTCAGAGTTCAAATAAAATTTACTTTTTTAAGATATCGAAAGTCCCTCCACCCATTATCAGAAACGCTTATCCTGCTCCGAGGGTTGCGGGGATGCCAGTGTCTATTTCCAGCAGTCATTGGGCGGCAGGCGAGGAGGCACCCTGGACAGGCAGTCAGGCCACAACGGGGCCGACACACACCTATGGACAATTTAGTATGGCCAAGTCACCTGACCTACATGTCTTTGGACTGTGGGTGGAAACCGGAGCACCCGCAGGAAACCCACGCAGTGTAACGTGAAGCTGGTGTAGGTGGAGAAGGCCGGCAGCATTAGCAAGGGCTCCGGGATAGCTGGTTAGCTCAGAGAGTCGACGACCAACGAAGTGGGATTTCCACACGGCAACTTTATTCTACAGTACTTAACATTGACCATACAATGCCAGGTCACCACGGCACTAGATTCACTAATCATACATGAGCAGTGGAACATAGATAGCATAACCTGCACAAACTCGTTACTGATGAGAGTCCTCTTTGTGGATGTCGGTCGGAGAACGTAACATGGCGGCTCCGTGTGTACAACTCTCAGCTCTTAGTACAACACACCAAAACAAAAGGGGGGCACCGCCTTGTGGCGCTATTAAGTATTGCAATAATACCACATTTACCAGACTGGCTGTTACAGCAGACACAGCGAGAACATGCAAACCCCACACAGAGGATGACCCGGGAAGACCCCCTAAGGTTACACTACACTGGGGCTTGAACCGAGGAGTTTTTGCTGTGAGGCGACCGCGTAAACCACTGCGCCACCATGCCGCCTATATTTGACGATAAAAGGTAATTAAAAAAAGGGATGGCCATTATTTTTGTATAAATCATTGAAATAAACTTGTTAAATCTTAATCTATAACCCACTTCATCATAAAGACATTCCATCTAAAGGACACACACACAAATAAAATGAAATAAAATATGGTTTTGCCTATCAGTCTGTATATGTCGAGCGAGCTAGAGAGCTAATAAAGAGAGGGAGCGAGAACAAACGTTTTATTTTTCTCAAGGTTTTGGATCACTGCAATCACGACAGGTTCTTGATCATACAGTCATAACTGTGCACAACAAAATATGAGGCTGATAGGTCCAGCAGTATGCAAGGTAAACTGCTGACTGATACACACACGCGTATCAAACGTATAATCCTCTATGGCCGAGATAATTATTGTAAAGAAGAATAAAAGTGCCTTTTTCTGGACGAAGGGAGCAAAGGAGCATTTTTCTTGTCGAAAAAAATAAACAGTAATTGTCTTCAAAGTGAATTACCGTTGTGTTTTAAGGTTTTCATTCTGTTCGAGGAGTGACGGGCGCAGTCTCACGCGTGGCTTATTTTTCCCACCCGCATTCCATGAAGACACGCCCTACTCTGCCTCTGATTGGCTAGTAATCTGGCCTTCTTTGGTTAGGTTTAGGCAGAGGAATGAGATGCTTAGGGTAAGAATATCAGGGTCAGAGCCAAACCCCTGAATATGTCCTTTCAGAAGAGGGGGGTCTTCTTTCCCATATTGTTACAAACTTACGAGGGTCTCTTTCGTTCCTATAGCGCACATCTGAAAACTCAAATGGCCATTGATGATCACTGAAGTCAGAGGCTATCAGGAAAAATGGCCACTTTAGACAAATCATATTCTTTTAACAGATAACTTGAGCAAGATGGCTGAATAAGGGAACGTCCCGAAACACACAAAGTGTAACCCAATATCACAGTAATAACTAGCTTAATTTACAGCGAGCATTTTGGTGTATTTGTTTATTGAGAGGTCTTGACAGTGGCTGTCCATGCAGTGTGACCATGTAAAAACATTTAGAACTACTATCTATTTTTTTGCAAGTAGTGAATTTACAGTAGCATCTAGTGACAGTCAGAATAGCAAGTAGTGTTTAAAAATAATTACTATAGTCTAATGTTTAGTGATTAGTCTCTTAAAATTAATAAATAGGGGTCCGCGGTGGTGTAGCGGTCTAAGCATCGGCTTTGTGTCGATGCAGTTGCCCACTGGGGACCGGGGATCGCGCGTCGGTCTCGTCAGATCCGACTATGGCCGGACTCCATGAAGCAGCAATAATTGGCAACGCTGTCTTCGGGAGGGGGCCGAGTCGGCTTGTGTTCGGGTTCGGCCTGGATTCGCCTTGTCACGAAAGTGGCGAGGTGTCTCCTCTGAGACTGCCGGCCAAAGAGATGCAGTTCGAGGGTGGGTGTTTGAAGTAAAATAGGGATCGATTGGCCACTAAACTGGGAGAAAAAGAAATCGGAAATAAATTTAAAATAAATGAAACGGCCTGCCATCGTCTCTCACACATCAGAACACGGCATAACGAAGCGTCAATGTCCAATCAGCTTCTCTTTCGCAATAGAATGTTGCCTGTTACCATGGATACGCCACATGCTAATCTAGCGATTTTCTCCAAAAATCATCAATTTTCGCTAATATTCAATAAGAAAGTAGTGCGAAAAGTGATCAATTCGTTAAAACGTTATAATCTCCAAGTGATGAGCAAATAATTTTAACTTTCACTTATTGCACCCCGATTGAGTTTCGTGTTGCTTTGGAACCACATAAATAGCAATCGGGCACCCTTTCGGCTGTTGGGAGAGAGGGTTGCGTCAGGTCATCGCTAGTGGCTCTTAGATAGAAGCTAGTGGTACCCGGCAGCTAGTGTCCGATGAGACAAGAAAACATAGAAGTGCGTGCATGTCCCCGCCGCGAGTGGCCCCTAGATAAGTCAGTGGTACCCGGCAGATGCTGCCTGATGAGGGAATGAGAAAGTGCGCGTATGAGTGCGTGAGTGAGTGAGTGAGTGTCCCTGCCGGAGGGGCCCTCGACGACTGACGCAGCCCCTGTCCTTTTGATTCTGCCGATGGGAACGCAAATGGCTTTCGGTGTCAGCCTCCTCCTTCGCCGTGGGTCCGTCGACGTCACTGCCAGATGTTCCCGGCTTCGTGAGGCGGCTTCGTGACATCAATAACTGGCCTTTATTTTTTTATATTCTCTCTTGTCTATATTCTGCCATAACCTCTTCATTTGTTCTACTCAGTTAGCTCTTGTCTGTGCTTAGTTTACTTATCTAGTTTTCTTCCGCAAACCACTCTTGTGTTTAGTAGGCAGCCTCTCGTTCCTAGTTTACTAGCTCCCAGATTAGCGAATAGCTCTATTTTATTAAATAAGATTAGCAGTTAGCTCTATCGCATTAGCCTAGCTTAGCAGTTAGCTCTATCATATTTGCAGTCAAAGCAGCCTCGTTAAAACGATGGTGTGTGCCGACTGTTCCGCAGTTACAGATAGGTGCTACGTCCGTGAGTCCCCCCCCCCCCAAAAAAAACTTTTATTTAAAACAAAGAGGTATACAATTGTTATACAGAGGAAAAAAAACGTTTGAACAGACCAAGAGAGTTCAAAGTCCACTCGATTTAGGTCCTCAGAGTTCAAATAAAATTTACTTTTTTAAGATATCGAAAGTCCCTCCACCCATTATCAGAAACGCTTATCCTGCTCCGAGGGTCGCGGGGATGCCAGTGTCTATTTCCAGCAGTCATTGGGCGGCAGGCGAGGAGGCACCCTGGACAGGCAGTCAGGCCACAACGGGGCCGACACACACCTATGGACAATTTAGTATGGCCGAGTCACCTGACCTACATGTCTTTGGACTGTGGGTGGAAACCGGAGCACCCGCAGGAAACCCACGCAGTGTAACGTGAAGCTGGTGTAGGTGGAGAAGGCCGGCAGCATTAGCAAGGGCTCCGGGATAGCTGGTTAGCTCAGAGAGTCGACGACCAACGAAGTGGGATTTCCACACGGCAACTTTATTCTACAGTACTTAACATCGACCATACAATGCCAGGTCACCACGGCACTAGATTCACTAATCATACATGAGCAGTGGAACATAGATAGCATAACCTGCACAAACTCGTTACTGATGAGAGTCCTCTTTGTGGATGTCGGTCGGAGAACGTAACATGGCGGCTCCGTGTGTACAACTCTCAGCTCTTAGTACAACACACCAAAACAAAAGGGGGGCACCGCCTTGTGGCGCTATTAAGTATTGCAATAATACCACATTTACCAGACTGGCTGTTACAGCAGACACAGCGAGAACATGCAAACCCCACACAGAGGATGACCCGGGAAGACCCCCTAAGGTTACACTACACTGGGGCTCGAACCGAGGAGTTTTTGCTGTGAGGCGACCGCGTAAACCACTGCGCCACCATGCCGCCTGTATTTGACGATAAAAGGTAATTAAAAAAAAGGGATGGCCATTATTTTTGTATAAATCATTGAAATAAACTTGTTAAATCTTAATCTATAACCTACTTCATCATAAAGACATTCCATCTAAAGGACACACACACAAATAAAATGAAATAAAATATGGTTTTGCCTATCAGTCTGTATATGTCGAGCGAGCTAGAGAGCTAATAAAGAGAGGGAGCGAGAACAAACGTTTTATTTTTCTCAAGGTTTTGGATCACTGCAATCACGACAGGTTCTTGATCATACAGTCATAACTGTGCACAACAAAATATGAGGCTGATGGGTCCAGCAGTATGCAAGGTAAACTGCTGACTGATACACACACGCGTATCAAACGTATAATCCTCTATGGCCGAGATAATTATTGTAAAGAAGAATAAAAGTGCATTTTTCTGGACGAAGGGAGCAAAGGAGCATTTTTCTTGTCGAAAAAAATAAACAGTAATTGTCTTCAAAGTGAATTACCGTTGTGTTTTAAGGTTTTCATTCTGTTCGAGGAGTGACGGGCGCAGTCTCACGCGTGGCTTATTTTTCCCACCCACATTCCATGAAGACACGCCCTACTCTGCCTCTGATTGGCTAGTAATCTGGCCTTCTTTGGTTAGGTTTAGGCAGAGGAATGAGATGCTTAGGGTAAGAATATCAGGGTCAGAGCCAAACCCCTGAATATGTCCTTTCAGAAGAGGGGGGTCTTCTTTCCCACATTGTTACAAACTTACGAGGGTCTCTTTCGTTCCTATAGCGCACATCTGAAAACTCAAATGGCCATTGATGATCACTGAAGTCAGAGGCTATCAGGAAAAATGGCCACTTTAGACAAATCACATTCTTTTAACAGATAACTTGAGCAAGATGGCTGAATAAGGGAACGTCCCGAAACACACAAAGTGTAACCCAATATCACAGTAATAACTAGCTTAATTTACAGCGAGCATTTTGGTGTATTTGTTTATTGAGAGGTCTTGACAGTGGCTGTCCATGCAGTGTGACCATGTAAAAACATTTAGAACTACTATCTATTTTTTTGCAAGTAGTGAATTTACAGTAGCATCTAGTGACAGTCAGAATAGCAAGTAGTGTTTAAAAATAATTACTATAGTCTAATGTTTAGTGATTAGTCTCTTAAAATTAATAAATAGGGGTCCGCGGTGGTGTAGCGGTCTAAGCATCGGCTTTGTGTCGATGCAGTTGCCCACTGGGGACCGGAGATCGCGCGTCGGTCTCGTCAGATCCGACTATGGCCGGACTCCATGAAGCAGCAATAATTGGCAACGCTGTCTTCGGGAGGGGGCGGAGTCGGCTTGTGTTCGGGTTCGGCCTGGAATCGCCTTGTCACGAAAGTGGCGTGGTGTCTCCTCTGAGACTGCCGGCCAAAGAGATGCAGTTCGAGGGTGGGTGTTTGAAGTAAAATAGGGATCGATTGGCCACTAAACTGGGAGAAAAAGAAATCGGAAATAAATTTAAAATAAATGAAACGGCCTGCCATCGTCTCTCACACATCAGAAAACGGCATAACGAAGCGTCAATGTCCAATCAGCTTCTCTTTCGCAATAGAATGTTGCCTGTTACCATGGATACGCCACATGCTAATCTAGCGATTTTCTCCAAAAATCATCAATTTTCGCTAATATTCAATAAGAAAGTAGTGCGAAAAGTGATCAATTCGTTAAAACGTTATAATCTCCAAGTGATGAGCAAATAATTTTAACTTTCACTTATTGCACCCCGATTGAGTTTCGTGTTGCTTTGGAACCATATAAATAGCAATCGGGCACCCTTTCGGCTGTTGGGAGAGAGGGTTGCGTCAGGTCATCGCTAGTGGCTCTTAGATAGAAGCTAGTGGTACCCGGCAGCTAGTGTCCGATGAGACAAGAAAACATAGAAGTGCGTGCATGTCCCCGCCGCGAGTGGCCCCTAGATAAGTCAGTGGTACCCGGCAGATGCTGCCTGATGAGGGAATGAGAAAGTGCGCGTATGAGTGCGTGAGTGAGTGAGTGAGTGAGTGTCCCTGCCGGAGGGGCCCTCGACGACTGACGCAGCCCCTGTCCTTTTGATTCTGCCGATGGGAACGCAAATGGTTTTCGGTGTCAGCCTCCTCCTTCGCCGTGGGTCCGTCGACGTCACTGCCAGATGCTCCCGGCTTCGTGAGGCGGCTTCGTGACATCAATAACTGGCCTTTATTTTTTTATATTCTCTCTTGTCTATATTCTGCCATAACCTCTTCATTTGTTCTACTCAGTTAGCTCTTGTCTGTGCTTAGTTTACTTATCTAGTTTTCTTTCTCAAACCACTCTTGTGTTTAGTAGGCAGCCTCTCGTTCCTAGTTTACTAGCTCCCAGATTAGCGAATAGCTCTATTTTATTAAATAAGATTAGCAGTTAGCTCTATCGCATTAGCCTAGCTTAGCAGTTAGCTCTATCATATTTGCAGTCAAAGCAACCTCGTTAAAACGATGGTGTGTGCCGACTGTTCCACAGTTACAGATAGGTGCTACGTCCGTGAGTCCCCCCCCCCAAAAAAAACTTTTATTTAAAACAAAGAGGTATACAATTGTTATACAGAGGAAAAAAAACGTTTGAACAGACCAAGAGAGTTCAAAGTCCACTCGATTTAGGTCCTCAGAGTTCAAATAAAATTTACTTTTTTAAGATATCGAAAGTCCCTCCACCCATTATCAGAAACGCTTATCCTGCTCCGAGGGTCGCGGGGATGCCAGTGTCTATTTCCAGCAGTCATTGAGCGGCAGGCGAGGAGGCACCCTGGACAGGCAGTCATGCCACAACGGGGCCGACACACACCTATGGACAATTTAGTATGGCCGAGTCACCGGACCTACATGTCTTTGGACTGTGGGTGGAAACCGGAGCACCCGCAGGAAACCCACGCAGTGTAACGTGAAGCTGGTGTAGGTGGAGAAGGCCGGCAGCATTAGCAAGGGCTCCGGGATAGCTGGTTAGCTCAGAGAGTCGACAGACAACGAAGTGGGATTTCCACACGGCAACTTTATTCTACAGTACTTAACATCGACCATACAATGCCAGGTCACCACGGCACTAGATTCACTAATCATACATGAGCAGTGGAACATAGATAGCATAACCTGCACAAACTCGTTACTGATGAGAGTCCTCTTTGTGGATGTCGGTCGGAGAACGTAACATGGCGGCTCCGTGTGTACAACTCTCAGCTCTTAGTACAACACACCAAAACAAAAGGGGGGCACCGCCTTGTGGCGCTATTAAGTATTGCAATAATACCACATTTACCAGACTGGCTGTTACAGCAGACACAGCGAGAACATGCAAACCCCACACAGAGGATGACCCGGGACGACCCCCTAAGGTTACACTACACTGGGGCGCGAACCGAGGAGTTTTTGCTGTGAGGCGACCGCGTAAACCACTGCGCCACCATGCCGCCTGTATTTGACGATAAAAGGTAATTAAAGAGTTTTTGTTGTGAGGCGACCGCGTAAACCACTACGCCACCATGCCGCCTGTTTTTGACGATAAAAGGTAATTAAAAAAAAGGGATGGCCATTATTTTTGTATAAATCATTGAAATAAACTTGTTAAATCTTAATCTATAACCCACTTCATCATAAAGACATTCCATCTAAAGGACACACACACAAATAAAATGAAATAAAATATGGTTTTGCCTATCAGTCTGTATATGTCGAGCGAGCTAGAGAGCTAATAAAGAGAGGGAGCGAGAACAAACGTTTTATTTTTCTCAAGGTTTTGGATCACTGCAATCACGACAGGTTCTTGATCATACAGTCATAACGGTGCACAACAAAATATGAGGCTGATAGGTCCAGCAGTATGCAAGGTAAACTGCTGACTGATACACACACGCGTATCAAACGTATAATCCTCTATGGCCGAGATAATTATTGTAAAGAAGAATAAAAGTGCATTTTTCTGGAGCAAAGGAGCATTTTTCTTGTCGAAAAAAATAAACGGTAATTGTCTTCAAAGTGAATTACCGTTGTGTTTTAAGGTTTTCATTCTGTTCGAGGAGTGACGGGCGCAGTCTCACGCGTGGCTTATTTTTCCCACCCGCATTCCATGAAGACACGCCCTACTCTGCCTCTGATTGGCTAGTAATCTGGCCTTCTTTGGTTAGGTTAAGGCAGAGGAATGAGATGCTTAGGGTAAGAATATCAGGGTCAGAGCCAAACCCCTGAATATGTCCTTTCAGAAGAGGGGGGTCTTCTTTCCCACATTGTTACAAACTTACGAGGGTCTCTTTCGTTCCTATAGCGCACATCTGAAAACTCAAATGGCCATTGATGATCACTGAAGTCAGAGGCTATCAGGAAAAATGGCCACTTTAGACAAATCACATTCTTTTAACAGATAACTTGAGCAAGATGGCTGAATAAGGGAACGTCCCGAAACACAAAAAGTGTAACCCAATATCACAGTAATAACTAGCTTAATTTACAGCGAGCATTTTGGTGTATTTGTTTATTGAGAGGTCTTGACAGTGGCTGTCCATGCAGTGTGACCATGTAAAAACATTTAGAACTACTATCTATTTTTTTGCAAGTAGTGAATTTACAGTAGCATCTAGTGACAGTCAGAATAGCAAGTAGTGTTTAAAAATAATTACTATAGTCTAATGTTTAGTGATTAGTCTCTTAAAATTAATAAATAGGGGTCCGCGGTGGTGTAGCGGTCTAAGCATCGGCTTTGTGTCGATGCAGTTGCCCACTGGGGACCGGGGACCGAGGATCGCGCGTCGGTCTCGTCAGATCCGACTATGGCCGGACTCCATGAAGCAGCAATAATTGGCAACGCTGTCTTCGGGAGGGGGCCGAGTCGGCTTGTGTTCGGGTTCGGCCTGGATTCGCCTTGTCACGAAAGTGGCGAGGTGTCTCCTCTGAGACTGCCGGCCAAAGAGATGCAGTTCGAGGGTGGGTGTTTGAAGTAAAATAGGGATCGATTGGCCACTAAACTGGGAGAAAAAGAAATCGGAAATAAATTTAAAATAAATGAAACGGCCTGCCATCGTCTCTCACACATCAGAACACGGCATAACGAAGCGTCAATGTCCAATCAGCTTCTCTTTCGCAATAGAATGTTGCCTGTTACCATGGATACGCCACATGCTAATCTAGCGATTTTCTCCAAAAATCATCAATTTTCGCTAATATTCAATAAGAAAGTAGTGCGAAAAGTGATCAATTCGTTAAAACGTTATAATCTCCAAGTGATGAGCAAATAATTTTAACTTTCACTTATTGCACCCCGATTGAGTTTCGTGTTGCTTTGGAACCACATAAATAGCAATCGGGCACCCTTTCGGCTGTTGGGAGAGAGGGTTGCGTCAGGTCATCGCTAGTGGCTCTTAGATAGAAGCTAGTGGTACCCGGCAGCTAGTGTCCGATGAGACAAGAAAACATAGAAGTGCGTGCATGTCCCCGCCGCGAGTGGCCCCCAGATAAGTCAGTGGTACCCGGCAGATGCTGCCTGATGAGGGAATGAGAAAGTGCGCGTATGAGTGCGTGCGTGAGTGAGTGAGTGAGTGTCCCTGCCGGAGGGGCCCTCGACGACTGACGCAGCCCCTGTCCTTTTGATTCTGCCGATGGGAACGCAAATGGTTTTCGGTGTCAGCCTCCTCCTTCGCCGTGGGTCCGTCGACGTCACTGCCAGATGTTCCCGGCTTCGTGAGGCGGCTTCGTGACATCAATAACTGGCCTTTATTTTTTTATATTCTCTCTTGTCTATATTCTGCCATAACCTCTTCATTTGTTCTACTCAGTTAGCTCTTGTCTGTGCTTAGTTTACTTATCTAGTTTTCTTCCTCAAACCACTCTTGTGTTAAATAGGCAGCCTCTCGTTCCTAGTTTACTAGCTCCCAGATTAGCGATTAGCTCTATTTTATTAAATAAGATTAGCAGTTAGCTCTATCGCATTAGCCTAGCTTAGCAGTTAGCTCTATCATATTTGCAGTCAAAGCAGCCTCGTTAAAACGATGGTGTGTGCCGACTGTTCCGCAGTTACAGATAGGTGCTACGTCCGTGAGTCCCCCCCCCAAAAAAAAACTTTTATTTAAAATAAAGAGGTATACAATTGTTATACAGAGGAAAAAAAACGTTTGAACAGACCAAGAGAGTTCAAAGTCCACTCGATTTAGGTCCTCAGAGTTCAAATAAAATTTACTTTTTTAAGATATCGAAAGTCCCTCCACCCATTATCAGAAACGCTTATCCTGCTCCGAGGGTCGCGGGGATGCCAGTGTCTATTTCCAGCAGTCATTGGGCGGCAGGCGAGGAGGCACCCTGGACAGGCAGTCATGCCACAACGGGGCCGACACACACCTATGGACAATTTAGTATGGCCGAGTCACCGGACCTACATGTCTTTGGACTGTGGGTGGAAACCGGAGCACCCGCAGGAAACCCACGCAGTGTAACGTGAAGCTGGTGTAGGTGGAGAAGGCCGGCAGCATTAGCAAGGGCTCCGGGATAGCTGGTTAGCTCAGAGAGTCGACAGACAACGAAGTGGGATTTCCACACGGCAACTTTATTCTACAGTACTTAACATCGACCATACAATGCCAGGTCACCACGGCACTAGATTCACTAATCATACATGAGCAGTGGAACATAGATAGCATAACCTGCACAAACTCGTTACTGATGAGAGTCCTCTTTGTGGATGTCGGTCGGAGAACGTAACATGGCGGCTCCGTGTGTACAACTCTCAGCTCTTAGTACAACACACCAAAACAAAAGGGGGGCACCGCCTTGTGGCGCTATTAAGTATTGCAATAATACCACATTTACCAGACTGGCTGTTACAGCAGACACAGCGAGAACATGCAAACCCCACACAGAGGATGACCCGGGACGACCCCCTAAGGTTACACTACACTGGGGCGCGAACCGAGGAGTTTTTGCTGTGAGGCGACCGCGTGAACCACTGCGCCACCATGCCGCCTGTATTTGACGATAAAAGGTAATTAAAGAGTTTTTGTTGTGAGGCGACCGCGTAAACCACTACGCCACCATGCCGCCTGTTTTTGACGATAAAAGGTAATTAAAAAAAAGGGATGGCCATTATTTTTGTATAAATCATTGAAATAAACTTGTTAAATCTTAATCTATAACCCACTTCATCATAAAGACATTCCATCTAAAGGACACACACACAAATAAAATGAAATAAAATATGGTTTTGCCTATCAGTCTGTATATGTCGAGCGAGCTAGAGAGCTAATAAAGAGAGGGAGCGAGAACAAACGTTTTATTTTTCTCAAGGTTTTGGATCACTGCAATCACGACAGGTTCTTGATCATACAGTCATAACTGTGCACAACAAAATATGAGGCTGATAGGTCCAGCAGTATGCAAGGTAAACTGCTGACTGATACACACACGCGTATCAAACGTATAATCCTCTATGGCCGAGATAATTATTGTAAAGAAGAATAAAAGTGCATTTTTCTGGACGAAGGGAGCAAAGGAGCATTTTTCTTGTCGAAAAAAATAAACAGTAATTGTCTTCAAAGTGAATTACCCTTGTGTTTTAAGGTTTTCATTCTGTTCGAGGAGTGACGGGCGCAGTCTCACGCGTGGCTTATTTTTCCCACCCGCATTCCATGAAGACACGCCCTACTCTGCCTCTGATTGGCTAGTAATCTGGCCTTCTTTGGTTAGGTTTAGGCAGAGGAATGAGATGCTTAGGGTAAGAATATCAGGGTCAGAGCCAAACCCCTGAATATGTCCTTTCAGAAGAGGGGGGTCTTCCTTCCCACATTGTTACAAACTTACGAGGGTCTCTTTCGTTCCTATAGCGCACATCTGAAAACTCAAATGGCCATTGATGATCACTGAAGTCAGAGGCTATCAGGAAAAATGGCCACTTTAGACAAATCACATTCTTTTAACAGATAACTTGAGCAAGATGGCTGAATAAGGGAACGTCCCGAAACACACAAAGTGTAACCCAATATCACAGTAATAGCTAGCTTAATTTACAGCGAGCATTTTGGTGTATTTGTTTATTGAGAGGTCTTGACAGTGGCTGTCCATGCAGTGTGACCATGTAAAAACATTTAGAACTACTATCTATTTTTTTGCAAGTAGTGAATTTACAGTAGCATCTAGTGACAGTCAGAATAGCAAGTAGTGTTTAAAAATAATTACTATAGTCTAATGTTTAGTGATTAGTCTCTTAAAATTAATAAATAGGGGTCCGCGGTGGTGTAGCGGTCTAAGCATCGGCTTTGTGTCGATGCAGTTGCCCACCGGGGATCGCGCGTCGGTCTCGTCAGATCCGACTATGGCCGGACTCCATGAAGCAGCAATAATTGGCAACGCTGTCTTCGGGAGGGGGCCGAGTCGGCTTGTGTTCGGGTTCGGCCTGGATTCGCCTTGTCACGAAAGTGGCGAGGTGTCTCCTCTGAGACTGCCGGCCAAAGAGATGCAGTTCGAGGGTGGGTGTTTGAAGTAAAATAGGGATCGATTGGCCACTAAACTGGGAGAAAAAGAAATCGGAAATAAATTTAAAATAAATGAAACGGCCTGCCATCGTCTCTCACACATCAGAACACGGCATAACGAAGCGTCAATGTCCAATCAGCTTCTCTTTCGCAATAGAATGTTGCCTGTTACCATGGATACGCCACATGCTAATCTAGCGATTTTCTCCAAAAATCATCAATTTTCGCTAATATTCAATAAGAAAGTAGTGCGAAAAGTGATCAATTCGTTAAAACGTTATAATCTCCAAGTGATGAGCAAATAATTTTAACTTTCACTTATTGCACCCCGATTGAGTTTCGTGTTGCTTTGGAACCACATAAATAGCAATCGGGCACCCTTTCGGCTGTTGGGAGAGAGGGTTGCGTCAGGTCATCGCTAGTGGCTCTTAGATAGAAGCTAGTGGTACCCGGCAGCTAGTGTCCGATGAGACAAGAAAACATAGAAGTGCGTGCATGTCCCCGCCGCGAGTGGCCCCTAGATAAGTCAGTGGTACCCGGCAGATGCTGCCTGATGAGGGAATGAGAAAGTGCGCGTATGAGTGCGTGAGTGAGTGAGGGAGTGTCCCTGCCGGAGGGGCCCTCGACGACTGACGCAGCCCCTGTCCCTTTGATTCTGCCGATGGGAACGCAAATGGTTTTCGGTGTCAGCCTCCTCCTTCGCCGTGGGTCCGTCGACGTCACTGCCAGATGTTCCCGGCTTCGTGAGGCGGCTTCGTGACATCAATAACTGGCCTTTATTTTTTTATATTCTCTCTTGTCTATATTCTGCCATAACCTCTTCATTTGTTCTACTCAGTTAGCTCTTGTCTGTGCTTAGTTTACTTATCTAGTTTTCTTCCGCAAACCACTCTTGTGTTTAGTAGGCAGCCTCTCGTTCCTAGTTTACTAGCTCCCAGATTAGCGAATAGCTCTATTTTATTAAATAAGATTAGCAGTTAGCTCTATCGCATTAGCCTAGCTTAGCAGTTAGCTCTATCATATTTGCAGTCAAAGCAACCTCGTTAAAACGATGGTGTGTGCCGACTGTTCCACAGTTACAGATAGGTGCTACGTCCGTGAGTCCCCCCCCCCAAAAAAAACTTTTATTTAAAACAAAGGGGTATACAATTGTTATACAGAGGAAAAAAAACGTTTGAACAGACCAAGAGAGTTCAAAGTCCACTCGATTTAGGTCCTCAGAGTTCAAATAAAATTTACTTTTTTAAGATATCGAAAGTCCCTCCACCCATTATCAGAAACGCTTATCCTGCTCCGAGGGTTGCGGGGATGCCAGTGTCTATTTCCAGCAGTCATTGGGCGGCAGGCGACGAGGCACCCTGGACAGGCAGTCAGGCCACAACGGGGCCGACACACACCTATGGACAATTTAGTATGGCCAAGTCACCTGACCTACATGTCTTTGGACTGTGGGTGGAAACCGGAGCACCCGCAGGAAACCCACGCAGTGTAACGTGAAGCTGGTGTAGGTGGAGAAGGCCGGCAGCATTAGCAAGGGCTCCGGGATAGCTGGTTAGCTCAGAGAGTCGACGACCAACGAAGTGGGATTTCCACACGGCAACTTTATTCTACAGTACTTAACATTGACCATACAATGCCAGGTCACCACGGCACTAGATTCACTAATCATACATGAGCAGTGGAACATAGATAGCATAACCTGCACAAACTCGTTACTGATGAGAGTCCTCTTTGTGGATGTCGGTCGGAGAACGTAACATGGCGGCTCCGTGTGTACAACTCTCAGCTCTTAGTACAACACACCAAAACAAAAGGGGGGCACCGCCTTGTGGCGCTATTAAGTATTGCAATAATACCACATTTACCAGACTGGCTGTTACAGCAGACACAGCGAGAACATGTAAACCCCACACAGAGGATGACCCGGGAAGACCCCCTAAGGTTACACTACACTGGGGCTCGAACCGAGGAGTTTTTGCTGTGAGGCGACCGCGTAAACCACTGCGCCACCATGCCGCCTGTATTTGACGATAAAAGGTAATTAAAAAAAAGGGATGGCCATTATTTTTGTATAAATCATTGAAATAAACTTGTTAAATCTTAATCTATAACCCACTTCATCATAAAGACATTCCATCTAAAGGACACACACACAAATAAAATGAAATAAAATATGGTTTTGCCTATCAGTCTGTATATGTCGAGCGAGCTAGAGAGCTAATAAAGAGAGGGAGCGAGAACAAACGTTTTATTTTTCTCAAGGTTTTGGATCACTGCAATCACGACAGGTTCTTGATCATACAGTCATAACTGTGCACAACAAAATATGAGGCTGATAGGTCCAGCAGTATGCAAGGTAAACTGCTGACTGATACACACACGCGTATCAAACGTATAATCCTCTATGGCCGAGATAATTATTGTAAAGAAGAATAAAAGTGCCTTTTTCTGGACGAAGGGAGCAAAGGAGCATTTTTCTTGTCGAAAAAAATAAACAGTAATTGTCTTCAAAGTGAATTACCGTTGTGTTTTAAGGTTTTCATTCTGTTCGAGGAGTGACGGGCGCAGTCTCACGCGTGGCTTATTTTTCCCACCCGCATTCCATGAAGACACGCCCTACTCTGCCTCTGATTGGCTAGTAATCTGGCCTTCTTTGGTTAGGTTTAGGCAGAGGAATGAGATGCTTAGGGTAAGAATATCAGGGTCAGAGCCAAACCCCTGAATATGTCCTTTCAGAAGAGGGGGGTCTTCTTTCCCATATTGTTACAAACTTACGAGGGTCTCTTTCGTTCCTATAGCGCACATCTGAAAACTCAAATGGCCATTGATGATCACTGAAGTCAGAGGCTATCAGGAAAAATGCCCACTTTAGAAAAACCACATTCTTTTAACAGATAACTTGAGCAAGATGGCTGAATAAGGGAACGTCCCGAAACACAAAAAGTGTAACCCAATATCACAGTAATAACTAGCTTAATTTACAGCGAGCATTTTGGTGTATTTGTTTATTGAGAGGTCTTGACAGTGGCTGTCCATGCAGTGTGACCATGTAAAAACATTTAGAACTACTATCTATTTTTTTGCAAGTAGTGAATTTACAGTAGCATCTAGTGACAGTCAGAATAGCAAGTAGTGTTTAAAAATAATTACTATAGTCTAATGTTTAGTGATTAGTCTCTTAAAATTAATAAATAGGGGTCCGCGGTGGTGTAGCGGTCTAAGCATCGGCTTTGTGTCGATGCAGTTGCCCACTGGGGACCGGGGATCGCGCGTCGGTCTCGTCAGATCCGACTATGGCCGGACTCCATGAAGCAGCAATAATTGGCAACGCTGTCTTCGGGAGGGGGCCGAGTCGGCTTGTGTTCGGGTTCGGCCTGGATTCGCCTTGTCACGAAAGTGGCGAGGTGTCTCCTCTGAGACTGCCGGCCAAAGAGATGCAGTTCGAGGGTGGGTGTTTGAAGTAAAATAGGGATCGATTGGCCACTAAACTGGGAGAAAAAGAAATCGGAAATAGATTTAAAATAAATGAAACGGCCTGCCATCGTCTCTCACACATCAGAACACGGCATAACGAAGCGTCAATGTCCAATCAGCTTCTCTTTCGCAATAGAATGTTGCCTGTTACCATGGATACGCCACATGCTAATCTAGCGATTTTCTCCAAAAATCATCAATTTTCGCTAATATTCAATAAGAAAGTAGTGCGAAAAGTGATCAATTCGTTAAAACGTTATAATCTCCAAGTGATGAGCAAATAATTTTAACTTTCACTTATTGCACCCCGATTGAGTTTCGTGTTGCTTTGGAACCACATAAATAGCAATCGGGCACCCTTTCGGCTGTTGGGAGAGAGGGTTGCGTCAGGTCAACGCTAGTGGCTCTTAGATAGAAGCTAGTGGTACCCGGCAGCTAGTGTCCGATGAGACAAGAAAACATAGAAGTGCGTGCATGTCCCCGCCGCGAGTGGCCCCTAGATAAGTCAGTGGTACCCGGCAGATGCTGCCTGATGAGGGAATGAGAAAGTGCGCGTATGAGTGCGTGAGTGAGTGAGGGAGTGTCCCTGCCGGAGGGGCCCTCGACGACTGACGCAGCCCCTGTCCTTTTGATTCTGCCGATGGGAACGCAAATGGTTTTCGGTGTCAGCCTCCTCCTTCGCCGTGGGTCCGTCGACGTCACTGCCAGATGTTCCCGGCTTCGTGAGGCGGCTTCGTGACATCAATAACTGGCCTTTATTTTTTTATATTCTCTCTTGTCTATATTCTGCCATAACCTCTTCATTTGTTCTACTCAGTTAGCTCTTGTCTGTGCTTAGTTTACTTATCTAGTTTTCTTCCGCAAACCACTCTTGTGTTTAGTAGGCAGCCTCTCGTTCCTAGTTTACTAGCTCCCAGATTAGCGAATAGCTCTATTTTATTAAATAAGATTAGCAGTTAGCTCTATCGCATTAGCCTAGCTTAGCAGTTAGCTCTATCATATTTGCAGTCAAAGCAGCCTCGTTAAAACGATGGTGTGTGCCGACTGTTCCGCAGTTACAGATAGGTGCTACGTCCGTGAGTCCCCCCCCCCAAAAAAAACTTTTATTTAAAACAAAGAGGTATACAATTGTTATACAGAGGAAAAAAAACGTTTGAACAGACCAAGAGAGTTCAAAGTCCACTCGATTTAGGTCCTCAGAGTTCAAATAAAATTTACTTTTTTAAGATATCGAAAGTCCCTCCACCCATTATCAGAAACGCTTATCCTGCTCCGAGGGTCGCGGGGATGCCAGTGTCTATTTCCAGCAGTCATTGGGCGGCAGGCGAGGAGGCACCCTGGACAGGCAGTCAGGCCACAACGGGGCCGACACACACCTATGGACAATTTAGTATGGCCGAGTCACCTGACCTACATGTCTTTGGACTGTGGGTGGAAACCGGAGCACCCGCAGGAAACCCACGCAGTGTAACGTGAAGCTGGTGTAGGTGGAGAAGGCCGGCAGCATTAGCAAGGGCTCCGGGATAGCTGGTTAGCTCAGAGAGTCGACGACCAACGAAGTGGGATTTCCACACGGCAACTTTATTCTACAGTACTTAACATCGACCATACAATGCCAGGTCACCACGGCACTAGATTCACTAATCATACATGAGCAGTGGAACATAGATAGCATAACCTGCACAAACTCGTTACTGATGAGAGTCCTCTTTGTGGATGTCGGTCGGAGAACGTAACATGGCGGCTCCGTGTGTACAACTCTCAGCTCTTAGTACAACACACCAAAACAAAAGGGGGGCACCGCCTTGTGGCGCTATTAAGTATTGCAATAATACCACATTTACCAGACTGGCTGTTACAGCAGACACAGCGAGAACATGCAAACCCCACACAGAGGATGACCCGGGAAGACCCCCTAAGGTTACACTACACTGGGGCTCGAACCGAGGAGTTTTTGCTGTGAGGCGACCGCGTAAACCACTGCGCCACCATGCCGCCTGTATTTGACGATAAAAGGTAATTAAAAAAAAGGGATGGCCATTATTTTTGTATAAATCATTGAAATAAACTTGTTAAATCTTAATCTATAACCCACTTCATCATAAAGACATTCCATCTAAAGGACACACACACAAATAAAATGAAATAAAATATGGTTTTGCCTATCAGTCTGTATATGTCGAGCGAGCTAGAGAGCTAATAAAGAGAGGGAGCGAGAACAAACGTTTTATTTTTCTCAAGGTTTTGGATCACTGCAATCACGACAGGTTCTTGATCATACAGTCATAACTGTGCACAACAAAATATGAGGCTGATAGGTCCAGCAGTATGCAAGGTAAACTGCTGACTGATACACACACGCGTATCAAACGTATAATCCTCTATGGCCGAGATAATTATTGTAAAGAAGAATAAAAGTGCCTTTTTCTGGACGAAGGGAGCAAAGGAGCATTTTTCTTGTCGAAAAAAATAAACAGTAATTGTCTTCAAAGTGAATTACCGTTGTGTTTTAAGGTTTTCATTCTGTTCGAGGAGTGACGGGCGCAGTCTCACGCGTGGCTTATTTTTCCCACCCGCATTCCATGAAGACACGCCCTACTCTGCCTCTGATTGGCTAGTAATCTGGCCTTCTTTGGTTAGGTTTAGGCAGAGGAATGAGATGCTTAGGGTAAGAATATCAGGGTCAGAGCCAAACCCCTGAATATGTCCTTTCAGAAGAGGGGGGTCTTCTTTCCCATATTGTTACAAACTTACGAGGGTCTCTTTCGTTCCTATAGCGCACATCTGAAAACTCAAATGGCCATTGATGATCACTGAAGTCAGAGGCTATCAGGAAAAATGGCCACTTTAGACAAATCACATTCTTTTAACAGATAACTTGAGCAAGATGGCTGAATAAGGGAACGTCCCGAAACACAAAAAGTGTAACCCAATATCACAGTAATAACTAGCTTAATTTACAGCGAGCATTTTGGTGTATTTGTTTATTGAGAGGTCTTGACAGTGGCTGTCCATGCAGTGTGACCATGTAAAAACATTTAGAACTACTATCTATTTTTTTGCAAGTAGTGAATTTACAGTAGCATCTAGTGACAGTCAGAATAGCAAGTAGTGTTTAAAAATAATTACTATAGTCTAATGTTTAGTGATTAGTCTCTTAAAATTAATAAATAGGGGTCCGCGGTGGTGTAGCGGTCTAAGCATCGGCTTTGTGTCGATGCAGTTGCCCACTGGGGACCGGGGATCGCGCGTCGGTCTCGTCAGATCCGACTATGGCCGGACTCCATGAAGCAGCAATAATTGGCAACGCTGTCTTCGGGAGGGGGCCGAGTCGGCTTGTGTTCGGGTTCGGCCTGGATTCGCCTTGTCACGAAAGTGGCGAGGTGTCTCCTCTGAGACTGCCGGCCAAAGAGATGCAGTTCGAGGGTGGGTGTTTGAAGTAAAATAGGGATCGATTGGCCACTAAACTGGGAGAAAAAGAAATCGGAAATAAATTTAAAATAAATGAAACGGCCTGCCATCGTCTCTCACACATCAGAACACGGCATAACGAAGCGTCAATGTCCAATCAGCTTCTCTTTCGCAATAGAATGTTGCCTGTTACCATGGATACGCCACATGCTAATCTAGCGATTTTCTCCAAAAATCATCAATTTTCGCTAATATTCAATAAGAAAGTAGTGCGAAAAGTGATCAATTCGTTAAAACGTTATAATCTCCAAGTGATGAGCAAATAATTTTAACTTTCACTTATTGCACCCCGATTGAGTTTCGTGTTGCTTTGGAACCACATAAATAGCAATCGGGCACCCTTTCGGCTGTTGGGAGAGAGGGTTGCGTCAGGTCATCGCTAGTGGCTCTTAGATAGAAGCTACTGGTACCCGGCAGCTAGTGTCCGATGAGACAAGAAAACATAGAAGTGCGTGCATGTCCCCGCCGCGTGTGGCCCCTAGATAAGTCAGTGGTACCCGGCAGATGCTGCCTGATGAGGGAATGAGAAAGTGCGCGTATGAGTGCGTGAGTGAGTGAGTGTCCCTGCCGGAGGGGCCCTCGACGACTGACGCAGCCCCTGTCCTTTTGATTCTGCCGATGGGAACGCAAATGGTTTTCGGTGTCAGCCTCCTCCTTCGCCGTGGGTCCGTCGACGTCACTGCCAGATGTTCCCGGCTTCGTGAGGCGGCTTCGTGACATCAATAACTGGCCTTTATTTTTTTATATTCTCTCTTGTCTATATTCTGCCATAACCTCTTCATTTGTTCTACTCAGTTAGCTCTTGTCTGTGCTTAGTTTACTTATCTAGTTTTCTTCCGCAAACCACTCTTGTGTTTAGTAGGCAGCCTCTCGTTCCTAGTTTACTAGCTCCCAGATTAGCGAATAGCTCTATTTTATTAAATAAGATTAGCAGTTAGCTCTATCGCATTAGCCTAGCTTAGCAGTTAGCTCTATCATATTTGCAGTCAAAGCAGCCTCGTTAAAACGATGGTGTGTGCCGACTGTTCCGCAGTTACAGATAGGTGCTACGTCCGTGAGTCCCCCCCCCCCCCAAAAAAACTTTTATTTAAAACAAAGAGGTATACAATTGTTATACAGAGGAAAAAAAACGTTTGAACAGACCAAGAGAGTTCAAAGTCCACTCGATTTAGGTCCTCAGAGTTCAAATAAAATTTACTTTTTTAAGATATCGAAAGTCCCTCCACCCATTATCAGAAACGCTTATCCTGCTCCGAGGGTCGCGGGGATGCCAGTGTCTATTTCCAGCAGTCATTGGGCGGCAGGCGAGGAGGCACCCTGGACAGGCAGTCAGGCCACAACGGGGCCGACACACACCTATGGACAATTTAGTATGGCCGAGTCACCTGACCTACATGTCTTTGGACTGTGGGTGGAAACCGGAGCACCCGCAGGAAACCCACGCAGTGTAACGTGAAGCTGGTGTAGGTGGAGAAGGCCGGCAGCATTAGCAAGGGCTCCGGGATAGCTGGTTAGCTCAGAGAGTCGACGACCAACGAAGTGGGATTTCCACACGGCAACTTTATTCTACAGTACTTAACATCGACCATACAATGCCAGGTCACCACGGCACTAGATTCACTAATCATACATGAGCAGTGGAACATAGATAGCATAACCTGCACAAACTCGTTACTGATGAGAGTCCTCTTTGTGGATGTCGGTCGGAGAACGTAACATGGCGGCTCCGTGTGTACAACTCTCAGCTCTTAGTACAACACACCAAAACAAAAGGGGGGCACCGCCTTGTGGCGCTATTAAGTATTGCAATAATACCACATTTACCAGACTGGCTGTTACAGCAGACACAGCGAGAACATGCAAACCCCACACAGAGGATAACCCGGGAAGACCCCCTAAGGTTACACTACACTGGGGCTCGAACCGAGGAGTTTTTGCTGTGAGGCGACCGCGTAAACCACTGCGCCACCATGCCGCCTGTATTTGACGATAAAAGGTAATTAAAAAAAAGGGATGGCCATTATTTTTGTATAAATCATTGAAATAAACTTGTTAAATCTTAATCTATAACCCACTTCATCATAAAGACATTCCATCTAAAGGACACACACACAAATAAAATGAAATAAAATATGGTTTTGCCTATCAGTCTGTATATGTCGAGCGAGCTAGAGAGCTAATAAAGAGAGGGAGCGAGAACAAACGTTTTATTTTTCTCAAGGTTTTGGATCACTGCAATCACGACAGGTTCTTGATCATACAGTCATAACTGTGCACAACAAAATATGAGGCTGATAGGTCCAGCAGTATGCAAGGTAAACTGCTGACTGATACACACACGCGTATCAAACGTATAATCCTCTATGGCCGAGATAATTATTGTAAAGAAGAATAAAAGTGCCTTTTTCTGGACGAAGGGAGCAAAGGAGCATTTTTCTTGTCGAAAAAAATAAACAGTAATTATCTTCAAAGTGAATTACCGTTGTGTTTTAAGGTTTTCATTCTGTTCGAGGAGTGACGGGCGCAGTCTCACGCGTGGCTTATTTTTCCCACCCGCATTCCATGAAGACACGCCCTACTGTGCCTCTGATTGGCTAGTAATCTGGCCTTCTTTGGTTAGGTTTAGGCAGAGGAATGAGATGCTTAGGGTAAGAATATCAGGGTCAGAGCCAAACCCCTGAATATGTCCTTTCAGAAGAGGGGGGTCTTCTGTCCCATATTGTTACAAACTTACGAGGGTCTCTTTCGTTCCTATAGCGCACATCTGAAAACTCAAATGGCCATTGATGATCACTGAAGTCAGAGGCTATCAGGAAAAATGGCCACTTTAGACAAATCACATTCTTTTAACAGATAACTTGAGCAAGATGGCTGAATAAGGGAACGTCCCGAAACACAAAAAGTGTAACCCAATATCACAGTAATAACTAGCTTAATTTACAGCGAGCATTTTGGTGTATTTGTTTATTGAGAGGTCTTGACAGTGGCTGTCCATGCAGTGTGACCATGTAAAAACATTTAGAACTACTATCTATTTTTTTGCAAGTAGTGAATTTACAGTAGCATCTAGTGACAGTCAGAATAGCAAGTAGTGTTTAAAAATAATTACTATAGTCTAATGTTTAGTGATTCGTCTCTTAAAATTAATAAATAGGGGTCCGCGGTGGTGTAGCGGTCTAAGCATCGGCTTTGTGTCGATGCAGTTGCCCACTGGGGACCGGGGATCGCGCGTCGGTCTCGTCAGATCCGACTATGGCCGGACTCCATGAAGCAGCAATAATTGGCAACGCTGTCTTCGGGAGGGGGCCGAGTCGGCTTGTGTTCGGGTTCGGCCTGGATTCGCCTTGTCACGAAAGTGGCGAGGTGTCTCCTCTGAGACTGCCGGCCAAAGAGATGCAGTTCGAGGGTGGGTGTTTGAAGTAAAATAGGGATCGATTGGCCACTAAACTGGGAGAAAAAGAAATCGGAAATAAATTTAAAATAAATGAAACGGCCTGCCATCGTCTCTCACACATCAGAACACGGCATAACGAAGCGTCAATGTCCAATCAGCTTCTCTTTCGCAATATAATGTTGCCTGTTACCATGGATACGCCACATGCTAATCTAGCGATTTTCTCCAAAAATCATCAATTTTCGCTAATATTCAATAAGAAAGTAGTGCGAAAAGTGATCAATTCGTTAAAACGTTATAATCTCCAAGTGATGAGCAAATAATTTTAACTTTCACTTATTGCACCCCGATTGAGTTTCGTGTTGCTTTGGAACCACATAAATAGCAATCGGGCACCCTTTCGGCTGTTGGGAGAGAGGGTTGCGTCAGGTCATCGCTAGTGGCTCTTAGATAGAAGCTAGTGGTACCCGGCAGCTAGTGTCCGATGAGACAAGAAAACATAGAAGTGCGTGCATGTCCCCGCCGCGAGTGGCCCCTAGATAAGTCAGTGGTACCCGGCAGATGCTGCCTGATGAGGGAATGAGAAAGTGCGCGTATGAGTGCGTGAGTGAGTGAGTGAGTGTCCCTGCCGGAGGGGCCCTCGACGACTGACGCAGCCCCTGTCCTTTTGATTCTGCCGATGGGAACGCAAATGGTTTTCGGTGTCAGCCTCCTCCTTCGCCGTGGGTCCGTCGACGTCACTGCCAGATGTTCCCGGCTTCGTGAGGCGGCTTCGTGACATCAATAACTGGCCTTTATTTTTTTTATATTCTCTCTTGTCTATATTCTGCCATAACCTCTTCATTTGTTCTACTCAGTTAGCTCTTGTCTGTGCTTAGTTTACTTATCTAGTTTTCTTCCGCAAACCACTCTTGTGTTTAGTAGGCAGCCTCTCGTTCCTAGTTTACTAGCTCCCAGATTAGCGAATAGCTCTATTTTATTAAATAAGATTAGCAGTTAGCTCTATCGCATTAGCCTAGCTTAGCAGTTAGCTCTATCATATTTGCAGTCAAAGCAGCCTCGTTAAAACGATGGTGTGTGCCGACTGTTCCGCAGTTACAGATAGGTGCTACGTCCGTGAGTCCCCCCCCCCCCCCAAAAAAACTTTTATTTAAAACAAAGAGGTATACAATTGTTATACAGAGGAAAAAAAACGTTTGAACAGACCAAGAGAGTTCAAAGTCCACTCGATTTAGGTCCTCAGAGTTCAAATAAAATTTACTTTTTTAAGATATCGAAAGTCCCTCCACCCATTATCAGAAACGCTTATCCTGCTCCGAGGGTCGCGGGGATGCCAGTGTCTATTTCCAGCAGTCATTGGGCGGCAGGCGAGGAGGCACCCTGGACAGGCAGTCAGGCCACAACGGGGCCGACACACACCTATGGACAATTTAGTATGGCCGAGTCACCTGACCTACATGTCTTTGGACTGTGGGTGGAAACCGGAGCACCCGCAGGAAACCCACGCAGTGTAACGTGAAGCTGGTGTAGGTGGAGAAGGCCGGCAGCATTAGCAAGGGCTCCGGGATAGCTGGTTAGCTCAGAGAGTCGACGACCAACGAAGTGGGATTTCCACACGGCAACTTTATTCTACAGTACTTAACATCGACCATACAATGCCAGGTCACCACGGCACTAGATTCACTAATCATACATGAGCAGTGGAACATAGATAGCATAACCTGCACAAACTCGTTACTGATGAGAGTCCTCTTTGTGGATGTCGGTCGGAGAACGTAACATGGCGGCTCCGTGTGTACAACTCTCAGCTCTTAGTACAACACACCAAAACAAAAGGGGGGCACCGCCTTGTGGCGCTATTAAGTATTGCAATAATACCACATTTACCAGACTGGCTGTTACAGCAGACACAGCGAGAACATGCAAACCCCACACAGAGGATGACCCGGGAAGACCCCCTAAGGTTACACTACACTGGGGCTCGAACCGAGGAGTTTTTGCTGTGAGGCGACCGCGTAAACCACTGCGCCACCATGCCGCCTGTATTTGACGATAAAAGGTAATTAAAGAGTTTTTGTTGTGAGGCGACCGCGTAAACCACTACGCCACCATGCCGCCTGTTTTTGACGATAAAAGGTAATTAAAAAAAAGGGATGGCCATTATTTTTGTATAAATCATTGAAATAAACTTGTTAAATCTTAATCTATAACCTACTTCATCATAAAGACATTCCATCTAAAGGACACACACACAAATAAAATGAAATAAAATATGGTTTTGCCTATCAGTCTGTATATGTCGAGCGAGCTAGAGAGCTAATAAAGAGAGGGAGCGAGAACAAACGTTTTATTTTTCTCAAGGTTTTGGATCACTGCAATCACGACAGGTTCTTGATCATACAGTCATAACTGTGCACAACAAAATATGAGGCTGATAGGTCCAGCAGTATGCAAGGTAAACTGCTGACTGATACACACACGCGTATCAAACGTATAATCCTCTATGGCCGAGATAATTATTGTAAAGAAGAATAAAAGTGCATTTTTCTGGACGAAGGGAGCAAAGGAGCATTTTTCTTGTCGAAAAAAATAAACAGTAATTGTCTTCAAAGTGAATTACCGTTGTGTTTTAAGGTTTTCATTCTGTTCGAGGAGTGACGGGCGCAGTCTCACGCGTGGCTTATTTTTCCCACCCGCATTCCATGAAGACACGCCCTACTCTGCCTCTGATTGGCTAGTAATCTGGCCTTCTTTGGTTAGGTTTAGGCAGAGGAATGAGATGCTTAGGGTAAGAATATCAGGGTCAGAGCCAAACCCCTGAATATGTCCTTTCAGAAGAGGGGGGTCTTCTTTCCCATATTGTTACAAACTTACGAGGGTCTCTTTCGTTCCTATAGCGCACATCTGAAAACTCAAATGGCCATTGATGATCACTGAAGTCAGAGGCTATCAGGAAAAATGGCCACTTTAGACAAATCACATTCTTTTAACAGATAACTTGAGCAAGATGGCTGAATAAGGGAACGTCCCGAAACACACAAAGTGTAACCCAATATCACAGTAATAACTAGCTTAATTTACAGCGAGCATTTTGGTGTATTTGTTTATTGAGAGGTCTTGACAGTGGCTGTCCATGCAGTGTGACCATGTAAAAACATTTAGAACTACTATCTATTTTTTTGCAAGTAGTGAATTTACAGTAGCATCTAGTGACAGTCAGAATAGCAAGTAGTGTTTAAAAATAATTACTATAGTCTAATGTTTAGTGATTAGTCTCTTAAAATTAATAAATAGGGGTCCGCGGTGGTGTAGCGGTCTAAGCATCGGCTTTGTGTCGATGCAGTTGCCCACTGGGGACCGGGGACCGAGGATCGCGCGTCGGTCTCGTCAGATCCGACTATGGCCGGACTCCATGAAGCAGCAATAATTGGCAACGCTGTCTTCGGGAGGGGGCCGAGTCGGCTTGTGTTCGGGTTCGGCCTGGATTCGCCTTGTCACGAAAGTGGCGAGGTGTCTCCTCTGAGACTGCCGGCCAAAGAGATGCAGTTCGTGGGTGGGTGTTTGAAGTAAAATAGGGATCGATTGGCCACTAAACTGGGAGAAAAAGAAATCGGAAATAAATTTAAAATAAATGAAACGGCCTGCCATCGTCTCTCACACATCAGAACACGGCATAACGAAGCGTCAATGTCCAATCAGCTTCTCTTTCGCAATAGAATGTTGCCTGTTACCATGGATACGCCACATGCTAATCTAGCGATTTTCTCCAAAAAATCATCAATTTTCGCTAATATTCAATAAGAAAGTAGTGCGAAAAGTGATCAATTCGTTAAAACGTTATAATCTCCAAGTGATGAGCAAATAATTTTAACTTTCACTTATTGCACCCCGATTGAGTTTCGTGTTGCTTTGGAACCACATAAATAGCAATCGGGCACCCTTTCGGCTGTTGGGAGAGAGGGTTGCGTCAGGTCATCGCTAGTGGCTCTTAGATAGAAGCTAGTGGTACCCGGCAGCTAGTGTCCGATGAGACAAGAAAACATAGAAGTGCGTGCATGTCCCCGCCGCGAGTGGCCCCTAGATAAGTCAGTGGTACCCGGCAGATGCTGCCTGATGAGGGAATGAGAAAGTGCGCGTATGAGTGCGTGAGTGAGTGAGTGAGTGTCCCTGCCGGAGGGGCCCTCGACGACTGACGCAGCCCCTGTCCTTTTGATTCTGCCGATGGGAACGCAAATGGTTTTCGGTGTCAGCCTCCTCCTTCGCCGTGGGTCCGTCGACGTCACTGCCAGATGCTCCCGGCTTCGTGAGGCGGCTTCGTGACATCAATAACTGGCCTTTATTTTTTTATATTCTCTCTTGTCTATATTCTGCCATAACCTCTTCATTTGTTCTACTCAGTTAGCTCTTGTCTGTGCTTAGTTTACTTATCTAGTTTTCTTTCTCAAACCACTCTTGTGTTTAGTAGGCAGCCTCTCGTTCCTAGTTTACTAGCTCCCAGATTAGCGAATAGCTCTATTTTATTAAATAAGATTAGCAGTTAGCTCTATCGCATTAGCCTAGCTTAGCAGTTAGCTCTATCATATTTGCAGTCAAAGCAACCTCGTTAAAACGATGGTGTGTGCCGACTGTTCCACAGTTACAGATAGGTGCTACGTCCGTGAGTCCCCCCCCCCAAAAAAAACTTTTATTTAAAACAAAGAGGTATACAATTGTTATACAGAGGAAAAAAAACGTTTGAACAGACCAAGAGAGTTCAAAGTCCACTCGATTTAGGTCCTCAGAGTTCAAATAAAATTTACTTTTTTAAGATATCGAAAGTCCCTCCACCCATTATCAGAAACGCTTATCCTGCTCCGAGGGTCGCGGGGATGCCAGTGTCTATTTCCAGCAGTCATTGGGCGGCAGGCGAGGAGGCACCCTGGACAGGCAGTCAGGCCACAACGGGGCCGACACACACCTATGGACAATTTAGTATGGCCGAGTCACCGGACCTACATGTCTTTGGACTGTGGGTGGAAACCGGAGCACCCGCAGGAAACCCACGCAGTGTAACGTGAAGCTGGTGTAGGTGGAGAAGGCCGGCAGCATTAGCAAGGGCTCCGGGATAGCTGGTTAGCTCAGAGAGTCGACAGACAACGAAGTGGGATTTCCACACGGCAACTTTATTCTACAGTACTTAACATCGACCATACAATGCCAGGTCACCACGGCACTAGATTCACTAATCATACATGAGCAGTGGAACATAGATAGCATAACCTGCACAAACTCGTTACTGATGAGAGTCCTCTTTGTGGATGTCGGTCGGAGAACGTAACATGGCGGCTCCGTGTGTACAACTCTCAGCTCTTAGTACAACACACCAAAACAAAAGGGGGGCACCGCCTTGTGGCGCTATTAAGTATTGCAATAATACCACATTTACCAGACTGGCTGTTACAGCAGACACAGCGAGAACATGCAAACCCCACACAGAGGATGACCCGGGACGACCCCCTAAGGTTACACTACACTGGGGCTCGAACCGAGGAGTTTTTGCTGTGAGGCGACCGCGTAAACCACTGCGCCACCATGCCGCCTGTATTTGACGATAAAAGGTAATTAAAGAGTTTTTGTTGTGAGGCGACCGCGTAAACCACTACGCCACCATGCCGCCTGTTTTTGACGATAAAAGGTAATTAAAAAAAAGGGATGGCCATTATTTTTGTATAAATCATTGAAATAAACTTGTTAAATCTTAATCTATAACCCACTTCATCATAAAGACATTCCATCTAAAGGACACACACACAAATAAAATGAAATAAATTATGGTTTTGCCTATCAGTCTGTATATGTCGAGCGAGCTAGAGAGCTAATAAAGAGAGGGAGCGAGAACAAACGTTTTATTTTTCTCAAGGTTTTGGATCACTGCAATCACGACAGGTTCTTGATCATACAGTCATAACTGTGCACAACAAAATATGAGGCTGATAGGTCCAGCAGTATGCAAGGTAAACTGCTGACTGATACACACACGCGTATCAAACGTATAATCCTCTATGGCCGAGATAATTATTGTAAAGAAGAATAAAAGTGCATTTTTCTGGAGCAAAGGAGCATTTTTCTTGTCGAAAAAAATAAACGGTAATTGTCTTCAAAGTGAATTACCGTTGTGTTTTAAGGTTTTCATTCTGTTCGAGGAGTGACGGGCGCAGTCTCACGCGTGGCTTATTTTTCCCACCCGCATTCCATGAAGACACGCCCTACTCTGCCTCTGATTGGCTAGTAATCTGGCCTTCTTTGGTTAGGTTTAGGCAGAGGAATGAGATGCTTAGGGTAAGAATATCAGGGTCAGAGCCAAACCCCTGAATATGTCCTTTCAGAAGAGGGGGGTCTTCTTTCCCACATTGTTACAAACTTACGAGGGTCTCTTTCGTTCCTATAGCGCACATCTGAAAACTCAAATGGCCATTGATGATCACTGAAGTCAGAGGCTATCAGGAAAAATGGCCACTTTAGACAAATCACATTCTTTTAACAGATAACTTGAGCAAGATGGCTGAATAAGGGAACGTCCCGAAACACACAAAGTGTAACCCAATATCACAGTAATAACTAGCTTAATTTACAGCGAGCATTTTGGTGTATTTGTTTATTGAGAGGTCTTGACAGTGGCTGTCCATGCAGTGTGACCATGTAAAAACATTTAGAACTACTATCTATTTTTTTGCAAGTAGTGAATTTACAGTAGCATCTAGTGACAGTCAGAATAGCAAGTAGTGTTTAAAAATAATTACTATAGTCTAATGTTTAGTGATTAGTCTCTTAAAATTAATAAATAGGGGTCCGCGGTGGTGTAGCGGTCTAAGCATCGGCTTTGTGTCGATGCAGTTGCCCACTGGGGACCGGGGATCGCGCGTCGGTCTCGTCAGATCCGACTATGGCCGGACTCCATGAAGCAGCAATAATTGGCAACGCTGTCTTCGGGAGGGGGCCGAGTCGGCTTGTGTTCGGGTTCGGCCTGGATTCGCCTTGTCACGAAAGTGGCGAGGTGTCTCCTCTGAGACTGCCGGCCAAAGAGATGCAGTTCGTGGGTGGGTGTTTGAAGTAAAATAGGGATCGATTGGCCACTAAACTGGGAGAAAAAGAAATCGGAAATAAATTTAAAATAAATGAAACGGCCTGCCATCGTCTCTCACACATCAGAACACGGCATAACGAAGCGTCAATGTCCAATCAGCTTCTCTTTCGCAATAGAATGTTGCCTGTTACCATGGATACGCCACATGCTAATCTAGCGATTTTCTCCAAAAATCATCAATTTTCGCTAATATTCAATAAGAAAGTAGTGCGAAAAGTGATCAATTCGTTAAAACGTTATAATCTCCAAGTGATGAGCAAATAATTTTAACTTTCACTTATTGCACCCCGATTGAGTTTCGTGTTGCTTTGGAACCACATAAATAGCAATCGGGCACCCTTTCGGCTGTTGGGAGAGAGGGTTGCGTCAGGTCATCGCTAGTGGCTCTTAGATAGAAGCTACTGGTACCCGGCAGCTAGTGTCCGATGAGACAAGAAAACATAGAAGTGCGTGCATGTCCCCGCCGCGAGTGGCCCCTAGATAAGTCAGTGGTACCCGGCAGATGCTGCCTGATGAGGGAATGAGAAAGTGCGCGTATGAGTGCGTGAGTGAGTGTCCCTGCCGGAGGGGCCCTCGACGACTGACGCAGCCCCTGTCCCTTTGATTCTGCCGATGGGAACGCAAATGGTTTTCGGTGTCAGCCTCCTCCTTCGCCGTGGGTCCGTCGACGTCACTGCCAGATGTTCCCGGCTTCGTGAGGCGGCTTCGTGACATCAATAACTGGCCTTTATTTTTTTATATTCTCTCTTGTCTATATTCTGCCATAACCTCTTCATTTGTTCTACTCAGTTAGCTCTTGTCTGTGCTTAGTTTACTTATCTAGTTTTCTTCCTCAAACCACTCTTGTGTTTAGTAGGCAGCCTCTCGTTCCTAGTTTACTAGCTCCCAGATTAGCGATTAGCTCTATTTTATTAAATAAGATTAGCAGTTAGCTCTATCGCATTAGCCTAGCTTAGCAGTTAGCTCTATCATATTTGCAGTCAAAGCAGCCTCGTTAAAACGATGGTGTGTGCCGACTGTTCCGCAGTTACAGATAGGTGCTACGTCCGTGAGTCCCCCCCCCCCAAAAAAACTTTTATTTAAAACAAAGAGGTATACAATTGTTATACAGAGGAAAAAAAACGTTTGAACAGACCAAGAGAGTTCAAAGTCCACTCGATTTAGGTCCTCAGAGTTCAAATAAAATTTACTTTTTTAAGATATCGAAAGTCCCTCCACCCATTATCAGAAACGCTTATCCTGCTCCGAGGGTCGCGGGGATGCCAGTGTCTATTTCCAGCAGTCATTGGGCGGCAGGCGAGGAGGCACCCTGGACAGGCAGTCAGGCCACAACGGGGCCGACACACACCTATGGACAATTTAGTATGGCCGAGTCACCTGACCTACATGTCTTTGGACTGTGGGTGGAAACCGGAGCACCCGCAGGAAACCCACGCAGTGTAACGTGAAGCTGGTGTAGGTGGAGAAGGCCGGCAGCATTAGCAAGGGCTCCGGGATAGCTGGTTAGCTCAGAGAGTCGACGACCAACGAAGTGGGATTTCCACACGGCAACTTTATTCTACAGTACTTAACATCGACCATACAATGCCAGGTCACCACGGCACTAGATTCACTAATCATACATGAGCAGTGGAACATAGATAGCATAACCTGCACAAACTCGTTACTGATGAGAGTCCTCTTTGTGGATGTCGGTCGGAGAACGTAACATGGCGGCTCCGTGTGTACAACTCTCAGCTCTTAGTACAACACACCAAAACAAAAGGGGGGCACCGCCTTGTGGCGCTATTAAGTATTGCAATAATACCACATTTACCAGACTGGCTGTTACAGCAGACACAGCGAGAACATGCAAACCCCACACAGAGGATGACCCGGGAAGACCCCCTAAGGTTACACTACACTGGGGCTCGAACCGAGGAGTTTTTGCTGTGAGGCGACCGCGTAAACCACTGCGCCACCACGCCGCCTGTATTTGACGATAAAAGGTAATTAAAGAGTTTTTGTTGTGAGGCGACCGCGTAAACCACTACGCCACCATGCCGCCTGTTTTTGACGATAAAAGGTAATTAAAAAAAAGGGATGGCCATTATTTTTGTATAAATCATTGAAATAAACTTGTTAAATCTTAATCTATAACCCACTTCATCATAAAGACATTCCATCTAAAGGACACACACACAAATAAAATGAAATAAAATATGGTTTTGCCTATCAGTCTGTATATGTCGAGCGAGCTAGAGAGCTAATAAAGAGAGGGAGCGAGAACAAACGTTTTATTTTTCTCAAGGTTTTGGATCACTGCAATCACGACAGGTTCTTGATCATACAGTCATAACTGTGCACAACAAAATATGAGGCTGATAGGTCCAGCAGTATGCAAGGTAAACTGCTGACTGATACACACACGCGTATCAAACGTATAATCCTCTATGGCCGAGATAATTATTGTAAAGAAGAATAAAAGTGCCTTTTTCTGGACGAAGGGAGCAAAGGAGCATTTTTCTTGTCGAAAAAAATAAACAGTAATTGTCTTCAAAGTGAATTACCGTTGTGTTTTAAGGTTTTCATTCTGTTCGAGGAGTGACGGGCGCAGTCTCACGCGTGGCTTATTTTTCCCACCCGCATTCCATGAAGACACGCCCTACTCTGCCTCTGATTGGCTAGTAATCTGGCCTTCTTTGGTTAGGTTTAGGCAGAGGAATGAGATGCTTAGGGTAAGAATATCAGGGTCAGAGCCAAACCCCTGAATATGTCCTTTCAGAAGAGGGGGGTCTTCTTTCCCATATTGTTACAAACTTACGAGGGTCTCTTTCGTTCCTATAGCGCACATCTGAAAACTCAAATGGCCATTGATGATCACTGAAGTCAGAGGCTATCAGGAAAAATGGCCACTTTAGACAAATCACATTCTTTTAACAGATAACTTGAGCAAGATGGCTGAATAAGGGAACGTCCCGAAACACAAAAAGTGTAACCCAATATCACAGTAATAACTAGCTTAATTTACAGCGAGCATTTTGGTGTATTTGTTTATTGAGAGGTCTTGACAGTGGCTGTCCATGCAGTGTGACCATGTAAAAACATTTAGAACTACTATCTATTTTTTTGCAAGTAGTGAATTTACAGTAGCATCTAGTGACAGTCAGAATAGCAAGTAGTGTTTAAAAATAATTACTATAGTCTAATGTTTAGTGATTAGTCTCTTAAAATTAATAAATAGGGGTCCGCGGTGGTGTAGCGGTCTAAGCATCGGCTTTGTGTCGATGCAGTTGCCCACTGGGGACCGGGGATCGCGCGTCGGTCTCGTCAGATCCGACTATGGCCGGACTCCATGAAGCAGCAATAATTGGCAACGCTGTCTTCGGGAGGGGGCCGAGTCGGCTTGTGTTCGGGTTCGGCCTGGATTCGCCTTGTCACGAAAGTGGCGAGGTGTCTCCTCTGAGACTGCCGGCCAAAGAGATGCAGTTCGTGGGTGGGTGTTTGAAGTAAAATAGGGATCGATTGGCCACTAAACTGGGAGAAAAAGAAATCGGAAATAAATTTAAAATAAATGAAACGGCCTGCCATCGTCTCTCACACATCAGAACACGGCATAACGAAGCGTCAATGTCCAATCAGCTTCTCTTTCGCAATAGAATGTTGCCTGTTACCATGGATACGCCACATGCTAATCTAGCGATTTTCTCCAAAAATCATCAATTTTCGCTAATATTCAATAAGAAAGTAGTGCGAAAAGTGATCAATTCGTTAAAACGTTATAATCTCCAAGTGATGAGCAAATAATTTTAACTTTCACTTATTGCACCCCGATTGAGTTTCGTGTTGCTTTGGAACCACATAAATAGCAATCGGGCACCCTTTCGGCTGTTGGGAGAGAGGGTTGCGTCAGGTCATCGCTAGTGGCTCTTAGATAGAAGCTACTGGTACCCGGCAGCTAGTGTCCGATGAGACAAGAAAACATAGAAGTGCGTGCATGTCCCCGCCGCGAGTGGCCCCTAGATAAGTCAGTGGTACCCGGCAGATGCTGCCTGATGAGGGAATGAGAAAGTGCGCGTATGAGTGCGTGAGTGAGTGAGTGTCCCTGCCGGAGGGGCCCTCGACGACTGACGCAGCCCCTGTCCTTTTGATTCTGCCGATGGGAACGCAAATGGTTTTCGGTGTCAGCCTCCTCCTTCGCCGTGGGTCCGTCGACGTCACTGCCAGATGTTCCCGGCTTCGTGAGGCGGCTTCGTGACATCAATAACTGGCCTTTATTTTTTTATATTCTCTCTTGTCTATATTCTGCCATAACCTCTTCATTTGTTCTACTCAGTTAGCTCTTGTCTGTGCTTAGTTTACTTATCTAGTTTTCTTCCTCAAACCACTCTTGTGTTTAGTAGGCAGCCTCTCGTTCCTAGTTTACTAGCTCCCAGATTAGCGATTAGCTCTATTTTATTAAATAAGATTAGCAGTTAGCTCTATCGCATTAGCCTAGCTTAGCAGTTAGCTCTATCATATTTGCAGTCAAAGCAGCCTCGTTAAAACGATGGTGTGTGCCGACTGTTCCGCAGTTACAGATAGGTGCTACGTCCGTGAGTCCCCCCCCCCCAAAAAAACTTTTATTTAAAACAAAGAGGTATACAATTGTTATACAGAGGAAAAAAAACGTTTGAACAGACCAAGAGAGTTCAAAGTCCACTCGATTTAGGTCCTCAGAGTTCAAATAAAATTTACTTTTTTAAGATATCGAAAGTCCCTCCACCCATTATCAGAAACGCTTATCCTGCTCCGAGGGTCGCGGGGATGCCAGTGTCTATTTCCAGCAGTCATTGGGCGGCAGGCGAGGAGGCACCCTGGACAGGCAGTCAGGCCACAACGGGGCCGACACACACCTATGGACAATTTAGTATGGCCGAGTCACCTGACCTACATGTCTTTGGACTGTGGGTGGAAACCGGAGCACCCGCAGGAAACCCACGCAGTGTAACGTGAAGCTGGTGTAGGTGGAGAAGGCCGGCAGCATTAGCAAGGGCTCCGGGATAGCTGGTTAGCTCAGAGAGTCGACGACCAACGAAGTGGGATTTCCACACGGCAACTTTATTCTACAGTACTTAACATCGACCATACAATGCCAGGTCACCACGGCACTAGATTCACTAATCATACATGAGCAGTGGAACATAGATAGCATAACCTGCACAAACTCGTTACTGATGAGAGTCCTCTTTGTGGATGTCGGTCGGAGAACGTAACATGGCGGCTCCGTGTGTACAACTCTCAGCTCTTAGTACAACACACCAAAACAAAAGGGGGGCACCGCCTTGTGGCGCTATTAAGTATTGCAATAATACCACATTTACCAGACTGGCTGTTACAGCAGACACAGCGAGAACATGCAAACCCCACACAGAGGATGACCCGGGAAGACCCCCTAAGGTTACACTACACTGGGGCTCGAACCGAGGAGTTTTTGCTGTGAGGCGACCGCGTAAACCACTGCGCCACCATGCCGCCTGTATTTGACGATAAAAGGTAATTAAAGAGTTTTTGTTGTGAGGCGACCGAGTAAACCACTACGCCACCATGCCGCCTGTTTTTGACGATAAAAGGTAATTAAAAAAAAGGGATGGCCATTATTTTTGTATAAATCATTGAAATAAACTTGTTAAATCTTAATCTATAACCCACTTCATCATAAAGACATTCCATCTAAAGGACACACACACAAATAAAATGAAATAAAATATGGTTTTGCCTATCAGTCTGTATATGTCGAGCGAGCTAGAGAGCTAATAAAGAGAGGGAGCGAGAACAAACGTTTTATTTTTCTCAAGGTTTTGGATCACTGCAATCACGACAGGTTCTTGATCATACAGTCATAACTGTGCACAACAAAATATGAGGCTGATAGGTCCAGCAGTATGCAAGGTAAACTGCTGACTGATACACACACGCGTATCAAACGTATAATCCTCTATGGCCGAGATAATTATTGTAAAGAAGAATAAAAGTGCCTTTTTCTGGACGAAGGGAGCAAAGGAGCATTTTTCTTGTCGAAAAAAATAAACAGTAATTGTCTTCAAAGTGAATTACCGTTGTGTTTTAAGGTTTTCATTCTGTTCGAGGAGTGACGGGCGCAGTCTCACGCGTGGCTTATTTTTCCCACCCGCATTCCATGAAGACACGCCCTACTCTGCCTCTGATTGGCTAGTAATCTGGCCTTCTTTGGTTAGGTTTAGGCAGAGGAATGAGATGCTTAGGGTAAGAATATCAGGGTCAGAGCCAAACCCCTGAATATGTCCTTTCAGAAGAGGGGGGTCTTCTTTCCCATATTGTTACAAACTTACGAGGGTCTCTTTCGTTCCTATAGCGCACATCTGAAAACTCAAATGGCCATTGATGATCACTGAAGTCAGAGGCTATCAGGAAAAATGGCCACTTTAGACAAATCACATTCTTTTAACAGATAACTTGAGCAAGATGGCTGAATAAGGGAACGTCCCGAAACACAAAAAGTGTAACCCAATATCACAGTAATAACTAGCTTAATTTACAGCGAGCATTTTGGTGTATTTGTTTATTGAGAGGTCTTGACAGTGGCTGTCCATGCAGTGTGACCATGTAAAAACATTTAGAACTACTATCTATTTTTTTGCAAGTAGTGAATTTACAGTAGCATCTAGTGACAGTCAGAATAGCAAGTAGTGTTTAAAAATAATTACTATAGTCTAATGTTTAGTGATTCGTCTCTTAAAATTAATAAATAGGGGTCCGCGGTGGTGTAGCGGTCTAAGCATCGGCTTTGTGTCGATGCAGTTGCCCACTGGGGACCGGGGATCGCGCGTCGGTCTCGTCAGATCCGACTATGGCCGGACTCCATGAAGCAGCAATAATTGGCAACGCTGTCTTCGGGAGGGGGCCGAGTCGGCTTGTGTTCGGGTTCGGCCTGGATTCGCCTTGTCACGAAAGTGGCGAGGTGTCTCCTCTGAGACTGCCGGCCAAAGAGATGCAGTTCGAGGGTGGGTGTTTGAAGTAAAATAGGGATCGATTGGCCACTAAACTGGGAGAAAAAGAAATCGGAAATAAATTTAAAATAAATGAAACGGCCTGCCATCGTCTCTCACACATCAGAACACGGCATAACGAAGCGTCAATGTCCAATCAGCTTCTCTTTCGCAATATAATGTTGCCTGTTACCATGGATACGCCACATGCTAATCTAGCGATTTTCTCCAAAAATCATCAATTTTCGCTAATATTCAATAAGAAAGTAGTGCGAAAAGTGATCAATTCGTTAAAACGTTATAATCTCCAAGTGATGAGCAAATAATTTTAACTTTCACTTATTGCACCCCGATTGAGTTTCGTGTTGCTTTGGAACCACATAAATAGCAATCGGGCACCCTTTCGGCTGTTGGGAGAGAGGGTTGCGTCAGGTCATCGCTAGTGGCTCTTAGATAGAAGCTACTGGTACCCGGCAGCTAGTGTCCGATGAGACAAGAAAACATAGAAGTGCGTGCATGTCCCCGCCGCGAGTGGCCCCTAGATAAGTCAGTGGTACCCGGCAGATGCTGCCTGATGAGGGAATGAGAAAGTGCGCGTATGAGTGCGTGAGTGAGTGAGTGTCCCTGCCGGAGGGGCCCTCGACGACTGACGCAGCCCCTGTCCTTTTGATTCTGCCGATGGGAACGCAAATGGTTTTCGGTGTCAGCCTCCTCCTTCGCCGTGGGTCCGTCGACGTCACTGCCAGATGTTCCCGGCTTCGTGAGGCGGCTTCGTGACATCAATAACTGGCCTTTATTTTTTTATATTCTCTCTTGTCTATATTCTGCCATAACCTCTTCATTTGTTCTACTCAGTTAGCTCTTGTCTGTGCTTAGTTTACTTATCTAGTTTTCTTCCTCAAACCACTCTTGTGTTTAGTAGGCAGCCTCTCGTTCCTAGTTTACTAGCTCCCAGATTAGCGATTAGCTCTATTTTATTAAATAAGATTAGCAGTTAGCTCTATCGCATTAGCCTAGCTTAGCAGTTAGCTCTATCATATTTGCAGTCAAAGCAGCCTCGTTAAAACGATGGTGTGTGCCGACTGTTCCGCAGTTACAGATAGGTGCTACGTCCGTGAGTCCCCCCCCCCAAAAAAACTTTTATTTAAAACAAAGAGGTATACAATTGTTATACAGAGGAAAAAAAACGTTTGAACAGACCAAGAGAGTTCAAAGTCCACTCGATTTAGGTCCTCAGAGTTCAAATAAAATTTACTTTTTTAAGATATCGAAAGTCCCTCCACCCATTATCAGAAACGCTTATCCTGCTCCGAGGGTCGCGGGGATGCCAGTGTCTATTTCCAGCAGTCATTGGGCGGCAGGCGAGGAGGCACCCTGGACAGGCAGTCAGGCCACAACGGGGCCGACACACACCTATGGACAATTTAGTATGGCCGAGTCACCTGACCTACATGTCTTTGGACTGTGGGTGGAAACCGGAGCACCCGCAGGAAACCCACGCAGTGTAACGTGAAGCTGGTGTAGGTGGAGAAGGCCGGCAGCATTAGCAAGGGCTCCGGGATAGCTGGTTAGCTCAGAGAGTCGACGACCAACGAAGTGGGATTTCCACACGGCAACTTTATTCTACAGTACTTAACATCGACCATACAATGCCAGGTCACCACGGCACTAGATTCACTAATCATACATGAGCAGTGGAACATAGATAGCATAACCTGCACAAACTCGTTACTGATGAGAGTCCTCTTTGTGGATGTCGGTCGGAGAACGTAACATGGCGGCTCCGTGTGTACAACTCTCAGCTCTTAGTACAACACACCAAAACAAAAGGGGGGCACCGCCTTGTGGCGCTATTAAGTATTGCAATAATACCACATTTACCAGACTGGCTGTTACAGCAGACACAGCGAGAACATGCAAACCCCACACAGAGGATGACCCGGGAAGACCCCCTAAGGTTACACTACACTGGGGCTCGAACCGAGGAGTTTTTGCTGTGAGGCGACCGCGTAAACCACTGCGCCACCATGCCGCCTGTATTTGACGATAAAAGGTAATTAAAGAGTTTTTGTTGTGAGGCGACCGAGTAAACCACTACGCCACCATGCCGCCTGTTTTTGACGATAAAAGGTAATTAAAAAAAAGGGATGGCCATTATTTTTGTATAAATCATTGAAATAAACTTGTTAAATCTTAATCTATAACCCACTTCATCATAAAGACATTCCATCTAAAGGACACACACACAAATAAAATGAAATAAAATATGGTTTTGCCTATCAGTCTGTATATGTCGAGCGAGCTAGAGAGCTAATAAAGAGAGGGAGCGAGAACAAACGTTTTATTTTTCTCAAGGTTTTGGATCACTGCAATCACGACAGGTTCTTGATCATACAGTCATAACTGTGCACAACAAAATATGAGGCTGATAGGTCCAGCAGTATGCAAGGTAAACTGCTGACTGATACACACACGCGTATCAAACGTATAATCCTCTATGGCCGAGATAATTATTGTAAAGAAGAATAAAAGTGCCTTTTTCTGGACGAAGGGAGCAAAGGAGCATTTTTCTTGTCGAAAAAAATAAACAGTAATTGTCTTCAAAGTGAATTACCGTTGTGTTTTAAGGTTTTCATTCTGTTCGAGGAGTGACGGGCGCAGTCTCACGCGTGGCTTATTTTTCCCACCCGCATTCCATGAAGACACGCCCTACTCTGCCTCTGATTGGCTAGTAATCTGGCCTTCTTTGGTTAGGTTTAGGCAGAGGAATGAGATGCTTAGGGTAAGAATATCAGGGTCAGAGCCAAACCCCTGAATATGTCCTTTCAGAAGAGGGGGGTCTTCTTTCCCATATTGTTACAAACTTACGAGGGTCTCTTTCGTTCCTATAGCGCACATCTGAAAACTCAAATGGCCATTGATGATCACTGAAGTCAGAGGCTATCAGGAAAAATGGCCACTTTAGACAAATCACATTCTTTTAACAGATAACTTGAGCAAGATGGCTGAATAAGGGAACGTCCCGAAACACAAAAAGTGTAACCCAATATCACAGTAATAACTAGCTTAATTTACAGCGAGCATTTTGGTGTATTTGTTTATTGAGAGGTCTTGACAGTGGCTGTCCATGCAGTGTGACCATGTAAAAACATTTAGAACTACTATCTATTTTTTTGCAAGTAGTGAATTTACAGTAGCATCTAGTGACAGTCAGAATAGCAAGTAGTGTTTAAAAATAATTACTATAGTCTAATGTTTAGTGATTCGTCTCTTAAAATTAATAAATAGGGGTCCGCGGTGGTGTAGCGGTCTAAGCATCGGCTTTGTGTCGATGCAGTTGCCCACTGGGGACCGGGGATCGCGCGTCGGTCTCGTCAGATCCGACTATGGCCGGACTCCATGAAGCAGCAATAATTGGCAACGCTGTCTTCGGGAGGGGGCCGAGTCGGCTTGTGTTCGGGTTCGGCCTGGATTCGCCTTGTCACGAAAGTGGCGAGGTGTCTCCTCTGAGACTGCCGGCCAAAGAGATGCAGTTCGAGGGTGGGTGTTTGAAGTAAAATAGGGATCGATTGGCCACTAAACTGGGAGAAAAAGAAATCGGAAATAAATTTAAAATAAATGAAACGGCCTGCCATCGTCTCTCACACATCAGAACACGGCATAACGAAGCGTCAATGTCCAATCAGCTTCTCTTTCGCAATATAATGTTGCCTGTTACCATGGATACGCCACATGCTAATCTAGCGATTTTCTCCAAAAATCATCAATTTTCGCTAATATTCAATAAGAAAGTAGTGCGAAAAGTGATCAATTCGTTAAAACGTTATAATCTCCAAGTGATGAGCAAATAATTTTAACTTTCACTTATTGCACCCCGATTGAGTTTCGTGTTGCTTTGGAACCACATAAATAGCAATCGGGCACCCTTTCGGCTGTTGGGAGAGAGGGTTGCGTCAGGTCATCGCTAGTGGCTCTTAGATAGAAGCTACTGGTACCCGGCAGCTAGTGTCCGATGAGACAAGAAAACATAGAAGTGCGTGCATGTCCCCGCCGCGAGTGGCCCCTAGATAAGTCAGTGGTACCCGGCAGATGCTGCCTGATGAGGGAATGAGAAAGTGCGCGTATGAGTGCGTGAGTGAGTGAGTGTCCCTGCCGGAGGGGCCCTCGACGACGGACGCAGCCCCTGTCCTTTTGATTCTGCCGATGGGAACGCAAATGGTTTTCGGTGTCAGCCTCCTCCTTCGCCGTGGGTCCGTCGACGTCACTGCCAGATGTTCCCGGCTTCGTGAGGCGGCTTCGTGACATCAATAACTGGCCTTTATTTTTTTATATTCTCTCTTGTCTATATTCTGCCATAACCTCTTCATTTGTTCTACTCAGTTAGCTCTTGTCTGTGCTTAGTTTACTTATCTAGTTTTCTTCCGCAAACCACTCTTGTGTTTAGTAGGCAGCCTCTCGTTCCTAGTTTACTAGCTCCCAGATTAGCGAATAGCTCTATTTTATTAAATAAGATTAGCAGTTAGCTCTATCGCATTAGCCTAGCTTAGCAGTTAGCTCTATCATATTTGCAGTCAAAGCAGCCTCGTTAAAACGATGGTGTGTGCCGACTGTTCCGCAGTTACAGATAGGTGCTACGTCCGTGAGTCCCCCCCCCCAAAAAAAACTTTTATTTAAAACAAAGAGGTATACAATTGTTATACAGAGGAAAAAAAACGTTTGAACAGACCAAGAGAGTTCAAAGTCCACTCGATTTAGGTCCTCAGAGTTCAAATAAAATTTACTTTTTTAAGATATCGAAAGTCCCTCCACCCATTATCAGAAACGCTTATCCTGCTCCGAGGGTCGCGGGGATGCCAGTGTCTATTTCCAGCAGTCATTGGGCGGCAGGCGAGGAGGCACCCTGGACAGGCAGTCAGGCCACAACGGGGCCGACACACACCTATGGACAATTTAGTATGGCCGAGTCACCTGACCTACATGTCTTTGGACTGTGGGTGGAAACCGGAGCACCCGCAGGAAACCCACGCAGTGTAACGTGAAGCTGGTGTAGGTGGAGAAGGCCGGCAGCATTAGCAAGGGCTCCGGGATAGCTGGTTAGCTCAGAGAGTCGACGACCAACGAAGTGGGATTTCCACACGGCAACTTTATTCTACAGTACTTAACATTGACCATACAATGCCAGGTCACCACGGCACTAGATTCACTAATCATACATGAGCAGTGGAACATAGATAGCATAACCTGCACAAACTCGTTACTGATGAGAGTCCTCTTTGTGGATGTCGGTCGGAGAACGTAACATGGCGGCTCCGTGTGTACAACTCTCAGCTCTTAGTACAACACACCAAAACAAAAGGGGGGCACCGCCTTGTGGCGCTATTAAGTATTGCAATAATACCACATTTACCAGACTGGCTGTTACAGCAGACACAGCGAGAACATGCAAACCCCACACAGAGGATGACCCGGGAAGACCCCCTAAGGTTACACTACACTGGGGCTCGAACCGAGGAGTTTTTGTTGTGAGGCGACCGCGTAAACCACTACGCCACCATGCCGCCTGTTTTTGACGATAAAAGGTAATTAAAAAAAAGGGATGGCCATTATTTTTGTATAAATCATTGAAATAAACTTGTTAAATCTTAATCTATAACCCACTTCATCATAAAGACATTCCATCTAAAGGACACACACACAAATAAAATGAAATAAAATATGGTTTTGCCTATCAGTCTGTATATGTCGAGCGAGCTAGAGAGCTAATAAAGAGAGGGAGCGAGAACAAACGTTTTATTTTTCTCAAGGTTTTGGATCACTGCAATCACGACAGGTTCTTGATCATACAGTCATAACTGTGCACAACAAAATATGAGGCTGATAGGTCCAGCAGTATGCAAGGTAAACTGCTGACTGATACACACACGCGTATCAAACGTATAATCCTCTATGGCCGAGATAATTATTGTAAAGAAGAATAAAAGTGCCTTTTTCTGGACGAAGGGAGCAAAGGAGCATTTTTCTTGTCGAAAAAAATAAACAGTAATTGTCTTCAAAGTGAATTACCGTTGTGTTTTAAGGTTTTCATTCTGTTCGAGGAGTGACGGGCGCAGTCTCACGCGTGGCTTATTTTTCTCACCCGCATTCCATGAAGACACGCCCTACTCTGCCTCTGATTGGCTAGTAATCTGGCCTTCTTTGGTTAGGTTTAGGCAGAGGAATGAGATGCTTAGGGTAAGAATATCAGGGTCAGAGCCAAACCCCTGAATATGTCCTTTCAGAAGAGGGGGGTCTTCTTTCCCATATTGTTACAAACTTACGAGGGTCTCTTTCGTTCCTATAGCGCACATCTGAAAACTCAAATGGCCATTGATGATCACTGAAGTCAGAGGCTATCAGGAAAAATGGCCACTTTAGACAAATCACATTCTTTTAACAGATAACTTGAGCAAGATGGCTGAATAAGGGAACGTCCCGAAACACAAAAAGTGTAACCCAATATCACAGTAATAACTAGCTTAATTTACAGCGAGCATTTTGGTGTATTTGTTTATTGAGAGGTCTTGACAGTGGCTGTCCATGCAGTGTGACCATGTAAAAACATTTAGAACTACTATCTATTTTTTTGCAAGTAGTGAATTTACAGTAGCATCTAGTGACAGTCAGAATAGCAAGTAGTGTTTAAAAATAATTACTATAGTCTAATGTTTAGTGATTAGTCTCTTAAAATTAATAAATAGGGGTCCGCGGTGGTGTAGCGGTCTAAGCATCGGCTTTGTGTCGATGCAGTTGCCCACTGGGGACCGGGGATCGCGCGTCGGTCTCGTCAGATCCGACTATGGCCGGACTCCATGAAGCAGCAATAATTGACAACGCTGTCTTCGGGAGGGGGCCGAGTCGGCTTGTGTTCGGGTTCGGCCTGGATTCGCCTTGTCACGAAAGTGGCGAGGTGTCTCCTCTGAGACTGCCGGCCAAAGAGATGCAGTTCGAGGGTGGGTGTTTGAAGTAAAATAGGGATCGATTGGCCACTAAACTGGGAGAAAAAGAAATCGGAAATAAATTTAAAATAAATGAAACGGCCTGCCATCGTCTCTCACACATCAGAACACGGCATAACGAAGCGTCAATGTCCAATCAGCTTCTCTTTCGCAATAGAATGTTGCCTGTTACCATGGATACGCCACATGCTAATCTAGCGATTTTCTCCAAAAATCATCAATTTTCGCTAATATTCAATAAGAAAGTAGTGCGAAAAGTGATCAATTCGTTAAAACGTTATAATCTCCAAGTGATGAGCAAATAATTTTAACTTTCACTTATTGCACCCCGATTGAGTTTCGTGTTGCTTTGGAACCACATAAATAGCAATCGGGCACCCTTTCGGCTGTTGGGAGAGAGGGTTGCGTCAGGTCATCGCTAGTGGCTCTTAGATAGAAGCTAGTGGTACCCGGCAGCTAGTGTCCGATGAGACAAGAAAACATAGAAGTGCGTGCATGTTCCCGCCGCGAGTGGCCCCTAGATAAGTCAGTGGTACCCGGCAGATGCTGCCTGATGAGGGAATGAGAAAGTGCGCGTATGAGTGCGTGCGTGAGTGAGTGAGTGTCCCTGCCGGAGGGGCCCTCGACGACTGACGCAGCCCCTGTCCTTTTGATTCTGCCGATGGGAACGCAAATGGTTTTCGGTGTCAGCCTCCTCCTTCGCCGTGGGTCCGTCGACGTCACTGCCAGATGTTCCCGGCTTCGTGAGGCGGCTTCGTGACATCAATAACTGGCCTTTATTTTTTTATATTCTCTCTTGTCTATATTCTGCCATAACCTCTTCATTTGTTCTACTCAGTTAGCTCTTGTCTGTGCTTAGTTTACTTATCTAGTTTTCTTCCGCAAACCACTCTTGTGTTTAGTAGGCAGCCTCTCGTTCCTAGTTTACTAGCTCCCAGATTAGCGAATAGCTCTATTTTATTAAATAAGATTAGCAGTTAGCTCTATCGCATTAGCCTAGCTTAGCAGTTAGCTCTATCATATTTGCAGTCAAAGCAACCTCGTTAAAACGATGGTGTGTGCCGACTGTTCCACAGTTACAGATAGGTGCTACGTCCGTGAGTCCCCCCCCCCCAAAAAAAACTTTTATTTAAAACAAAGAGGTATACAATTGTTATACAGAGGAAAAAAAACGTTTGAACAGACCAAGAGAGTTCAAAGTCCACTCGATTTAGGTCCTCAGAGTTCAAATAAAATTTACTTTTTTAAGATATCGAAAGTCCCTCCACCCATTATCAGAAACGCTTATCCTGCTCCGAGGGTCGCGGGGATGCCAGTGTCTATTTCCAGCAGTCATTGGGCGGCAGGCGAGGAGGCACCCTGGACAGGCAGTCAGGCCACAACGGGGCCGACACACACCTATGGACAATTTAGTATGGCCAAGTCAACTGACCTACATGTCTTTGGACTGTGGGTGGAAACCGGAGCACCCGCAGGAAACCCACGCAGTGTAACGTGAAGCTGGTGTAGGTGGAGAAGGCCGGCAGCATTAGCAAGGGCTCCGGGATAGCTGGTTAGCTCAGAGAGTCGACGACCAACGAAGTGGGATTTCCACACGGCAACTTTATTCTACAGTACTTAACATTGACCATACAATGCCAGGTCACCACGGCACTAGATTCACTAATCATACATGAGCAGTGGAACATAGATAGCATAACCTGCACAAACTCGTTACTGATGAGAGTCCTCTTTGTGGATGTCGGTCGGAGAACGTAACATGGCGGCTCCGTGTGTACAACTCTCAGCTCTTAGTACAACACACCAAAACAAAAGGGGGGCACCGCCTTGTGGCGCTATTAAGTATTGCAATAATACCACATTTACCAGACTGGCTGTTACAGCAGACACAGCGAGAACATGCAAACCCCACACAGAGGATGACCCGGGAAGACCCCCTAAGGTTACACTACACTGGGGCTCGAACCGAGGAGTTTTTGCTGTGAGGCGACCGCGTAAACCACTGCGCCACCATGCCGCCTGTATTTGACGATAAAAGGTAATTAAAGAGTTTTTGTTGTGAGGCGACCGCGTAAACCACTACGCCACCATGCCGCCTGTTTTTGACGATAAAAGGTAATTAAAAAAAAGGGATGGCCATTATTTTTGTATAAATCATTGAAATAAACTTGTTAAATCTTAATCTATAACCCACTTCATCATAAAGACATTCCATCTAAAGGACACACACACAAATAAAATGAAATAAAATATGGTTTTGCCTATCAGTCTGTATATGTCGAGCGAGCTAGAGAGCTAATAAAGAGAGGGAGCGAGAACAAACGTTTTATTTTTCTCAAGGTTTTGGATCACTGCAATCACGACAGGTTCTTGATCATACAGTCATAACTGTGCACAACAAAATATGAGGCTGATAGGTCCAGCAGTATGCAAGGTAAACTGCTGACTGATACACACACGCGTATCAAACGTATAATCCTCTATGGCCGAGATAATTATTGTAAAGAAGAATAAAAGTGCATTTTTCTGGAGCAAAGGAGCATTTTTCTTGTCGAAAAAAATAAACGGTAATTGTCTTCAAAGTGAATTACCGTTGTGTTTTAAGGTTTTCATTCTGTTCGAGGAGTGACGGGCGCAGTCTCACGCGTGGCTTATTTTTCCCACCCGCATTCCATGAAGACACGCCCTACTCTGCCTCTGATTGGCTAGTAATCTGGCCTTCTTTGGTTAGGTTTAGGCAGAGGAATGAGATGCTTAGGGTAAGAATATCAGGGTCAGAGCCAAACCCCTGAATATGTCCTTTCAGAAGAGGGGGGTCTTCTTTCCCACATTGTTACAAACTTACGAGGGTCTCTTTCGTTCCTATAGCGCACATCTGAAAACTCAAATGGCCATTGATGATCACTGAAGTCAGAGGCTATCAGGAAAAATGGCCACTTTAGACAAATCACATTCTTTTAACAGATAACTTGAGCAAGATGGCTGAATAAGGGAACGTCCCGAAACACAAAAAGTGTAACCCAATATCACAGTAATAACTAGCTTAATTTACAGCGAGCATTTTGGTGTATTTGTTTATTGAGAGGTCTTGACAGTGGCTGTCCATGCAGTGTGACCATGTAAAAACATTTAGAACTACTATCTATTTTTTTGCAAGTAGTGAATTTACAGTAGCATCTAGTGACAGTCAGAATAGCAAGTAGTGTTTAAAAATAATTACTATAGTCTAATGTTTAGTGATTAGTCTCTTAAAATTAATAAATAGGGGTCCGCGGTGGTGTAGCGGTCTAAGCATCGGCTTTGTGTCGATGCAGTTGCCCACTGGGGACCGGGGACCGAGGATCGCGCGTCGGTCTCGTCAGATCCGACTATGGCCGGACTCCATGAAGCAGCAATAATTGGCAACGCTGTCTTCGGGAGGGGGCCGAGTCGGCTTGTGTTCGGGTTCGGCCTGGATTCGCCTTGTCACGAAAGTGGCGAGGTGTCTCCTCTGAGACTGCCGGCCAAAGAGATGCAGTTCGTGGGTGGGTGTTTGAAGTAAAATAGGGATCGATTGGCCACTAAACTGGGAGAAAAAGAAATCGGAAATAAATTTAAAATAAATGAAACGGCCTGCCATCGTCTCTCACACATCAGAACACGGCATAACGAAGCGTCAATGTCCAATCAGCTTCTCTTTCGCAATAGAATGTTGCCTGTTACCATGGATACGCCACATGCTAATCTAGCGATTTTCTCCAAAAATCATCAATTTTCGCTAATATTCAATAAGAAAGTAGTGCGAAAAGTGATCAATTCGTTAAAACGTTATAATCTCCAAGTGATGAGCAAATAATTTTAACTTTCACTTATTGCACCCCGATTGAGTTTCGTGTTGCTTTGGAACCACATAAATAGCAATCGGGCACCCTTTCGGCTGTTGGGAGAGAGGGTTGCGTCAGGTCATCGCTAGTGGCTCTTAGATAGAAGCTAGTGGTACCCGGCAGCTAGTGTCCGATGAGACAAGAAAACATAGAAGTGCGTGCATGTCCCCGCCGCGAGTGGCCCCTAGATAAGCCAGTGGTACCCGGCAGATGCTGCCTGATGAGGGAATGAGAAAGTGCGCGTATGAGTGCGTGAGTGAGTGATTGTCCCTGCCGGAGGGGCCCTCGACGACTGACGCAGCCCCTGTCCTTTTGATTCTGCCGATGGGAACGCAAATGGTTTTCGGTGTCAGCCTCCTCCTTCGCCGTGGGTCCGTCGACGTCACTGCCAGATGTTCCCGGCTTCGTGAGGCGGCTTCGTGACATCAATAACTGGCCTTTATTTTTTTATATTCTCTCTTGTCTATATTCTGCCATAACCTCTTCATTTGTTCTACTCAGTTAGCTCTTGTCTGTGCTTAGTTTACTTATCTAGTTTTCTTCCGCAAACCACTCTTGTGTTTAGTAGGCAGCCTCTCGTTCCTAGTTTACTAGCTCCCAGATTAGCGAATAGCTCTATTTTATTAAATACGATTAGCAGTTAGCTCTATCGCATTAGCCTAGCTTAGCAGTTAGCTCTATCATATTTGCAGTCAAAGCAGCCTCGTTAAAACGATGGTGTGTGCCGACTGTTCCGCAGTTACAGATAGGTGCTACGTCCGTGAGTCCCCCCCCCCCAAAAAAAACTTTTATTTAAAACAAAGAGGTATACAATTGTTATACAGAGGAAAAAAAACGTTTGAACAGACCAAGAGAGTTCAAAGTCCACTCGATTTAGGTCCTCAGAGTTCAAATAAAATTTACTTTTTTAAGATATCGAAAGTCCCTCCACCCATTATCAGAAACGCTTATCCTGCTCCGAGGGTCGCGGGGATGCCAGTGTCTATTTCCAGCAGTCATTGGGCGGCAGGCGAGGAGGCACCCTGGACAGGCAGTCAGGCCACAACGGGGCCGACACACACCTATGGACAATTTAGTATGGCCGAGTCACCTGACCTACATGTCTTTGGACTGTGGGTGGAAACCGGAGCACCCGCAGGAAACCCACGCAGTGTAACGTGAAGCTGGTGTAGGTGGAGAAGGCCGGCAGCATTAGCAAGGGCTCCGGGATAGCTGGTTAGCTCAGAGAGTCGACGACCAACGAAGTGGGATTTCCACACGGCAACTTTATTCTACAGTACTTAACATCGACCATACAATGCCAGGTCACCACGGCACTAGATTCACTAATCATACATGAGCAGTGGAACATAGATAGCATAACCTGCACAAACTCGTTACTGATGAGAGTCCTCTTTGTGGATGTCGGTCGGAGAACGTAACATGGCGGCTCCGTGTGTACAACTCTCAGCTCTTAGTACAACACACCAAAACAAAAGGGGGGCACCGCCTTGTGGCGCTATTAAGTATTGCAATAATACCACATTTACCAGACTGGCTGTTACAGCAGACACAGCGAGAACATGCAAACCCCACACAGAGGATGACCCGGGAAGACCCCCTAAGGTTACACTACACTGGGGCTCGAACCGAGGAGTTTTTGCTGTGAGGCGACCGCGTAAACCACTGCGCCACCATGCCGCCTGTATTTGACGATAAAAGGTAATTAAAGAGTTTTTGTTGTGAGGCGACCGCGTAAACCACTACGCCACCATGCCGCCTGTTTTTGACGATAAAAGGTAATTAAAAAAAAGGGATGGCCATTATTTTTGTATAAATCATTGAAATAAACTTGTTAAATCTTAATCTATAACCCACTTCATCATAAAGACATTCCATCTAAAGGACACACACACAAATAAAATGAAATAAAATATGGTTTTGCCTATCAGTCTGTATATGTCGAGCGAGCTAGAGAGCTAATAAAGAGAGGGAGCGAGAACAAACGTTTTATTTTTCTCAAGGTTTTGGATCACTGCAATCACGACAGGTTCTTGATCATACAGTCATAACTGTGCACAACAAAATATGAGGCTGATAGGTCCAGCAGTATGCAAGGTAAACTGCTGACTGATACACACACGCGTATCAAACGTATAATCCTCTATGGCCGAGATAATTATTGTAAAGAAGAATAAAAGTGCCTTTTTCTGGACGAAGGGAGCAAAGGAGCATTTTTCTTGTCGAAAAAAATAAACAGTAATTGTCTTCAAAGTGAATTACCGTTGTGTTTTAAGGTTTTCATTCTGTTCGAGGAGTGACGGGCGCAGTCTCACGCGTGGCTTATTTTTCCCACCCGCATTCCATGAAGACACGCCCTACTCTGCCTCTGATTGGCTAGTAATCTGGCCTTCTTTGGTTAGGTTTAGGCAGAGGAATGAGATGCTTAGGGTAAGAATATCAGGGTCAGAGCCAAACCCCTGAATATGTCCTTTCAGAAGAGGGGGGTCTTCTTTCCCATATTGTTACAAACTTACGAGGGTCTCTTTCGTTCCTATAGCGCACATCTGAAAACTCAAATGGCCATTGATGATCACTGAAGTCAGAGGCTATCAGGAAAAATGGCCACTTTAGACAAATCACATTCTTTTAACAGATAACTTGAGCAAGATGGCTGAATAAGGGAACGTCCCGAAACACAAAAAGTGTAACCCAATATCACAGTAATAACTAGCTTAATTTACAGCGAGCATTTTGGTGTATTTGTTTATTGAGAGGTCTTGACAGTGGCTGTCCATGCAGTGTGACCATGTAAAAACATTTAGAACTACTATCTATTTTTTTGCAAGTAGTGAATTTACAGTAGCATCTAGTGACAGTCAGAATAGCAAGTAGTGTTTAAAAATAATTACTATAGTCTAATGTTTAGTGATTAGTCTCTTAAAATTAATAAATAGGGGTCCGCGGTGGTGTAGCGGTCTAAGCATCGGCTTTGTGTCGATGCAGTTGCCCACTGGGGACCGGGGATCGCGCGTCGGTCTCGTCAGATCCGACTATGGCCGGACTCCATGAAGCAGCAATAATTGGCAACGCTGTCTTCGGGAGGGGGCCGAGTCGGCTTGTGTTCGGGTTCGGCCTGGATTCGCCTTGTCACGAAAGTGGCGAGGTGTCTCCTCTGAGACTGCCGGCCAAAGAGATGCAGTTCGAGGGTGGGTGTTTGAAGTAAAATAGGGATCGATTGGCCACTAAACTGGGAGAAAAAGAAATCGGAAATAAATTTAAAATAAATGAAACGGCCTGCCATCGTCTCTCACACATCAGAACACGGCATAACGAAGCGTCAATGTCCAATCAGCTTCTCTTTCGCAATAGAATGTTGCCTGTTACCATGGATACGCCACATGCTAATCTAGCGATTTTCTCCAAAAATCATCAATTTTCGCTAATATTCAATAAGAAAGTAGTGCGAAAAGTGATCAATTCGTTAAAACGTTATAATCTCCAAGTGATGAGCAAATAATTTTAACTTTCACTTATTGCACCCCGATTGAGTTTCGTGTTGCTTTGGAACCACATAAATAGCAATCGGGCACCCTTTCGGCTGTTGGGAGAGAGGGTTGCGTCAGGTCATCGCTAGTGGCTCTTAGATAGAAGCTAGTGGTACCCGGCAGCTAGTGTCCGATGAGACAAGAAAACATAGAAGTGCGTGCATGTCCCCGCCGCGAGTGGCCCCTAGATAAGTCAGTGGTACCCGGCAGATGCTGCCTGATGAGGGAATGAGAAAGTGCGCGTATGAGTGCGTGAGTGAGTGTCCCTGCCGGAGGGGCCCTCGACGACCGACGCAGCCCCTGTCCTTTTGATTCTGCCGATGGGAACGCAAATGGTTTTCGGTGTCAGCCTCCTCCTTCGCCGTGGGTCCGTCGACGTCACTGCCAGATGTTCCCGGCTTCGTGAGGCGGCTTCGTGACATCAATAACTGGCCTTTATTTTTTTATATTCTCTCTTGTCTATATTCTGCCATAACCTCTTCATTTGTTCTACTCAGTTAGCTCTTGTCTGTGCTTAGTTTACTTATCTAGTTTTATTCCGCAAACCACTCTTGTGTTTAGTAGGCAGCCTCTCGTTCCTAGTTTACTAGCTCCCAGATCAGCGAATAGCTCTATTTTATTAAATAAGATTAGCAGTTAGCTCTATCGCATTAGCCTAGCTTAGCAGTTAGCTCTATCATATTTGCAGTCAAAGCAGCCTCGTTAAAACGATGGTGTGTGCCGACTGTTCCGCAGTTACAGATAGGTGCTACGTCCGTGAGTCCCCCCCCCCCCAAAAAACTTTTATTTAAAACAAAGAGGTATACAATTGTTATACAGAGGAAAAAAAAACGTTTGAACAGACCAAGAGAGTTCAAAGTCCACTCGATTTAGGTCCTCAGAGTTCAAATAAAATTTACTTTTTTAAGATATCGAAAGTCCCTCCACCCATTATCAGAAACGCTTATCCTGCTCCGAGGGTCGCGGGGATGCCAGTGTCTATTTCCAGCAGTCATTGGGCGGCAGGCGAGGAGGCACCCTGGACAGGCAGTCAGGCCACAACGGGGCCGACACACACCTATGGACAATTTAGTATGGCCAAGTCACCTGACCTACATGTCTTTGGACTGTGGGTGGAAACCGGAGCACCCGCAGGAAACCCACGCAGTGTAACGTGAAGCTGGTGTAGGTGGAGAAGGCCGGCAGCATTAGCAAGGGCTCCGGGATAGCTGGTTAGCTCAGAGAGTCGACGACCAACGAAGTGGGATTTCCACACGGCAACTTTATTCTACAGCACTTAACATTGACCATACAATGCCAGGTCACCACGGCACTAGATTCACTAATCATACATGAGCAGTGGAACATAGATAGCATAACCTGCACAAACTCGTTACTGATGAGAGTCCTCTTTGTGGATGTCGGTCGGAGAACGTAACATGGCGGCTCCGTGTGTACAACTCTCAGCTCTTAGTACAACACACCAAAACAAAAGGGGGGCACCGCCTTGTGGCGCTATTAAGTATTGCAATAATACCACATTTACCAGACTGGCTGTTACAGCAGACACAGCGAGAACATGCAAACCCCACACAGAGGATGACCCGGGAAGACCCCCTAAGGTTACACTACACTGGGGCTCGAACCGAGGAGTTTTTGCTGTGAGGCGACCGCGTAAACCACTGCGCCACCATGCCGCCTGTATTTGACGATAAAAGGTAATTAAAGAGTTTTTGTTGTGAGGCGACCGCGTAAACCACTACGCCACCATGCCGCCTGTTTTTGACGATAAAAGGTAATTAAAAAAAAGGGATGGCCATTATTTTTGTATAAATCATTGAAATAAACTTGTTAAATCTTAATCTATAACCCACTTCATCATAAAGACATTCCATCTAAAGGACACACACACAAATAAAATGAAATAAAATATGGTTTTGCCTATCAGTCTGTATATGTCGAGCGAGCTAGAGAGCTAATAAAGAGAGGGAGCGAGAACAAACGTTTTATTTTTCTCAAGGTTTTGGATCACTGCAATCACGACAGGTTCTTGATCATACAGTCATAACTGTGCACAACAAAATATGAGGCTGATAGGTCCAGCAGTATGCAAGGTAAACTGCTGACTGATACACACACGCGTATCAAACGTATAATCCTCTATGGCCGAGATAATTATTGTAAAGAAGAATAAAAGTGCCTTTTTCTGGACGAAGGGAGCAAAGGAGCATTTTTCTTGTCGAAAAAAATAAACAGTAATTGTCTTCAAAGTGAATTACCGTTGTGTTTTAAGGTTTTCATTCTGTTCGAGGAGTGACGGGCGCAGTCTCACGCGTGGCTTATTTTTCCCACCCGCATTCCATGAAGACACGCCCTACTCTGCCTCTGATTGGCTAGTAATCTGGCCTTCTTTGGTTAGGTTTAGGCAGAGGAATGAGATGCTTAGGGTAAGAATATCAGGGTCAGAGCCAAACCCCTGAATATGTCCTTTCAGAAGAGGGGGGTCTTCTTTCCCATATTGTTACAAACTTACGAGGGTCTCTTTCGTTCCTATAGCGCACATCTGAAAACTCAAATGGCCATTGATGATCACTGAAGTCAGAGGCTATCAGGAAAAATGGCCACTTTAGACAAATCACATTCTTTTAACAGATAACTTGAGCAAGATGGCTGAATAAGGGAACGTCCCGAAACACAAAAAGTGTAACCCAATATCACAGTAATAACTAGCTTAATTTACAGCGAGCATTTTGGTGTATTTGTTTATTGAGAGGTCTTGACAGTGGCTGTCCATGCAGTGTGACCATGTAAAAACATTTAGAACTACTATCTATTTTTTTGCAAGTAGTGAATTTACAGTAGCATCTAGTGACAGTCAGAATAGCAAGTAGTGTTTAAAAATAATTACTATAGTCTAATGTTTAGTGATTAGTCTCTTAAAATTAATAAATAGGGGTCCGCGGTGGTGTAGCGGTCTAAGCATCGGCTTTGTGTCGATGCAGTTGCCCAATGGGGACCGGGGATCGCGCGTCGGTCTCGTCAGATCCGACTATGGCCGGACTCCATGAAGCAGCAATAATTGGCAACGCTGTCTTCGGGAGGGGGCCGAGTCGGCTTGTGTTCGGGTTCGGCCTGGATTCGCCTTGTCACGAAAGTGGCGAGGTGTCTCCTCTGAGACTGCCGGCCAAAGAGATGCAGTTCGAGGGTGGGTGTTTGAAGTAAAATAGGGATCGATTGGCCACTAAACTGGGAGAAAAAGAAATCGGAAATAAATTTAAAATAAATGAAACGGCCTGCCATCGTCTCTCACACATCAGAACACGGCATAACGAAGCGTCAATGTCCAATCAGCTTCTCTTTCGCAATAGAATGTTGCCTGTTACCATGGATACGCCACATGCTAATCTAGCGATTTTCTCCAAAAATCATCAATTTTCGCTAATATTCAATAAGAAAGTAGTGCGAAAAGTGATCAATTCGTTAAAACGTTATAATCTCCAAGTGATGAGCAAATAATTTTAACTTTCACTTATTGCACCCCGATTGAGTTTCGTGTTGCTTTGGAACCACATAAATAGCAATCGGGCACCCTTTCGGCTGATGGGAGAGAGGGTTGCGTCAGGTCATCGCTAGTGGCTCTTAGATAGAAGCTAGTGGTACCCGGCAGCTAGTGTCCGATGAGACAAGAAAACATAGAAGTGCGTGCATGTCCCCGCCGCGAGTGGCCCCTAGATAAGTCAGTGGTACCCGGCAGATGCTGCCTGATGAGGGAATGAGAAAGTGCGCGTATGAGTGCGTGAGTGAGTGAGTGAGTGTCCCTGCCGGAGGGGCCCTCGACGACTGACGCAGCCCCTGTCCTTTTGATTCTGCCGATGGGAACGCAAATGGTTTTCGGTGTCAGCCTCCTCCTTCGCCGTGGGTCCGTCGACGTCACTGCCAGATGCTCCCGGCTTCGTGAGGCGGCTTCGTGACATCAATAACTGGCCTTTATTTTTTTATATTCTCTCTTGTCTATATTCTGCCATAACCTCTTCATTTGTTCTACTCAGTTAGCTCTTGTCTGTGCTTAGTTTACTTATCTAGTTTTCTTCCGCAAACCACTCTTGTGTTTAGTAGGCAGCCTCTCGTTCCTAGTTTACTAGCTCCCAGATTAGCGAATAGCTCTATTTTATTAAATAAGATTAGCAGTTAGCTCTATCGCATTAGCCTAGCTTAGCAGTTAGCTCTATCATATTTGCAGTCAAAGCAGCCTCGTTAAAACGATGGTGTGTGCCGACTGTTCCGCAGTTACAGATAGGTGCTACGTCCGTGAGTCCCCCCCCCCCAAAAAACTTTTATTTAAAACAAAGAGGTATACAATTGTTATACAGAGGAAAAAAAACGTTTGAACAGACCAAGAGAGTTCAAAGTCCACTCGATTTAGGTCCTCAGAGTTCAAATAAAATTTACTTTTTTAAGATATCGAAAGTCCCTCCACCCATTATCAGAAACGCTTATCCTGCTCCGAGGGTCGCGGGGATGCCAGTGTCTATTTCCAGCAGTCATTGGGCGGCAGGCGAGGAGGCACCCTGGACAGGCAGTCAGGCCACAACGGGGCCGACACACACCTATGGACAATTTAGTATGGCCGAGTCACCTGACCTACATGTCTTTGGACTGTGGGTGGAAACCGGAGCACCCGCAGGAAACCCACGCAGTGTAACGTGAAGCTGGTGTAGGTGGAGAAGGCCGGCAGCATTAGCAAGGGCTCCGGGATAGCTGGTTAGCTCAGAGAGTCGACGACCAACGAAGTGGGATTTCCACACGGCAACTTTATTCTACAGTACTTAACATCGACCATACAATGCCAGGTCACCACGGCACTAGATTCACTAATCATACATGAGCAGTGGAACATAGATAGCATAATCTGCACAAACTCGTTACTGATGAGAGTCCTCTTTGTGGATGTCGGTCGGAGAACGTAACATGGCGGCTCCGTGTGTACAACTCTCAGCTCTTAGTACAACACACCAAAACAAAAGGGGGGCACCGCCTTGTGGCGCTATTAAGTATTGCAATAATACCACATTTACCAGACTGGCTGTTACAGCAGACACAGCGAGAACATGCAAACCCCACACAGAGGATGACCCGGGAAGACCCCCTAAGGTTACACTACACTGGGGCTCGATCCGAGGAGTTTTTGCTGTGAGGCGACCGCGTAAACCACTGCGCCACCATGCCGCCTGTATTTGACGATAAAAGGTAATTAAAGAGTTTTTGTTGTGAGGCGACCGCGTAAACCACTACGCCACCATGCCGCCTGTTTTTGACGATAAAAGGTAATTAAAAAAAAGGGATGGCCATTATTTTTGTATAAATCATTGAAATAAACTTGTTAAATCTTAATCTATAACCTACTTCATCATAAAGACATTCCATCTAAAGGACACACACACAAATAAAATGAAATAAAATATGGTTTTGCCTATCAGTCTGTATATGTCGAGCGAGCTAGAGAGCTAATAAAGAGAGGGAGCGAGAACAAACGTTTTATTTTTCTCAAGGTTTTGGATCACTGCAATCACGACAGGTTCTTGATCATACAGTCATAACTGTGCACAACAAAATATGAGGCTGATAGGTCCAGCAGTATGCAAGGTAAACTGCTGACTGATACACACACGCGTATCAAACGTATAATCCTCTATGGCCGAGATAATTATTGTAAAGAAGAATAAAAGTGCATTTTTCTGGACGAAGGGAGCAAAGGAGCATTTTTCTTGTCGAAAAAAATAAACAGTAATTGTCTTCAAAGTGAATTACCGTTGTGTTTTAAGGTTTTCATTCTGTTCGAGGAGTGACGGGCGCAGTCTCACGCGTGGCTTATTTTTCCCACCCGCATTCCATGAAGACACGCCCTACTCTGCCTCTGATTGGCTAGTAATCTGGCCTTCTTTGGTTAGGTTTAGGCAGAGGAATGAGATGCTTAGGGTAAGAATATCAGGGTCAGAGCCAAACCCCTGAATATGTCCTTTCAGAAGAGGGGGGTCTTCTTTCCCACATTGTTACAAACTTACGAGGGTCTCTTTCGTTCCTATAGCGCACATCTGAAAACTCAAATGGCCATTGATGATCACTGAAGTCAGAGGCTATCAGGAAAAATGGCCACTTTAGACAAATCACATTCTTTTAACAGATAACTTGAGCAAGATGGCTGAATAAGGGAACGTCCCGAAACACACAAAGTGTAACCCAATATCACAGTAATAACTAGCTTAATTTACAGCGAGCATTTTGGTGTATTTGTTTATTGAGAGGTCTTGACAGTGGCTGTCCATGCAGTGTGACCATGTAAAAACATTTACAACTACTATCTATTTTTTTGCAAGTAGTGAATTTACAGTAGCATCTAGTGACAGTCAGAATAGCAAGTAGTGTTTAAAAATAATTACTATAGTCTAATGTTTAGTGATTAGTCTCTTAAAATTAATAAATAGGGGTCCGCGGTGGTGTAGCGGTCTAAGCATCGGCTTTGTGTCGATGCAGTTGCCCACTGGGGACCGGAGATCGCGCGTCGGTCTCGTCAGATCCGACTATGGCCGGACTCCATGAAGCAGCAATAATTGGCAACGCTGTCTTCGGGAGGGGGCGGAGTCGGCTTGTGTTCGGGTTCGGCCTGGATTCGCCTTGTCACGAAAGTGGCGTGGTGTCTCCTCTGAGACTGCCGGCCAAAGAGATGCAGTTCGAGGGTGGGTGTTTGAAGTAAAATAGGGATCGATTGGCCACTAAACTGGGAGAAAAAGAAATCGGAAATAAATTTAAAATAAATGAAACGGCCTGCCATCGTCTCTCACACATCAGAAAACGGCATAACGAAGCGTCAATGTCCAATCAGCTTCTCTTTCGCAATAGAATGTTGCCTGTTACCATGGATACGCCACATGCTAATCTAGCGATTTTCTCCAAAAATCATCAATTTTCGCTAATATTCAATAAGAAAGTAGTGCGAAAAGTGATCAATTCGTTAAAACGTTATAATCTCCAAGTGATGAGCAAATAATTTTAACTTTCACTTATTGCACCCCGATTGAGTTTCGTGTTGCTTTGGAACCACATAAATAGCAATCGGGCACCCTTTCGGCTGTTGGGAGAGAGGGTTGCGTCAGGTCATCGCTAGTGGCTCTTAGATAGAAGCTAGTGGTACCCGGCAGCTAGTGTCCGATGAGACAAGAAAACATAGAAGTGCGTGCATGTCCCCGCCGCGAGTGGCCCCTAGATAAGTCAGTGGTACCCGGCAGATGCTGCCTGATGAGGGAATGAGAAAGTGCGCGTATGAGTGCGTGAGTGAGTGAGTGAGTGAGTGAGTGTCCCTGCCGGAGGGGCCCTCGACGACTGACGCAGCCCCTGTCCTTTTGATTCTGCCGATGGGAACGCAAATGGTTTTCGGTGTCAGCCTCCTCCTTCGCCGTGGGTCCGTCGACGTCACTGCCAGATGCTCCCGGCTTCGTGAGGCGGCTTCGTGACATCAATAACTGGCCTTTATTTTTTTATATTCTCTCTTGTCTATATTCTGCCATAACCTCTTCATTTGTTCTACTCAGTTAGCTCTTGTCTGTGCTTAGTTTACTTATCTAGTTTTATTCCGCAAACCACTCTTGTGTTTAGTAGGCAGCCTCTCGTTCCTAGTTTACTAGCTCCCAGATTAGCGAATAGCTCTATTTTATTAAATAAGATTAGCAGTTAGCTCTATCGCATTAGCCTAGCTTAGCAGTTAGCTCTATCATATTTGCAGTCAAAGCAACCTCGTTAAAACGATGGTGTGTGCCGACTGTTCCACAGTTACAGATAGGTGCTACGTCCGTGAGTCCCCCCCCCCCAAAAAAACTTTTATTTAAAACAAAGAGGTATACAATTGTTATACAGAGGAAAAAAAACGTTTGAACAGACCAAGAGAGTTCAAAGTCCACTCGATTTAGGTCCTCAGAGTTCAAATAAAATTTACTTTTTTAAGATATCGAAAGTCCCTCCACCCATTATCAGAAACGCTTATCCTGCTCCGAGGGTCGCGGGGATGCCAGTGTCTATTTCCAGCAGTCATTGAGCGGCAGGCGAGGAGGCACCCTGGACAGGCAGTCATGCCACAACGGGGCCGACACACACCTATGGACAATTTAGTATGGCCGAGTCACCGGACCTACATGTCTTTGGACTGTGGGTGGAAACCGGAGCACCCGCAGGAAACCCACGCAGTGTAACGTGAAGCTGGTGTAGGTGGAGAAGGCCGGCAGCATTAGCAAGGGCTCCGGGATAGCTGGTTAGCTCAGAGAGTCGACGACCAACGAAGTGGGATTTCCACACGGCAACTTTATTCTACAGTACTTAACATCGACCATACAATGCCAGGTCACCACGGCACTATATTCACTAATCATACATGAGCAGTGGAACATAGATAGCATAACCTGCACAAACTCGTTACTGATGAGAGTCCTCTTTGTGGATGTCGGTCGGAGAACGTAACATGGCGGCTCCGTGTGTACAACTCTCAGCTCTTAGTACAACACACCAAAACAAAAGGGGGGCACCGCCTTGTGGCGCTATTAAGTATTGCAATAATACCACATTTACCAGACTGGCTGTTACAGCAGACACAGCGAGAACATGCAAACCCCACACAGAGGATGACCCGGGACGACCCCCTAAGGTTACACTACACTGGGGCTCGAACCGAGGAGTTTTTGCTGTGAGGCGACCGCGTAAACCACTGCGCCACCATGCCGCCTGTATTTGACGATAAAAGGTAATTAAAGAGTTTTTGTTGTGAGGCGACCGCGTAAACCACTACGCCACCATGCCGCCTGTTTTTGACGATAAAAGGTAATTAAAAAAAAGGGATGGCCATTATTTTTGTATAAATCATTGAAATAAACTTGTTAAATCTTAATCTATAACCCACTTCATCATAAAGACATTCCATCTAAAGGACACACACACAAATAAAATGAAATAAAATATGGTTTTGCCTATCAGTCTGTATATGTCGAGCGAGCTAGAGAGCTAATAAAGAGAGGGAGCGAGAACAAACGTTTTATTTTTCTCAAGGTTTTGGATCACTGCAATCACGACAGGTTCTTGATCATACAGTCATAACTGTGCACAACAAAATATGAGGCTGATAGGTCCAGCAGTATGCAAGGTAAACTGCTGACTGATACACACACGCGTATCAAACGTATAATCCTCTATGGCCGAGATAATTATTGTAAAGAAGAATAAAAGTGCATTTTTCTGGAGCAAAGGAGCATTTTTCTTGTCGAAAAAAATAAACGGTAATTGTCTTCAAAGTGAATTACCGTTGTGTTTTAAGGTTTTCATTCTGTTCGAGGAGTGACGGGCGCAGTCTCACGCGTGGCTTATTTTTCCCACCCGCATTCCATGAAGACACGCCCTACTCTGCCTCTGATTGGCTAGTAATCTGGCCTTCTTTGGTTAGGTTTAGGCAGAGGAATGAGGTGCTTAGGGTAAGAATATCAGGGTCAGAGCCAAACCCCTGAATATGTCCTTTCAGAAGAGGGGGGTCTTCTTTCCCACATTGTTACAAACTTACGAGGGTCTCTTTCGTTCCTATAGGGCACATCTGAAAACTCAAATGGCCATTGATGATCACTGAAGTCAGAGGCTATCAGGAAAAATGGCCACTTTAGACAAATCACATTCTTTTAACAGATAACTTGAGCAAGATGGCTGAATAAGGGACCGTCCCGAAACACACAAAGTGTAACCCAATATCACAGTAATAGCTAGCTTAATTTACAGCGAGCATTTTGGTGTATTTGTTTATTGAGAGGTCTTGACAGTGGCTGTCCATGCAGTGTGACCATGTAAAAACATTTAGAACTACTATCTATTTTTTTGCAAGTAGTGAATTTACAGTAGCATCTAGTGACAGTCAGAATAGCAAGTAGTGTTTAAAAATAATTACTATAGTCTAATGTTTAGTGATTAGTCTCTTAAAATTAATAAATAGGGGTCCGCGGTGGTGTAGCGGTCTAAGCATCGGCTTTGTGTCGATGCAGTTGCCCACTGGGGACCGGAGATCGCGCGTCGGTCTCGTCAGATCCGACTATGGCCGGACTCCATGAAGCAGCAATAATTGGCAACGCTGTCTTCGGGAGGGGGCGGAGTCGGCTTGTGTTCGGGTTCGGTCTGGATTCGCCTTGTCACGAAAGTGGCGTGGTGTCTCCTCTGAGACTGCCGGCCAAAGAGATGCAGTTCGAGGGTGGGTGTTTGAAGTAAAATAGAGATCGATTGGCCACTAAACTGGGAGAAAAAGAAATCGGAAATAAATTTAAAATAAATGAAACGGCCTGCCATCGTCTCTCACACATCAGAACACGGCATAACGAAGCGTCAATGTCCAATCAGCTTCTCTTTCGCAATAGAATGTTGCCTGTTACCATGGATACGCCACATGCTAATCTAGCGATTTTCTCCAAAAATCATCAATTTTCGCTAATATTCAATAAGAAAGTAGTGCGAAAAGTGATCAATTCGTTAAAACGTTATAATCTCCAAGTGATGAGCAAATAATTTTAACTTTCACTTATTGCACCCCGATTGAGTTTCGTGTTGCTTTGGAACCACATAAATAGCAATCGGGCACCCTTTCGGCTGTTGGGAGAGAGGGTTGCGTCAGGTCATCGCTAGTGGCTCTTAGATAGAAGCTACTGGTACCCGGCAGCTAGTGTCCGATGAGACAAGAAAACATAGAAGTGCGTGCATGTCCCCGCCGCGAGTGGCCCCTAGATAAGTCAGTGGTACCCGGCAGATGCTGCCTGATGAGGGAATGAGAAAGTGCGCGTATGAGTGCGTGAGTGAGTGTCCCTGCCGGAGGAGCCCTCGACGACTGACGTAGCCCCTGTCCTTTTGATTCTGCCGATGGGAACGCAAATGGTTTTCGGTGTCAGCCTCCTCCTTCGCCGTGGGTCCGTCGACGTCACTGCCAGATGTTCCCGGCTTCGTGAGGCGGCTTCGTGACATCAATAACTGGCCTTTATTTTTTTATATTCTCTCTTGTCTATATTCTGCCATAACCTCTTCATTTGTTCTACTCAGTTAGCTCTTGTCTGTGCTTAGTTTACTTATCTAGTTTTCTTTCTCAAACCACTCTTGTGTTTAGTAGGCAGCCTCTCGTTCCTAGTTTACTAGCTCCCAGATTAGCGAATAGCTCTATTTTATTAAATAAGATTAGCAGTTAGCTCTATCGCATTAGCCTAGCTTAGCAGTTAGCTCTATCATATTTGCAGTCAAAGCAACCTCGTTAAAACGATGGTGTGTGCCGACTGTTCCACAGTTACAGATAGGTGCTACGTCCGTGAGTCCCCCCCCCCCCCAAAAAAAACTTTTATTTAAAACAAAGAGGTATACAATTGTTATACAGAGGAAAAAAAACGTTTGAACAGACCAAGAGAGTTCAAAGTCCACTCGATTTAGGTCCTCAGAGTTCAAATAAAATTTACTTTTTTAAGATATCGAAAGTCCCTCCACCCATTATCAGAAACGCTTATCCTGCTCCGAGGGTCGCGGGGATGCCAGTGTCTATTTCCAGCAGTCATTGAGCGGCAGGCGAGGAGGCACCCTGGACAGGCAGTCAGGCCACAACGGGGCCGACACACACCTATGGACAATTTAGTATGGCCGAGTCACCTGACCTACATGTCTTTGGACTGTGGGTGGAAACCGGAGCACCCGCAGGAAACCCACGCAGTGTAACGTGAAGCTGGTGTAGGTGGAGAAGGCCGGCAGCATTAGCAAGGGCTCCGGGATAGCTGGTTAGCTCAGAGAGTCGACAGACAACGAAGTGGGATTTCCACACGGCAACTTTATTCTACAGTACTTAACATCGACCATACAATGCCAGGTCACCACGGCACTAGATTCACTAATCATACATGAGCAGTGGAACATAGATAGCATAACCTGCACAAACTCGTTACTGATGAGAGTCCTCTTTGTGGATGTCGGTCGGAGAACGTAACATGGCGGCTCCGTGTGTACAACTCTCAGCTCTTAGTACAACACACCAAAACAAAAGGGGGGCACCGCCTTGTGGCGCTATTAAGTATTGCAATAATACCACATTTACCAGACTGGCTGTTACAGCAGACACAGCGAGAACATGCAAACCCCACACAGAGGATGACCCGGGACGACCCCCTAAGGTTACACTACACTGGGGCTCGAACCGAGGAGTTTTTGCTGTGAGGCGACCACGTAAACCACTGCGCCACCATGCCGCCTGTATTTGACGATAAAAGGTAATTAAAGAGTTTTTGTTGTGAGGCGACCGCGTAAACCACTACGCCACCATGCCGCCTGTTTTTGACGATAAAAGGTAATTAAAAAAAAGGGATGGCCATTATTTTTGTATAAATCATTGAAATAAACTTGTTAAATCTTAATCTATAACCCACTTCATCATAAAGACATTCCATCTAAAGGACACACACACAAATAAAATGAAATAAAATATGGTTTTGCCTATCAGTCTGTATATGTCGAGCGAGCTAGAGAGCTAATAAAGAGAGGGAGCGAGAACAAACGTTTTATTTTTCTCAAGGTTTTGGATCACTGCAATCACGACAGGTTCTTGATCATACAGTCATAACTGTGCACAACAAAATATGAGGCTGATAGGTCCAGCAGTATGCAAGGTAAACTGCTGACTGATACACACACGCGTATCAAACGTATAATCCTCTATGGCCGAGATAATTATTGTAAAGAAGAATAAAAGTGCATTTTTCTGGACGAAGGGAGCAAAGGAGCATTTTTCTTGTCGAAAAAAATAAACAGTAATTGTCTTCAAAGTGAATTACCGTTGTGTTTTAAGGTTTTCATTCTGTTCGAGGAGTGACGGGCGCAGTCTCACGCGTGGCTTATTTTTCCCACCCGCATTCCATGAAGACACGCCCTACTCTGCCTCTGATTGGCTAGTAATCTGGCCTTCTTTGGTTAGGTTTAGGCAGAGGAATGAGATGCTTAGGGTAAGAATATCAGGGTCAGAGCCAAACCCCTGAATATGTCCTTTCAGAAGAGGGGGGTCTTCTTTCCCACATTGTTACAAACTTACGAGGGTCTCTTTCGTTCCTATAGGGCACATCTGAAAACTCAAATGGCCATTGATGATCACTGAAGTCAGAGGCTATCAGGAAAAATGGCCACTTTAGACAAATCACATTCTTTTAACAGATAACTTGAGCAAGATGGCTGAATAAGGGAACGTCCCGAAACACACAAAGTGTAACCCAATATCACAGTAATAGCTAGCTTAATTTACAGCGAGCATTTTGGTGTATTTGTTTATTGAGAGGTCTTGACAGTGGCTGTCCATGCAGTGTGACCATGTAAAAACATTTAGAACTACTATCTATTTTTTTGCAAGTAGTGAATTTACAGTAGCATCTAGTGACAGTCAGAATAGCAAGTAGTGTTTAAAAATAATTACTATAGTCTAATGTTTAGTGATTAGTCTCTTAAAATTAATAAATAGGGGTCCGCGGTGGTGTAGCGGTCTAAGCATCGGCTTTGTGTCGATGCAGTTGCCCACTGGGGACCGGAGATCGCGCGTCGGTCTCGTCAGATCCGACTATGGCCGGACTCCATGAAGCAGCAATAATTGGCAACGCTGTCTTCGGGAGGGGGCGGAGTCGGCTTGTGTTCGGGTTCGGTCTGGATTCGCCTTGTCACGAAAGTGGCGTGGTGTCTCCTCTGAGACTGCCGGCCAAAGAGATGCAGTTCGAGGGTGGGTGTTTGAAGTAAAATAGAGATCGATTGGCCACTAAACTGGGAGAAAAAGAAATCGGAAATAAATTTAAAATAAATGAAACGGCCTGCCATCGTCTCTCACACATCAGAACACGGCATAACGAAGCGTCAATGTCCAATCAGCTTCTCTTTCGCAATAGAATGTTGCCTGTTACCATGGATACGCCACATGCTAATCTAGCGATTTTCTCCAAAAATCATCAATTTTCGCTAATATTCAATAAGAAAGTAGTGCGAAAAGTGATCAATTCGTTAAAACGTTATAATCTCCAAGTGATGAGCAAATAATTTTAACTTTCACTTATTGCACCCCGATTGAGTTTCGTGTTGCTTTGGAACCACATAAATAGCAATCGGGCACCCTTTCGGCTGTTGGGAGAGAGGGTTGCGTCAGGTCATCGCTAGTGGCTCTTAGATAGAAGCTAGTGGTACCCGGCAGCTACTGTCCGATGAGACAAGAAAACATAGAAGTGCGTGCATGTCCCCGCCGCGAGTGGCCCCTAGATAAGTCAGTGGTACCCGGCAGATGCTGCCTGATGAGGGAATGAGAAAGTGCGCGTATGAGTGCGTGAGTGAGTGAGTGTCCCTGCCGGAGGAGCCCTCGACGACTGACGTAGCCCCTGTCCTTTTGATTCTGCCGATGGGAACGCAAATGGTTTTCGGTGTCAGCCTCCTCCTTCGCCGTGGGTCCGTCGACGTCACTGCCAGATGTTCCCGGCTTCGTGAGGCGGCTTCGTGACATCAATAACTGGCCTTTATTTTTTTATATTCTCTCTTGTCTATATTCTGCCATAACCTCTTCATTTGTTCTACTCAGTTAGCTCTTGTCTGTGCTTAGTTTACTTATCTAGTTTTCTTCCGCAAACCACTCTTGTGTTTAGTAGGCAGCCTCTCGTTCCTAGTTTACTAGCTCCCAGATTAGCGAATAGCTCTATTTTATTAAATAAGATTAGCAGTTAGCTCTATCGCATTAGCCTAGCTTAGCAGTTAGCTCTATCATATTTGCAGTCAAAGCAACCTCGTTAAAACGATGGTGTGTGCCGACTGTTCCACAGTTACAGATAGGTGCTACGTCCGTGAGTCCCCCCCCCCCCCCAAAAAAAACTTTTATTTAAAACAAAGAGGTATACAATTGTTATACAGAGGAAAAAAAACGTTTGAACAGACCAAGAGAGTTCAAAGTCCACTCGATTTAGGTCCTCAGAGTTCAAATAAAATTTACTTTTTTAAGATATCGAAAGTCCCTCCACCCATTATCAGAAACGCTTATCCTGCTCCGAGGGTCGCGGGGATGCCAGTGTCTATTTCCAGCAGTCATTGAGCGGCAGGCGAGGAGGCACCCTGGACAGGCAGTCAGGCCACAACGGGGCCGACACACACCTATGGACAATTTAGTATGGCCGAGTCACCTGACCTACATGTCTTTGGACTGTGGGTGGAAACCGGAGCACCCGCAGGAAACCCACGCAGTGTAACGTGAAGCTGGTGTAGGTGGAGAAGGCCGGCAGCATTAGCAAGGGCTCCGGGATAGCTGGTTAGCTCAGAGAGTCGACAGACAACGAAGTGGGATTTCCACACGGCAACTTTATTCTACAGTACTTAACATCGACCATACAATGCCAGGTCACCACGGCACTAGATTCACTAATCATACATGAGCAGTGGAACATAGATAGCATAACCTGCACAAACTCGTTACTGATGAGAGTCCTCTTTGTGGATGTCGGTCGGAGAACGTAACATGGCGGCTCCGTGTGTACAACTCTCAGCTCTTAGTACAACACACCAAAACAAAAGGGGGGCACCGCCTTGTGGCGCTATTAAGTATTGCAATAATACCACATTTACCAGACTGGCTGTTACAGCAGACACAGCGAGAACATGCAAACCCCACACAGAGGATGACCCGGGACGACCCCCTAAGGTTACACTACACTGGGGCTCGAACCGAGGAGTTTTTGCTGTGAGGCGACCACGTAAACCACTGCGCCACCATGCCGCCTGTATTTGACGATAAAAGGTAATTAAAGAGTTTTTGTTGTGAGGCGACCGCGTAAACCACTACGCCACCATGCCGCCTGTTTTTGACGATAAAAGGTAATTAAAAAAAGGGATGGCCATTATTTTTGTATAAATCATTGAAATAAACTTGTTAAATCTTAATCTATAACCCACTTCATCATAAAGACATTCCATCTAAAGGACACACACACAAATAAAATGAAATAAAATATGGTTTTGCCTATCAGTCTGTATATGTCGAGCGAGCTAGAGAGCTAATAAAGAGAGGGAGCGAGAACAAACGTTTTATTTTTCTCAAGGTTTTGGATCACTGCAATCACGACAGGTTCTTGATCATACAGTCATAACTGTGCACAACAAAATATGAGGCTGATAGGTCCAGCAGTATGCAAGGTAAACTGCTGACTGATAGACACACGCGTATCAAACGTATAATCCTCTATGGCCGAGATAATTATTGTAAAGAAGAATAAAAGTGCATTTTTCTGGACGAAGGGAGCAAAGGAGCATTTTTCTTGTCGAAAAAAATAAACAGTAATTGTCTTCAAAGTGAATTACCGTTGTGTTTTAAGGTTTTCATTCTGTTCGAGGAGTGACGGGCGCAGTCTCACGCGTGGCTTATTTTTCCCACCCGCATTCCATGAAGACACGCCCTACTCTGCCTCTGATGGCTAGTAATCTGGCCTTCTTTGGTTAGGTTTAGGCAGAGGAATGAGATGCTTAGGGTAAGAATATCAGGGTCAGAGCCAAACCCCTGAATATGTCCTTTCAGAAGAGGGGGGTCTTCTTTCCCACATTGTTACAAACTTACGAGGGTCTCTTTCGTTCCTATAGGGCACATCTGAAAACTCAAATGGCCATTGATGATCACTGAAGTCAGAGGCTATCAGGAAAAATGGCCACTTTAGACAAATCACATTCTTTTAACAGATAACTTGAGCAAGATGGCTGAATAAGGGAACGTCCCGAAACACACAAAGTGTAACCCAATATCACAGTAATAGCTAGCTTAATTTACAGCGAGCATTTTGGTGTATTTGTTTATTGAGAGGTCTTGACAGTGGCTGTCCATGCAGTGTGACCATGTAAAAACATTTAGAACTACTATCTATTTTTTTGCAAGTAGTGAATTTACAGTAGCATCTAGTGACAGTCAGAATAGCAAGTAGTGTTTAAAAATAATTACTATAGTCTAATGTTTAGTGATTAGTCTCTTAAAATTAATAAATAGGGGTCCGCGGTGGTGTAGCGGTCTAAGCATCGGCTTTGTGTCGATGCAGTTGCCCACTGGGGACCGGAGATCGCGCGTCGGTCTCGTCAGATCCGACTATGGCCGGACTCCATGAAGCAGCAATAATTGGCAACGCTGTCTTCGGGAGGGGGCGGAGTCGGCTTGTGTTCGGGTTCGGCCTGGATTCGCCTTGTCACGAAAGTGGCGTGGTGTCTCCTCTGAGACTGCCGGCCAAAGAGATGCAGTTCGAGGGTGGGTGTTTGAAGTAAAATAGGGATCGATTGGCCACTAAACTGGGAGAAAAAGAAATCGGAAATAAATTTAAAATAAATGAAACGGCCTGCCATCGTCTCTCACACATCAGAACACGGCATAACGAAGCGTCAATGTCCAATCAGCTTCTCTTTCGCAATAGAATGTTGCCTGTTACCATGGATACGCCACATGCTAATCTAGCGATTTTCTCCAAAAATCATCAATTTTCGCTAATATTCAATAAGAAAGTAGTGCGAAAAGTGATCAATTCGTTAAAACGTTATAATCTCCAAGTGATGAGCAAATAATTTTAACTTTCACTTATTGCACCCCGATTGAGTTTCGTGTTGCTTTGGAACCACATAAATAGCAATCGGGCACCCTTTCGGCTGTTGGGAGAGAGGGTTGCGTCAGGTCATCGCTAGTGGCTCTTAGATAGAAGCTAGTGGTACCCGGCAGCTAGTGTCCGATGAGACAAGAAAACATAGAAGTGCGTGCATGTCCCCGCCGCGAGTGGCCCCCAGATAAGTCAGTGGTACCCGGCAGATGCTGCCTGATGAGGGAATGAGAAAGTGCGCGTATGAGTGCGTGAGTGAGTGAGTGTCCCTGCCGGAGGGGCCCTCGACGACTGACGTAGCCCCTGTCCCTTTGATTCTGCCGATGGGAACGCAAATGGTTTTCGGTGTCAGCCTCCTCCTTCGCCGTGGGTCCGTCGACGTCACTGCCAGATGTTCCCGGCTTCGTGAGGCGGCTTCGTGACATCAATAACTGGCCTTTATTTTTTTATATTCTCTCTTGTCTATATTCTGCCATAACCTCTTCATTTGTTCTACTCAGTTAGCTCTTGTCTGTGCTTAGTTTACTTATCTAGTTTTCTTTCTCAAACCACTCTTGTGTTTAGTAGGCAGCCTCTCGTTCCTAGTTTACTAGCTCCCAGATTAGCGAATAGCTCTATTTTATTAAATAAGATTAGCAGTTAGCTCTATCGCATTAGCCTAGCTTAGCAGTTAGCTCTATCATATTTGCAGTCAAAGCAGCCTCGTTAAAACGATGGTGTGTGCCGACTGTTCCGCAGTTACAGATAGGTGCTACGTCCGTGAGTCCCCCCCCCCAAAAAACTTTTATTTAAAACAAAGAGGTATACAATTGTTATACAGAGGAAAAAAAAACGTTTGAATAGACCAAGAGAGTTCAAAGTCCACTCGATTTAGGTCCTCAGAGTTCAAATAAAATTTACTTTTTTAAGATATCGAAAGTCCCTCCACCCATTATCAGAAACGCTTATCCTGCTCCGAGGGTCGCGGGGATGCCAGTGTCTATTTCCAGCAGTCATTGGGCGGCAGGCGAGGAGGCACCCTGGACAGGCAGTCAGGCCACAACGGGGCCGACACACACCTATGGACAATTTAGTATGGCCGAGTCACCTGACCTACATGTCTTTGGACTGTGGGTGGAAACCGGAGCACCCGCAGGAAACCCACGCAGTGTAACGTGAAGCTGGTGTAGGTGGAGAAGGCCGGCAGCATTAGCAAGGGCTCCGGGATAGCTGGTTAGCTCAGAGAGTCGACGACCAACGAAGTGGGATTTCCACACGGCAACTTTATTCTACAGTACTTAACATTGACCATACAATGCCAGGTCACCACGGCACTAGATTCACTAATCATACATGAGCAGTGGAACATAGATAGCATAACCTGCACAAACTCGTTACTGATGAGAGTCCTCTTTGTGGATGTCGGTCGGAGAACGTAACATGGCGGCTCCGTGTGTACAACTCTCAGCTCTTAGTACAACACACCAAAACAAAAGGGGGGCACCGCCTTGTGGCGCTATTAAGTATTGCAATAATACCACATTTACCAGACTGGCTGTTACAGCAGACACAGCGAGAACATGCAAACCCCACACAGAGGATGACCCGGGAAGACCCCCTAAGGTTACACTACACTGGGGCTCGAACCGAGGAGTTTTTGCTGTGAGGCGACCGCGTAAACCACTGCGCCACCATGCCGCCTGTATTTGACGATAAAAGGTAATTAAAGAGTTTTTGTTGTGAGGCGACCGCGTAAACCACTACGCCACCATGCCGCCTGTATTTGACGATAAAAGGTAATTAAAAAAAAGGGATGGCCATTATTTTTGTATAAATCATTGAAATAAACTTGTTAAATCTTAATCTATAACCTACTTCATCATAAAGACATTCCATCTAAAGGACACACACACAAATAAAATGAAATAAAATATGGTTTTGCCTATCAGTCTGTATATGTCGAGCGAGCTAGAGAGCTAATAAAGAGAGGGAGCGAGAACAAACGTTTTATTTTTCTCAAGGTTTTGGATCACTGCAATCACGACAGGTTCTTGATCATACAGTCATAACTGTGCACAACAAAATATGAGGCTGATAGGTCCAGCAGTATGCAAGGTAAACTGCTGACTGATACACACACGCGTATTAAACGTATAATCCTCTATGGCCGAGATAATTATTGTAAAGAAGAATAAAAGTGCATTTTTCTGGACGAAGGGAGCAAAGGAGCATTTTTCTTGTCGAAAAAAATAAACAGTAATTGTCTTCAAAGTGAATTACCGTTGTGTTTTAAGGTTTTCATTCTGTTCGAGGAGTGCCGGGCGCAGTCTCACGCGTGGCTTATTTTTCCCACCCGCATTCCATGAAGACACGCCCTACTCTGCCTCTGATTGGCTAGTAATCTGGCCTTCTTTGGTTAGGTTTAGGCAGAGGAATGAGATGCTTAGGGTAAGAATATCAGGGTCAGAGCCAAACCCCTGAATATGTCCTTTCAGAAGAGGGGGGTCTTCTTTCCCACATTGTTACAAACTTACGAGGGTCTCTTTCGTTCCTATAGCGCACATCTGAAAACTCAAATGGCCATTGATGATCACTGAAGTCAGAGGCTATCAGGAAAAATGGCCACTTTAGACAAATCATATTCTTTTAACAGATAACTTGAGCAAGATGGCTGAATAAGGGAACGTCCCGAAACACACAAAGTGTAACCCAATATCACAGTAATAACTAGCTTAATTTACAGCGAGCATTTTGGTGTATTTGTTTATTGAGAGGTCTTGACAGTGGCTGTCCATGCAGTGTGACCATGTAAAAACATTTACAACTACTATCTATTTTTTTGCAAGTAGTGAATTTACAGTAGCATCTAGTGACAGTCAGAATAGCAAGTAGTGTTTAAAAATAATTACTATAGTCTAATGTTTAGTGATTAGTCTCTTAAAATTAATAAATAGGGGTCCGCGGTGGTGTAGCGGTCTAAGCATCGGCTTTGTGTCGATGCAGTTGCCCACTGGGGACCGGGGATCGCGCGTCGGTCTCGTCAGATCCGACTATGGCCGGACTCCATGAAGCAGCAATAATTGGCAACGCTGTCTTCGGGAGGGGGCCGAGTCGGCTTGTGTTCGGGTTCGGCCTGGATTCGCCTTGTCACGAAAGTGGCGAGGTGTCTCCTCTGAGACTGCCGGCCAAAGAGATGCAGTTCGAGGGTGGGTGTTTGAAGTAAAATAGGGATCGATTGGCCACTAAACTGGGAGAAAAAGAAATCGGAAATAAATTTAAAATAAATGAAACGGCCTGCCATCGTCTCTCACACATCAGAACACGGCATAACGAAGCGTCAATGTCCAATCAGCTTCTCTTTCGCAATAGAATGTTGCCTGTTACCATGGATACGCCACATGCTAATCTAGCGATTTTCTCCAAAAATCATCAATTTTCGCTAATATTCAATAAGAAAGTAGTGCGAAAAGTGATCAATTCGTTAAAACGTTATAATCTCCAAGTGATGAGCAAATAATTTTAACTTTCACTTATTGCACCCCGATTGAGTTTCGTGTTGCTTTGGAACCACATAAATAGCAATCGGGCACCCTTTCGGCTGTTGGGAGAGAGGGTTGCGTCAGGTCATCGCTAGTGGCTCTTAGATAGAAGCTAGTGGTACCCGGCAGCTACTGTCCGATGAGACAAGAAAACATAGAAGTGCGTGCATGTCCCCGCCGCGAGTGGCCCCTAGATAAGTCAGTGGTACCCGGCAGATGCTGCCTGATGAGGGAAAGTGCCCGTATGAGTGCGTGCGTGCGTGAGTGAGTGTCCCTGCCGGAGGGGCCCTCGATGACCGACGCAGCCCCTGTCCTCTTGATTCTGCCGATGGGAACGCAAATGGTTTTCGGTGTCAGCCTCCTCCTTCGCCGTGGGTCCGTCGACGTCACTGCCAGATGTTCCCGGCTTCGTGAGGCGGCTTCGTGACATCAATAACTGGCCTTTATTTTTTTATATTCTCTCTTGTCTATATTCTGCCATAACCTCTTCATTTGTTCTACTCAGTTAGCTCTTGTCTGTGCTTAGTTTACTTATCTAGTTTTCTTCCGCAAACCACTCTTGTGTTTAGTAGGCAGCCTCTCGTTCCTAGTTTACTAGCTCCCAGATTAGCGAATAGCTCTATTTTATTAAATAAGATTAGCAGTTAGCTCTATCGCATTAGCCTAGCTTAGCAGTTAGCTCTATCATATTTGCAGTCAAAGCAGCCTCGTTAAAACGATGGTGTGTGCCGACTGTTCCGCAGTTACAGATAGGTGCTACGTCCGTGAGTCCCCCCCCCCCCAAAAAAAACTTTTATTTAAAACAAAGAGGTATACAATTGTTATACAGAGGAAAAAAAACGTTTGAACAGACCAAGAGAGTTCAAAGTCCACTCGATTTAGGTCCTCAGAGTTCAAATAAAATTTACTTTTTTAAGATATCGAAAGTCCCTCCACCCATTATCAGAAACGCTTATCCTGCTCCGAGGGTCGCGGGGATGCCAGTGTCTATTTCCAGCAGTCATTGGGCGGCAGGCGAGGAGGCACCCTGGACAGGCAGTCAGGCCACAACGGGGCCGACACACACCTATGGACAATTTAGTATGGCCGAGTCACCTGACCTACATGTCTTTGGACTGTGGGTGGAAACCGGAGCACCCGCAGGAAACCCACGCAGTGTAACGTGAAGCTGGTGTAGGTGGAGAAGGCCGGCAGCATTAGCAAGGGCTCCGGGATAGCTGGTTAGCTCAGAGAGTCGACGACCAACGAAGTGGGATTTCCACACGGCAACTTTATTCTACAGTACTTAACATCGACCATACAATGCCAGGTCACCACGGCACTAGATTCACTAATCATACATGAGCAGTGGAACATAGATAGCATAACCTGCACAAACTCGTTACTGATGAGAGTCCTCTTTGTGGATGTCGGTCGGAGAACGTAACATGGCGGCTCCGTGTGTACAACTCTCAGCTCTTAGTACAACACACCAAAACAAAAGGGGGGCACCGCCTTGTGGCGCTATTAAGTATTGCAATAATACCACATTTACCAGACTGGCTGTTACAGCAGACACAGCGAGAACATGCAAACCCCACACAGAGGATGACCCGGGAAGACCCCCTAAGGTTACACTACACTGGGGCTCGAACCGAGGAGTTTTTGCTGTGAGGCGACCGCGTAAACCACTGCGCCACCATGCCGCCTGTATTTGACGATAAAAGGTAATTAAAGAGTTTTTGTTGTGAGGCGACCGCGTAAACCACTACGCCACCATGCCGCCTGTTTTTGACGATAAAAGGTAATTAAAAAAAAGGGATGGCCATTATTTTTGTATAAATCATTGAAATAAACTTGTTAAATCTCAATCTATAACCTACTTCATCATAAAGACATTCCATCTAAAGGACACACACACAAATAAAATGAAATAAAATATGGTTTTGCCTATCAGTCTGTATATGTCGAGCGAGCTAGAGAGCTAATAAAGAGAGGGAGCGAGAACAAACGTTTTATTTTTCTCAAGGTTTTGGATCACTGCAATCACGACAGGTTCTTGATCATACAGTCATAACTGTGCACAACAAAATATGAGGCTGATAGGTCCAGCAGTATGCAAGGTAAACTGCTGACTGATACACACACGCGTATCAAACGTATAATCCTCTATGGCCGAGATAATTATTGTAAAGAAGAATAAAAGTGCATTTTTCTGGAGCAAAGGAGCATTTTTCTTGTCGAAAAAAATAAACGGTAATTGTCTTCAAAGTGAATTACCGTTGTGTTTTAAGGTTTTCATTCTGTTCGAGGAGTGACGGGCGCAGTCTCACGCGTGGCTTATTTTTCCCACCCGCATTCCATGAAGACACGCCCTACTCTGCCTCTGATTGGCTAGTAATCTGGCCTTCTTTGGTTAGGTTTAGGCAGAGGAATGAGATGCTTAGGGTAAGAATATCAGGGTCAGAGCCAAACCCCTGAATATGTCCTTTCAGAAGAGGGGGGTCTTCTTTCCCACATTGTTACAAACTTACGAGGGTCTCTTTCGTTCCTATAGCGCACATCTGAAAACTCAAATGGCCATTGATGATCACTGAAGTCAGAGGCTATCAGGAAAAATGGCCACTTTAGACAAATCACATTCTTTTAACAGATAACTTGAGCAAGATGGCTGAATAAGGGAACGTCCCGAAACACAAAAAGTGTAACCCAATATCACAGTAATAACTAGCTTAATTTACAGCGAGCATTTTGGTGTATTTGTTTATTGAGAGGTCTTGACAGTGGCTGTCCATGCAGTGTGACCATGTAAAAACATTTAGAACTACTATCTATTTTTTTGCAAGTAGTGAATTTACAGTAGCATCTAGTGACAGTCAGAATAGCAAGTAGTGTTTAAAAATAATTACTATAGTCTAATGTTTAGTGATTAGTCTCTTAAAATTAATAAATAGGGGTCCGCGGTGGTGTAGCGGTCTAAGCATCGGCTTTGTGTCGATGCAGTTGCCCACTGGGGACCGGGGATCGCGCGTCGGTCTCGTCAGATCCGACTATGGCCGGACTCCATGAAGCAGCAATAATTGGCAACCCTGTCTTCGGGAGGGGGCCGAGTCGGCTTGTGTTCGGGTTTGGCCTGGATTCGCCTTGTCACGAAAGTGGCGAGGTGTCTCCTCTGAGACTGCCGGCCAAAGAGATGCAGTTCGTGGGTGGGTGTTTGAAGTAAAATAGGGATCGATTGGCCACTAAACTGGGAGAAAAAGAAATCGGAAATAAATTTAAAATAAATGAAACGGCCTGCCATCGTCTCTCACACATCAGAACACGGCATAACGAAGCGTCAATGTCCAATCAGCTTCTCTTTCGCAATAGAATGTTGCCTGTTACCATGGATACGCCACAAGCTAATCTAGCGATTTTCTCCAAAAATCATCAATTTTCGCTAATATTCAATAAGAAAGTAGTGCGAAAAGTGATCAATTCGTTAAAACGTTATAATCTCCAAGTGATGAGCAAATAATTTTAACTTTCACTTATTGCACCCCGATTGAGTTTCGTGTTGCTTTGGAACCACATAAATAGCAATCGGGCACCCTTTCGGCTGTTGGGAGAGAGGGTTGCGTCAGGTCATCGCTAGTGGCTCTTAGATAGAAGCTACTGGTACCCGGCAGCTAGTGTCCGATGAGACAAGAAAACATAGAAGTGCGTGCATGTCCCCGCCGCGAGTGGCCCCTAGATAAGTCAGTGGTACCCGGCAGATGCTGCCTGATGAGGGAATGAGAAAGTGCGCGTATGAGTGCGTGAGTGCGTGAGTGAGTGTCCCTGCCGGAGGGGCCCTCGACGACTGACGCAGCCCCTGTCCTCTTGATTCTGCCGATGGGAACGCAAATGGTTTTCGGTGTCAGCCTCCTCCTTCGCCGTGGGTCCGTCGACGTCACTGCCAGATGTTCCCGGCTTCGTGAGGCGGCTTCGTGACATCAATAACTGGCCTTTATTTTTTTATATTCTCTCTTGTCTATATTCTGCCATAACCTCTTCATTTGTTCTACTCAGTTAGCTCTTGTCTGTGCTTAGTTTACTTATCTAGTTTTCTTCCTCAAACCACTCTTGTGTTTAGTAGGCAGCCTCTCGTTCCTAGTTTACTAGCTCCCAGATTAGCGATTAGCTCTATTTTATTAAATAAGATTAGCAGTTAGCTCTATCGCATTAGCCTAGCTTAGCAGTTAGCTCTATCATATTTGCAGTCAAAGCAGCCTCGTTAAAACGATGGTGTGTGCCGACTGTTCCGCAGTTACAGATAGGTGCTACGTCCGTGAGTCCCCCCCCCCAAAAAAAACTTTTATTTAAAACAAAGAGGTATACAATTGTTATACAGAGGAAAAAAAACGTTTGAACAGACCAAGAGAGTTCAAAGTCCACTCGATTTAGGTCCTCAGAGTTCAAATAAAATTTACTTTTTTAAGATATCGAAAGTCCCTCCACCCATTATCAGAAACGCTTATCCTGCTCCGAGGGTCGCGGGGATGCCAGTGTCTATTTCCAGCAGTCATTGAGCGGCAGGCGAGGAGGCACCCTGGACAGGCAGTCATGCCACAACGGGGCCGACACACACCTATGGACAATTTAGTATGGCCGAGTCACCTGACCTGCATGTCTTTGGACTGTGGGTGGAAACCGGAGCACCCGCAGGAAACCCACGCAGTGTAACGTGAAGCTGGTGTAGGTGGAGAAGGCCGGCAGCATTAGCAAGGGCTCCGGGATAGCTGGTTAGCTCAGAGAGTCGACAGACCAACGAAGTGGGATTTCCACACGGCAACTTTATTCTACAGTACTTAACATCGACCATACAATGCCAGGTCACCACGGCACTAGATTCACTAATCATACATGAGCAGTGGAACATAGATAGCATAACCTGCACAAACTCGTTACTGATGAGAGTCCTCTTTGTGGATGTCGGTCGGAGAACGTAACATGGCGGCTCCGTGTGTACAACTCTCAGCTCTTAGTACAACACACCAAAACAAAAGGGGGGCACCGCCTTGTGGCGCTATTAAGTATTGCAATAATACCACATTTACCAGACTGGCTGTTACAGCAGACACAGCGAGAACATGCAAACCCTACACAGAGGATGACCCGGGACGACCCCCTAAGGTTACACTACACTGGGGCGCGAACCGAGGAGTTTTTGCTGTGAGGCGACCGCGTAAACCACTGCGCCACCATGCCGCCTGTATTTGACGATAAAAGGTAATTAAAGAGTTTTTGTTGTGAGGCGACCGCGTAAACCACTACGCCACCATGCCGCCTGTTTTTGACGATAAAAGGTAATTAAAAAAAGGGATGGCCATTATTTTTGTATAAATCATTGAAATAAACTTGTTAAATCTTAATCTATAACCCACTTCATCATAAAGACATTCCATCTAAAGGACACACACACAAATAAAATGAAATAAAATATGGTTTTGCCTATCAGTCTGTATATGTCGAGCGAGCTAGAGAGCTAATAAAGAGAGGGAGCGAGAACAAACGTTTTATTTTTCTCAAGGTTTTGGATCACTGCAATCACGACAGGTTCTTGATCATACAGTCATAACTGTGCACAACAAAATATGAGGCTGATAGGTCCAGCAGTATGCAAGGTAAACTGCTGACTGATACACACACGCGTATCAAACGTATAATCCTCTATGGCCGAGATAATTATTGTAAAGAAGAATAAAAGTGCATTTTTCTGGAGCAAAGGAGCATTTTTCTTGTCGAAAAAAATAAACGGTAATTGTCTTCAAAGTGAATTACCGTTGTGTTTTAAGGTTTTCATTCTGTTCGAGGAGTGACGGGCGCAGTCTCACGCGTGGCTTATTTTTCCCACCCGCATTCCATGAAGACACGCCCTACTCTGCCTCTGATTGGCTAGTAATCTGGCCTTCTTTGGTTAGGTTTAGGCAGAGGAATGAGATGCTTAGGGTAAGAATATCAGGGTCAGAGCCAAACCCCTGAATATGTCCTTTCAGAAGAGGGGGGTCTTCTTTCCCACATTGTTACAAACTTACGAGGGTCTCTTTCGTTCCTATAGGGCACATCTGAAAACTCAAATGGCCATTGATGATCACTGAAGTCAGAGGCTATCAGGAAAAATGGCCACTTTAGACAAATCACATTCTTTTAACAGATAACTTGAGCAAGATGGCTGAATAAGGGACCGTCCCGAAACACACAAAGTGTAACCCAATATCACAGTAATAGCTAGCTTAATTTACAGCGAGCATTTTGGTGTATTTGTTTATTGAGAGGTCTTGACAGTGGCTGTCCATGCAGTGTGACCATGTAAAAACATTTAGAACTACTATCTATTTTTTTGCAAGTAGTGAATTTACAGTAGCATCTAGTGACAGTCAGAATAGCAAGTAGTGTTTAAAAATAATTACTATAGTCTAATGTTTAGTGATTAGTCTCTTAAAATTAATAAATAGGGGTCCGCGGTGGTGTAGCGGTCTAAGCATCGGCTTTGTGTCGATGCAGTTGCCCACTGGGGACCGGGGATCGCGCGTCGGTCTCGTCAGATCCGACTATGGCCGGACTCCATGAAGCAGCAATAATTGGCAACGCTGTCTTCGGGAGGGGGCCGAGTTGGCTTGTGTTCGGGTTCGGCCTGGATTCGCCTTGTCACGAAAGTGGCGAGGTGTCTCCTCTGAGACTGCCGGCCAAAGAGATGCAGTTCGAGGGTGGGTGTTTGAAGTAAAATAGGGATCGATTGGCCACTAAACTGGGAGAAAAAGAAATCGGAAATAAATTTAAAATAAATGAAACGGCCTGCCATCGTCTCTCACACATCAGAACACGGCATAACGAAGCGTCAATGTCCAATCAGCTTCTCTTTCGCAATAGAATGTTGCCTGTTACCATGGATACGCCACATGCTAATCTAGCGATTTTCTCCAAAAATCATCAATTTTCGCTAATATTCAATAAGAAAGTAGTGCGAAAAGTGATCAATTCGTTAAAACGTTATAATCTCCAAGTGATGAGCAAATAATTTTAACTTTCACTTATTGCACCCCGATTGAGTTTCGTGTTGCTTTGGAACCACATAAATAGCAATCGGGCACCCTTTCGGCTGTTGGGAGAGAGGGTTGCGTCAGGTCATCGCTAGTGGCTCTTAGATAGAAGCTAGTGGTACCCGGCAGCTAGTGTCCGATGAGACAAGAAAACATAGAAGTGCGTGCATGTCCCCGCCGCGAGTGGCCCCTAGATAAGTCAGTGGTACCCGGCAGATGCTGCCTGATGAGGGAATGAGAAAGTGCGCGTATGAGTGCGTGAGTGAGTGAGTGAGTGTCCCTGCCGGAGGGGCCGTCGACGACTGACGCAGCCCCTGTCCTTTTGATTCTGCCGATGGGAACGCAAATGGTTTTCGGTGTCAGCCTCCTCCTTCGCCGTGGGTCCGTCGACGTCACTGCCAGATGTTCCCGGCTTCGTGAGGCGGCTTCGTGACATCAATAACTGGCCTTTATTTTTTTATATTCTCTCTTGTCTATATTCTGCCATAACCTCTTCATTTGTTCTACTCAGTTAGCTCTTGTCTGTGCTTAGTTTACTTATCTAGTTTTCTTCCGCAAACCACTCTTGTGTTTAGTAGGCAGCCTCTCGTTCCTAGTTTACTAGCTCCCAGATTAGCGAATAGCTCTATTTTATTAAATAAGATTAGCAGTTAGCTCTATCGCATTAGCCTAGCTTAGCAGTTAGCTCTATCATATTTGCAGTCAAAGCAGCCTCGTTAAAACGATGGTGTGTGCCGACTGTTCCGCAGTTACAGATAGGTGCTACGTCCGTGAGTCCCCCCCCCCAAAAAAAACTTTTATTTAAAACAAAGAGGTATACAATTGTTATACAGAGGAAAAAAAACGTTTGAACAGACCAAGAGAGTTCAAAGTCCACTCGATTTAGGTCCTCAGAGTTCAAATAAAATTTACTTTTTTAAGATATCGAAAGTCCCTCCACCCATTATCAGAAACGCTTATCCTGCTCCGAGGGTCGCGGGGATGCCAGTGTCTATTTCCAGCAGTCATTGGGCGGCAGGCGAGGAGGCACCCTGGACAGGCAGTCAGGCCACAACGGGGCCGACACACACCTATGGACAATTTAGTATGGCCGAGTCACCTGACCTACATGTCTTTGGACTGTGGGTGGAAACCGGAGCACCCGCAGGAAACCCACGCAGTGTAACGTGAAGCTGGTGTAGGTGGAGAAGGCCGGCAGCATTAGCAAGGGCTCCGGGATAGCTGGTTAGCTCAGAGAGTCGACGACCAACGAAGTGGGATTTCCACACGGCAACTTTATTCTACAGTACTTAACATCGACCATACAATGCCAGGTCACCACGGCACTAGATTCACTAATCATACATGAGCAGTGGAACATAGATAGCATAACCTGCACAAACTCGTTACTGATGAGAGTCCTCTTTGTGGATGTCGGTCGGAGAACGTAACATGGCGGCTCCGTGTGTACAACTCTCAGCTCTTAGTACAACACACCAAAACAAAAGGGGGCACCGCCTTGTGGCGCTATTAAGTATTGCAATAATACCACATTTACCTGACTGGCTGTTACAGCAGACACAGCGAGAACATGCAAACCCCACACAGAGGATGACCCGGGACGACCCCCTAAGGTTACACTACACTGGGGCTCGAACCGAGGAGTTTTTGCTGTGAGGTGACCGCGTAAACCACTGCGCCACCATGCCGCCTGTATTTGACGATAAAAGGTAATTAAAGAGTTTTTGTTGTGAAGCGACCGCGTAAACCACTACGCCACCATGCCGCCTGTTTTTGACGATAAAAGGTAATTAAAAAAAAGGGATGGCCATTATTTTTGTATAAATCATTGAAATAAACTTGTTAAATCTTAATCTATAACCTACTTCATCATCAAGACATTCCATCTAAAGGACACACACACAAATAAAATGAAATAAAATATGGTTTTGCCTATCAGTCTGTATATGTCGAGCGAGCTAGAGAGCTAATAAAGAGAGGGAGCGAGAACAAACGTTTTATTTTTCTCAAGGTTTTGGATCACTGCAATCACGACAGGTTCTTGATCATACAGTCATAACTGTGCACAACAAAATATGAGGCTGATAGGTCCAGCAGTATGCAAGGTAAACTGCTGACTGATACACACACGCGTATCAAACGTGTAATCCTCTATGGCCGAGATAATTATTATAAAGAAGAATAAAAGTGCCTTTTTCTGGACGAAGGGAGCAAAGGACCATTTTTCTTGTCGAAAAAAATAAACGGTAATTGTCTTCAAAGTGAATTACCGTTGTGTTTTAAGGTTTTCATTCTGTTCGAGGAGTGACGGGCGCAGTCTCACGCGTGGCTTATTTTTCCCACCCGCATTCCATGAAGACACGCCCTACTCTGCCTCTGATTGGCTAGTAATCTGGCCTTCTTTGGTTAGGTTTAGGCAGAGGAATGAGATGCTTAGGGTAAGAATATCAGGGTCAGAGCCAAACCCCTGAATATGTCCTTTCAGAAGAGGGGGGTCTTCTTTCCCACATTGTTACAAACTTACGAGGGTCTCTTTCGTTCCTATAGCGCACATCTGAAAACTCAAATGGCCATTGATGATCACTGAAGTCAGAGGCTATCAGGAAAAATGGCCACTTTAGACAAATCACATTCTTTTAACAGATAACTTGAGCAAGATGGCTGAATAAGGGAACGTCCCGAAACACACAAAGTGTAACCCAATATCACAGTAATAGCTAGCTTAATTTACAGCGAGCATTTTGGTGTATTTGTTTATTGAGAGGTCTTGACAGTGGCTGTCCATGCAGTGTGACCATGTAAAAACATTTAGAACTACTATCTATTTTTTTGCAAGTAGTGAATTTACAGTAGCATCTAGTGACAGTCAGAATAGCAAGTAGTGTTTAAAAATAATTACTATAGTCTAATGTTTAGTGATTAGTCTCTTAAAATTAATAAATAGGGGTCCGCGGTGGTGTAGCGGTCTAAGCATCGGCTTTGTGTCGATGCAGTTGCCCACTGGGGACCGGGGATCGCGCGTCGGTCTCGTCAGATCCGACTATGGCCGGACTCCATGAAGCAGCAATAATTGGCAACGCTGTCTTCGGGAGGGGGCCGAGTCGGCTTGTGTTCGGGTTCGGCCTGGATTCGCCTTGTCACGAAAGTGGCGAGGTGTCTCCTCTGAGACTGCCGGCCAAAGAGATGCAGTTCGAGGGTGGGTGTTTGAAGTAAAATAGGGATCGATTGGCCACTAAACTGGGAGAAAAAGAAATCGGAAATAAATTTAAAATAAATGAAACGGCCTGCCATCGTCTCTCACACATCAGAACACGGCATAACGAAGCGTCAATGTCCAATCAGCTTCTCTTTCGCAATAGAATGTTGCCTGTTACCATGGATACGCCACATGCTAATCTAGCGATTTTCTCCAAAAATCATCAATTTTCGCTAATATTCAATAAGAAAGTAGTGCGAAAAGTGATCAATTCGTTAAAACGTTATAATCTCCAAGTGATGAGCAAATAATTTTAACTTTCACTTATTGCACCCCGATTGAGTTTCGTGTTGCTTTGGAACCACATAAATAGCAATCGGGCACCCTTTCGGCTGTTGGGAGAGAGGGTTGCGTCAGGTCATCGCTAGTGGCTCTTAGATAGAAGCTAGTGGTACCCGGCAGCTACTGTCCGATGAGACAAGAAAACATAGAAGTGCGTGCATGTCCCCGCCGCGAGTGGCCCCTAGATAAGTCAGTGGTACCCGGCAGATGCTGCCTGATGAGGGAATGAGAAAGTGCGCGTATGAGTGCGTGAGTGAGTGAGTGTCCCTGCCGGAGGGGCCCTCGACGACTGACGCAGCCCCTGTCCCTTTGATTCTGCCGATGGGAACGCAAATGGTTTTCGGTGTCAGCCTCCTCCTTCGCCGTGGGTCCGTCGACGTCACTGCCAGATGTTCCCGGCTTCGTGAGGCGGCTTCGTGACATCAATAACTGGCCTTTATTTTTTTATATTCTCTCTTGTCTATATTCTGCCATAACCTCTTCATTTGTTCTACTCAGTTAGCTCTTGTCTGTGCTTAGTTTACTTATCTAGTTTTCTTCCGCAAACCACTCTTGTGTTTAGTAGGCAGCCTCTCGTTCCTAGTTTACTAGCTCCCAGATTAGCGAATAGCTCTATTTTATTAAATAAGATTAGCAGTTAGCTCTATCGCATTAGCCTAGCTTAGCAGTTAGCTCTATCATATTTGCAGTCAAAGCAGCCTCGTTAAAACGATGGTGTGTGCCGACTGTTCCGCAGTTACAGATAGGTGCTACGTCCGTGAGTCCCCCCCCCCCCAAAAAACTTTTATTTAAAACAAAGAGGTATACAATTGTTATACAGAGGAAAAAAAACGTTTGAACAGACCAAGAGAGTTCAAAGTCCACTCGATTTAGGTCCTCAGAGTTCAAATAAAATTTACTTTTTTAAGATATCGAAAGTCCCTCCACCCATTATCAGAAACGCTTATCCTGCTCCGAGGGTCGCGGGGATGCCAGTGTCTATTTCCAGCAGTCATTGGGCGGCAGGCGAGGAGGCACCCTGGACAGGCAGTCAGGCCACAACGGGGCCGACACACACCTATGGACAATTTAGTATGGCCGAGTCACCTGACCTACATGTCTTTGGACTGTGGGTGGAAACCGGAGCACCCGCAGGAAACCCACGCAGTGTAACGTGAAGCTGGTGTAGGTGGAGAAGGCCGGCAGCATTAGCAAGGGCTCCGGGATAGCTGGTTAGCTCAGAGAGTCGACGACCAACGAAGTGGGATTTCCACACGGCAACTTTATTCTACAGTACTTAACATCGACCATACAATGCCAGGTCACCACGGCACTAGATTCACTAATCATACATGAGCAGTGGAACATAGATAGCATAACCTGCACAAACTCGTTACTGATGAGAGTCCTCTTTGTGGATGTCGGTCGGAGAACGTAACATGGCGGCTCCGTGTGTACAACTCTCAGCTCTTAGTACAACACACCAAAACAAAAGGGGGGCACCGCCTTGTGGCGCTATTAAGTATTGCAATAATACCACATTTACCAGACTGGCTGTTACAGCAGACACAGCGAGAACATGCAAACCCCACACAGAGGATGACCCGGGAAGACCCCCTAAGGTTACACTACACTGGGGCTCGAACCGAGGAGTTTTTGCTGTGAGGCGACCGCGTAAACCACTGCGCCACCATGCCGCCTGTATTTGACGATAAAAGGTAATTAAAGAGTTTTTGTTGTGAGGCGACCGCGTAAACCACTACGCCACCATGCCGCCTGTTTTTGACGATAAAAGGTAATTAAAAAAAGGGATGGCCATTATTTTTGTATAAATCATTGAAATAAACTTGTTAAATCTCAATCTATAACCTACTTCATCATAAAGACATTCCATCTAAAGGACACACACACAAATAAAATGAAATAAAATATGGTTTTGCCTATCAGTCTGTATATGTCGAGCGAGCTAGAGAGCTAATAAAGAGAGGGAGCGAGAACAAACGTTTTATTTTTCTCAAGGTTTTGGATCACTGCAATCACGACAGGTTCTTGATCATACAGTCATAACTGTGCACAACAAAATATGAGGCTGATAGGTCCAGCAGTATGCAAGGTAAACTGCTGACTGATACACACACGCGTATCAAACGTATAATCCTCTATGGCCGAGATAATTATTGTAAAGAAGAATAAAAGTGCATTTTTCTGGAGCAAAGGAGCATTTTTCTTGTCGAAAAAAATAAACGGTAATTGTCTTCAAAGTGAATTACCGTTGTGTTTTAAGGTTTTCATTCTGTTCGAGGAGTGACGGGCGCAGTCTCACGCGTGGCTTATTTTTCCCACCCGCATTCCATGAAGACACGCCCTACTCTGCCTCTGATTGGCTAGTAATCTGGCCTTCTTTGGTTAGGTTTAGGCAGAGGAATGAGATGCTTAGGGTAAGAATATCAGGGTCAGAGCCAAACCCCTGAATATGTCCTTTCAGAAGAGGGGGGTCTTCTTTCCCACATTGTTACAAACTTACGAGGGTCTCTTTCGTTCCTATAGCGCACATCTGAAAACTCAAATGGCCATTGATGATCACTGAAGTCAGAGGCTATCAGGAAAAATGGCCACTTTAGACAAATCACATTCTTTTAACAGATAACTTGAGCAAGATGGCTGAATAAGGGAACGTCCCGAAACACAAAAAGTGTAACCCAATATCACAGTAATAACTAGCTTAATTTACAGCGAGCATTTTGGTGTATTTGTTTATTGAGAGGTCTTGACAGTGGCTGTCCATGCAGTGTGACCATGTAAAAACATTTAGAACTACTATCTATTTTTTTGCAAGTAGTGAATTTACAGTAGCATCTAGTGACAGTCAGAATAGCAAGTAGTGTTTAAAAATAATTACTATAGTCTAATGTTTAGTGATTAGTCTCTTAAAATTAATAAATAGGGGTCCGCGGTGGTGTAGCGGTCTAAGCATCGGCTTTGTGTCGATGCAGTTGCCCACTGGGGACCGGGGATCGCGCGTCGGTCTCGTCAGATCCGACTATGGCCGGACTCCATGAAGCAGCAATAATTGGCAACGCTGTCTTCGGGAGGGGGCCGAGTCGGCTTGTGTTCGGGTTTGGCCTGGATTCGCCTTGTCACGAAAGTGGCGAGGTGTCTCCTCTGAGACTGCCGGCCAAAGAGATGCAGTTCGTGGGTGGGTGTTTGAAGTAAAATAGGGATCGATTGGCCACTAAACTGGGAGAAAAAGAAATCGGAAATAAATTTAAAATAAATGAAACGGCCTGCCATCGTCTCTCACACATCAGAACACGGCATAACGAAGCGTCAATGTCCAATCAGCTTCTCTTTCGCAATAGAATGTTGCCTGTTACCATGGATACGCCACAAGCTAATCTAGCGATTTTCTCCAAAAATCATCAATTTTCGCTAATATTCAATAAGAAAGTAGTGCGAAAAGTGATCAATTCGTTAAAACGTTATAATCTCCAAGTGATAAGCAAATAATTTTAACTTTCACTTATTGCACCCCGATTGAGTTTCGTGTTGCTTTGGAACCACATAAATAGCAATCGGGCACCCTTTCGGCTGTTGGGAGAGAGGGTTGCGTCAGGTCATCGCTAGTGGCTCTTAGATAGAAGCTACTGGTACCCGGCAGCCAGTGTCCGATGAGACAAGAAAACATAGAAGTGCGTGCATGTCCCCGCCGCGAGTGGCCCCTAGATAAGTCAGTGGTACCCGGCAGATGCTGCCTGATGAGGGAATGAGAAAGTGCGCGTATGAGTGCGTGAGTGAGTGAGTGTCCCTGCCGGAGGGGCCCTCGACGACTGACGCAGCCCCTGTCCTTTTGATTCTGCCGATGGGAACGCAAATGGTTTTCGGTGTCAGCCTCCTCCTTCGCCGTGGGTCCGTCGACGTCACTGCCAGATGTTCCCGGCTTCGTGAGGCGGCTTCGTGACATCAATAACTGGCCTTTATTTTTTTATATTCTCTCTTGTCTATATTCTGCCATAACCTCTTCATTTGTTCTACTCAGTTAGCTCTTGTCTGTGCTTAGTTTACTTATCTAGTTTTCTTCCTCAAACCACTCTTGTGTTTAGTAGGCAGCCTCTCGTTCCTAGTTTACTAGCTCCCAGATTAGCGATTAGCTCTATTTTATTAAATAAGATTAGCAGTTAGCTCTATCGCATTAGCCTAGCTTAGCAGTTAGCTCTATCATATTTGCAGTCAAAGCAGCCTCGTTAAAACGATGGTGTGTGCCGACTGTTCCGCAGTTACAGATAGGTGCTACGTCCGTGAGTCTCCCCCCCCCCCAAAAAAACTTTTATTTAAAACAAAGAGGTATACAATTGTTATACAGAGGAAAAAAAACGTTTGAACAGACCAAGAGAGTTCAAAGTCCACTCGATTTAGGTCCTCAGAGTTCAAATAAAATTTACTTTTTTAAGATATCGAAAGTCCCTCCACCCATTATCAGAAACGCTTATCCTGCTCCGAGGGTCGCGGGGATGCCAGTGTCTATTTCCAGCAGTCATTGAGCGGCAGGCGAGGAGGCACCCTGGACAGGCAGTCATGCCACAACGGGGCCGACACACACCTATGGACAATTTAGTATGGCCGAGTCACCTGACCTGCATGTCTTTGGACTGTGGGTGGAAACCGGAGCACCCGCAGGAAACCCACGCAGTGTAACGTGAAGCTGGTGTAGGTGGAGAAGGCCGGCAGCATTAGCAAGGGCTCCGGGATAGCTGGTTAGCTCAGAGAGTCGACAGACCAACGAAGTGGGATTTCCACACGGCAACTTTATTCTACAGTACTTAACATCGACCATACAATGCCAGGTCACCACGGCACTAGATTCACTAATCATACATGAGCAGTGGAACATAGATAGCATAACCTGCACAAACTCGTTACTGATGAGAGTCCTCTTTGTGGATGTCGGTCGGAGAACGTAACATGGCGGCTCCGTGTGTACAACTCTCAGCTCTTAGTACAACACACCAAAACAAAAGGGGGGCACCGCCTTGTGGCGCTATTAAGTATTGCAATAATACCACATTTACCAGACTGGCTGTTACAGCAGACACAGCGAGAACATGCAAACCCTACACAGAGGATGACCCGGGACGACCCCCTAAGGTTACACTACACTGGGGCGCGAACCGAGGAGTTTTTGCTGTGAGGCGACCGCGTAAACCACTGCGCCACCATGCCGCCTGTATTTGACGATAAAAGGTAATTAAAGAGTTTTTGTTGTGAGGCGACCGCGTAAACCACTACGCCACCATGCCGCCTGTTTTTGACGATAAAAGGTAATTAAAAAAAAGGGATGGCCATTATTTTTGTATAAATCATTGAAATAAACTTGTTAAATCTTAATCTATAACCCACTTCATCATAAAGACATTCCATCTAAAGGACACACACACAAATAAAATGAAATAAAATATGGTTTTGCCTATCAGTCTGTATATGTCGAGCGAGCTAGAGAGCTAATAAAGAGAGGGAGCGAGAACAAACGTTTTATTTTTCTCAAGGTTTTGGATCACTGCAATCACGACAGGTTCTTGATCATACAGTCATAACTGTGCACAACAAAATATGAGGCTGATAGGTCCAGCAGTATGCAAGGTAAACTGCTGACTGATACACACACGCGTATCAAACGTATAATCCTCTATGGCCGAGATAATTATTGTAAAGAAGAATAAAAGTGCATTTTTCTGGAGCAAAGGAGCATTTTTCTTGTCGAAAAAAATAAACGGTAATTGTCTTCAAAGTGAATTACCGTTGTGTTTTAAGGTTTTCATTCTGTTCGAGGAGTGACGGGCGCAGTCTCACGCGTGGCTTATTTTTCCCACCCGCATTCCATGAAGACACGCCCTACTCTGCCTCTGATTGGCTAGTAATCTGGCCTTCTTTGGTTAGGTTTAGGCAGAGGAATGAGATGCTTAGGGTAAGAATATCAGGGTCAGAGCCAAACCCCTGAATATGTCCTTTCAGAAGAGGGGGGTCTTCTTTCCCACATTGTTACAAACTTACGAGGGTCTCTTTCGTTCCTATAGGGCACATCTGAAAACTCAAATGGCCATTGATGATCACTGAAGTCAGAGGCTATCAGGAAAAATGGCCACTTTAGACAAATCACATTCTTTTAACAGATAACTTGAGCAAGATGGCTGAATAAGGGACCGTCCCGAAACACACAAAGTGTAACCCAATATCACAGTAATAGCTAGCTTAATTTACAGCGAGCATTTTGGTGTATTTGTTTATTGAGAGGTCTTGACAGTGGCTGTCCATGCAGTGTGACCATGTAAAAACATTTAGAACTACTATCTATTTTTTTGCAAGTAGTGAATTTACAGTAGCATCTAGTGACAGTCAGAATAGCAAGTAGTGTTTAAAAATAATTACTATAGTCTAATGTTTAGTGATTAGTCTCTTAAAATTAATAAATAGGGGTCCGCGGTGGTGTAGCGGTCTAAGCATCGGCTTTGTGTCGATGCAGTTGCCCACTGGGGACCGGGGATCGCGCGTCGGTCTCGTCAGATCCGACTATGGCCGGACTCCATGAAGCAGCAATAATTGGCAACGCTGTCTTCGGGAGGGGGCCGAGTTGGCTTGTGTTCGGGTTCGGCCTGGATTCGCCTTGTCACGAAAGTGGCGAGGTGTCTCCTCTGAGACTGCCGGCCAAAGAGATGCAGTTCGAGGGTGGGTGTTTGAAGTAAAATAGGGATCGATTGGCCACTAAACTGGGAGAAAAAGAAATCGGAAATAAATTTAAAATAAATGAAACGGCCTGCCATCGTCTCTCACACATCAGAACACGGCATAACGAAGCGTCAATGTCCAATCAGCTTCTCTTTCGCAATAGAATGTTGCCTGTTACCATGGATACGCCACATGCTAATCTAGCGATTTTCTCCAAAAATCATCAATTTTCGCTAATATTCAATAAGAAAGTAGTGCGAAAAGTGATCAATTCGTTAAAACGTTATAATCTCCAAGTGATGAGCAAATAATTTTAACTTTCACTTATTGCACCCCGATTGAGTTTCGTGTTGCTTTGGAACCACATAAATAGCAATCGGGCACCCTTTCGGCTGTTGGGAGAGAGGGTTGCGTCAGGTCATCGCTAGTGGCTCTTAGATAGAAGCTAGTGGTACCCGGCAGCTAGTGTCCGATGAGACAAGAAAACATAGAAGTGCGTGCATGTCCCCGCCGCGAGTGGCCCCTAGATAAGTCAGTGGTACCCGGCAGATGCTGCCTGATGAGGGAATGAGAAAGTGCGCGTATGAGTGCGTGAGTGAGTGAGTGAGTGTCCCTGCCGGAGGGGCCGTCGACGACTGACGCAGCCCCTGTCCTTTTGATTCTGCCGATGGGAACGCAAATGGTTTTCGGTGTCAGCCTCCTCCTTCGCCGTGGGTCCGTCGACGTCACTGCCAGATGTTCCCGGCTTCGTGAGGCGGCTTCGTGACATCAATAACTGGCCTTTATTTTTTTATATTCTCTCTTGTCTATATTCTGCCATAACCTCTTCATTTGTTCTACTCAGTTAGCTCTTGTCTGTGCTTAGTTTACTTATCTAGTTTTCTTCCGCAAACCACTCTTGTGTTTAGTAGGCAGCCTCTCGTTCCTAGTTTACTAGCTCCCAGATTAGCGAATAGCTCTATTTTATTAAATAAGATTAGCAGTTAGCTCTATCGCATTAGCCTAGCTTAGCAGTTAGCTCTATCATATTTGCAGTCAAAGCAGCCTCGTTAAAACGATGGTGTGTGCCGACTGTTCCGCAGTTACAGATAGGTGCTACGTCCGTGAGTCCCCCCCCCCAAAAAAAACTTTTATTTAAAACAAAGAGGTATACAATTGTTATACAGAGGAAAAAAAACGTTTGAACAGACCAAGAGAGTTCAAAGTCCACTCGATTTAGGTCCTCAGAGTTCAAATAAAATTTACTTTTTTAAGATATCGAAAGTCCCTCCACCCATTATCAGAAACGCTTATCCTGCTCCGAGGGTCGCGGGGATGCCAGTGTCTATTTCCAGCAGTCATTGGGCGGCAGGCGAGGAGGCACCCTGGACAGGCAGTCAGGCCACAACGGGGCCGACACACACCTATGGACAATTTAGTATGGCCGAGTCACCTGACCTACATGTCTTTGGACTGTGGGTGGAAACCGGAGCACCCGCAGGAAACCCACGCAGTGTAACGTGAAGCTGGTGTAGGTGGAGAAGGCCGGCAGCATTAGCAAGGGCTCCGGGATAGCTGGTTAGCTCAGAGAGTCGACGACCAACGAAGTGGGATTTCCACACGGCAACTTTATTCTACAGTACTTAACATCGACCATACAATGCCAGGTCACCACGGCACTAGATTCACTAATCATACATGAGCAGTGGAACATAGATAGCATAACCTGCACAAACTCGTTACTGATGAGAGTCCTCTTTGTGGATGTCGGTCGGAGAACGTAACATGGCGGCTCCGTGTGTACAACTCTCAGCTCTTAGTACAACACACCAAAACAAAAGGGGGCACCGCCTTGTGGCGCTATTAAGTATTGCAATAATACCACATTTACCTGACTGGCTGTTACAGCAGACACAGCGAGAACATGCAAACCCCACACAGAGGATGACCCGGGACGACCCCCTAAGGTTACACTACACTGGGGCTCGAACCGAGGAGTTTTTGCTGTGAGGTGACCGCGTAAACCACTGCGCCACCATGCCGCCTGTATTTGACGATAAAAGGTAATTAAAGAGTTTTTGTTGTGAAGCGACCGCGTAAACCACTACGCCACCATGCCGCCTGTTTTTGACGATAAAAGGTAATTAAAAAAAAGGGATGGCCATTATTTTTGTATAAATCATTGAAATAAACTTGTTAAATCTTAATCTATAACCTACTTCATCATCAAGACATTCCATCTAAAGGACACACACACAAATAAAATGAAATAAAATATGGTTTTGCCTATCAGTCTGTATATGTCGAGCGAGCTAGAGAGCTAATAAAGAGAGGGAGCGAGAACAAACGTTTTATTTTTCTCAAGGTTTTGGATCACTGCAATCACGACAGGTTCTTGATCATACAGTCATAACTGTGCACAACAAAATATGAGGCTGATAGGTCCAGCAGTATGCAAGGTAAACTGCTGACTGATACACACACGCGTATCAAACGTGTAATCCTCTATGGCCGAGATAATTATTATAAAGAAGAATAAAAGTGCCTTTTTCTGGACGAAGGGAGCAAAGGAGCATTTTTCTTGTCGAAAAAAATAAACGGTAATTGTCTTCAAAGTGAATTACCGTTGTGTTTTAAGGTTTTCATTCTGTTCGAGGAGTGACGGGCGCAGTCTCACGCGTGGCTTATTTTTCCCACCCGCATTCCATGAAGACACGCCCTACTCTGCCTCTGATTGGCTAGTAATCTGGCCTTCTTTGGTTAGGTTTAGGCAGAGGAATGAGATGCTTAGGGTAAGAATATCAGGGTCAGAGCCAAACCCCTGAATATGTCCTTTCAGAAGAGGGGGGTCTTCTTTCCCACATTGTTACAAACTTACGAGGGTCTCTTTCGTTCCTATAGCGCACATCTGAAAACTCAAATGGCCATTGATGATCACTGAAGTCAGAGGCTATCAGGAAAAATGGCCACTTTAGACAAATCACATTCTTTTAACAGATAACTTGAGCAAGATGGCTGAATAAGGGAACGTCCCGAAACACAAAAAGTGTAACCCAATATCACAGTAATAACTAGCTTAATTTACAGCGAGCATTTTGGTGTATTTGTTTATTGAGAGGTCTTGACAGTGGCTGTCCATGCAGTGTGACCATGTAAAAACATTTAGAACTACTATCTATTTTTTTGCAAGTAGTGAATTTACAGTAGCATCTAGTGACAGTCAGAATAGCAAGTAGTGTTTAAAAATAATTACTATAGTCTAATGTTTAGTGATTAGTCTCTTAAAATTAATAAATAGGGGTCCGCGGTGGTGTAGCGGTCTAAGCATCGGCTTTGTGTCGATGCAGTTGCCCACTGGGGACCGGGGATCGCGCGTCGGTCTCGTCAGATCCGACTATGGCCGGACTCCATGAAGCAGCAATAATTGGCAACGCTGTCTTCGGGAGGGGGCCGAGTCGGCTTGTGTTCGGGTTTGGCCTGGATTCGCCTTGTCACGAAAGTGGCGAGGTGTCTCCTCTGAGACTGCCGGCCAAAGAGATGCAGTTCGTGGGTGGGTGTTTGAAGTAAAATAGGGATCGATTGGCCACTAAACTGGGAGAAAAAGAAATCGGAAATAAATTTAAAATAAATGAAACGGCCTGCCATCGTCTCTCACACATCAGAACACGGCATAACGAAGCGTCAATGTCCAATCAGCTTCTCTTTCGCAATAGAATGTTGCCTGTTACCATGGATACGCCACAAGCTAATCTAGCGATTTTCTCCAAAAATCATCAATTTTCGCTAATATTCAATAAGAAAGTAGTGCGAAAAGTGATCAATTCGTTAAAACGTTATAATCTCCAAGTGATAAGCAAATAATTTTAACTTTCACTTATTGCACCCCGATTGAGTTTCGTGTTGCTTTGGAACCACATAAATAGCAATCGGGCACCCTTTCGGCTGTTGGGAGAGAGGGTTGCGTCAGGTCATCGCTAGTGGCTCTTAGATAGAAGCTACTGGTACCCGGCAGCCAGTGTCCGATGAGACAAGAAAACATAGAAGTGCGTGCATGTCCCCGCCGCGAGTGGCCCCTAGATAAGTCAGTGGTACCCGGCAGATGCTGCCTGATGAGGGAATGAGAAAGTGCGCGTATGAGTGCGTGAGTGAGTGAGTGTCCCTGCCGGAGGGGCCCTCGACGACTGACGCAGCCCCTGTCCTTTTGATTCTGCCGATGGGAACGCAAATGGTTTTCGGTGTCAGCCTCCTCCTTCGCCGTGGGTCCGTCGACGTCACTGCCAGATGTTCCCGGCTTCGTGAGGCGGCTTCGTGACATCAATAACTGGCCTTTATTTTTTTATATTCTCTCTTGTCTATATTCTGCCATAACCTCTTCATTTGTTCTACTCAGTTAGCTCTTGTCTGTGCTTAGTTTACTTATCTAGTTTTCTTCCTCAAACCACTCTTGTGTTTAGTAGGCAGCCTCTCGTTCCTAGTTTACTAGCTCCCAGATTAGCGATTAGCTCTATTTTATTAAATAAGATTAGCAGTTAGCTCTATCGCATTAGCCTAGCTTAGCAGTTAGCTCTATCATATTTGCAGTCAAAGCAGCCTCGTTAAAACGATGGTGTGTGCCGACTGTTCCGCAGTTACAGATAGGTGCTACGTCCGTGAGTCTCCCCCCCCCCCAAAAAAAACTTTTATTTAAAACAAAGAGGTATACAATTGTTATACAGAGGAAAAAAAACGTTTGAACAGACCAAGAGAGTTCAAAGTCCACTCGATTTAGGTCCTCAGAGTTCAAATAAAATTTACTTTTTTAAGATATCGAAAGTCCCTCCACCCATTATCAGAAACGCTTATCCTGCTCCGAGGGTCGCGGGGATGCCAGTGTCTATTTCCAGCAGTCATTGAGCGGCAGGCGAGGAGGCACCCTGGACAGGCAGTCATGCCACAACGGGGCCGACACACACCTATGGACAATTTAGTATGGCCGAGTCACCTGACCTGCATGTCTTTGGACTGTGGGTGGAAACCGGAGCACCCGCAGGAAACCCACGCAGTGTAACGTGAAGCTGGTGTAGGTGGAGAAGGCCGGCAGCATTAGCAAGGGCTCCGGGATAGCTGGTTAGCTCAGAGAGTCGACAGACCAACGAAGTGGGATTTCCACACGGCAACTTTATTCTACAGTACTTAACATCGACCATACAATGCCAGGTCACCACGGCACTAGATTCACTAATCATACATGAGCAGTGGAACATAGATAGCATAACCTGCACAAACTCGTTACTGATGAGAGTCCTCTTTGTGGATGTCGGTCGGAGAACGTAACATGGCGGCTCCGTGTGTACAACTCTCAGCTCTTAGTACAACACACCAAAACAAAAGGGGGGCACCGCCTTGTGGCGCTATTAAGTATTGCAATAATACCACATTTACCAGACTGGCTGTTACAGCAGACACAGCGAGAACATGCAAACCCTACACAGAGGATGACCCGGGACGACCCCCTAAGGTTACACTACACTGGGGCGCGAACCGAGGAGTTTTTGCTGTGAGGCGACCGCGTAAACCACTGCGCCACCATGCCGCCTGTATTTGACGATAAAAGGTAATTAAAGAGTTTTTGTTGTGAGGCGACCGCGTAAACCACTACGCCACCATGCCGCCTGTTTTTGACGATAAAAGGTAATTAAAAAAAAGGGATGGCCATTATTTTTGTATAAATCATTGAAATAAACTTGTTAAATCTTAATCTATAACCCACTTCATCATAAAGACATTCCATCTAAAGGACACACACACAAATAAAATGAAATAAAATATGGTTTTGCCTATCAGTCTGTATATGTCGAGCGAGCTAGAGAGCTAATAAAGAGAGGGAGCGAGAACAAACGTTTTATTTTTCTCAAGGTTTTGGATCACTGCAATCACGACAGGTTCTTGATCATACAGTCATAACTGTGCACAACAAAATATGAGGCTGATAGGTCCAGCAGTATGCAAGGTAAACTGCTGACTGATACACACACGCGTATCAAACGTATAATCCTCTATGGCCGAGATAATTATTGTAAAGAAGAATAAAAGTGCATTTTTCTGGAGCAAAGGAGCATTTTTCTTGTCGAAAAAAATAAACGGTAATTGTCTTCAAAGTGAATTACCGTTGTGTTTTAAGGTTTTCATTCTGTTCGAGGAGTGACGGGCGCAGTCTCACGCGTGGCTTATTTTTCCCACCCGCATTCCATGAAGACACGCCCTACTCTGCCTCTGATTGGCTAGTAATCTGGCCTTCTTTGGTTAGGTTTAGGCAGAGGAATGAGATGCTTAGGGTAAGAATATCAGGGTCAGAGCCAAACCCCTGAATATGTCCTTTCAGAAGAGGGGGGTCTTCTTTCCCACATTGTTACAAACTTACGAGGGTCTCTTTCGTTCCTATAGGGCACATCTGAAAACTCAAATGGCCATTGATGATCACTGAAGTCAGAGGCTATCAGGAAAAATGGCCACTTTAGACAAATCACATTCTTTTAACAGATAACTTGAGCAAGATGGCTGAATAAGGGACCGTCCCGAAACACACAAAGTGTAACCCAATATCACAGTAATAGCTAGCTTAATTTACAGCGAGCATTTTGGTGTATTTGTTTATTGAGAGGTCTTGACAGTGGCTGTCCATGCAGTGTGACCATGTAAAAACATTTAGAACTACTATCTATTTTTTTGCAAGTAGTGAATTTACAGTAGCATCTAGTGACAGTCAGAATAGCAAGTAGTGTTTAAAAATAATTACTATAGTCTAATGTTTAGTGATTAGTCTCTTAAAATTAATAAATAGGGGTCCGCGGTGGTGTAGCGGTCTAAGCATCGGCTTTGTGTCGATGCAGTTGCCCACTGGGGACCGGGGATCGCGCGTCGGTCTCGTCAGATCCGACTATGGCCGGACTCCATGAAGCAGCAATAATTGGCAACGCTGTCTTCGGGAGGGGGCCGAGTTGGCTTGTGTTCGGGTTCGGCCTGGATTCGCCTTGTCACGAAAGTGGCGAGGTGTCTCCTCTGAGACTGCCGGCCAAAGAGATGCAGTTCGAGGGTGGGTGTTTGAAGTAAAATAGGGATCGATTGGCCACTAAACTGGGAGAAAAAGAAATCGGAAATAAATTTAAAATAAATGAAACGGCCTGCCATCGTCTCTCACACATCAGAACACGGCATAACGAAGCGTCAATGTCCAATCAGCTTCTCTTTCGCAATAGAATGTTGCCTGTTACCATGGATACGCCACATGCTAATCTAGCGATTTTTTTTCCAAAAATCATCAATTTTCGCTAATATTCAATAAGAAAGTAGTGCGAAAAGTGATCAATTCGTTAAAACGTTATAATCTCCAAGTGATGAGCAAATAATTTTAACTTTCACTTATTGCACCCCGATTGAGTTTCGTGTTGCTTTGGAACCACATAAATAGCAATCGGGCACCCTTTCGGCTGTTGGGAGAGAGGGTTGCGTCAGGTCATCGCTAGTGGCTCTTAGATAGAAGCTAGTGGTACCCGGCAGCTAGTGTCCGATGAGACAAGAAAACATAGAAGTGCGTGCATGTCCCCGCCGCGAGTGGCCCCTAGATAAGTCAGTGGTACCCGGCAGATGCTGCCTGATGAGGGAATGAGAAAGTGCGCGTATGAGTGCGTGAGTGAGTGAGTGAGTGTCCCTGCCGGAGGGGCCGTCGACGACTGACGCAGCCCCTGTCCTTTTGATTCTGCCGATGGGAACGCAAATGGTTTTCGGTGTCAGCCTCCTCCTTCGCCGTGGGTCCGTCGACGTCACTGCCAGATGTTCCCGGCTTCGTGAGGCGGCTTCGTGACATCAATAACTGGCCTTTATTTTTTTATATTCTCTCTTGTCTATATTCTGCCATAACCTCTTCATTTGTTCTACTCAGTTAGCTCTTGTCTGTGCTTAGTTTACTTATCTAGTTTTCTTCCGCAAACCACTCTTGTGTTTAGTAGGCAGCCTCTCGTTCCTAGTTTACTAGCTCCCAGATTAGCGAATAGCTCTATTTTATTAAATAAGATTAGCAGTTAGCTCTATCGCATTAGCCTAGCTTAGCAGTTAGCTCTATCATATTTGCAGTCAAAGCAGCCTCGTTAAAACGATGGTGTGTGCCGACTGTTCCGCAGTTACAGATAGGTGCTACGTCCGTGAGTCCCCCCCCCAAAAAAAAACTTTTATTTAAAACAAAGAGGTATACAATTGTTATACAGAGGAAAAAAAACGTTTGAACAGACCAAGAGAGTTCAAAGTCCACTCGATTTAGGTCCTCAGAGTTCAAATAAAATTTACTTTTTTAAGATATCGAAAGTCCCTCCACCCATTATCAGAAACGCTTATCCTGCTCCGAGGGTCGCGGGGATGCCAGTGTCTATTTCCAGCAGTCATTGGGCGGCAGGCGAGGAGGCACCCTGGACAGGCAGTCAGGCCACAACGGGGCCGACACACACCTATGGACAATTTAGTATGGCCGAGTCACCTGACCTACATGTCTTTGGACTGTGGGTGGAAACCGGAGCACCCGCAGGAAACCCACGCAGTGTAACGTGAAGCTGGTGTAGGTGGAGAAGGCCGGCAGCATTAGCAAGGGCTCCGGGATAGCTGGTTAGCTCAGAGAGTCGACGACCAACGAAGTGGGATTTCCACACGGCAACTTTATTCTACAGTACTTAACATCGACCATACAATGCCAGGTCACCACGGCACTAGATTCACTAATCATACATGAGCAGTGGAACATAGATAGCATAACCTGCACAAACTCGTTACTGATGAGAGTCCTCTTTGTGGATGTCGGTCGGAGAACGTAACATGGCGGCTCCGTGTGTACAACTCTCAGCTCTTAGTACAACACACCAAAACAAAAGGGGGCACCGCCTTGTGGCGCTATTAAGTATTGCAATAATACCACATTTACCTGACTGGCTGTTACAGCAGACACAGCGAGAACATGCAAACCCCACACAGAGGATGACCCGGGACGACCCCCTAAGGTTACACTACACTGGGGCTCGAACCGAGGAGTTTTTGCTGTGAGGTGACCGCGTAAACCACTGCGCCACCATGCCGCCTGTATTTGACGATAAAAGGTAATTAAAGAGTTTTTGTTGTGAAGCGACCGCGTAAACCACTACGCCACCATGCCGCCTGTTTTTGACGATAAAAGGTAATTAAAAAAAAGGGATGGCCATTATTTTTGTATAAATCATTGAAATAAACTTGTTAAATCTTAATCTATAACCTACTTCATCATCAAGACATTCCATCTAAAGGACACACACACAAATAAAATGAAATAAAATATGGTTTTGCCTATCAGTCTGTATATGTCGAGCGAGCTAGAGAGCTAATAAAGAGAGGGAGCGAGAACAAACGTTTTATTTTTCTCAAGGTTTTGGATCACTGCAATCACGACAGGTTCTTGATCATACAGTCATAACTGTGCACAACAAAATATGAGGCTGATAGGTCCAGCAGTATGCAAGGTAAACTGCTGACTGATACACACACGCGTATCAAACGTGTAATCCTCTATGGCCGAGATAATTATTATAAAGAAGAATAAAAGTGCCTTTTTCTGGACGAAGGGAGCAAAGGAGCATTTTTCTTGTCGAAAAAAATAAACGGTAATTGTCTTCAAAGTGAATTACCGTTGTGTTTTAAGGTTTTCATTCTGTTCGAGGAGTGACGGGCGCAGTCTCACGCGTGGCTTATTTTTCCCACCCGCATTCCATGAAGACACGCCCTACTCTGCCTCTGATTGGCTAGTAATCTGGCCTTCTTTGGTTAGGTTTAGGCAGAGGAATGAGATGCTTAGGGTAAGAATATCAGGGTCAGAGCCAAACCCCTGAATATGTCCTTTCAGAAGAGGGGGGTCTTCTTTCCCACATTGTTACAAACTTACGAGGGTCTCTTTCGTTCCTATAGCGCACATCTGAAAACTCAAATGGCCATTGATGATCACTGAAGTCAGAGGCTATCAGGAAAAATGGCCACTTTAGACAAATCACATTCTTTTAACAGATAACTTGAGCAAGATGGCTGAATAAGGGAACGTCCCGAAACACACAAAGTGTAACCCAATATCACAGTAATAGCTAGCTTAATTTACAGCGAGCATTTTGGTGTATTTGTTTATTGAGAGGTCTTGACAGTGGCTGTCCATGCAGTGTGACCATGTAAAAACATTTAGAACTACTATCTATTTTTTTGCAAGTAGTGAATTTACAGTAGCATCTAGTGACAGTCAGAATAGCAAGTAGTGTTTAAAAATAATTACTATAGTCTAATGTTTAGTGATTAGTCTCTTAAAATTAATAAATAGGGGTCCGCGGTGGTGTAGCGGTCTAAGCATCGGCTTTGTGTCGATGCAGTTGCCCACTGGGGACCGGGGATCGCGCGTCGGTCTCGTCAGATCCGACTATGGCCGGACTCCATGAAGCAGCAATAATTGGCAACGCTGTCTTCGGGAGGGGGCCGAGTCGGCTTGTGTTCGGGTTCGGCCTGGATTCGCCTTGTCACGAAAGTGGCGAGGTGTCTCCTCTGAGACTGCCGGCCAAAGAGATGCAGTTCGAGGGTGGGTGTTTGAAGTAAAATAGGGATCGATTGGCCACTAAACTGGGAGAAAAAGAAATCGGAAATAAATTTAAAATAAATGAAACGGCCTGCCATCGTCTCTCACACATCAGAACACGGCATAACGAAGCGTCAATGTCCAATCAGCTTCTCTTTCGCAATAGAATGTTGCCTGTTACCATGGATACGCCACATGCTAATCTAGCGATTTTCTCCAAAAATCATCAATTTTCGCTAATATTCAATAAGAAAGTAGTGCGAAAAGTGATCAATTCGTTAAAACGTTATAATCTCCAAGTGATGAGCAAATAATTTTAACTTTCACTTATTGCACCCCGATTGAGTTTCGTGTTGCTTTGGAACCACATAAATAGCAATCGGGCACCCTTTCGGCTGTTGGGAGAGAGGGTTGCGTCAGGTCATCGCTAGTGGCTCTTAGATAGAAGCTAGTGGTACCCGGCAGCTAGTGTCCGATGAGACAAGAAAACATAGAAGTGCGTGCATGTCCCCGCCGCGAGTGGCCCCTAGATAAGTCAGTGGTACCCGGCAGATGCTGTCTGATGAGGGAATGAGAAAGTGCGCGTATGAGTGCGTGAGTGAGTGAGTGAGTGTCCCTGCCGGAGGGGCCGTCGACGACTGACGCAGCCCCTGTCCTTTTGATTCTGCCGATGGGAACGCAAATGGTTTTCGGTGTCAGCCTCCTCCTTCGCCGTGGGTCCGTCGACGTCACTGCCAGATGTTCCCGGCTTCGTGAGGCGGCTTCGTGACATCAATAACTGGCCTTTATTTTTTTATATTCTCTCTTGTCTATATTCTGCCATAACCTCTTCATTTGTTCTACTCAGTTAGCTCTTGTCTGTGCTTAGTTTACTTATCTAGTTTTCTTCCGCAAACCACTCTTGTGTTTAGTAGGCAGCCTCTCGTTCCTAGTTTACTAGCTCCCAGATTAGCGAATAGCTCTATTTTATTAAATAAGATTAGCAGTTAGCTCTATCGCATTAGCCTAGCTTAGCAGTTAGCTCTATCATATTTGCAGTCAAAGCAGCCTCGTTAAAACGATGGTGTGTGCCGACTGTTCCGCAGTTACAGATAGGTGCTACGTCCGTGAGTCCCCCCCCCCCCAAAAACTTTTATTTAAAACAAAGAGGTATACAATTGTTATACAGAGGAAAAAAAACGTTTGAACAGACCAAGAGAGTTCAAAGTCCACTCGATTTAGGTCCTCAGAGTTCAAATAAAATTTACTTTTTTAAGATATCGAAAGTCCCTCCACCCATTATCAGAAACGCTTATCCTGCTCCGAGGGTCGCGGGGATGCCAGTGTCTATTTCCAGCAGTCATTGGGCGGCAGGCGAGGAGGCACCCTGGACAGGCAGTCAGGCCACAACGGGGCCGACACACACCTATGGACAATTTAGTATGGCCGAGTCACCTGACCTACATGTCTTTGGACTGTGGGTGGAAACCGGAGCACCCGCAGGAAACCCACGCAGTGTAACGTGAAGCTGGTGTAGGTGGAGAAGGCCGGCAGCATTAGCAAGGGCTCCGGGATAGCTGGTTAGCTCAGAGAGTCGACGACCAACGAAGTGGGATTTCCACACGGCAACTTTATTCTACAGTACTTAACATCGACCATACAATGCCAGGTCACCACGGCACTAGATTCACTAATCATACATGAGCAGTGGAACATAGATAGCATAACCTGCACAAACTCGTTACTGATGAGAGTCCTCTTTGTGGATGTCGGTCGGAGAACGTAACATGGCGGCTCCGTGTGTACAACTCTCAGCTCTTAGTACAACACACCAAAACAAAAGGGGGGCACCGCCTTGTGGCGCTATTAAGTATTGCAATAATACCACATTTACCAGACTGGCTGTTACAGCAGACACAGCGAGAACATGCAAACCCCACACAGAGGATGACCCGGGAAGACCCCCTAAGGTTACACTACACTGGGGCTCGAACCGAGGAGTTTTTGCTGTGAGGCGACCGCGTAAACCACTGCGCCACCATGCCGCCTGTATTTGACGATAAAAGGTAATTCAAGAGTTTTTGTTGTGAGGCGACCGCGTAAACCACTACGCCACCATGCCGCCTGTTTTTGACGATAAAAGGTAATTAAAAAAAAGGGATGGCCATTATTTTTGTATAAATCATTGAAATAAACTTGTTAAATCTCAATCTATAACCTACTTCATCATAAAGACATTCCATCTAAAGGACACACACACAAATAAAATGAAATAAAATATGGTTTTGCCTATCAGTCTGTATATGTCGAGCGAGCTAGAGAGCTAATAAAGAGAGGGAGCGAGAACAAACGTTTTATTTTTCTCAAGGTTTTGGATCACTGCAATCACGACAGGTTCTTGATCATACAGTCATAACTGTGCACAACAAAATATGAGGCTGATAGGTCCAGCAGTATGCAAGGTAAACTGCTGACTGATACACACACGCGTATCAAACGTATAATCCTCTATGGCCGAGATAATTATTGTAAAGAAGAATAAAAGTGCATTTTTCTGGAGCAAAGGAGCATTTTTCTTGTCGAAAAAAATAAACGGTAATTGTCTTCAAAGTGAATTACCGTTGTGTTTTAAGGTTTTCATTCTGTTCGAGGAGTGACGGGCGCAGTCTCACGCGTGGCTTATTTTTCCCACCCGCATTCCATGAAGACACGCCCTACTCTGCCTCTGATTGGCTAGTAATCTGGCCTTCTTTGGTTAGGTTTAGGCAGAGGAATGAGATGCTTAGGGTAAGAATATCAGGGTCAGAGCCAAACCCCTGAATATGTCCTTTCAGAAGAGGGGGGTCTTCTTTCCCACATTGTTACAAACTTACGAGGGTCTCTTTCGTTCCTATAGCGCACATCTGAAAACTCAAATGGCCATTGATGATCACTGAAGTCAGAGGCTATCAGGAAAAATGGCCACTTTAGACAAATCACATTCTTTTAACAGATAACTTGAGCAAGATGGCTGAATAAGGGAACGTCCCGAAACACAAAAAGTGTAACCCAATATCACAGTAATAACTAGCTTAATTTACAGCGAGCATTTTGGTGTATTTGTTTATTGAGAGGTCTTGACAGTGGCTGTCCATGCAGTGTGACCATGTAAAAACATTTAGAACTACTATCTATTTTTTTGCAAGTAGTGAATTTACAGTAGCATCTAGTGACAGTCAGAATAGCAAGTAGTGTTTAAAAATAATTACTATAGTCTAATGTTTAGTGATTAGTCTCTTAAAATTAATAAATAGGGGTCCGCGGTGGTGTAGCGGTCTAAGCATCGGCTTTGTGTCGATGCAGTTGCCCACTGGGGACCGGGGATCGCGCGTCGGTCTCGTCAGATCCGACTATGGCCGGACTCCATGAAGCAGCAATAATTGGCAACGCTGTCTTCGGGAGGGGGCCGAGTCGGCTTGTGTTCGGGTTTGGCCTGGATTCGCCTTGTCACGAAAGTGGCGAGGTGTCTCCTCTGAGACTGCCGGCCAAAGAGATGCAGTTCGTGGGTGGGTGTTTGAAGTAAAATAGGGATCGATTGGCCACTAAACTGGGAGAAAAAGAAATCGGAAATAAATTTAAAATAAATGAAACGGCCTGCCATCGTCTCTCACACATCAGAACACGGCATAACGAAGCGTCAATGTCCAATCAGCTTCTCTTTCGCAATAGAATGTTGCCTGTTACCATGGATACGCCACAAGCTAATCTAGCGATTTTCTCCAAAAATCATCAATTTTCGCTAATATTCAATAAGAAAGTAGTGCGAAAAGTGATCAATTCGTTAAAACGTTATAATCTCCAAGTGATAAGCAAATAATTTTAACTTTCACTTATTGCACCCCGATTGAGTTTCGTGTTGCTTTGGAACCACATAAATAGCAATCGGGCACCCTTTCGGCTGTTGGGAGAGAGGGTTGCGTCAGGTCATCGCTAGTGGCTCTTAGATAGAAGCTACTGGTACCCGGCAGCTAGTGTCCGATGAGACAAGAAAACATAGAAGTGCGTGCATGTCCCCGCCGCGAGTGGCCCCTAGATAAGTCAGTGGTACCCGGCAGATGCTGCCTGATGAGGGAATGAGAAAGTGCGCGTATGAGTGCGTGAGTGAGTGTCCCTGCCGGAGGGGCCCTCGACGACTGACGCAGCCCCTGTCCTTTTGATTCTGCCGATGGGAACGCAATGGTTTTCGGTGTCAGCCTCCTCCTTCGCCGTGGGTCCGTCGACGTCACTGCCAGATGTTCCCGGCTTCGTGAGGCGGCTTCGTGACATCAATAACTGGCCTTTATTTTTTTATATTCTCTCTTGTCTATATTCTGCCATAACCTCTTCATTTGTTCTACTCAGTTAGCTCTTGTCTGTGCTTAGTTTACTTATCTAGTTTTCTTCCTCAAACCACTCTTGTGTTTAGTAGGCAGCCTCTCGTTCCTAGTTTACTAGCTCCCAGATTAGCGATTAGCTCTATTTTATTAAATAAGATTAGCAGTTAGCTCTATCGCATTAGCCTAGCTTAGCAGTTAGCTCTATCATATTTGCAGTCAAAGCAGCCTCGTTAAAACGATGGTGTGTGCCGACTGTTCCGCAGTTACAGATAGGTGCTACGTCCGTGAGTCTCCCCCCCCCCCCAAAAAAAACTTTTATTTAAAACAAAGAGGTATACAATTGTTATACAGAGGAAAAAAAACGTTTGAACAGACCAAGAGAGTTCAAAGTCCACTCGATTTAGGTCCTCAGAGTTCAAATAAAATTTACTTTTTTAAGATATCGAAAGTCCCTCCACCCATTATCAGAAACGCTTATCCTGCTCCGAGGGTCGCGGGGATGCCAGTGTCTATTTCCAGCAGTCATTGAGCGGCAGGCGAGGAGGCACCCTGGACAGGCAGTCATGCCACAACGGGGCCGACACACACCTATGGACAATTTAGTATGGCCGAGTCACCTGACCTGCATGTCTTTGGACTGTGGGTGGAAACCGGAGCACCCGCAGGAAACCCACGCAGTGTAACGTGAAGCTGGTGTAGGTGGAGAAGGCCGGCAGCATTAGCAAGGGCTCCGGGATAGCTGGTTAGCTCAGAGAGTCGACAGACCAACGAAGTGGGATTTCCACACGGCAACTTTATTCTACAGTACTTAACATCGACCATACAATGCCAGGTCACCACGGCACTAGATTCACTAATCATACATGAGCAGTGGAACATAGATAGCATAACCTGCACAAACTCGTTACTGATGAGAGTCCTCTTTGTGGATGTCGGTCGGAGAACGTAACATGGCGGCTCCGTGTGTACAACTCTCAGCTCTTAGTACAACACACCAAAACAAAAGGGGGGCACCGCCTTGTGGCGCTATTAAGTATTGCAATAATACCACATTTACCAGACTGGCTGTTACAGCAGACACAGCGAGAACATGCAAACCCTACACAGAGGATGACCCGGGACGACCCCCTAAGGTTACACTACACTGGGGCGCGAACCGAGGAGTTTTTGCTGTGAGGCGACCGCGTAAACCACTGCGCCACCATGCCGCCTGTTTTTGACGATAAAAGGTAATTAAAAAAAAGGGATGGCCATTATTTTTGTATAAATCATTGAAATAAACTTGTTAAATCTTAATCTATAACCCACTTCATCATAAAGACATTCCATCTAAAGGACACACACACAAATAAAATGAAATAAAATATGGTTTTGCCTATCAGTCTGTATATGTCGAGCGAGCTAGAGAGCTAATAAAGAGAGGGAGCGAGAACAAACGTTTTATTTTTCTCAAGGTTTTGGATCACTGCAATCACGACAGGTTCTTGATCATACAGTCATAACTGTGCACAACAAAATATGAGGCTGATAGGTCCAGCAGTATGCAAGGTAAACTGCTGACTGATACACACACGCGTATCAAACGTATAATCCTCTATGGCCGAGATAATTATTGTAAAGAAGAATAAAAGTGCATTTTTCTGGAGCAAAGGAGCATTTTTCTTGTCGAAAAAAATAAACGGTAATTGTCTTCAAAGTGAATTACCGTTGTGTTTTAAGGTTTTCATTCTGTTCGAGGAGTGACGGGCGCAGTCTCACGCGTGGCTTATTTTTCCCACCCGCATTCCATGAAGACACGCCCTACTCTGCCTCTGATTGGCTAGTAATCTGGCCTTCTTTGGTTAGGTTTAGGCAGAGGAATGAGATGCTTAGGGTAAGAATATCAGGGTCAGAGCCAAACCCCTGAATATGTCCTTTCAGAAGAGGGGGGTCTTCTTTCCCACATTGTTACAAACTTACGAGGGTCTCTTTCGTTCCTATAGGGCACATCTGAAAACTCAAATGGCCATTGATGATCACTGAAGTCAGAGGCTATCAGGAAAAATGGCCACTTTAGACAAATCACATTCTTTTAACAGATAACTTGAGCAAGATGGCTGAATAAGGGACCGTCCCGAAACACACAAAGTGTAACCCAATATCACAGTAATAGCTAGCTTAATTTACAGCGAGCATTTTGGTGTATTTGTTTATTGAGAGGTCTTGACAGTGGCTGTCCATGCAGTGTGACCATGTAAAAACATTTAGAACTACTATCTATTTTTTTGCAAGTAGTGAATTTACAGTAGCATCTAGTGACAGTCAGAATAGCAAGTAGTGTTTAAAAATAATTACTATAGTCTAATGTTTAGTGATTAGTCTCTTAAAATTAATAAATAGGGGTCCGCGGTGGTGTAGCGGTCTAAGCATCGGCTTTGTGTCGATGCAGTTGCCCACTGGGGACCGGGGATCGCGCGTCGGTCTCGTCAGATCCGACTATGGCCGGACTCCATGAAGCAGCAATAATTGGCAACGCTGTCTTCGGGAGGGGGCCGAGTTGGCTTGTGTTCGGGTTCGGCCTGGATTCGCCTTGTCACGAAAGTGGCGAGGTGTCTCCTCTGAGACTGCCGGCCAAAGAGATGCAGTTCGAGGGTGGGTGTTTGAAGTAAAATAGGGATCGATTGGCCACTAAACTGGGAGAAAAAGAAATCGGAAATAAATTTAAAATAAATGAAACGGCCTGCCATCGTCTCTCACACATCAGAACACGGCATAACGAAGCGTCAATGTCCAATCAGCTTCTCTTTCGCAATAGAATGTTGCCTGTTACCATGGATACGCCACATGCTAATCTAGCGATTTTCTCCAAAAATCATCAATTTTCGCTAATATTCAATAAGAAAGTAGTGCGAAAAGTGATCAATTCGTTAAAACGTTATAATCTCCAAGTGATGAGCAAATAATTTTAACTTTCACTTATTGCACCCCGATTGAGTTTCGTGTTGCTTTGGAACCACATAAATAGCAATCGGGCACCCTTTCGGCTGTTGGGAGAGAGGGTTGCGTCAGGTCATCGCTAGTGGCTCTTAGATAGAAGCTAGTGGTACCCGGCAGCTAGTGTCCGATGAGACAAGAAAACATAGAAGTGCGTGCATGTCCCCGCCGCGAGTGGCCCCCAGATAAGTCAGTGGTACCCGGCAGATGCTGCCTGATGAGGGAATGAGAAAGTGCGCGTATGAGTGCGTGAGTGAGTGAGTGAGTGTCCCTGCCGGAGGGGCCGTCGACGACTGACGCAGCCCCTGTCCTTTTGATTCTGCCGATGGGAACGCAAATGGTTTTCGGTGTCAGCCTCCTCCTTCGCCGTGGGTCCGTCGACGTCACTGCCAGATGTTCCCGGCTTCGTGAGGCGGCTTCGTGACATCAATAACTGGCCTTTATTTTTTTATATTCTCTCTTGTCTATATTCTGCCATAACCTCTTCATTTGTTCTACTCAGTTAGCTCTTGTCTGTGCTTAGTTTACTTATCTAGTTTTCTTCCGCAAACCACTCTTGTGTTTAGTAGGCAGCCTCTCGTTCCTAGTTTACTAGCTCCCAGATTAGCGAATAGCTCTATTTTATTAAATAAGATTAGCAGTTAGCTCTATCGCATTAGCCTAGCTTAGCAGTTAGCTCTATCATATTTGCAGTCAAAGCAGCCTCGTTAAAACGATGGTGTGTGCCGACTGTTCCGCAGTTACAGATAGGTGCTACGTCCGTGAGTCCCCCCCCCCAAAAAAAACTTTTATTTAAAACAAAGAGGTATACAATTGTTATACAGAGGAAAAAAAACGTTTGAACAGACCAAGAGAGTTCAAAGTCCACTCGATTTAGGTCCTCAGAGTTCAAATAAAATTTACTTTTTTAAGATATCGAAAGTCCCTCCACCCATTATCAGAAACGCTTATCCTGCTCCGAGGGTCGCGGGGATGCCAGTGTCTATTTCCAGCAGTCATTGGGCGGCAGGCGAGGAGGCACCCTGGACAGGCAGTCAGGCCACAACGGGGCCGACACACACCTATGGACAATTTAGTATGGCCGAGTCACCTGACCTACATGTCTTTGGACTGTGGGTGGAAACCGGAGCACCCGCAGGAAACCCACGCAGTGTAACGTGAAGCTGGTGTAGGTGGAGAAGGCCGGCAGCATTAGCAAGGGCTCCGGGATAGCTGGTTAGCTCAGAGAGTCGACGACCAACGAAGTGGGATTTCCACACGGCAACTTTATTCTACAGTACTTAACATCGACCATACAATGCCAGGTCACCACGGCACTAGATTCACTAATCATACATGAGCAGTGGAACATAGATAGCATAACCTGCACAAACTCGTTACTGATGAGAGTCCTCTTTGTGGATGTCGGTCGGAGAACGTAACATGGCGGCTCCGTGTGTACAACTCTCAGCTCTTAGTACAACACACCAAAACAAAAGGGGGCACCGCCTTGTGGCGCTATTAAGTATTGCAATAATACCACATTTACCTGACTGGCTGTTACAGCAGACACAGCGAGAACATGCAAACCCCACACAGAGGATGACCCGGGACGACCCCCTAAGGTTACACTACACTGGGGCTCGAACCGAGGAGTTTTTGCTGTGAGGCGACCGCGTAAACCACTGCGCCACCATGCCGCCTGTATTTGACGATAAAAGGTAATTAAAGAGTTTTTGTTGTGAAGCGACCGCGTAAACCACTACGCCACCATGCCGCCTGTTTTTGACGATAAAAGGTAATTAAAAAAAAGGGATGGCCATTATTTTTGTATAAATCATTGAAATAAACTTGTTAAATCTTAATCTATAACCTACTTCATCATCAAGACATTCCATCTAAAGGACACACACACAAATAAAATGAAATAAAATATGGTTTTGCCTATCAGTCTGTATATGTCGAGCGAGCTAGAGAGCTAATAAAGAGAGGGAGCGAGAACAAACGTTTTATTTTTCTCAAGGTTTTGGATCACTGCAATCACGACAGGTTCTTGATCATACAGTCATAACTGTGCACAACAAAATATGAGGCTGATAGGTCCAGCAGTATGCAAGGTAAACTGCTGACTGATACACACACGCGTATCAAACGTGTAATCCTCTATGGCCGAGATAATTATTATAAAGAAGAATAAAAGTGCCTTTTTCTGGACGAAGGGAGCAAAGGAGCATTTTTCTTGTCGAAAAAAATAAACGGTAATTGTCTTCAAAGTGAATTACCGTTGTGTTTTAAGGTTTTCATTCTGTTCGAGGAGTGACGGGCGCAGTCTCACGCGTGGCTTATTTTTCCCACCCGCATTCCATGAAGACACGCCCTACTCTGCCTCTGATTGGCTAGTAATCTGGCCTTCTTTGGTTAGGTTTAGGCAGAGGAATGAGATGCTTAGGGTAAGAATATCAGGGTCAGAGCCAAACCCCTGAATATGTCCTTTCAGAAGAGGGGGGTCTTCTTTCCCACATTGTTACAAACTTACGAGGGTCTCTTTCGTTCCTATAGCGCACATCTGAAAACTCAAATGGCCATTGATGATCACTGAAGTCAGAGGCTATCAGGAAAAATGGCCACTTTAGACAAATCACATTCTTTTAACAGATAACTTGAGCAAGATGGCTGAATAAGGGAACGTCCCGAAACACACAAAGTGTAACCCAATATCACAGTAATAGCTAGCTTAATTTACAGCGAGCATTTTGGTGTATTTGTTTATTGAGAGGTCTTGACAGTGGCTGTCCATGCAGTGTGACCATGTAAAAACATTTAGAACTACTATCTATTTTTTTGCAAGTAGTGAATTTACAGTAGCATCTAGTGACAGTCAGAATAGCAAGTAGTGTTTAAAAATAATTACTATAGTCTAATGTTTAGTGATTAGTCTCTTAAAATTAATAAATAGGGGTCCGCGGTGGTGTAGCGGTCTAAGCATCGGCTTTGTGTCGATGCAGTTGCCCACTGGGGACCGGGGATCGCGCGTCGGTCTCGTCAGATCCGACTATGGCCGGACTCCATGAAGCAGCAATAATTGGCAACGCTGTCTTCGGGAGGGGGCCGAGTCGGCTTGTGTTCGGGTTCGGCCTGGATTCGCCTTGTCACGAAAGTGGCGAGGTGTCTCCTCTGAGACTGCCGGCCAAAGAGATGCAGTTCGAGGGTGGGTGTTTGAACTAAAATAGGGATCGATTGGCCACTAAACTGGGAGAAAAAGAAATCGGAAATAAATTTAAAATAAATGAAACGGCCTGCCATCGTCTCTCACACATCAGAACACGGCATAACGAAGCGTCAATGTCCAATCAGCTTCTCTTTCGCAATAGAATGTTACCTGTTACCATGGATACGCCACATGCTAATCTAGCAATTTTCTCCAAAAATCATCAATTTTCGCTAATATTCAATAAGAAAGTAGCGCGAAAAGTGATCAGTTCGTTAAAACGTTATAATCTCCAAGTGATGAGCAAATAATTTTAACTTTCTCTTATTGCACTCCGATTGAGTTTCGTGTTGCTTTGGAACCACATAAATAGCAATCGGGCACCATTTGGCTGTTGGGAGAGAGGGTTGCGTCAGGTCATCGCCAGTGGCTCTTAGATAGAAGCTAGTGGTACCCGGCAGCTAGTGTCCGATGAGACAAGAAAACATAGAAGTGCGTGCATGTCCCCGCCGCGAGTGGCCCCTAGATAAGTCAGTGGTACCCGGCAGATGCTGCCTGATGAGGGAAAGTGCCCGTATGAGTGCGTGCGTGAGTGAGTGTCCCTGCCGGAGGGGCCCTCGATGACTGACGCAGCCCCTGTCCTTTTGATTCTGCCGATGGGAACGCAAATGGTTTTCGGTGTCAGCCTCCTCCTTCGCCGTGGGTCCGTCGACGTCACTGCCAGATGTTCCCGGCTTCGTGAGGCGGCTTCGTGACATCAATAACTGGCCTTTATTTTTTTATATTCTCTCTTGTCTATATTCTGCCATAACCTCTTCATTTGTTCTACTCAGTTAGCTCTTGTCTGTGCTTAGTTTACTTATCTAGTTTTCTTTCTCAAACCACTCTTGTGTTTAGTAGGCAGCCTCTCGTTCCTAGTTTACTAGCTCCCAGATTAGCGAATAGCTCTATTTTATTAAATAAGATTAGCAGTTAGCTCTATCGCATTAGCCTAGCTTAGCAGTTAGCTCTATCATATTTGCAGTCAAAGCAGCCTCGTTAAAACGATGGTGTGTGCCGACTGTTCCGCAGTTACAGATAGGTGCTACGTCCGTGAGTCTCCCCCCCCCCAAAAAAACTTTTATTTAAAACAAAGAGGTATACAATTGTTATACAGAGGAAAAAAAACGTTTGAACAGACCAAGAGAGTTCAAAGTCCACTCGATTTAGGTCCTCAGAGTTCAAATAAAATGTACTTTTTTAAGATATCGAAAGTCCCTCCACCCATTATCAGAAACGCTTATCCTGCTCCGAGGGTCGCGGGGATGCCAGTGTCTATTTCCAGCAGTCATTGGGCGGCAGGCGAGGAGGCACCCTGGACAGGCAGTCAGGCCACAACGGGGCCGACACACACCTATGGACAATTTAGTATGGCCGAGTCACCTGACCTACATGTCTTTGGACTGTGGGTGGAAACCGGAGCACCCGCAGGAATCCCACGCAGTGTAACGTGAAGCTGGTGTAGGTGGAGAAGGCCGGCAGCATTAGCAAGGGCTCCGGGATAGCTGGTTAGCTCAGAGAGTCGACAGACAACGAAGTGGGATTTCCACACGGCAACTTTATTCTACAGTACTTAACATCGACCATACAATGCCAGGTCACCACGGCACTAGATTCACTAATCATACATGAGCAGTGGAACATAGATAGCATAACCTGCACAAACTCGTTACTGATGAGAGTCCTCTTTGTGGATGTCGGTCGGAGAACGTAACATGGCGGCTCCGTGTGTACAACACTCAGCTCTTAGTACAACACACTAAAACAAAAGGGGGGCACCTCCTTGTGGCGCTATTAAGTATTGCAATAATACCACATTTACCAGACTGGCTGTTACAGCAGACAGCGAGAACATGCAAACCCCACACAGAGAATGACCCGGGACGACCCCCTAAGGTTACACTACACTGGGGCTCGAACCGAGGAGTTTTTGCTGTGAGGCGACCGCGTAAACCACTGCGCCACCATGCCGCCTGTATTTGACGATAAAAGGTAATTAAAGAGTTTTTGTTGTGAGGCGACCGCGTAAACCACTACGCCACCATGCCGCCTGTTTTTGACGATAAAAGGTAATTAAAAAAAGGGATGGCCATTATTTTTGTATAAATCATTGAAATAAACTTGTTAAATCTTAATCTATAACCCACTTCATCATAAAGACATTCCATCTAAAGGACACACACACAAATAAAATGAAATAAAATATGGTTTTGCCTATCAGTCTGTATATGTCGAGCGAGCTAGAGAGCTAATAAAGAGAGGGAGCGAGAACAAACGTTTTATTTTTCTCAAGGTTTTGGATCACTGCAATCACAACAGGTTCTTGATCATACAGTCATAACTGTGCACAACAAAATATGAGGCTGATAGGTCCAGCAGTATGCAAGGTAAACTGCTGACTGATACACACACGCGTATCAAACGTATAATCCTCTATGGCCGAGATAATTATTGTAAAGAAGAATAAAAGTGCCTTTTTCTGGACGAAGGGAGCAAAGGAGCATTTTTCTTTTCGAAAAAAATAAACAGTAATTGTCTTCAAAGTGAATTACCGTTGTGTTTTAAGGTTTTCATTCTGTTCGAGGAGTGACGGGCGCAGTCTCACGCGTGGCTTATTTTTCCCACCCGCATTCCATGAAGACACGCCCTACTCTGCCTCTGATTGGCTAGTAATCTGGCCTTCTTTGGTTAGGTTTAGGCAGAGGAATGAGATGCTTAGGGTAAGAATATCAGGGTCAGAGCCGAACCCCTGAATATGTCCTTTCAGAAGAGGGGGGTCTTCTTTCCCACATTGTTACAAACTTACGAGGGTCTCTTTCGTTCCTATAGCGCACATCTGAAAACTCAAATGGCCATTGATGATCACTGAAGTCAGAGGCTATCAGGAAAAATGGCCACTTTAGACAAATCACATTCTTTTAACAGATAACTTGAGCAAGATGGCTGAATAAGGGAACGTCCCGAAACACACAAAGTGTAACCCAATATCACAGTAATAGCTAGCTTAATTTACAGCGAGCATTTTGGTGTATTTGTTTATTGAGAGGTCTTGACAGTGGCTGTCCATGCAGTGTGACCATGTAAAAACATTTAGAACTACTATCTATTTTTTTGCAAGTAGTGAATTTACAGTAGCATCTAGTGACAGTCAGAATAGCAAGTAGTGTTTAAAAATAATTACTATAGTCTAATGTTTAGTGATTAGTCTCTTAAAATTAATAAATAGGGGTCCGCGGTGGTGTAGCGGTCTAAGCATCGGCTTTGTGTCGATGCAGTTGCCCACTGGGGACCGGAGATCGCGCGTCAGTCTCGTCAGATCCGACTATGGCCGGACTCCATGAAGCAGCAATAATTGACAACGCTGTCTTCGGGAGGGGGCGGAGTCGGCTTGTGTTCGGGTTCGGCCTGGATTCGCCTTGTCACGAAAGTGGCGAGGTGTCTCCTCTGAGACTGCCGGCCAAAGAGATGCAGTTCGAGGGTGGGTGTTTGAACTAAAATAGGGATCGATTGGCCACTAAACTGGAAGAAAAAGAAATCGGAAATAAATTTAAAATAAATGAAACGGCCTGCCATCGTCTCTCACACATCAGAACACGGCATAACGAAGCGTCAATGTCCAATCAGCTTCTCTTTCGCAATAGAATGTTACCTGTTACCATGGATACGCCACATGCTAATCTAGCGATTTTCTCCAAAAATCATCAATTTTCGCTAATATTCAATAAGAAAGTAGCGCGAAAAGTGATCAGTTCGTTAAAACGTTATAATCTCCAAGTGATGAGCAAATAATTTTAACTTTCACTTATTGCACTCCGATTGAGTTTCGTGTTGCTTTGGAACCACATAAATAGCAATCGGGCACCCTTTCGGCTGTTGGGAGAGAGGGTTGCGTCAGGTCATCGCCAGTGGCTCTTAGATAGAAGCTAGTGGTACCCGGCAGCTAGCGTCCGATGAGACAAGAAAACATAGAAGCGCGTGCATGTCCCCGCCGCGAGTGGCCCCTAGATAAGTCAGTGGTACCCGGCAGATGCTGCCTGATGAGGGAAAGTGCCCGCATGAGTGCGTGCGTGCGTGCGTGAGTGAGTGTCCCTGCCGGAGGGGCCCTCGATGACCGACGCAGCCCCTGTCCTTTTGATTCTGCCGATGGGAACGCAAATGGTTTTCGGTGTCAGCCTCCTCCTTCGCCGTGGGTCCGTCGACGTCACTGCCAGATGTTCTCGGCTTCGTGAGGCGGCTTCGTGACATCAATAACTGGCCTTTATTTTTTTATATTCTCTCTTGTCTATATTCTGCCATAACCTCTTCATTTGTTCTACTCAGTTAGCTCTTGTCTGTGCTTAGTTTACTTATCTAGTTTTCTTTCTCAAACCACTCTTGTGTTTAGTAGGCAGCCTCTCGTTCCTAGTTTACTAGCTCCCAGATTAGCGATTAGCTCTATTTTATTAAATAAGATTAGCAGTTAGCTCTATCGCATTAGCCTAGCTTAGCAGTTAGCTCTATCATATTTGCAGTCAAAGCAGCCTCGTTAAAACGATGGTGTGTGCCGACTGTTCCGCAGTTACAGATAGGTGCTACGTCCGTGAGTCCCCCCCCCCCAAAAAAAACTTTTATTTAAAACAAAGAGGTATACAATTGTTATACAGAGGAAAAAAAACGTTTGAACAGACCAAGAGAGTTCAAAGTCCACTCGATTTAGGTCCTCAGAGTTCAAATAAAATTTACTTTTTTAAGATATCGAAAGTCCCTCCACCCATTATCAGAAACGCTTATCCTGCTCCGAGGGTCGCGGGGATGCCAGTGTCTATTTCCAGCAGTCATTGGGCGGCAGGCGAGGAGGCACCCTGGACAGGCAGTCAGGCCACAACGGGGCCGACACACACCTATGGACAATTTAGTATGGCCGAGTCACCTGACCTACATGTCTTTGGACTGTGGGTGGAAACCGGAGCACCCGCAGGAAACCCACGCAGTGTAACGTGAAGCTGGTGTAGGTGGAGAAGGCCGGCAGCATTAGCAAGGGCTCCGGGATAGCTGGTTAGCTCAGAGAGTCGACGACCAACGAAGTGGGATTTCCACACGGCAACTTTATTCTACAGTACTTAACATCGACCATACAATGCCAGGTCACCACGGCACTAGATTCACTAATCATACATGAGCAGTGGAACATAGATAGCATAACCTGCACAAACTCGTTACTGATGAGAGTCCTCTTTGTGGATGTCGGTCGGAGAACGTAACATGGCGGCTCCGTGTGTACAACACTCAGCTCTTAGTACAACACACCAAAACAAAAGGGGGGCACCGCCTTGTGGCGCTATTAAGTATTGCAATAATACCACATTTACCAGACTGGCTGTTACAGCAGACACAGCGAGAACATGCAAACCCCACACAGAGAATGACCCGGGACGACCCCCTAAGGTTACACTACACTGGGGCTCGAACCGAGGAGTTTTTGCTGTGAGGCGACCGCGTAAACCACTGCGCCACCATGCCGCCTGTATTTGACGATAAAAGGTAATTAAAGAGTTTTTGTTGTGAGGCGACCGCGTAAACCACTACGCCACCATGCCGCCTGTTTTTGACGATAAAAGGTAATTAAAAAAAGGGATGGCCATTATTTTTGTATAAATCATTGAAATAAACTTGTTAAATCTTAATCTATAACCCACTTCATCATAAAGACATTCCATCTAAAGGACACACACACAAATAAAATGAAATAAAATATGGTTTTGCCTATCAGTCTGTATATGTCGAGCGAGCTAGAGAGCTAATAAAGAGAGGGAGCGAGAACAAACGTTTTATTTTTCTCAAGGTTTTGGATCACTGCAATCACAACAGGTTCTTGATCATACAGTCATAACTGTGCACAACAAAATATGAGGCTGATAGGTCCAGCAGTATGCAAGGTAAACTGCTGACTGATACACACACGCGTATCAAACGTATAATCCTCTATGGCCGAGATAATTATTATAAAGAAGAATAAAAGTGCCTTTTTCTGGACGAAGGGAGCAAAGGAGCATTTTTCTTGTCGAAAAAAATAAACGGTAATTGTCTTCAAAGTGAATTACCGTTGTGTTTTAAGGTTTTCATTCTGTTCGAGGAGTGACGGGCGCAGTCTCACGCGTGGCTTATTTTTCCCACCCGCATTCCATGAAGACACGCCCTACTCTGCCTCTGATTGGCTAGTAATCTGGCCTTCTTTGGTTAGGTTTAGGCAGAGGAATGAGATGCTTAGGGTAAGAATATCAGGGTCAGAGCCGAACCCCTGAATATGTCCTTTCAGAAGAGGGGGGTCTTCTTTCCCACATTGTTACAAACTTACGAGGGTCTCTTTCGTTCCTATAGCGCACATCTGAAAACTCAAATGGCCATTGATGATCACTGAAGTCAGAGGCTATCAGGAAAAATGGCCACTTTAGACAAATCACATTCTTTTAACAGATAACTTGAGCAAGATGGCTGAATAAGGGAACGTCCCGAAACACACAAAGTGTAACCCAATATCACAGTAATAGCTAGCTTAATTTACAGCGAGCATTTTGGTGTATTTGTTTATTGAGAGGTCTTGACAGTGGCTGTCCATGCAGTGTGACCATGTAAAAACATTTAGAACTACTATCTATTTTTTTGCAAGTAGTGAATTTACAGTAGCATCTAGTGACAGTCAGAATAGCAAGTAGTGTTTAAAAATAATTACTATAGTCTAATGTTTAGTGATTAGTCTCTTAAAATTAATAAATAGGGGTCCGCGGTGGTGTAGCGGTCTAAGCATCGGCTTTGTGTCGATGCAGTTGCCCACTGGGGACCGGGGATCGCGCGTCGGTCTCGTCAGATCCGACTATGGCCGGACTCCATGAAGCAGCAATAATTGGCAACGCTGTCTTCGGGAGGGGGCCGAGTCGGCTTGTGTTCGGGTTCGGCCTGGATTCGCCTTGTCACGAAAGTGGCGAGGTGTCTCCTCTGAGACTGCCGGCCAAAGAGATGCAGTTCGAGGGTGGGTGTTTGAACTAAAATAGGGATCGATTGGCCACTAAACTGGGAGAAAAAGAAATCGGAAATAAATTTAAAATAAATGAAACGGCCTGCCATCGTCTCTCACACATCAGAACACGGCATAACGAAGCGTCAATGTCCAATCAGCTTCTCTTTCGCAATAGAATGTTACCTGTTACCATGGATACGCCACATGCTAATCTAGCAATTTTCTCCAAAAATCATCAATTTTCGCTAATATTCAATAAGAAAGTAGCGCGAAAAGTGATCAGTTCGTTAAAACGTTATAATCTCCAAGTGATGAGCAAATAATTTTAACTTTCTCTTATTGCACTCCGATTGAGTTTCGTGTTGCTTTGGAACCACATAAATAGCAATCGGGCACCCTTTCGGCTGTTGGGAGAGAGGGTTGCGTCAGGTCATCGCCAGTGGCTCTTAGATAGAAGCTAGTGGTACCCGGCAGCTAGCGTCCGATGAGACAAGAAAACATAGAAGCGCGTGCATGTCCCCGCCGCGAGTGGCCCCTAGATAAGTCAGTGGTACCCGGCAGATGCTGCCTGATGAGGGAAAGTGCCCGTATGAGTGCGTGCGTGCGTGAGTGAGTGTCCCTGCCGGAGGGGCCCTCGATGACCGACGCAGCCCCTGTCCTTTTGATTCTGCCGATGGGAACGCAAATGGTTTTCGGTGTCAGCCTCCTCCTTCGCCGTGGGTCCGTCGACGTCACTGCCAGATGTTCCCGGCTTCGTGAGGCGGCTTCGTGACATCAATAACTGGCCTTTATTTTTTTATATTCTCTCTTGTCTATATTCTGCCATAACCTCTTCATTTGTTCTACTCAGTTAGCTCTTGTCTGTGCTTAGTTTACTTATCTAGTTTTCTTTCTCAAACCACTCTTGTGTTTAGTAGGCAGCCTCTCGTTCCTAGTTTACTAGCTCCCAGATTAGCGATTAGCTCTATTTTATTAAATAAGATTAGCAGTTAGCTCTATCGCATTAGCCTAGCTTAGCAGTTAGCTCTATCATATTTGCAGTCAAAGCAGCCTCGTTAAAACGATGGTGTGTGCCGACTGTTCCGCAGTTACAGATAGGTGCTACGTCCGTGAGTCCCCCCCCCCCAAAAAAAACTTTTATTTAAAACAAAGAGGTATACAATTGTTATACAGAGGAAAAAAAACGTTTGAACAGACCAAGAGAGTTCAAAGTCCACTCGATTTAGGTCCTCAGAGTTCAAATAAAATTTACTTTTTTAAGATATCGAAAGTCCCTCCACCCATTATCAGAAACGCTTATCCTGCTCCGAGGGTCGCGGGGATGCCAGTGTCTATTTCCAGCAGTCATTGGGCGGCAGGCGAGGAGGCACCCTGGACAGGCAGTCAGGCCACAACGGGGCCGACACACACCTATGGACAATTTAGTATGGCCGAGTCACCTGACCTACATGTCTTTGGACTGTGGGTGGAAACCGGAGCACCCGCAGGAAACCCACGCAGTGTAACGTGAAGCTGGTGTAGGTGGAGAAGGCCGGCAGCATTAGCAAGGGCTCCGGGATAGCTGGTTAGCTCAGAGAGTCGACAGACAACGAAGTGGGATTTCCACACGGCAACTTTATTCTACAGTACTTAACATCGACCATACAATGCCAGGTCACCACGGCACTAGATTCACTAATCATACATGAGCAGTGGAACATAGATAGCATAACCTGCACAAACTCGTTACTGATGAGAGTCCTCTTTGTGGATGTCGGTCGGAGAACGTAACATGGCGGCTCCGTGTGTACAACACTCAGCTCTTAGTACAACACACCAAAACAAAAGGGGGGCACCGCCTTGTGGCGCTATTAAGTATTGCAATAATACCACATTTACCAGACTGGCTGTTACAGCAGACACAGCGAGAACATGCAAACCCCACACAGAAAATGACCCGGGACGACCCCCCTAAGGTTACACTACACTGGGGCTCGAACCGAGGAGTTTTTGCTGTGAGGCGACCGCGTAAACCACTGCGCCACCATGCCGCCTGTATTTGACGATAAAAGGTAATTAAAGAGTTTTTGTTGTGAGGCGACCGCGTAAACCACTACGCCACCATGCCGCCTGTTTTTGACGATAAAAGGTAATTAAAAAAAGGGATGGCCATTATTTTTGTATAAATCATTGAAATAAACTTGTTAAATCTTAATCTATAACCCACTTCATCATAAAGACATTCCATCTAAAGGACACACACACAAATAAAATGAAATAAAATATGGTTTTGCCTATCAGTCTGTATATGTCGAGCGAGCTAGAGAGCTAATAAAGAGAGGGAGCGAGAACAAACGTTTTATTTTTCTCAAGGTTTTGGATCACTGCAATCACAACAGGTTCTTGATCATACAGTCATAACTGTGCACAACAAAATATGAGGCTGATAGGTCCAGCAGTATGCAAGGTAAACTGCTGACTGATACACACACGCGTATCAAACGTATAATCCTCTATGGCCGAGATAATTATTGTAAAGAAGAATAAAAGTGCCTTTTTCTGGACGAAGGGAGCAAAGGAGCATTTTTCTTTTCGAAAAAAATAAACAGTAATTGTCTTCAAAGTGAATTACCGTTGTGTTTTAAGGTTTTCATTCTGTTCGAGGAGTGACGGGCGCAGTCTCACGCGTGGCTTATTTTTCCCACCCGCATTCCATGAAGACACGCCCTACTCTGCCTCTGATTGGCTAGTAATCTGGCCTTCTTTGGTTAGGTTTAGGCAGAGGAATGAGATGCTTAGGGTAAGAATATCAGGGTCAGAGCCAAACCCCTGAATATGTCCTTTCAGAAGAGGGGGGTCTTCTTTCCCACATTGTTACAAACTTACGAGGGTCTCTTTCGTTCCTATAGCGCACATCTGAAAACTCAAATGGCCATTGATGATCACTGAAGTCAGAGGCTATCAGGAAAAATGGCCACTTTAGACAAATCACATTCTTTTAACAGATAACTTGAGCAAGATGGCTGAATAAGGGAACGTCCCGAAACACACAAAGTGTAACCCAATATCACAGTAATAGCTAGCTTAATTTACAGCGAGCATTTTGGTGTATTTGTTTATTGAGAGGTCTTGACAGTGGCTGTCCATGCAGTGTGACCATGTAAAAACATTTAGAACTACTATCTATTTTTTTGCAAGTAGTGAATTTACAGTAGCATCTAGTGACAGTCAGAATAGCAAGTAGTGTTTAAAAATAATTACTATAGTCTAATGTTTAGTGATTAGTCTCTTAAAATTAATAAATAGGGGTCCGCGGTGGTGTAGCGGTCTAAGCATCGGCTTTGTGTCGATGCAGTTGCCCACTGGGGACCGGAGATCGCGCGTCGGTCTCGTCAGATCCGACTATGGCCGGACTCCATGAAGCAGCAATAATTGGCAACGCTGTCTTCGGGAGGGGGCGGAGTCGGCTTGTGTTCGGGTTCGGCCTGGATTCGCCTTGTCACGAAAGTGGCGTGGTGTCTCCTCTGAGACTGCCGGCCAAAGAGATGCAGTTCGAGGGTGGGTGTTTGAAGTAAAATAGGGATCGATTGGCCACTAAACTGGGAGAAAAAGAAATCGGAAATAAATTTAAAATAAATGAAACGGCCTGCCATCGTCTCTCACACATCAGAACACGGCATAACGAAGCGTCAATGTCCAATCAGCTTCTCTTTCGCAATAGAATGTTGCCTGTTACCATGGATACGCCACATGCTAATCTAGCGATTTTCTCCAAAAATCATCAATTTTCGCTAATATTCAATAAGAAAGTAGTGCGAAAAGTGATCAATTCGTTAAAACGTTATAATCTCCAAGTGATGAGCAAATAATTTTAACTTTCACTTATTGCACCCCGATTGAGTTTCGTGTTGCTTTGGAACCACATAAATAGCAATCGGGCACCCTTTCGGCTGTTGGGAGAGAGGGTTGCGTCAGGTCATCGCTAGTGGCTCTTAGATAGAAGCTAGTGGTACCCGGCAGCTAGTGTCCGATGAGACAAGAAAACATAGAAGTGCGTGCATGTCCCCGCCGCGAGTGGCCCCTAGATAAGTCAGTGGTACCCGGCAGATGCTGCCCGATGAGGGAATGAGAAAGTGCGCGTATGAGTGCGTGCGTGAGTGAGTGAGTGTCCCTGCCGGAGGGGCCCTCGACGACTGACGTAGCCCCTGTCCTTTTGATTCTGCCGATGGGAACGCAAATGGTTTTCGGCGTCAGCCTCCTCCTTCGCCGTGGGTCCGTCGACGTCACTGCCAGATGTTCCCGGCTTCGTGAGGCGGCTTCGTGACATCAATAACTGGCCTTTATTTTTTTATATTCTCTCTTGTCTATATTCTGCCATAACCTCTTCATTTGTTCTACTCAGTTAGCTCTTGTCTGTGCTTAGTTTACTTATCTAGTTTTCTTTCTCAAACCACTCTTGTGTTTAGTAGGCAGCCTCTCGTTCCTAGTTTACTAGCTCCCAGATTAGCGAATAGCTCTATTTTATTAAATAAGATTAGCAGTTAGCTCTATCGCATTAGCCTAGCTTAGCAGTTAGCTCTATCATATTTGCAGTCAAAGCAACCTCGTTAAAACGATGGTGTGTGCCGACTGTTCCACAGTTACAGATAGGTGCTACGTCCGTGAGTCCCCCCCCCCCAAAAAAAAATTTTATTTAAAACAAAGAGGTATACAATTGTTATACAGAGGAAAAAAAACGTTTGAACAGACCAAGAGAGTTCAAAGTCCACTCGATTTAGGTCCTCAGAGTTCAAATAAAATTTACTTTTTTAAGATATCGAAAGTCCCTCCACCCATTATCAGAAACGCTTATCCTGCTCCGAGGGTCGCGGGGATGCCAGTGTCTATTTCCAGCAGTCATTGAGCGGCAGGCGAGGAGGCACCCTGGACAGGCAGTCAGGCCACAACGGGGCCGACACACACCTATGGACAATTTAGTATGGCCGAGTCACCTGACCTACATGTCTTTGGGCTGTGGGTGGAAACCGGAGCACCCGCAGGAAACCCACGCAGTGTAACGTGAAGCTGGTGTAGGTGGAGAAGGCCGGCAGCATTAGCAAGGGCTCCGGGATAGCTGGTTAGCTCAGAGAGTCGACAGACAACGAAGTGGGATTTCCACACGGCAACTTTATTCTACAGTACTTAACATCGACCATACAATGCCAGGTCACCACGGCACTAGATTCACTAATCATACATGAGCAACATAGATAGCATAACCTGCACAAACTCGTTACTGATGAGAGTCCTCTTTGTGGATGTCGGTCGGAGAACGTAACATGGCGGCTCCGTGTGTACAACTCTCAGCTCTTAGTACAACACACCAAAACAAAAGGGGGGCACCGCCTTGTGGCGCTATTAAGTATTGCAATAATACCACATTTACCAGACTGGCTGTTACAGCAGACACAGCGAGAACATGCAAACCCCACACAGAGGATGACCCGGGACGACCCCCTAAGGTTACACTACACTGGGGCTCGAACCGAGGAGTTTTTGCTGTGAGGCGACCACGTAAACCACTGCGCCACCATGCCGCCTGTATTTGACGATAAAAGGTAATTAAAGAGTTTTTGTTGTGAGGCAACCGCGTAAACCACTACGCCACCATGCCGCCTGTTTTTGACGATAAAAGGTAATTAAAAAAAAGGGATGGCCATTATTTTTGTATAAATCATTGAAATAAACTTGTTAAATCTTAATCTATAACCCACTTCATCATAAAGACATTCCATCTAAAGGAAACACACACAAATAAAATGAAATAAAATATGGTTTTGCCTATCAGTCTGTATATGTCGAGCGAGCTAGAGAGCTAATAAAGAGAGGGAGCGAGAACAAACGTTTTATTTTTCTCAAGGTTTTGGATCACTGCAATCACGACAGGTTCTTGATCATACAGTCATAACTGTGCACAACAAAATATGAGGCTGATAGGTCCAGCAGTATGCAAAGTAAACTGCTGACTGATACACACACGCGTATCAAACGTATAATCCTCTATGGCCGAGATAATTATTGTAAAGAAGAATAAAAGTGCATTTTTCTGGACGAAGGGAGCAAAGGAGCATTTTTCTTGTCGAAAAAAATAAACGGTAATTGTCTTCAAAGTGAATTACCGTTGTGTTTTAAGGTTTTCATTCTGTTCGAGGAGTGACGGGCGCAGTCTCACGCGTGGCTTATTTATCCCACCCGCATTCCATGAAGACACGCCCTACTCTGCCTCTGATTGGCTAGTAATCTGGCCTTCTTTGGTTAGGTTTAGGCAGAGGAATGAGATGCTTAGGGTAAGAATATCAGGGTCAGAGCCAAACCCCTGAATATGTCCTTTCAGAAGAGGGGGGTCTTCTTTCCCACATTGTTACAAACTTACGAGGGTCTCTTTCGTTCCTATAGGGCACATCTGAAAACTCAAATGGCCATTGATGATCACTGAAGTCAGAGGCTATCAGGAAAAATGGCCACTTTAGACAAATCACATTCTTTTAACAGATAACTTGAGCAAGATGGCTGAATAAGGGAACGTCCCGAAACACACAAAGTGTAACCCAATATCACAGTAATAGCTAGCTTAATTTACAGCGAGCATTTTGGTGTATTTGTTTATTGAGAGGTCTTGACAGTGGCTGTCCATGCAGTGTGACCATGTAAAAACATTTAGAACTACTATCTATTTTTTTGCAAGTAGTGAATTTACAGTAGCATCTAGTGACAGTCAGAATAGCAAGTAGTGTTTAAAAATAATTACTATAGTCTAATGTTTAGTGATTAGTCTCTTAAAATTAATAAATAGGGGTCCGCGGTGGTGTAGCGGTCTAAGCATCGGCTTTGTGTCGATGCAGTTGCCCACTGGGGACCGGAGATCGCGCGTCGGTCTCGTCAGATCCGACTATGGCCGGACTCCATGAAGCAGCAATAATTGGCAACGCTGTCTTCGGGAGGGGGCGGAGTCGGCTTGTGTTCGGGTTCGGCCTGGATTCGCCTTGTCACGAAAGTGGCGTGGTGTCTCCTCTGAGACTGCCGGCCAAAGAGATGCAGTTCGAGGGTGGGTGTTTGAAGTAAAATAGGGATCGATTGGCCACTAAACTGGGAGAAAAAGAAATCGGAAATAAATTTAAAATAAATGAAACGGCCTGCCATCGTCTCTCACACATCAGAACACGGCATAACGAAGCGTCAATGTCCAATCAGCTTCTCTTTCGCAATAGAATGTTGCCTGTTACCATGGATACGCCACATGCTAATCTAGCGATTTTCTCCAAAAATCATCAATTTTCGCTAATATTCAATAAGAAAGTAGTGCGAAAAGTGATCAATTCGTTAAAACGTTATAATCTCCAAGTGATGAGCAAATAATTTTAACTTTCACTTATTGCACCCCGATTGAGTTTCGTGTTGCTTTGGAACCACATAAATAGCAATCGGGCACCCTTTCGGCTGTTGGGAGAGAGGGTTGCGTCAGGTCATCGCCAGTGGCTCTTAGATAGAAGCTAGTGGTACCCGGCAGCTAGTGTCCGATGAGACAAGAAAACATAGAAGTGCGTGCATGTCCCCGCCGCGAGTGGCCCCTAGATAAGTCAGTGGTACCCGGCAGATGCTGCCTGATGAGGGAATGAGAAAGTGCGCGTGGGAGTGCGTGAGTGAGTGAGTGTCCCTGCCGGAGGGGCCCTCGACGATTGACGTAGCCCCTGTCCTTTTGATTCTGCCGATGGGAACGCAAATGGTTTTCGGTGTCAGCCTCCTCCTTCGCCGTGGGTCCGTCGACGTCACTGCCAGATGTTCCCGGCTTCGTTAGGCGGCTTCGTGACATCAATAACTGGCCTTTATTTTTTTATATTCTCTCTTGTCTATATTCTGCCATAACCTCTTCATTTGTTCTACTCAGTTAGCTCTTGTCTGTGCTTAGTTTACTTATCTAGTTTTCTTTCTCAAACCACTCTTGTGTTTAGTAGGCAGCCTCTCGTTCCTAGTTTACTAGCTCCCAGATTAGCGAATAGCTCTATTTTATTAAATAAGATTAGCAGTTAGCTCTATCGCATTAGCCTAGCTTAGCAGTTAGCTCTATCATATTTGCAGTCAAAGCAACCTCGTTAAAACGATGGTGTGTGCCGACTGTTCCACAGTTACAGATAGGTGCTACGTCCGTGAGTCCCCCCCCCCCAAAAAAAACTTTTATTTAAAACAAAGAGGTATACAATTGTTATACAGAGGAAAAAAAACGTTTGAACAGACCAAGAGAGTTCAAAGTCCACTCGATTTAGGTCCTCAGAGTTCAAATAAAATTTACTTTTTTAAGATATCGAAAGTCCCTCCACCCATTATCAGAAACGCTTATCCTGCTCCGAGGGTCGCGGGGATGCCAGTGTCTATTTCCAGCAGTCATTGAGCGGCAGGCGAGGAGGCACCCTGGACAGGCAGTCAGGCCACAACGGGGCCGACACACACCTATGGACAATTTAGTATGGCCGAGTCACCTGACCTACATGTCTTTGGGCTGTGGGTGGAAACCGGAGCACCCGCAGGAAACCCACGCAGTGTAACGTGAAGCTGGTGTAGGTGGAGAAGGCCGGCAGCATTAGCAAGGGCTCCGGGATAGCTGGTTAGCTCAGAGAGTCGACAGACAACGAAGTGGGATTTCCACACGGCAACTTTATTCTACAGTACTTAACATCGACCATACAATGCCAGGTCACCACGGCACTAGATTCACTAATCATACATGAGCAGTGGAACATAGATAGCATAACCTGCACAAACTCGTTACTGATGAGAGTCCTCTTTGTGGATGTCGGTCGGAGAACGTAACATGGCGGCTCCGTGTGTACAACTCTCAGCTCTTAGTACAACACACCAAAACAAAAGGGGGGCACCGCCTTGTGGCGCTATTAAGTATTGCAATAATACCACATTTACCAGACTGGCTGTTACAGCAGACACAGCGAGAACATGCAAACCCCACACAGAGGATGACCCGGGACGACCCCCTAAGGTTACACTACACTGGGGCTCGAACCGAGGAGTTTTTGCTGTGAGGCGACCACGTAAACCACTGCGCCACCATGCCGCCTGTATTTGACGATAAAAGGTAATTAAAGAGTTTTTGTTGTGAGGCAACCGCGTAAACCACTACGCCACCATGCCGCCTGTTTTTGACGATAAAAGGTAATTAAAAAAAGGGATGGCCATTATTTTTGTATAAATCATTGAAATAAACTTGTTAAATCTTAATCTATAACCCACTTCATCATAAAGACATTCCATCTAAAGGAAACACACACAAATAAAATGAAATAAAATATGGTTTTGCCTATCAGTCTGTATATGTCGAGCGAGCTAGAGAGCTAATAAAGAGAGGGAGCGAGAACAAACGTTTTATTTTTCTCAAGGTTTTGGATCACTGCAATCACGACAGGTTCTTGATCATACAGTCATAACTGTGCACAACAAAATATGAGGCTGATAGGTCCAGCAGTATGCAAAGTAAACTGCTGACTGATACACACACGCGTATCAAACGTATAATCCTCTATGGCCGAGATAATTATTGTAAAGAAGAATAAAAGTGCATTTTTCTGGACGAAGGGAGCAAAGGAGCATTTTTCTTGTCGAAAAAAATAAACGGTAATTGTCTTCAAAGTGAATTACCGTTGTGTTTTAAGGTTTTCATTCTGTTCGAGGAGTGACGGGCGCAGTCTCACGCGTGGCTTATTTATCCAACCCGCATTCCATGAAGACACGCCCTACTCTGCCTCTGATTGGCTAGTAATCTGGCCTTCTTTGGTTAGGTTTAGGCAGAGGAATGAGATGCTTAGGGTAAGAATATCAGGGTCAGAGCCAAACCCCTGAATATGTCCTTTCAGAAGAGGGGGGTCTTCTTTCCCACATTGTTACAAACTTACGAGGGTCTCTTTCGTTCCTATAGGGCACATCTGAAAACTCAAATGGCCATTGATGATCACTGAAGTCAGAGGCTATCAGGAAAAATGGCCACTTTAGACAAATCACATTCTTTTAACAGATAACTTGAGCAAGATGGCTGAATAAGGGAACGTCCCGAAACACACAAAGTGTAACCCAATATCACAGTAATAGCTAGCTTAATTTACAGCGAGCATTTTGGTGTATTTGTTTATTGAGAGGTCTTGACAGTGGCTGTCCATGCAGTGTGACCATGTAAAAACATTTAGAACTACTATCTATTTTTTTGCAAGTAGTGAATTTACAGTAGCATCTAGTGACAGTCAGAATAGCAAGTAGTGTTTAAAAATAATTACTATAGTCTAATGTTTAGTGATTAGTCTCTTAAAATTAATAAATAGGGGTCCGCGGTGGTGTAGCGGTCTAAGCATCGGCTTTGTGTCGATGCAGTTGCCCACTGGGGACCGGAGATCGCGCGTCGGTCTCGTCAGATCCGACTATGGCCGGACTCCATGAAGCAGCAATAATTGGCAACGCTGTCTTCGGGAGGGGGCGGAGTCGGCTTGTGTTCGGGTTCGGCCTGGATTCGCCTTGTCACGAAAGTGGCGTGGTGTCTCCTCTGAGACTGCCGGCCAAAGAGATGCAGTTCGAGGGTGGGTGTTTGAAGTAAAATAGGGATCGATTGGCCACTAAACTGGGAGAAAAAGAAATCGGAAATAAATTTAAAATAAATGAAACGGCCTGCCATCGTCTCTCACACATCAGAACACGGCATAACGAAGCGTCAATGTCCAATCAGCTTCTCTTTCGCAATAGAATGTTGCCTGTTACCATGGATACGCCACATGCTAATCTAGCGATTTTCTCCAAAAATCATCAATTTTCGCTAATATTCAATAAGAAAGTAGTGCGAAAAGTGATCAATTCGTTAAAACGTTATAATCTCCAAGTGCTGAGCAAATAATTTTAACTTTCACTTATTGCACCCCGATTGAGTTTCGTGTTGCTTTGGAACCACATAAATAGCAATCGGGCACCCTTTCGGCTGTTGGGAGAGAGGGTTGCGTCAGGTCATCGCCAGTGGCTCTTAGATAGAAGCTAGTGGTACCCGGCAGCTAGTGTCCGATGAGACAAGAAAACATAGAAGTGCGTGCATGTCCCCGCCGCGAGTGGCCCCTAGATAAGTCAGTGGTACCCGGCAGATGCTGCCTGATGAGGGAATGAGAAAGTGCGCGTATGAGTGCGTGCGTGCGTGAGTGAGTGAGTGTCCCTGCCGGAGGGGCCCTCGACGACCGACGCAGCCCCTGTCCTTTTGATTCTGCCGATGGGAACGCAAATGGTTTTCGGTGTCAGCCTCCTCCTTCGCCGTGGGTCCGTCGACGTCACTGCCAGATGTTCCCGGCTTCGTGAGGCGGCTTCGTGACATCAATAACTGGCCTTTATTTTTTTATATTCTCTCTTGTCTATATTCTGCCATAACCTCTTCATTTGTTCTACTCAGTTAGCTCTTGTCTGTGCTTAGTTTACTTATCTAGTTTTCTTTCTCAAACCACTCTTGTGTTTAGTAGGCAGCCTCTCGTTCCTAGTTTACTAGCTCCCAGATTAGCGAATAGCTCTATTTTATTAAATAAGATTAGCAGTTAGCTCTATCGCATTAGCCTAGCTTAGCAGTTAGCTCTATCATATTTGCAGTCAAAGCAACCTCGTTAAAACGATGGTGTGTGCCGACTGTTCCACAGTTACAGATAGGTGCTACGTCCGTGAGTCCCCCCCCCAAAAAAAAACTTTTATTTAAAACAAAGAGGTATACAATTGTTATACAGAGGAAAAAAAACGTTTGAACAGACCAAGAGAGTTCAAAGTCCACTCGATTTAGGTCCTCAGAGTTCAAATAAAATTTACTTTTTTAAGATATCGAAAGTCCCTCCACCCATTATCAGAAACGCTTATCCTGCTCCGAGGGTCGCGGGGATGCCAGTGTCTATTTCCAGCAGTCATTGAGCGGCAGGCGAGGAGGCACCCTGGACAGGCAGTCATGCCACAACGGGGCCGACACACACCTATGGACAATTTAGTATGGCCGAGTCACCTGACCTACATGTCTTTGGACTGTGGGTGGAAACCGGAGCACCCGCAGGAAACCCACGCAGTGTAACGTGAAGCTGGTGTAGGTGGAGAAGGCCGGCAGCATTAGCAAGGGCTCCGGGATAGCTGGTTAGCTCAGAGAGTCGACAGACAACGAAGTGGGATTTCCACACGGCAACTTTATTCTACAGTACTTAACATCGACCATACAATGCCAGGTCACCACGGCACTAGATTCACTAATCATACATGAGCAGTGGAACATAGATAGCATAACCTGCACAAACTCGTTACTGATGAGAGTCCTCTTTGTGGATGTCGGTCGGAGAACGTAACATGGCGGCTCCGTGTGTACAACTCTCAGCTCTTAGTACAACACACCAAAACAAAAGGGGGCACCGCCTTGTGGCGCTATTAAGTATTGCAATAATACCACATTTACCAGACTGGCTGTTACAGCAGACACAGCGAGAACATGCAAACCCCACACAGAGGATGACCCGGGACGACCCCCTAAGGTTACACTACACTGGGGCGCGAACCGAGGAGTTTTTGCTGTGAGGCGACCGCGTAAACCACTGCGCCACCATGCCGCCTGTATTTGACGATAAAAGGTAATTAAAGAGTTTTTGTTGTGAGGCGACCGCGTAAACCACTACGCCACCATGCCGCCTGTTTTTGACGATAAAAGGTAATTAAAAAAAGGGATGGCCATTATTTTTGTATAAATCATTGAAATAAACTTGTTAAATCTTAATCTATAACCCACTTCATCATAAAGACATTCCATCTAAAGGACACACACACAAATAAAATGAAATAAAATATGGTTTTGCCTATCAGTCTGTATATGTCGAGCGAGCTAGAGAGCTAATAAAGAGAGGGAGCGAGAACAAACGTTTTATTTTTCTCAAGGTTTTGGATCACTGCAATCACGACAGGTTCTTGATCATACAGTCATAACTGTGCACAACAAAATATGAGGCTGATAGGTCCAGCAGTATGCAAGGTAAACTGCTGACTGATACACACACGCGTATCAAACGTATAATCCTCTATGGCCGAGATAATTATTGTAAAGAAGAATAAAAGTGCATTTTTCTGGAGCAAAGGAGCATTTTTCTTGTCGAAAAAAATAAACGGTAATTGTCTTCAAAGTGAATTACCGTTGTGTTTTAAGGTTTTCATTCTGTTCGAGGAGTGACGGGCGCAGTCTCACGCGTGGCTTATTTTTCCCACCCGCATTCCATGAAGACACGCCCTACTCTGCCTCTGATTGGCTAGTAATCTGGCCTTCTTTGGTTAGGTTTAGGCAGAGGAATGAGATGCTTAGGGTAAGAATATCAGGGTCAGAGCCAAACCCCTGAATATGTCCTTTCAGAAGAGGGGGGTCTTCTTTCCCACATTGTTACAAACTTACGAGGGTCTCTTTCGTTCCTATAGCGCACATCTGAAAACTCAAATGGCCATTGATGATCACTGAAGTCAGAGGCTATCAGGAAAAATGGCCACTTTAGACAAATCACATTCTTTTAACAGATAACTTGAGCAAGATGGCTGAATAAGGGAACGTCCCGAAACACAAAAAGTGTAACCCAATATCACAGTAATAACTAGCTTAATTTACAGCGAGCATTTTGGTGTATTTGTTTATTGAGAGGTCTTGACAGTGGCTGTCCATGCAGTGTGACCATGTAAAAACATTTAGAACTACTATCTATTTTTTTGCAAGTAGTGAATTTACAGTAGCATCTAGTGACAGTCAGAATAGCAAGTAGTGTTTAAAAATAATTACTATAGTCTAATGTTTAGTGATTAGTCTCTTAAAATTAATAAATAGGGGTCCGCGGTGGTGTAGCGGTCTAAGCATCGGCTTTGTGTCGATGCAGTTGCCCACTGGGGACCGGGGATCGCGCGTCGGTCTCGTCAGATCCGACTATGGCCGGACTCCATGAAGCAGCAATAATTGGCAACGCTGTCTTCGGGAGGGGGCCGAGTCGGCTTGTGTTCGGGTTCGGCCTGGATTCGCCTTGTCACGAAAGTGGCGAGGTGTCTCCTCTGAGACTGCCGGCCAAAGAGATGCAGTTCGATGGTGGGTGTTTGAAGTAAAATAGGGATCGATTGGCCACTAAACTGGGAGAAAAAGAAATCGGAAATAAATTTAAAATAAATGAAACGGCCTGCCATCGTCTCTCACACATCAGAACACGGCATAACGAAGCGTCAATGTCCAATCAGCTTCTCTTTCGCAATAGAATGTTGCCTGTTACCATGGATACGCCACATGCTAATCTAGCGATTTTCTCCAAAAATCATCAATTTTCGCTAATATTCAATAAGAAAGTAGTGCGAAAAGTGATCAATTCGTTAAAACGTTATAATCTCCAAGTGATGAGCAAATAATTTTAACTTTCACTTATTGCACCCCGATTGAGTTTCGTGTTGCTTTGGAACCACATAAATAGCAATCGGGCACCCTTTCGGCTGTTGGGAGAGAGGATGGCGTCAGGTCATCGCTAGTGGCTCTTAGATAGAAGCTAGTGGTACCCGGCAGCTAGTATCCGATGAGACAAGAAAACATAGAAGTGCGTGCATGTCCCCGCCGCGAGTGGCCCCTAGATAAGTCAGTGGTACCCGGCAGATGCTGCCTGATGAGGGAATGAGAAAGTGCGCGTATGAGTGCGTGAGTGAGTGAGTGTCCCTGCCGGAGGGGCCCTCGACGACTGACGCAGCCCCTGTCCTTTTGATTCTGCCGATGGGAACGCAAATGGTTTTCGGTGTCAGCCTCCTCCTTCGCCGTGGGTCCGTCGACGTCACTGCCAGATGTTCCCGGCTTCGTGAGGCGGCTTCGTGACATCAATAACTGGCCTTTATTTTTTTATATTCTCTCTTGTCTATATTCTGCCATAACCTCTTCATTTGTTCTACTCAGTTAGCTCTTGTCTGTGCTTAGTTTACTTATCTAGTTTTCTTTCTCAAACCACTCTTGTGTTTAGTAGGCAGCCTCTCGTTCCTAGTTTACTAGCTCCCAGATTAGCGAATAGCTCTATTTTATTAAATAAGATTAGCAGTTAGCTCTATCGCATTAGCCTAGCTTAGCAGTTAGCTCTATCATATTTGCAGTCAAAGCAACCTCGTTAAAACGATGGTGTGTGCCGACTGTTCCACAGTTACAGATAGGTGCTACGTCCGTGAGTCCCCCCCCCCCCCCAAAAAAAACTTTTATTTAAAACAAAGAGGTATACAATTGTTATACAGAGGAAAAAAAACGTTTGAACAGACCAAGAGAGTTCAAAGTCCACTCGATTTAGGTCCTCAGAGTTCAAATAAAATTTACTTTTTTAAGATATCGAAAGTCCCTCCACCCATTATCAGAAACGCTTATCCTGCTCCGAGGGTCGCGGGGATGCCAGTGTCTATTTCCAGCAGTCATTGAGCGGCAGGCGAGGAGGCACCCTGGACAGGCAGTCAGGCCACAACGGGGCCGACACACACCTATGGACAATTTAGTATGGCCGAGTCACCTGACCTACATGTCTTTGGACTGTGGGTGGAAACCGGAGCACCCGCAGGAAACCCACGCAGTGTAACGTGAAGCTGGTGTAGGTGGAGAAGGCCGGCAGCATTAGCAAGGGCTCCGGGATAGCTGGTTAGCTCAGAGAGTCGACAGACAACGAAGTGGGATTTCCACACGGCAACTTTATTCTACAGTACTTAACATCGACCATACAATGCCAGGTCACCACGGCACTAGATTCACTAATCATACATGAGCAGTGGAACATAGATAGCATAACCTGCACAAACTCGTTACTGATGAGAGTCCTCTTTGTGGATGTCGGTCGGAGAACGTAACATGGCGGCTCCGTGTGTACAACTCTCAGCTCTTAGTACAACACACCAAAACAAAAGGGGGGCTCCGCCTTGTGGCGCTATTAAGTATTGCAATAATACCACATTTACCAGACTGGCTGTTACAGCAGACACAGCGAGAACATGCAAACCCCACACAGAGGATGACCCGGGACGACCCCCTAAGGTTACACTACACTGGGGCTCGAACCGAGGAGTTTTTGCTGTGAGGCAACCACGTAAACCACTGCGCCACCATGCCGCCTGTATTTGACGATAAAAGGTAATTAAAGAGTTTTTGTTGTGAGGCGACCGCGTAAACCACTACGCCACCACGCCGCCTGTTTTTGACGATAAAAGGTAATTAAAAAAAAGGGATGGCCATTATTTTTGTATAAATCATTGAAATAAACTTGTTAAATCTTAATCTATAACCCACTTCATCATAAAGACATTCCATCTAAAGGACACACACACAAATAAAATGAAATAAAATATGGTTTTGCCTATCAGTCTGTATATGTCGAGCGAGCTAGAGAGCTAATAAAGAGAGGGAGCGAGAACAAACGTTTTATTTTTCTCAAGGTTTTGGATCACTGCAATCACGACAGGTTCTTGATCATACAGTCATAACTGTGCACAACAAAATATGAGGCTGATAGGTCCAGCAGTATGCAAGGTAAACTGCTGACTGATACACACACGCGTATCAAACGTATAATCCTCTATGGCCGAGATAATTATTGTAAAGAAGAATAAAAGTGCATTTTTCTGGACGAAGGGAGCAAAGGAGCATTTTTCTTGTCGAAAAAAATAAACAGTAATTGTCTTCAAAGTGAATTACCGTTGTGTTTTAAGGTTTTCATTCTGTTCGAGGAGTGACGGGCGCAGTCTCACGCGTGGCTTATTTTTCCCACCCGCATTCCATGAAGACACGCCCTACTCTGCCTCTGATTGGCTAGTAATCTGGCCTTCTTTGGTTAGGTTTAGGCAGAGGAATGAGATGCTTAGGGTAAGAATATCAGGGTCAGAGCCAAACCCCTGAATATGTCCTTTCAGAAGAGGGGGGTCTTCTTTCCCACATTGTTACAAACTTACGAGGGTCTCTTTCGTTCCTATAGCGCACATCTGAAAACTCAAATGGCCATTGATGATCACTGAAGTCAGAGGCTATCAGGAAAAATGGCCACTTTAGACAAATCACATTCTTTTAACAGATAACTTGAGCAAGATGGCTGAATAAGGGAACGTCCCGAAACACACAAAGTGTAACCCAATATCACAGTAATAGCTAGCTTAATTTACAGCGAGCATTTTGGTGTATTTGTTTATTGAGAGGTCTTGACAGTGGCTGTCCATGCAGTGTGACCATGTAAAAACATTTAGAACTACTATCTATTTTTTTGCAAGTAGTGAATTTACAGTAGCATCTAGTGACAGTCAGAATAGCAAGTAGTGTTTAAAAATAATTACTATAGTCTAATGTTTAGTGATTAGTCTCTTAAAATTAATAAATAGGGGTCCGCGGTGGTGTAGCGGTCTAAGCATCGGCTTTGTGTCGATGCAGTTGCCCACTGGGGACCGGAGATCGCGCGTCGGTCTCGTCAGATCCGACTATGGCCGGACTCCATGAAGCAGCAATAATTGGCAACGCTGTCTTCGGGAGGGGGCCGAGTCGGCTTGTGTTCGGGTTCGGCCTGGATTCGCCTTGTCACGAAAGTGGCGAGGTGTCTCCTCTGAGACTGCCGGCCAAAGAGATGCAGTTCGATGGTGGGTGTTTGAAGTAAAATAGGGATCGATTGGCCACTAAACTGGGAGAAAAAGAAATCGGAAATAAATTTAAAATAAATGAAACGGCCTGCCATCGTCTCTCACACATCAGAACACGGCATAACGAAGCGTCAATGTCCAATCAGCTTCTCTTTCGCAATAGAATGTTGCCTGTTACCATGGATACGCCACATGCTAATCTAGCGATTTTCTCCAAAAATCATCAATTTTCGCTAATATTCAATAAGAAAGTAGTGCGAAAAGTGATCAATTCGTTAAAACGTTATAATCTCCAAGTGATGAGCAAATAATTTTAACTTTCACTTATTGCACCCCGATTGAGTTTCGTGTTGCTTTGGAACCACATAAATAGCAATCGGGCACCCTTTCGGCTGTTGGGAGAGAGGGCTGCGTCAGGTCATCGCTAGTGGCTCTTAGATAGAAGCTAGTGGTACCCGGCAGCTAGTGTCCGATGAGACAAGAAAACATAGAAGTGCGTGCATGTCCCCGCCGCGAGTGGCCCCTAGATAAGTCAGTGGTACCCGGCAGATGCTGCCTGATGAGGGAATGAGAAAGTGCGCGTGGGAGTGCGTGAGTGAGTGAGTGTCCCTGCCGGAGGGGCCCTCGACGACTGACGTAGCCCCTGTCCTTTTGATTCTGCCGATGGGAACGCAAATGGTTTTCGGTGTCAGCCTCCTCCTTCGCCGTGGGTCCGTCGACGTCACTGCCAGATGTTCCCGGCTTCGTGAGGCGGCTTCGTGACATCAATAACTGGCCTTTATTTTTTTATATTCTCTCTTGTCTATATTCTGCCATAACCTCTTCATTTGTTCTACTCAGTTAGCTCTTGTCTGTGCTTAGTTTACTTATCTAGTTTTCTTTCTCAAACCACTCTTGTGTTTAGTAGGCAGCCTCTCGTTCCTAGTTTACTAGCTCCCAGATTAGCGAATAGCTCTATTTTATTAAATAAGATTAGCAGTTAGCTCTATCGCATTAGCCTAGCTTAGCAGTTAGCTCTATCATATTTGCAGTCAAAGCAACCTCGTTAAAACGATGGTGTGTGCCGACTGTTCCACAGTTACAGATAGGTGCTACGTCCGTGAGTCCCCCCCCCCCCCCAAAAAAAACTTTTATTTAAAACAAAGAGGTATACAATTGTTATACAGAGGAAAAAAAACGTTTGAACAGACCAAGAGAGTTCAAAGTCCACTCGATTTAGGTCCTCAGAGTTCAAATAAAATTTACTTTTTTAAGATATCGAAAGTCCCTCCACCCATTATCAGAAACGCTTATCCTGCTCCGAGGGTCGCGGGGATGCCAGTGTCTATTTCCAGCAGTCATTGAGCGGCAGGCGAGGAGGCACCCTGGACAGGCAGTCAGGCCACAACGGGGCCGACACACACCTATGGACAATTTAGTATGGCCGAGTCACCTGACCTACATGTCTTTGGGCTGTGGGTGGAAACCGGAGCACCCGCAGGAAACCCACGCAGTGTAACGTGAAGCTGGTGTAGGTGGAGAAGGCCGGCAGCATTAGCAAGGGCTCCGGGATAGCTGGTTAGCTCAGAGAGTCGACAGACAACGAAGTGGGATTTCCACACGGCAACTTTATTCTACAGTACTTAACATCGACCATACAATGCCAGGTCACCACGGCACTAGATTCACTAATCATACATGAGCAGTGGAACATAGATAGCATAACCTGCACAAACTCGTTACTGATGAGAGTCCTCTTTGTGGATGTCGGTCGGAGAACGTAACATGGCGGCTCCGTGTGTACAACTCTCAGCTCTTAGTACAACACACCAAAACAAAAGGGGGCACCGCCTTGTGGCGCTATTAAGTATTGCAATAATACCACATTTACCAGACTGGCTGTTACAGCAGACACAGCGAGAACATGTAAACCCCACACAGAGGATGACCCGGGACGACTCCCTAAGGTTACACTACACTGGGGCGCGAACCGAGGAGTTTTTGCTGTGAGGCGACCGCGTAAACCACTGCGCCACCATGCCGCCTGTATTTGACGATAAAAGGTAATTAAAGAGTTTTTGTTGTGAGGCGACCGCGTAAACCACTACGCCACCATGCCGCCTGTTTTTGACGATAAAAGGTAATTAAAAAAAGGGATGGCCATTATTTTTGTATAAATCATTGAAATAAACTTGTTAAATCTTAATCTATAACCCACTTCATCATAAAGACATTCCATCTAAAGGACACACACACAAATAAAATGAAATAAAATATGGTTTTGCCTATCAGTCTGTATATGTCGAGCGAGCTAGAGAGCTAATAAAGAGAGGGAGCGAGAACAAACGTTTTATTTTTCTCAAGGTTTTGGATCACTGCAATCACGACAGGTTCTTGATCATACAGTCATAACTGTGCACAACAAAATATGAGGCTGATAGGTCCAGCAGTATGCAAGGTAAACTGCTGACTGATACACACACGCGTATCAAACGTATAATCCTCTATGGCCGAGATAATTATTGTAAAGAAGAATAAAAGTGCATTTTTCTGGAGCAAAGGAGCATTTTTCTTGTCGAAAAAAATAAACGGTAATTGTCTTCAAAGTGAATTACCGTTGTGTTTTAAGGTTTTCATTCTGTTCGAGGAGTGACGGGCGCAGTCTCACGCGTGGCTTATTTTTCCCACCCGCATTCCATGAAGACACGCCCTACTCTGCCTCTGATTGGCTAGTAATCTGGCCTTCTTTGGTTAGGTTTAGGCAGAGGAATGAGATGCTTAGGGTAAGAATATCAGGGTCAGAGCCAAACCCCTGAATATGTCCTTTCAGAAGAGGGGGGTCTTCTTTCCCACATTGTTACAAACTTACGAGGGTCTCTTTCGTTCCTATAGCGCACATCTGAAAACTCAAATGGCCATTGATGATCACTGAAGTCAGAGGCTATCAGGAAAAATTGCCACTTTAGACAAATCACATTCTTTTAACAGATAACTTGAGCAAGATGGCTGAATAAGGGAACGTCCCGAAACACAAAAAGTGTAACCCAATATCACAGTAATAACTAGCTTAATTTACAGCGAGCATTTTGGTGTATTTGTTTATTGAGAGGTCTTGACAGTGGCTGTCCATGCAGTGTGACCATGTAAAAACATTTAGAACTACTATCTATTTTTTTGCAAGTAGTGAATTTACAGTAGCATCTAGTGACAGTCAGAATAGCAAGTAGTGTTTAAAAATAATTACTATAGTCTAATGTTTAGTGATTAGTCTCTTAAAATTAATAAATAGGGGTCCGCGGTGGTGTAGCGGTCTAAGCATCGGCTTTGTGTCGATGCAGTTGCCCACTGGGGACCGGGGATCGCGCGTCGGTCTCGTCAGATCCGACTATGGCCGGACTCCATGAAGCAGCAATAATTGGCAACGCTGTCTTCGGGAGGGGGCCGAGTCGGCTTGTGTTCGGGTTCGGCCTGGATTCGCCTTGTCACGAAAGTGGCGAGGTGTCTCCTCTGAGACTGCCGGCCAAAGAGATGCAGTTCGATGGTGGGTGTTTGAAGTAAAATAGGGATCGATTGGCCACTAAACTGGGAGAAAAAGAAATCGGAAATAAATTTAAAATAAATGAAACGGCCTGCCATCGTCTCTCACACATCAGAACACGGCATAACGAAGCGTCAATGTCCAATCAGCTTCTCTTTCGCAATAGAATGTTGCCTGTTACCATGGATACGCCACATGCTAATCTAGCGATTTTCTCCAAAAATCATCAATTTTCGCTAATATTCAATAAGAAAGTAGTGCGAAAAGTGATCAATTCGTTAAAACGTTATAATCTCCAAGTGATGAGCAAATAATTTTAACTTTCACTTATTGCACCCCGATTGAGTTTCGTGTTGCTTTGGAACCACATAAATAGCAATCGGGCACCCTTTCGGCTGTTGGGAGAGAGGGCTGCGTCAGGTCATCGCTAGTGGCTCTTAGATAGAAGCTAGTGGTACCCGGCAGCTAGTGTCCGATGAGACAAGAAAACATAGAAGTGCGTGCATGTCCCCGCCGCGAGTGGCCCCTAGATAAGTCAGTGGTACCCGGCAGATGCTGCCTGATGAGGGAATGAGAAAGTGCGCGTGGGAGTGCGTGAGTGAGTGAGTGTCCCTGCCGGAGGGGCCCTCGACGACTGACGTAGCCCCTGTCCTTTTGATTCTGCCGATGGGAACGCAAATGGTTTTCGGTGTCAGCCTCCTCCTTCGCCGTGGGTCCGTCGACGTCACTGCCAGATGTTCCCGGCTTCGTGAGGCGGCTTCGTGACATCAATAACTGGCCTTTATTTTTTTATATTCTCTCTTGTCTATATTCTGCCATAACCTCTTCATTTGTTCTACTCAGTTAGCTCTTGTCTGTGCTTAGTTTACTTATCTAGTTTTCTTTCTCAAACCACTCTTGTGTTTAGTAGGCAGCCTCTCGTTCCTAGTTTACTAGCTCCCAGATTAGCGAATAGCTCTATTTTATTAAATAAGATTAGCAGTTAGCTCTATCGCATTAGCCTAGCTTAGCAGTTAGCTCTATCATATTTGCAGTCAAAGCAACCTCGTTAAAACGATGGTGTGTGCCGACTGTTCCACAGTTACAGATAGGTGCTACGTCCGTGAGTCCCCCCCCCCCCAAAAAAAAACTTTTATTTAAAACAAAGAGGTATACAATTGTTATACAGAGGAAAAAAAACGTTTGAACAGACCAAGAGAGTTCAAAGTCCACTCGATTTAGGTCCTCAGAGTTCAAATAAAATTTACTTTTTTAAGATATCGAAAGTCCCTCCACCCATTATCAGAAACGCTTATCCTGCTCCGAGGGTCGCGGGGATGCCAGTGTCTATTTCCAGCAGTCATTGAGCGGCAGGCGAGGAGGCACCCTGGACAGGCAGTCAGGCCACAACGGGGCCGACACACACCTATGGACAATTTAGTATGGCCGAGTCACCTGACCTACATGTCTTTGGGCTGTGGGTGGAAACCGGAGCACCCGCAGGAAACCCACGCAGTGTAACGTGAAGCTGGTGTAGGTGGAGAAGGCCGGCAGCATTAGCAAGGGCTCCGGGATAGCTGGTTAGCTCAGAGAGTCGACAGACAACGAAGTGGGATTTCCACACGGCAACTTTATTCTACAGTACTTAACATCGACCATACAATGCCAGGTCACCACGGCACTAGATTCACTAATCATACATGAGCAGTGGAACATAGATAGCATAACCTGCACAAACTCGTTACTGATGAGAGTCCTCTTTGTGGATGTCGGTCGGAGAACGTAACATGGCGGCTCCGTGTGTACAACTCTCAGCTCTTAGTACAACACACCAAAACAAAAGGGGGGCACCGCCTTGTGGCGCTATTAAGTATTGCAATAATACCACATTTACCAGACTGGCTGTTACAGCAGACACAGCGAGAACATGCAAACCCCACACAGAGGATGACCCGGGACGACCCCCTAAGGTTACACTACACTGGGGCTCGAACCGAGGAGTTTTTGCTGTGAGGCGACCACGTAAACCACTGCGCCACCATGCCGCCTGTATTTGACGATAAAAGGTAATTAAAGAGTTTTTGTTGTGAGGCAACCGCGTAAACCACTACGCCACCATGCCGCCTGTTTTTGACGATAAAAGGTAATTAAAAAAAAGGGATGGCCATTATTTTTGTATAAATCATTGAAATAAACTTGTTAAATCTTAATCTATAACCCACTTCATCATAAAGACATTCCATCTAAAGGAAACACACACAAATAAAATGAAATAAAATATGGTTTTGCCTATCAGTCTGTATATGTCGAGCGAGCTAGAGAGCTAATAAAGAGAGGGAGCGAGAACAAACGTTTTATTTTTCTCAAGGTTTTGGATCACTGCAATCACGACAGGTTCTTGATCATACAGTCATAACTGTGCACAACAAAATATGAGGCTGATAGGTCCAGCAGTATGCAAAGTAAACTGCTGACTGATACACACACGCGTATCAAACGTATAATCCTCTATGGCCGAGATAATTATTGTAAAGAAGAATAAAAGTGCATTTTTCTGGACGAAGGGAGCAAAGGAGCATTTTTCTTGTCGAAAAAAATAAACGGTAATTGTCTTCAAAGTGAATTACCGTTGTGTTTTAAGGTTTTCATTCTGTTCGAGGAGTGACGGGCGCAGTCTCACGCGTGGCTTATTTATCCCACCCGCATTCCATGAAGACACGCCCTACTCTGCCTCTGATTGGCTAGTAATCTGGCCTTCTTTGGTTAGGTTTAGGCAGAGGAATGAGATGCTTAGGGTAAGAATATCAGGGTCAGAGCCAAACCCCTGAATATGTCCTTTCAGAAGAGGGGGGTCTTCTTTCCCACATTGTTACAAACTTACGAGGGTCTCTTTCGTTCCTATAGGGCACATCTGAAAACTCAAATGGCCATTGATGATCACTGAAGTCAGAGGCTATCAGGAAAAATGGCCACTTTAGACAAATCACATTCTTTTAACAGATAACTTGAGCAAGATGGCTGAATAAGGGAACGTCCCGAAACACACAAAGTGTAACCCAATATCACAGTAATAGCTAGCTTAATTTACAGCGAGCATTTTGGTGTATTTGTTTATTGAGAGGTCTTGACAGTGGCTGTCCATGCAGTGTGACCATGTAAAAACATTTAGAACTACTATCTATTTTTTTGCAAGTAGTGAATTTACAGTAGCATCTAGTGACAGTCAGAATAGCAAGTAGTGTTTAAAAATAATTACTATAGTCTAATGTTTAGTGATTAGTCTCTTAAAATTAATAAATAGGGGTCCGCGGTGGTGTAGCGGTCTAAGCATCGGCTTTGTGTCGATGCAGTTGCCCACTGGGGACCGGAGATCGCGCGTCGGTCTCGTCAGATCCGACTATGGCCGGACTCCATGAAGCAGCAATAATTGGCAACGCTGTCTTCGGGAGGGGGCGGAGTCGGCTTGTGTTCGGGTTCGGCCTGGATTCGCCTTGTCACGAAAGTGGCGTGGTGTCTCCTCTGAGACTGCCGGCCAAAGAGATGCAGTTCGAGGGTGGGTGTTTGAAGTAAAATAGGGATCGATTGGCCACTAAACTGGGAGAAAAAGAAATCGGAAATAAATTTAAAATAAATGAAACGGCCTGCCATCGTCTCTCACACATCAGAACACGGCATAACGAAGCGTCAATGTCCAATCAGCTTCTCTTTCGCAATAGAATGTTGCCTGTTACCATGGATACGCCACATGCTAATCTAGCGATTTTCTCCAAAAATCATCAATTTTCGCTAATATTCAATAAGAAAGTAGTGCGAAAAGTGATCAATTCGTTAAAACGTTATAATCTCCAAGTGCTGAGCAAATAATTTTAACTTTCACTTATTGCACCCCGATTGAGTTTCGTGTTGCTTTGGAACCACATAAATAGCAATCGGGCACCCTTTCGGCTGTTGGGAGAGAGGGTTGCGTCAGGTCATCGCCAGTGGCTCTTAGATAGAAGCTAGTGGTACCCGGCAGCTAGTGTCCGATGAGACAAGAAAACATAGAAGTGCGTGCATGTCCCCGCCGCGAGTGGCCCCTAGATAAGTCAGTGGTACCCGGCAGATGCTGCCTGATGAGGGAATGAGAAAGTGCGCGTATGAGTGCGTGCGTGCGTGAGTGAGTGAGTGTCCCTGCCGGAGGGGCCCTCGACGACCGACGCAGCCCCTGTCCTTTTGATTCTGCCGATGGGAACGCAAATGGTTTTCGGTGTCAGCCTCCTCCTTCGCCGTGGGTCCGTCGACGTCACTGCCAGATGTTCCCGGCTTCGTGAGGCGGCTTCGTGACATCAATAACTGGCCTTTATTTTTTTATATTCTCTCTTGTCTATATTCTGCCATAACCTCTTCATTTGTTCTACTCAGTTAGCTCTTGTCTGTGCTTAGTTTACTTATCTAGTTTTCTTTCTCAAACCACTCTTGTGTTTAGTAGGCAGCCTCTCGTTCCTAGTTTACTAGCTCCCAGATTAGCGAATAGCTCTATTTTATTAAATAAGATTAGCAGTTAGCTCTATCGCATTAGCCTAGCTTAGCAGTTAGCTCTATCATATTTGCAGTCAAAGCAACCTCGTTAAAACGATGGTGTGTGCCGACTGTTCCACAGTTACAGATAGGTGCTACGTCCGTGAGTCCCCCCCCCCAAAAAAAACTTTTATTTAAAACAAAGAGGTATACAATTGTTATACAGAGGAAAAAAAACGTTTGAACAGACCAAGAGAGTTCAAAGTCCACTCGATTTAGGTCCTCAGAGTTCAAATAAAATTTACTTTTTTAAGATATCGAAAGTCCCTCCACCCATTATCAGAAACGCTTATCCTGCTCCGAGGGTCGCGGGGATGCCAGTGTCTATTTCCAGCAGTCATTGAGCGGCAGGCGAGGAGGCACCCTGGACAGGCAGTCAGGCCACAACGGGGCCGACACACACCTATGGACAATTTAGTATGGCCGAGTCACCTGACCTACATGTCTTTGGACTGTGGGTGGAAACCGGAGCACCCGCAGGAAACCCACGCAGTGTAACGTGAAGCTGGTGTAGGTGGAGAAGGCCGGCAGCATTAGCAAGGGCTCCGGGATAGCTGGTTAGCTCAGAGAGTCGACAGACAACGAAGTGGGATTTCCACACGGCAACTTTATTCTACAGTACTTAACATCGACCATACAATGCCAGGTCACCACGGCACTAGATTCACTAATCATACATGAGCAGTGGAACATAGATAGCATAACCTGCACAAACTCGTTACTGATGAGAGTCCTCTTTGTGGATGTCGGTCGGAGAACGTAACATGGCGGCTCCGTGTGTACAACTCTCAGCTCTTAGTACAACACACCAAAACAAAAGGGGGGCTCCGCCTTGTGGCGCTATTAAGTATTGCAATAATACCACATTTACCAGACTGGCTGTTACAGCAGACACAGCGAGAACATGCAAACCCCACACAGAGGATGACCCGGGACGACCCCCTAAGGTTACACTACACTGGGGCTCGAACCGAGGAGTTTTTGCTGTGAGGCAACCACGTAAACCACTGCGCCACCATGCCGCCTGTATTTGACGATAAAAGGTAATTAAAGAGTTTTTGTTGTGAGGCGACCGCGTAAACCACTACGCCACCACGCCGCCTGTTTTTGACGATAAAAGGTAATTAAAAAAAAGGGATGGCCATTATTTTTGTATAAATCATTGAAATAAACTTGTTAAATCTTAATCTATAACCCACTTCATCATAAAGACATTCCATCTAAAGGACACACACACAAATAAAATGAAATAAAATATGGTTTTGCCTATCAGTCTGTATATGTCGAGCGAGCTAGAGAGCTAATAAAGAGAGGGAGCGAGAACAAACGTTTTATTTTTCTCAAGGTTTTGGATCACTGCAATCACGACAGGTTCTTGATCATACAGTCATAACTGTGCACAACAAAATATGAGGCTGATAGGTCCAGCAGTATGCAAGGTAAACTGCTGACTGATACACACACGCGTATCAAACGTATAATCCTCTATGGCCGAGATAATTATTGTAAAGAAGAATAAAAGTGCCTTTTTCTGGACGAAGGGAGCAAAGGAGCATTTTTCTTGTCGAAAAAAATAAACAGTAATTGTCTTCAAAGTGAATTACCGTTGTGTTTTAAGGTTTTCATTCTGTTCGAGGAGTGACGGGCGCAGTCTCACGCGTGGCTTATTTTTCCCACCCGCATTCCATGAAGACACGCCCTACTCTGCCTCTGATTGGCTAGTAATCTGGCCTTCTTTGGTTAGGTTTAGGCAGAGGAATGAGATGCTTAGGGTAAGAATATCAGGGTCAGAGCCAAACCCCTGAATATGTCCTTTCAGAAGAGGGGGGTCTTCTTTCCCACATTGTTACAAACTTACGAGGGTCTCTTTCGTTCCTATAGCGCACATCTGAAAACTCAAATGGCCATTGATGATCACTGAAGTCAGAGGCTATCAGGAAAAATGGCCACTTTAGACAAATCACATTCTTTTAACAGATAACTTGAGCAAGATGGCTGAATAAGGGAACGTCCCGAAACACACAAAGTGTAACCCAATATCACAGTAATAACTAGCTTAATTTACAGCGAGCATTTTGGTGTATTTGTTTATTGAGAGGTCTTGACAGTGGCTGTCCATGCAGTGTGACCATGTAAAAACATTTAGAACTACTATCTATTTTTTTGCAAGTAGTGAATTTACAGTAGCATCTAGTGACAGTCAGAATAGCAAGTAGTGTTTAAAAATAATTACTATAGTCTAATGTTTAGTGATTAGTCTCTTAAAATTAATAAATAGGGGTCCGCGGTGGTGTAGCGGTCTAAGCATCGGCTTTGTGTCGATGCAGTTGCCCACTGGGGACCGGAGATCGCGCGTCGGTCTCGTCAGATCCGACTATGGCCGGACTCCATGAAGCAGCAATAATTGGCAACGCTGTCTTCGGGAGGGGGCGGAGTCGGCTTGTGTTCGGGTTCGGCCTGGATTCGCCTTGTCACGAAAGTGGCGTGGTGTCTCCTCTGAGACTGCCGGCCAAAGAGATGCAGTTCGAGGGTGGGTGTTTGAACTAAAATAGGGATCGATTGGCCACTAAACTGGGAGAAAAAGAAATCGGAAATAAATTTAAAATAAATGAAACGGCCTGCCATCGTCTCTCACACATCAGAACACGGCATAACGAAGCGTCAATGTCCAATCAGCTTCTCTTTCGCAATAGAATGTTGCCTGTTACCATGGATACGCCACATGCTAATCTAGCGATTTTCTCCAAAAATCATCAATTTTCGCTAATATTCAATAAGAAAGTAGTGCGAAAAGTGATCAATTCGTTAAAACGTTATAATCTCCAAGTGATGAGCAAATAATTTTAACTTTCACTTATTGCACCCCGATTGAGTTTCGTGTTGCTTTGGAACCACATAAATAGCAATCGGGCACCCTTTCGGCTGTTGGGAGAGAGGGCTGCGTCAGGTCATCGCTAGTGGCTCTTAGATAGAAGCTAGTGGTACCCGGCAGCTAGTGTCCGATGAGACAAGAAAACATAGAAGTGCGTGCATGTCCCCGCCGCGAGTGGCCCCTAGATAAGTCAGTGGTACCCGGCAGATGCTGCCTGATGAGGGAATGAGAAAGTGCGCGTGGGAGTGCGTGAGTGAGTGAGTGTCCCTGCCGGAGGGGCCCTCGACGACTGACGTAGCCCCTGTCCTTTTGATTCTGCCGATGGGAACGCAAATGGTTTTCGGTGTCAGCCTCCTCCTTCGCCGTGGGTCCGTCGACGTCACTGCCAGATGTTCCCGGCTTCGTGAGGCGGCTTCGTGACATCAATAACTGGCCTTTATTTTTTTATATTCTCTCTTGTCTATATTCTGCCATAACCTCTTCATTTGTTCTACTCAGTTAGCTCTTGTCTGTGCTTAGTTTACTTATCTAGTTTTCTTTCTCAAACCACTCTTGTGTTTAGTAGGCAGCCTCTCGTTCCTAGTTTACTAGCTCCCAGATTAGCGAATAGCTCTATTTTATTAAATAAGATTAGCAGTTAGCTCTATCGCATTAGCCTAGCTTAGCAGTTAGCTCTATCATATTTGCAGTCAAAGCAACCTCGTTAAAACGATGGTGTGTGCCGACTGTTCCACAGTTACAGATAGGTGCTACGTCCGTGAGTCCCCCCCCCCAAAAAAAACTTTTATTTAAAACAAAGAGGTATACAATTGTTATACAGAGGAAAAAAAACGTTTGAACAGACCAAGAGAGTTCAAAGTCCACTCGATTTAGGTCCTCAGAGTTCAAATAAAATTTACTTTTTTAAGATATCGAAAGTCCCTCCACCCATTATCAGAAACGCTTATCCTGCTCCGAGGGTCGCGGGGATGCCAGTGTCTATTTCCAGCAGTCATTGAGCGGCAGGCGAGGAGGCACCCTGGACAGGCAGTCAGGCCACAACGGGGCCGACACACACCTATGGACAATTTAGTATGGCCGAGTCACCTGACCTACATGTCTTTGGGCTGTGGGTGGAAACCGGAGCACCCGCAGGAAACCCACGCAGTGTAACGTGAAGCTGGTGTAGGTGGAGAAGGCCGGCAGCATTAGCAAGGGCTCCGGGATAGCTGGTTAGCTCAGAGAGTCGACAGACAACGAAGTGGGATTTCCACACGGCAACTTTATTCTACAGTACTTAACATCGACCATACAATGCCAGGTCACCACGGCACTAGATTCACTAATCATACATGAGCAGTGGAACATAGATAGCATAACCTGCACAAACTCGTTACTGATGAGAGTCCTCTTTGTGGATGTCGGTCGGAGAACGTAACATGGCGGCTCCGTGTGTACAACTCTCAGCTCTTAGTACAACACACCAAAACAAAAGGGGGGCACCGCCTTGTGGCGCTATTAAGTATTGCAATAATACCACATTTACCAGACTGGCTGTTACAGCAGACACAGCGAGAACATGCAAACCCCACACAGAGGATGACCCGGGACGACCCCCTAAGGTTACACTACACTGGGGCTCGAACCGAGGAGTTTTTGCTGTGAGGCGACCACGTAAACCACTGCGCCACCATGCCGCCTGTATTTGACGATAAAAGGTAATTAAAGAGTTTTTGTTGTGAGGCAACCGCGTAAACCACTACGCCACCATGCCGCCTGTTTTTGACGATAAAAGGTAATTAAAAAAAAGGGATGGCCATTATTTTTGTATAAATCATTGAAATAAACTTGTTAAATCTTAATCTATAACCCACTTCATCATAAAGACATTCCATCTAAAGGAAACACACACAAATAAAATGAAATAAAATATGGTTTTGCCTATCAGTCTGTATATGTCGAGCGAGCTAGAGAGCTAATAAAGAGAGGGAGCGAGAACAAACGTTTTATTTTTCTCAAGGTTTTGGATCACTGCAATCACGACAGGTTCTTGATCATACAGTCATAACTGTGCACAACAAAATATGAGGCTGATAGGTCCAGCAGTATGCAAAGTAAACTGCTGACTGATACACACACGCGTATCAAACGTATAATCCTCTATGGCCGAGATAATTATTGTAAAGAAGAATAAAAGTGCATTTTTCTGGACGAAGGGAGCAAAGGAGCATTTTTCTTGTCGAAAAAAATAAACGGTAATTGTCTTCAAAGTGAATTACCGTTGTGTTTTAAGGTTTTCATTCTGTTCGAGGAGTGACGGGCGCAGTCTCACGCGTGGCTTATTTATCCCACCCGCATTCCATGAAGACACGCCCTACTCTGCCTCTGATTGGCTAGTAATCTGGCCTTCTTTGGTTAGGTTTAGGCAGAGGAATGAGATGCTTAGGGTAAGAATATCAGGGTCAGAGCCAAACCCCTGAATATGTCCTTTCAGAAGAGGGGGGTCTTCTTTCCCACATTGTTACAAACTTACGAGGGTCTCTTTCGTTCCTATAGGGCACATCTGAAAACTCAAATGGCCATTGATGATCACTGAAGTCAGAGGCTATCAGGAAAAATGGCCACTTTAGACAAATCACATTCTTTTAACAGATAACTTGAGCAAGATGGCTGAATAAGGGAACGTCCCGAAACACACAAAGTGTAACCCAATATCACAGTAATAGCTAGCTTAATTTACAGCGAGCATTTTGGTGTATTTGTTTATTGAGAGGTCTTGACAGTGGCTGTCCATGCAGTGTGACCATGTAAAAACATTTAGAACTACTATCTATTTTTTTGCAAGTAGTGAATTTACAGTAGCATCTAGTGACAGTCAGAATAGCAAGTAGTGTTTAAAAATAATTACTATAGTCTAATGTTTAGTGATTAGTCTCTTAAAATTAATAAATAGGGGTCCGCGGTGGTGTAGCGGTCTAAGCATCGGCTTTGTGTCGATGCAGTTGCCCACTGGGGACCGGAGATCGCGCGTCGGTCTCGTCAGATCCGACTATGGCCGGACTCCATGAAGCAGCAATAATTGGCAACGCTGTCTTCGGGAGGGGGCGGAGTCGGCTTGTGTTCGGGTTCGGCCTGGATTCGCCTTGTCACGAAAGTGGCGTGGTGTCTCCTCTGAGACTGCCGGCCAAAGAGATGCAGTTCGAGGGTGGGTGTTTGAACTAAAATAGGGATCGATTGGCCACTAAACTGGGAGAAAAAGAAATCGGAAATAAATTTAAAATAAATGAAACGGCCTGCCATCGTCTCTCACACATCAGAACACGGCATAACGAAGCGTCAATGTCCAATCAGCTTCTCTTTCGCAATAGAATGTTGCCTGTTACCATGGATACGCCACATGCTAATCTAGCGATTTTCTCCAAAAATCATCAATTTTCGCTAATATTCAATAAGAAAGTAGTGCGAAAAGTGATCAATTCGTTAAAACGTTATAATCTCCAAGTGCTGAGCAAATAATTTTAACTTTCACTTATTGCACCCCGATTGAGTTTCGTGTTGCTTTGGAACCACATAAATAGCAATCGGGCACCCTTTCGGCTGTTGGGAGAGAGGGTTGCGTCAGGTCATCGCCAGTGGCTCTTAGATAGAAGCTAGTGGTACCCGGCAGCTAGTGTCCGATGAGACAAGAAAACATAGAAGTGCGTGCATGTCCCCGCCGCGAGTGGCCCCTAGATAAGTCAGTGGTACCCGGCAGATGCTGCCTGATGAGGGAATGAGAAAGTGCGCGTATGAGTGCGTGCGTGCGTGCGTGAGTGAGTGAGTGTCCCTGCCGGAGGGGCCCTCGACGACCGACGCAGCCCCTGTCCTTTTGATTCTGCCGATGGGAACGCAAATGGTTTTCGGTGTCAGCCTCCTCCTTCGCCGTGGGTCCGTCGACGTCACTGCCAGATGTTCCCGGCTTCGTGAGGCGGCTTCGTGACATCAATAACTGGCCTTTATTTTTTTATATTCTCTCTTGTCTATATTCTGCCATAACCTCTTCATTTGTTCTACTCAGTTAGCTCTTGTCTGTGCTTAGTTTACTTATCTAGTTTTCTTTCTCAAACCACTCTTGTGTTTAGTAGGCAGCCTCTCGTTCCTAGTTTACTAGCTCCCAGATTAGCGAATAGCTCTATTTTATTAAATAAGATTAGCAGTTAGCTCTATCGCATTAGCCTAGCTTAGCAGTTAGCTCTATCATATTTGCAGTCAAAGCAACCTCGTTAAAACGATGGTGTGTGCCGACTGTTCCACAGTTACAGATAGGTGCTACGTCCGTGAGTCCCCCCCCCAAAAAAAACTTTTATTTAAAACAAAGAGGTATACAATTGTTATACAGAGGAAAAAAAACGTTTGAACAGACCAAGAGAGTTCAAAGTCCACTCGATTTAGGTCCTCAGAGTTCAAATAAAATTTACTTTTTTAAGATATCGAAAGTCCCTCCACCCATTATCAGAAACGCTTATCCTGCTCCGAGGGTCGCGGGGATGCCAGTGTCTATTTCCAGCAGTCATTGAGCGGCAGGCGAGGAGGCACCCTGGACAGGCAGTCAGGCCACAACGGGGCCGACACACACCTATGGACAATTTAGTATGGCCGAGTCACCTGACCTACATGTCTTTGGACTGTGGGTGGAAACCGGAGCACCCGCAGGAAACCCACGCAGTGTAACGTGAAGCTGGTGTAGGTGGAGAAGGCCGGCAGCATTAGCAAGGGCTCCGGGATAGCTGGTTAGCTCAGAGAGTCGACAGACAACGAAGTGGGATTTCCACACGGCAACTTTATTCTACAGTACTTAACATCGACCATACAATGCCAGGTCACCACGGCACTAGATTCACTAATCATACATGAGCAGTGGAACATAGATAGCATAACCTGCACAAACTCGTTACTGATGAGAGTCCTCTTTGTGGATGTCGGTCGGAGAACGTAACATGGCGGCTCCGTGTGTACAACTCTCAGCTCTTAGTACAACACACCAAAACAAAAGGGGGCACCGCCTTGTGGCGCTATTAAGTATTGCAATAATACCACATTTACCAGACTGGCTGTTACAGCAGACACAGCGAGAACATGCAAACCCCACACAGAGGATGACCCGGGACGACCCCCTAAGGTTACACTACACTGGGGCGCGAACCGAGGAGTTTTTGCTGTGAGGCGACCGCGTAAACCACTGCGCCACCATGCCGCCTGTATTTGACGATAAAAGGTAATTAAAGAGTTTTTGTTGTGAGGCGACCGCGTAAACCACTACGCCACCATGCCGCCTGTTTTTGACGATAAAAGGTAATTAAAAAAAGGGATGGCCATTATTTTTGTATAAATCATTGAAATAAACTTGTTAAATCTTAATCTATAACCCACTTCATCATAAAGACATTCCATCTAAAGGACACACACACAAATAAAATGAAATAAAATATGGTTTTGCCTATCAGTCTGTATATGTCGAGCGAGCTAGAGAGCTAATAAAGAGAGGGAGCGAGAACAAACGTTTTATTTTTCTCAAGGTTTTGGATCACTGCAATCACGACAGGTTCTTGATCATACAGTCATAACTGTGCACAACAAAATATGAGGCTGATAGGTCCAGCAGTATGCAAGGTAAACTGCTGACTGATACACACACGCGTATCAAACGTATAATCCTCTATGGCCGAGATAATTATTGTAAAGAAGAATAAAAGTGCATTTTTCTGGAGCAAAGGAGCATTTTTCTTGTCGAAAAAAATAAACGGTAATTGTCTTCAAAGTGAATTACCGTTGTGTTTTAAGGTTTTCATTCTGTTCGAGGAGTGACGGGCGCAGTCTCACGCGTGGCTTATTTTTCCCACCCGCATTCCATGAAGACACGCCCTACTCTGCCTCTGATTGGCTAGTAATCTGGCCTTCTTTGGTTAGGTTTAGGCAGAGGAATGAGATGCTTAGGGTAAGAATATCAGGGTCAGAGCCAAACCCCTGAATATGTCCTTTCAGAAGAGGGGGGTCTTCTTTCCCACATTGTTACAAACTTACGAGGGTCTCTTTCGTTCCTATAGCGCACATCTGAAAACTCAAATGGCCATTGATGATCACTGAAGTCAGAGGCTATCAGGAAAAATTGCCACTTTAGACAAATCACATTCTTTTAACAGATAACTTGAGCAAGATGGCTGAATAAGGGAACGTCCCGAAACACAAAAAGTGTAACCCAATATCACAGTAATAACTAGCTTAATTTACAGCGAGCATTTTGGTGTATTTGTTTATTGAGAGGTCTTGACAGTGGCTGTCCATGCAGTGTGACCATGTAAAAACATTTAGAACTACTATCTATTTTTTTGCAAGTAGTGAATTTACAGTAGCATCTAGTGACAGTCAGAATAGCAAGTAGTGTTTAAAAATAATTACTATAGTCTAATGTTTAGTGATTAGTCTCTTAAAATTAATAAATAGGGGTCCGCGGTGGTGTAGCGGTCTAAGCATCGGCTTTGTGTCGATGCAGTTGCCCACTGGGGACCGGGGATCGCGCGTCGGTCTCGTCAGATCCGACTATGGCCGGACTCCATGAAGCAGCAATAATTGGCAACGCTGTCTTCGGGAGGGGGCCGAGTCGGCTTGTGTTCGGGTTCGGCCTGGATTCGCCTTGTCACGAAAGTGGCGAGGTGTCTCCTCTGAGACTGCCGGCCAAAGAGATGCAGTTCGATGGTGGGTGTTTGAAGTAAAATAGGGATCGATTGGCCACTAAACTGGGAGAAAAAGAAATCGGAAATAAATTTAAAATAAATGAAACGGCCTGCCATCGTCTCTCACACATCAGAACACGGCATAACGAAGCGTCAATGTCCAATCAGCTTCTCTTTCGCAATAGAATGTTGCCTGTTACCATGGATACGCCACATGCTAATCTAGCGATTTTCTCCAAAAATCATCAATTTTCGCTAATATTCAATAAGAAAGTAGTGCGAAAAGTGATCAATTCGTTAAAACGTTATAATCTCCAAGTGATGAGCAAATAATTTTAACTTTCACTTATTGCACCCCGATTGAGTTTCGTGTTGCTTTGGAACCACATAAATAGCAATCGGGCACCCTTTCGGCTGTTGGGAGAGAGGATTGCGTCAGGTCATCGCTAGTGGCTCTTAGATAGAAGCTAGTGGTACCCGGCAGCTAGTATCCGATGAGACAAGAAAACATAGAAGTGCGTGCATGTCCCCGCCGCGAGTGGCCCCTAGATAAGTCAGTGGTACCCGGCAGATGCTGCCTGATGAGGGAATGAGAAAGTGCGCGTATGAGTGCGTGAGTGAGTGAGTGTCCCTGCCGGAGGGGCCCTCGACGACTGACGCAGCCCCTGTCCTTTTGATTCTGCCGATGGGAACGCAAATGGTTTTCGGTGTCAGCCTCCTCCTTCGCCGTGGGTCCGTCGACGTCACTGCCAGATGTTCCCGGCTTCGTGAGGCGGCTTCGTGACATCAATAACTGGCCTTTATTTTTTTATATTCTCTCTTGTCTATATTCTGCCATAACCTCTTCATTTGTTCTACTCAGTTAGCTCTTGTCTGTGCTTAGTTTACTTATCTAGTTTTCTTTCTCAAACCACTCTTGTGTTTAGTAGGCAGCCTCTCGTTCCTAGTTTACTAGCTCCCAGATTAGCGAATAGCTCTATTTTATTAAATAAGATTAGCAGTTAGCTCTATCGCATTAGCCTAGCTTAGCAGTTAGCTCTATCATATTTGCAGTCAAAGCAACCTCGTTAAAACGATGGTGTGTGCCGACTGTTCCACAGTTACAGATAGGTGCTACGTCCGTGAGTCCCCCCCCCAAAAAAAACTTTTATTTAAAACAAAGAGGTATACAATTGTTATACAGAGGAAAAAAAACGTTTGAACAGACCAAGAGAGTTCAAAGTCCACTCGATTTAGGTCCTCAGAGTTCAAATAAAATTTACTTTTTTAAGATATCGAAAGTCCCTCCACCCATTATCAGAAACGCTTATCCTGCTCCGAGGGTCGCGGGGATGCCAGTGTCTATTTCCAGCAGTCATTGAGCGGCAGGCGAGGAGGCACCCTGGACAGGCAGTCAGGCCACAACGGGGCCGACACACACCTATGGACAATTTAGTATGGCCGAGTCACCTGACCTACATGTCTTTGGACTGTGGGTGGAAACCGGAGCACCCGCAGGAAACCCACGCAGTGTAACGTGAAGCTGGTGTAGGTGGAGAAGGCCGGCAGCATTAGCAAGGGCTCCGGGATAGCTGGTTAGCTCAGAGAGTCGACAGACAACGAAGTGGGATTTCCACACGGCAACTTTATTCTACAGTACTTAACATCGACCATACAATGCCAGGTCACCACGGCACTAGATTCACTAATCATACATGAGCAGTGGAACATAGATAGCATAACCTGCACAAACTCGTTACTGATGAGAGTCCTCTTTGTGGATGTCGGTCGGAGAACGTAACATGGCGGCTCCGTGTGTACAACTCTCAGCTCTTAGTACAACACACCAAAACAAAAGGGGGGCTCCGCCTTGTGGCGCTATTAAGTATTGCAATAATACCACATTTACCAGACTGGCTGTTACAGCAGACACAGCGAGAACATGCAAACCCCACACAGAGGATGACCCGGGACGACCCCCTAAGGTTACACTACACTGGGGCTCGAACCGAGGAGTTTTTGCTGTGAGGCAACCACGTAAACCACTGCGCCACCATGCCGCCTGTATTTGACGATAAAAGGTAATTAAAGAGTTTTTGTTGTGAGGCGACCGCGTAAACCACTACGCCACCACGCCGCCTGTTTTTGACGATAAAAGGTAATTAAAAAAAAGGGATGGCCATTATTTTTGTATAAATCATTGAAATAAACTTGTTAAATCTTAATCTATAACCCACTTCATCATAAAGACATTCCATCTAAAGGACACACACACAAATAAAATGAAATAAAATATGGTTTTGCCTATCAGTCTGTATATGTCGAGCGAGCTAGAGAGCTAATAAAGAGAGGGAGCGAGAACAAACGTTTTATTTTTCTCAAGGTTTTGGATCACTGCAATCACGACAGGTTCTTGATCATACAGTCATAACTGTGCACAACAAAATATGAGGCTGATAGGTCCAGCAGTATGCAAGGTAAACTGCTGACTGATACACACACGCGTATCAAACGTATAATCCTCTATGGCCGAGATAATTATTGTAAAGAAGAATAAAAGTGCCTTTTTCTGGACGAAGGGAGCAAAGGAGCATTTTTCTTGTCGAAAAAAATAAACAGTAATTGTCTTCAAAGTGAATTACCGTTGTGTTTTAAGGTTTTCATTCTGTTCGAGGAGTGACGGGCGCAGTCTCACGCGTGGCTTATTTTTCCCACCCGCATTCCATGAAGACACGCCCTACTCTGCCTCTGATTGGCTAGTAATCTGGCCTTCTTTGGTTAGGTTTAGGCAGAGGAATGAGATGCTTAGGGTAAGAATATCAGGGTCAGAGCCAAACCCCTGAATATGTCCTTTCAGAAGAGGGGGGTCTTCTTTCCCACATTGTTACAAACTTACGAGGGTCTCTTTCGTTCCTATAGCGCACATCTGAAAACTCAAATGGCCATTGATGATCACTGAAGTCAGAGGCTATCAGGAAAAATGGCCACTTTAGACAAATCACATTCTTTTAACAGATAACTTGAGCAAGATGGCTGAATAAGGGAACGTCCCGAAACACACAAAGTGTAACCCAATATCACAGTAATAGCTAGCTTAATTTACAGCGAGCATTTTGGTGTATTTGTTTATTGAGAGGTCTTGACAGTGGCTGTCCATGCAGTGTGACCATGTAAAAACATTTAGAACTACTATCTATTTTTTTGCAAGTAGTGAATTTACAGTAGCATCTAGTGACAGTCAGAATAGCAAGTAGTGTTTAAAAATAATTACTATAGTCTAATGTTTAGTGATTAGTCTCTTAAAATTAATAAATAGGGGTCCGCGGTGGTGTAGCGGTCTAAGCATCGGCTTTGTGTCGATGCAGTTGCCCACTGGGGACCGGAGATCGCGCGTCGGTCTCGTCAGATCCGACTATGGCCGGACTCCATGAAGCAGCAATAATTGGCAACGCTGTCTTCGGGAGGGGGCGGAGTCGGCTTGTGTTCGGGTTCGGCCTGGATTCGCCTTGTCACGAAAGTGGCGTGGTGTCTCCTCTGAGACTGCCGGCCAAAGAGATGCAGTTCGAGGGTGGGTGTTTGAACTAAAATAGGGATCGATTGGCCACTAAACTGGGAGAAAAAGAAATCGGAAATAAATTTAAAATAAATGAAACGGCCTGCCATCGTCTCTCACACATCAGAACACGGCATAACGAAGCGTCAATGTCCAATCAGCTTCTCTTTCGCAATAGAATGTTGCCTGTTACCATGGATACGCCACATGCTAATCTAGCGATTTTCTCCAAAAATCATCAATTTTCGCTAATATTCAATAAGAAAGTAGTGCGAAAAGTGATCAATTCGTTAAAACGTTATAATCTCCAAGTGATGAGCAAATAATTTTAACTTTCACTTATTGCACCCCGATTGAGTTTCGTGTTGCTTTGGAACCACATAAATAGCAATCGGGCACCCTTTCGGCTGTTGGGAGAGAGGGCTGCGTCAGGTCATCGCTAGTGGCTCTTAGATAGAAGCTAGTGGTACCCGGCAGCTAGTGTCCGATGAGACAAGAAAACATAGAAGTGCGTGCATGTCCCCGCCGCGAGTGGCCCCTAGATAAGTCAGTGGTACCCGGCAGATGCTGCCTGATGAGGGAATGAGAAAGTGCGCGTATGAGTGCGTGCGTGAGTGAGTGAGTGTCCCTGCCGGAGGGGCCCTCGACGACTGACGCAGCCCCTGTCCTTTTGATTCTGCCGATGGGAACGCAAATGGTTTTCGGTGTCAGCCTCCTCCTTCGCCGTGGGTCCGTCGACGTCACTGCCAGATGTTCCCGGCTTCGTGAGGCGGCTTCGTGACATCAATAACTGGCCTTTATTTTTTTATATTCTCTCTTGTCTATATTCTGCCATAACCTCTTCATTTGTTCTACTCAGTTAGCTCTTGTCTGTGCTTAGTTTACTTATCTAGTTTTCTTTCTCAAACCACTCTTGTGTTTAGTAGGCAGCCTCTCGTTCCTAGTTTACTAGCTCCCAGATTAGCGAATAGCTCTATTTTATTAAATAAGATTAGCAGTTAGCTCTATCGCATTAGCCTAGTTTAGCAGTTAGCTCTATCATATTTGCAGTCAAAGCAACCTCGTTAAAACGATGGTGTGTGCCGACTGTTCCACAGTTACAGATAGGTGCTACGTCCGTGAGTCCCCCCCCCCCCAAAAAAACTTTTATTTAAAACAAAGAGGTATACAATTGTTATACAGAGGAAAAAAAACGTTTGAACAGACCAAGAGAGTTCAAAGTCCACTCGATTTAGGTCCTCAGAGTTCAAATAAAATTTACTTTTTTAAGATATCGAAAGTCCCTCCACCCATTATCAGAAACGCTTATCCTGCTCCGAGGGTCGCGGGGATGCCAGTGTCTATTTCCAGCAGTCATTGAGCGGCAGGCGAGGAGGCACCCTGGACAGGCAGTCATGCCACAACGGGGCCGACACACACCTATGGACAATTTAGTATGGCCGAGTCACCTGACCTACATGTCTTTGGACTGTGGGTGGAAACCGGAGCACCCGCAGGAAACCCACGCAGTGTAACGTGAAGCTGGTGTAGGTGGAGAAGGCCGGCAGCATTAGCAAGGGCTCCGGGATAGCTGGTTAGCTCAGAGAGTCGACAGACAACGAAGTGGGATTTCCACACGGCAACTTTATTCTACAGTACTTAACATCGACCATACAATGCCAGGTCACCACGGCACTAGATTCACTAATCATACATGAGCAGTGGAACATAGATAGCATAACCTGCACAAACTCGTTACTGATGAGAGTCCTCTTTGTGGATGTCGGTCGGAGAACGTAACATGGCGGCTCCGTGTGTACAACTCTCAGCTCTTAGTACAACACACCAAAACAAAAGGGGGCACCGCCTTGTGGCGCTATTAAGTATTGCAATAATACCACATTTACCAGACTGGCTGTTACAGCAGACACAGCGAGAACATGCAAACCCCACACAGAGGATGACCCGGGACGACCCCCTAAGGTTACACTACACTGGGGCGCGAACCGAGGAGTTTTTGCTGTGAGGCGACCGCGTAAACCACTGCGCCACCATGCCGCCTGTATTTGACGATAAAAGGTAAGTAAAGAGTTTTTGTTGTGAGGCGACCGCGTAAACCACTACGCCACCATGCCGCCTGTTTTTGACGATAAAAGGTAATTAAAAAAAAGGGATGGCCATTATTTTTGTATAAATCATTGAAATAAACTTGTTAAATCTTAATCTATAACCCACTTCATCATAAAGACATTCCATCTAAAGGACACACACACAAATAAAATGAAATAAAATATGGTTTTGCCTATCAGTCTGTATATGTCGAGCGAGCTAGAGAGCTAATAAAGAGAGGGAGCGAGAACAAACGTTTTATTTTTCTCAAGGTTTTGGATCACTGCAATCACGTCAGGTTCTTGATCATACAGTCATAACTGTGCACAACAAAATATGAGGCTGATAGGTCCAGCAGTATGCAAGGTAAACTGCTGACTGATACACACACGCGTATCAAACGTATAATCCTCTATGGCCGAGATAATTATTGTAAAGAAGAATAAAAGTGCATTTTTCTGGAGCAAAGGAGCATTTTTCTTGTCGAAAAAAATAAACGGTAATTGTCTTCAAAGTGAATTACCGTTGTGTTTTAAGGTTTTCATTCTGTTCGAGGAGTGACGGGCGCAGTCTCACGCGTGGCTTATTTTTCCCACCCGCATTCCATGAAGACACGCCCTACTCTGCCTCTGATTGGCTAGTAATCTGGCCTTCTTTGGTTAGGTTTAGGCAGAGGAATGAGATGCTTAGGGTAAGAATATCAGGGTCAGAGCCAAACCCCTGAATATGTCCTTTCAGAAGAGGGGGGTCTTCTTTCCCACATTGTTACAAACTTACGAGGGTCTCTTTCGTTCCTATAGCGCACATCTGAAAACTCAAATGGCCATTGATGATCACTGAAGTCAGAGGCTATCAGGAAAAATGGCCACTTTAGACAAATCACATTCTTTTAACAGATAACTTGAGCAAGATGGCTGAATAAGGGAACGTCCCGAAACACAAAAAGTGTAACCCAATATCACAGTAATAACTAGCTTAATTTACAGCGAGCATTTTGGTGTATTTGTTTATTGAGAGGTCTTGACAGTGGCTGTCCATGCAGTGTGACCATGTAAAAACATTTAGAACTACTATCTATTTTTTTGCAAGTAGTGAATTTACAGTAGCATCTAGTGACAGTCAGAATAGCAAGTAGTGTTTAAAAATAATTACTATAGTCTAATGTTTAGTGATTAGTCTCTTAAAATTAATAAATAGGGGTCCGCGGTGGTGTAGCGGTCTAAGCATCGGCTTTGTGTCGATGCAGTTGCCCACTGGGGACCGGAGATCGCGCGTCGGTCTCGTCAGATCCGACTATGGCCGGACTCCATGAAGCAGCAATAATTGGCAACGCTGTCTTCGGGAGGGGGCGGAGTCGGCTTGTGTTCGGGTTCGGCCTGGATTCGCCTTGTCACGAAAGTGGCGAGGTGTCTCCTCTGAGACTGCCGGCCAAAGAGATGCAGTTCGAGGGTGGGTGTTTGAAGTAAAATAGGGATCGATTGGCCACTAAACTAGGAGAAAAAGAAATCGGAAATACATTTAAAATAAATGAAACGGCCTGCCATCGTCTCTCACACATCAGAACACGGCATAACGAAGCGTCAATGTCCAATCAGCTTCTCTTTCGCAATAGAATGTTGCCTGTTACCATGGATACGCCACATGCTAATCTAGCGATTTTCTCCAAAAATCATCAATTTTCGCTAATATTCAATAAGAAAGTAGTGCGAAAAGTGATCAATTCGTTAAAACGTTATAATCTCCAAGTGATGAGCAAATAATTTTAACTTTCACTTATTGCACCCCGATTGAGTTTCGTGTTGCTTTGGAACCACATAAATAGCAATCGGGCACCCTTTCGGCTGTTGGGAGAGAGGGTTGCGTCAAGTCATCGCTAGTGGCTCTTAGATAGAAGCTACTGGTACCCGGCAGCTAGTGTCCGATGAGACAAGAAAACATAGAAGTGCGTGCATGTCCCCGCCGCGAGTGGCCCCTAGATAAGTCAGTGGTACCCGGCAGATGCTGCCTGATGAGGGAATGAGAAAGTGCGCGTATGAGTGCGTGCGTGAGTGAGTGAGTGTCCCTGCCGGAGGGGCCCTCGACGACCGACGCAGCCCCTGTCCTTTTGATTCTGCCGATGGGAACGCAAATGGTTTTCGGTGTCAGCCTCCTCCTTCGCCGTGGGTCCGTCGACGTCACTGCCAGATGTTCCCGGCTTCGTGAGGCGGCTTCGTGACATCAATAACTGGCCTTTATTTTTTTATATTCTCTCTTGTCTATATTCTGCCATAACCTCTTCATTTGTTCTACTCAGTTAGCTCTTGTCTGTGCTTAGTTTACTTATCTAGTTTTCTTTCTCAAACCACTCTTGTGTTTAGTAGGCAGCCTCTCGTTCCTAGTTTACTAGCTCCCAGATTAGCGAATAGCTCTATTTTATTAAATAAGATTAGCAGTTAGCTCTATCGCATTAGCCTAGCTTAGCAGTTAGCTCTATCATATTTGCAGTCAAAGCAACCTCGTTAAAACGATGGTGTGTGCCGACTGTTCCACAGTTACAGATAGGTGCTACGTCCGTGAGTCCCCCCCCCCCCAAAAAAAACTTTTATTTAAAACAAAGAGGTATACAATTGTTATACAGAGGAAAAAAAACGTTTGAACAGACCAAGAGAGTTCAAAGTCCACTCGATTTAGGTCCTCAGAGTTCAAATAAAATTTACTTTTTTAAGATATCGAAAGTCCCTCCACCCATTATCAGAAACGCTTATCCTGCTCCGAGGGTCGCGGGGATGCCAGTGTCTATTTCCAGCAGTCATTGAGCGGCAGGCGAGGAGGCACCCTGGACAGGCAGTCATGCCACAACGGGGCCGACACACACCTATGGACAATTTAGTATGGCCGAGTCACCTGACCTACATGTCTTTGGACTGTGGGTGGAAACCGGAGCACCCGCAGGAAACCCACGCAGTGTAACGTGAAGCTGGTGTAGGTGGAGAAGGCCGGCAGCATTAGCAAGGGCTCCGGGATAGCTGGTTAGCTCAGAGAGTCGACAGACAACGAAGTGGGATTTCCACACGGCAACTTTATTCTACAGTACTTAACATCGACCATACAATGCCAGGTCACCACGGCACTAGATTCACTAATCATACATGAGCAGTGGAACATAGATAGCATAACCTGCACAAACTCGTTACTGATGAGAGTCCTCTTTGTGGATGTCGGTCGGAGAACGTAACATGGCGGCTCCGTGTGTACAACTCTCAGCTCTTAGTACAACACACCAAAACAAAAGGGGGCACCGCCTTGTGGCGCTATTAAGTATTGCAATAATACCACATTTACCAGACTGGCTGTTACAGCAGACACAGCGAGAACATGCAAACCCCACACAGAGGATGACCCGGGACGACCCCCTAAGGTTACACTACACTGGGGCGCGAACCGAGGAGTTTTTGCTGTGAGGCGACCGCGTAAACCACTGCGCCACCATGCCGCCTGTATTTGACGATAAAAGGTAAGTAAAGAGTTTTTGTTGTGAGGCGACCGCGTAAACCACTACGCCACCATGCCGCCTGTTTTTGACGATAAAAGGTAATTAAAAAAAAGGGATGGCCATTATTTTTGTATAAATCATTGAAATAAACTTGTTAAATCTTAATCTATAACCCACTTCATCATAAAGACATTCCATCTAAAGGACACACACACAAATAAAATGAAATAAAATATGGTTTTGCCTATCAGTCTGTATATGTCGAGCGAGCTAGAGAGCTAATAAAGAGAGGGAGCGAGAACAAACGTTTTATTTTTCTCAAGGTTTTGGATCACTGCAATCACGTCAGGTTCTTGATCATACAGTCATAACTGTGCACAACAAAATATGAGGCTGATAGGTCCAGCAGTATGCAAGGTAAACTGCTGACTGATACACACACGCGTATCAAACGTATAATCCTCTATGGCCGAGATAATTATTGTAAAGAAGAATAAAAGTGCATTTTTCTGGAGCAAAGGAGCATTTTTCTTGTCGAAAAAAATAAACGGTAATTGTCTTCAAAGTGAATTACCGTTGTGTTTTAAGGTTTTCATTCTGTTCGAGGAGTGACGGGCGCAGTCTCACGCGTGGCTTATTTTTCCCACCCGCATTCCATGAAGACACGCCCTACTCTGCCTCTGATTGGCTAGTAATCTGGCCTTCTTTGGTTAGGTTTAGGCAGAGGAATGAGATGCTTAGGGTAAGAATATCAGGGTCAGAGCCAAACCCCTGAATATGTCCTTTCAGAAGAGGGGGGTCTTCTTTCCCACATTGTTACAAACTTACGAGGGTCTCTTTCGTTCCTATAGCGCACATCTGAAAACTCAAATGGCCATTGATGATCACTGAAGTCAGAGGCTATCAGGAAAAATGGCCACTTTAGACAAATCACATTCTTTTAACAGATAACTTGAGCAAGATGGCTGAATAAGGGAACGTCCCGAAACACACAAAGTGTAACCCAATATCACAGTAATAACTAGCTTAATTTACAGCGAGCATTTTGGTGTATTTGTTTATTGAGAGGTCTTGACAGTGGCTGTCCATGCAGTGTGACCATGTAAAAACATTTAGAACTACTATCTATTTTTTTGCAAGTAGTGAATTTACAGTAGCATCTAGTGACAGTCAGAATAGCAAGTAGTGTTTAAAAATAATTACTATAGTCTAATGTTTAGTGATTAGTCTCTTAAAATTAATAAATAGGGGTCCGCGGTGGTGTAGCGGTCTAAGCATCGGCTTTGTGTCGATGCAGTTGCCCACTGGGGACCGGAGATCGCGCGTCGGTCTCGTCAGATCCGACTATGGCCGGACTCCATGAAGCAGCAATAATTGGCAACGCTGTCTTCGGGAGGGGGCGGAGTCGGCTTGTGTTCGGGTTCGGCCTGGATTCGCCTTGTCACGAAAGTGGCGAGGTGTCTCCTCTGAGACTGCCGGCCAAAGAGATGCAGTTCGAGGGTGGGTGTTTGAAGTAAAATAGGGATCGATTGGCCACTAAACTAGGAGAAAAAGAAATCGGAAATAAATTTAAAATAAATGAAACGGCCTGCCATCGTCTCTCACACATCAGAACACGGCATAACGAAGCGTCAATGTCCAATCAGCTTCTCTTTCGCAATAGAATGTTGCCTGTTACCATGGATACGCCACATGCTAATCTAGCGATTTTCTCCAAAAATCATCAATTTTCGCTAATATTCAATAAGAAAGTAGTGCGAAAAGTGATCAATTCGTTAAAACGTTATAATCTCCAAGTGATGAGCAAATAATTTTAACTTTCACTTATTGCACCCCGATTGAGTTTCGTGTTGCTTTGGAACCACATAAATAGCAATCGGGCACCCTTTCGGCTGTTGGGAGAGAGGGTTGCGTCAAGTCATCGCTAGTGGCTCTTAGATAGAAGCTACTGGTACCCGGCAGCTAGTGTCCGATGAGACAAGAAAACATAGAAGTGCGTGCATGTCCCCGCCGCGAGTGGCCCCTAGATAAGTCAGTGGTACCCGGCAGATGCTGCCTGATGAGGGAATGAGAAAGTGCGCGTATGAGTGCGTGCGTGAGTGAGTGAGTGTCCCTGCCGGAGGGGCCCTCGACGACCGACGCAGCCCCTGTCCTTTTGATTCTGCCGATGGGAACGCAAATGGTTTTCGGTGTCAGCCTCCTCCTTCGCCGTGGGTCCGTCGACGTCACTGCCAGATGTTCCCGGCTTCGTGAGGCGGCTTCGTGACATCAATAACTGGCCTTTATTTTTTTATATTCTCTCTTGTCTATATTCTGCCATAACCTCTTCATTTGTTCTACTCAGTTAGCTCTTGTCTGTGCTTAGTTTACTTATCTAGTTTTCTTTCTCAAACCACTCTTGTGTTTAGTAGGCAGCCTCTCGTTCCTAGTTTACTAGCTCCCAGATTAGCGAATAGCTCTATTTTATTAAATAAGATTAGCAGTTAGCTCTATCGCATTAGCCTAGCTTAGCAGTTAGCTCTATCATATTTGCAGTCAAAGCAACCTCGTTAAAACGATGGTGTGTGCCGACTGTTCCACAGTTACAGATAGGTGCTACGTCCGTGAGTCCCCCCCCCCCCAAAAAAAACTTTTATTTAAAACAAAGAGGTATACAATTGTTATACAGAGGAAAAAAAACGTTTGAACAGACCAAGAGAGTTCAAAGTCCACTCGATTTAGGTCCTCAGAGTTCAAATAAAATTTACTTTTTTAAGATATCGAAAGTCCCTCCACCCATTATCAGAAACGCTTATCCTGCTCCGAGGGTCGCGGGGATGCCAGTGTCTATTTCCAGCAGTCATTGAGCGGCAGGCGAGGAGGCACCCTGGACAGGCAGTCATGCCACAACGGGGCCGACACACACCTATGGACAATTTAGTATGGCCGAGTCACCTGACCTACATGTCTTTGGACTGTGGGTGGAAACCGGAGCACCCGCAGGAAACCCACGCAGTGTAACGTGAAGCTGGTGTAGGTGGAGAAGGCCGGCAGCATTAGCAAGGGCTCCGGGATAGCTGGTTAGCTCAGAGAGTCGACAGACAACGAAGTGGGATTTCCACACGGCAACTTTATTCTACAGTACTTAACATCGACCATACAATGCCAGGTCACCACGGCACTAGATTCACTAATCATACATGAGCAGTGGAACATAGATAGCATAACCTGCACAAACTCGTTACTGATGAGAGTCCTCTTTGTGGATGTCGGTCGGAGAACGTAACATGGCGGCTCCGTGTGTACAACTCTCAGCTCTTAGTACAACACACCAAAACAAAAGGGGGCACCGCCTTGTGGCGCTATTAAGTATTGCAATAATACCACATTTACCAGACTGGCTGTTACAGCAGACACAGCGAGAACATGCAAACCCCACACAGAGGATGACCCGGGACGACCCCCTAAGGTTACACTACACTGGGGCGCGAACCGAGGAGTTTTTGCTGTGAGGCGACCGCGTAAACCACTGCGCCACCATGCCGCCTGTATTTGACGATAAAAGGTAAGTAAAGAGTTTTTGTTGTGAGGCGACCGCGTAAACCACTACGCCACCATGCCGCCTGTTTTTGACGATAAAAGGTAATTAAAAAAAAGGGATGGCCATTATTTTTGTATAAATCATTGAAATAAACTTGTTACATCTTAATCTATAACCCACTTCATCATAAAGACATTCCATCTAAAGGACACACACACAAATAAAATGAAATAAAATATGGTTTTGCCTATCAGTCTGTATATGTCGAGCGAGCTAGAGAGCTAATAAAGAGAGGGAGCGAGGACAAACGTTTTATTTTTCTCAAGGTTTTGGATCACTGCAATCACGACAGGTTCTTGATCATACAGTCATAACTGTGCACAACAAAATATGAGGCTGATAGGTCCAGCAGTATGCAAGGTAAACTGCTGACTGATACACACACGCGTATCAAACGTATAATCCTCTATGGCCGAGATAATTATTGTAAAGAAGAATAAAAGTGCATTTTTCTGGAGCAAAGGAGCATTTTTCTTGTCGAAAAAAATAAACGGTAATTGTCTTCAAAGTGAATTACCGTTGTGTTTTAAGGTTTTCATTCTGTTCGAGGAGTGACGGGCGCAGTCTCACGCGTGGCTTATTTTTCCCACCCGCATTCCATGAAGACACGCCCTACTCTGCCTCTGATTGGCTAGTAATCTGGCCTTCTTTGGTTAGGTTTAGGCAGAGGAATGAGATGCTTAGGGTAAGAATATCAGGGTCAGAGCCAAACCCCTGAATATGTCCTTTCAGAAGAGGGGGGTCTTCTTTCCCACATTGTTACAAACTTACGAGGGTCTCTTTCGTTTCTATAGCGCACATCTGAAAACTCAAATGGCCATTGATGATCACTGAAGTCAGAGGCTATCAGGAAAAATGGCCACTTTAGACAAATCACATTCTTTTAACAGATAACTTGAGCAAGATGGCTGAATAAGGGAACGTCCCGAAACACAAAAAGTGTAACCCAATATCACAGTAATAACTAGCTTAATTTACAGCGAGCATTTTGGTGTATTTGTTTATTGAGAGGTCTTGACAGTGGCTGTCCATGCAGTGTGACCATGTAAAAACATTTAGAACTACTATCTATTTTTTTGCAAGTAGTGAATTTACAGTAGCATCTAGTGACAGTCAGAATAGCAAGTAGTGTTTAAAAATAATTACTATAGTCTAATGTTTAGTGATTAGTCTCTTAAAATTAATAAATAGGGGTCCGCGGTGGTGTAGCGGTCTAAGCATCGGCTTTGTGTCGATGCAGTTGCCCACTGGGGACCGGAGATCGCGCGTCGGTCTCGTCAGATCCGACTATGGCCGGACTCCATGAAGCAGCAATAATTGGCAACGCTGTCTTCGGGAGGGGGCGGAGTCGGCTTGTGTTCGGGTTCGGCCTGGATTCGCCTTGTCACGAAAGTGGCGAGGTGTCTCCTCTGAGACTGCCGGCCAAAGAGATGCAGTTCGAGGGTGGGTGTTTGAAGTAAAATAGGGATCGATTGGCCACTAAACTAGGAGAAAAAGAAATCGGAAATAAATTTAAAATAAATGAAACGGCCTGCCATCGTCTCTCACACATCAGAACACGGCATAACGAAGCGTCAATGTCCAATCAGCTTCTCTTTCGCAATAGAATGTTGCCTGTTACCATGGATACGCCACATGCTAATCTAGCGATTTTCTCCAAAAATCATCAATTTTCGCTAATATTCAATAAGAAAGTAGTGCGAAAAGTGATCAATTCGTTAAAACGTTATAATCTCCAAGTGATGAGCAAATAATTTTAACTTTCACTTATTGCACCCCGATTGAGTTTCGTGTTGCTTTGGAACCACATAAATAGCAATCGGGCACCCTTTCGGCTGTTGGGAGAGAGGGTTGCGTCAAGTCATCGCTAGTGGCTCTTAGATAGAAGCTACTGGTACCCGGCAGCTAGTGTCCGATGAGACAAGAAAACATAGAAGTGCGTGCATGTCCCCGCCGCGAGTGGCCCCTAGATAAGTCAGTGGTACCCGGCAGATGCTGCCTGATGAGGGAATGAGAAAGTGCGCGTATGAGTGCGTGCGTGAGTGAGTGAGTGTCCCTGCCGGAGGGGCCCTCGACGACCGACGCAGCCCCTGTCCTTTTGATTCTGCCGATGGGAACGCAAATGGTTTTCGGTGTCAGCCTCCTCCTTCGCCGTGGGTCCGTCGACGTCACTGCCAGATGTTCCCGGCTTCGTGAGGCGGCTTCGTGACATCAATAACTGGCCTTTATTTTTTTATATTCTCTCTTGTCTATATTCTGCCATAACCTCTTCATTTGTTCTACTCAGTTAGCTCTTGTCTGTGCTTAGTTTACTTATCTAGTTTTCTTTCTCAAACCACTCTTGTGTTTAGTAGGCAGCCTCTCGTTCCTAGTTTACTAGCTCCCAGATTAGCGAATAGCTCTATTTTATTAAATAAGATTAGCAGTTAGCTCTATCGCATTAGCCTAGCTTAGCAGTTAGCTCTATCATATTTGCAGTCAAAGCAACCTCGTTAAAACGATGGTGTGTGCCGACTGTTCCACAGTTACAGATAGGTGCTACGTCCGTGAGTCCCCCCCCCCCCAAAAAAAACTTTTATTTAAAACAAAGAGGTATACAATTGTTATACAGAGGAAAAAAAACGTTTGAACAGACCAAGAGAGTTCAAAGTCCACTCGATTTAGGTCCTCAGAGTTCAAATAAAATTTACTTTTTTAAGATATCGAAAGTCCCTCCACCCATTATCAGAAACGCTTATCCTGCTCCGAGGGTCGCGGGGATGCCAGTGTCTATTTCCAGCAGTCATTGAGCGGCAGGCGAGGAGGCACCCTGGACAGGCAGTCATGCCACAACGGGGCCGACACACACCTATGGACAATTTAGTATGGCCGAGTCACCTGACCTACATGTCTTTGGACTGTGGGTGGAAACCGGAGCACCCGCAGGAAACCCACGCAGTGTAACGTGAAGCTGGTGTAGGTGGAGAAGGCCGGCAGCATTAGCAAGGGCTCCGGGATAGCTGGTTAGCTCAGAGAGTCGACAGACAACGAAGTGGGATTTCCACACGGCAACTTTATTCTACAGTACTTAACATCGACCATACAATGCCAGGTCACCACGGCACTAGATTCACTAATCATACATGAGCAGTGGAACATAGATAGCATAACCTGCACAAACTCGTTACTGATGAGAGTCCTCTTTGTGGATGTCGGTCGGAGAACGTAACATGGCGGCTCCGTGTGTACAACTCTCAGCTCTTAGTACAACACACCAAAACAAAAGGGGGCACCGCCTTGTGGCGCTATTAAGTATTGCAATAATACCACATTTACCAGACTGGCTGTTACAGCAGACACAGCGAGAACATGCAAACCCCACACAGAGGATGACCCGGGACGACCCCCTAAGGTTACACTACACTGGGGCGCGAACCGAGGAGTTTTTGCTGTGAGGCGACCGCGTAAACCATTGCGCCACCATGCCGCCTGTATTTGACGATAAAAGGTAAGTAAAGAGTTTTTGTTGTGAGGCGACCGCGTAAACCACTACGCCACCATGCCGCCTGTTTTTGACGATAAAAGGTAATTAAAAAAAAGGGATGGCCATTATTTTTGTATAAATCATTGAAATAAACTTGTTACATCTTAATCTATAACCCACTTCATCATAAAGACATTCCATCTAAAGGACACACACACAAATAAAATGAAATAAAATATGGTTTTGCCTATCAGTCTGTATATGTCGAGCGAGCTAGAGAGCTAATAAAGAGAGGGAGCGAGGACAAACGTTTTATTTTTCTCAAGGTTTTGGATCACTGCAATCACGACAGGTTCTTGATCATACAGTCATAACTGTGCACAACAAAATATGAGGCTGATAGGTCCAGCAGTATGCAAGGTAAACTGCTGACTGATACACACACGCGTATCAAACGTATAATCCTCTATGGCCGAGATAATTATTGTAAAGAAGAATAAAAGTGCATTTTTCTGGAGCAAAGGAGCATTTTTCTTGTCGAAAAAAATAAACGGTAATTGTCTTCAAAGTGAATTACCGTTGTGTTTTAAGGTTTTCATTCTGTTCGAGGAGTGACGGGCGCAGTCTCACGCGTGGCTTATTTTTCCCACCCGCATTCCATGAAGACACGCCCTACTCTGCCTCTGATTGGCTAGTAATCTGGCCTTCTTTGGTTAGGTTTAGGCAGAGGAATGAGATGCTTAGGGTAAGAATATCAGGGTCAGAGCCAAACCCCTGAATATGTCCTTTCAGAAGAGGGGGGTCTTCTTTCCCACATTGTTACAAACTTACGAGGGTCTCTTTCGTTTCTATAGCGCACATCTGAAAACTCAAATGGCCATTGATGATCACTGAAGTCAGAGGCTATCAGGAAAAATGGCCACTTTAGACAAATCACATTCTTTTAACAGATAACTTGAGCAAGATGGCTGAATAAGGGAACGTCCCGAAACACAAAAAGTGTAACCCAATATCACAGTAATAACTAGCTTAATTTACAGCGAGCATTTTGGTGTATTTGTTTATTGAGAGGTCTTGACAGTGGCTGTCCATGCAGTGTGACCATGTAAAAACATTTAGAACTACTATCTATTTTTTTGCAAGTAGTGAATTTACAGTAGCATCTAGTGACAGTCAGAATAGCAAGTAGTGTTTAAAAATAATTACTATAGTCTAATGTTTAGTGATTAGTCTCTTAAAATTAATAAATAGGGGTCCGCGGTGGTGTAGCGGTCTAAGCATCGGCTTTGTGTCGATGCAGTTGCCCACTGGGGACCGGAGATCGCGCGTCGGTCTCGTCAGATCCGACTATGGCCGGACTCCATGAAGCAGCAATAATTGGCAACGCTGTCTTCGGGAGGGGGCGGAGTCGGCTTGTGTTCGGGTTCGGCCTGGATTCGCCTTGTCACGAAAGTGGCGAGGTGTCTCCTCTGAGACTGCCGGCCAAAGAGATGCAGTTCGAGGGTGGGTGTTTGAAGTAAAATAGGGATCGATTGGCCACTAAACTAGGAGAAAAAGAAATCGGAAATAAATTTAAAATAAATGAAACGGCCTGCCATCGTCTCTCACACATCAGAACACGGCATAACGAAGCGTCAATGTCCAATCAGCTTCTCTTTCGCAATAGAATGTTGCCTGTTACCATGGATACGCCACATGCTAATCTAGCGATTTTCTCCAAAAATCATCAATTTTCGCTAATATTCAATAAGAAAGTAGTGCGAAAAGTGATCAATTCGTTAAAACGTTATAATCTCCAAGTGATGAGCAAATAATTTTAACTTTCACTTATTGCACCCCGATTGAGTTTCGTGTTGCTTTGGAACCACATAAATAGCAATCGGGCACCCTTTCGGCTGTTGGGAGAGAGGGTTGCGTCAGGTCATCGCTAGTGGCTCTTAGATAGAAGCTAGTGGTACCCGGCAGCTAGTGTCCGATGAGACAAGAAAACATAGAAGTGCGTGCATGTCCCCGCCGCGAGTGGCCCCTAGATAAGTCAGTGGTACCCGGCAGATGCTGCCTGATGAGGGAATGAGAAAGTGCGCGTATGAGTGCGTGAGTGAGTGAGTGTCCCTGCCGGAGGGGCCCTCGACGACTGACGCAGCCCCTGTCCTTTTGATTCTGCCGATGGGAACGCAAATGGTTTTCGGTGTCAGCCTCCTCCTTCGCCGTGGGTCCGTCGACGTCACTGCCAGATGTTCCCGGCTTCGTGAGGCGGCTTCGTGACATCAATAACTGGCCTTTATTTTTTTATATTCTCTCTTGTCTATATTCTGCCATAACCTCTTCATTTGTTCTACTCAGTTAGCTCTTGTCTGTGCTTAGTTTACTTATCTAGTTTTCTTCCGCAAACCACTCTTGTGTTTAGTAGGCAGCCTCTCGTTCCTAGTTTACTAGCTCCCAGATTAGCGAATAGCTCTATTTTATTAAATAAGATTAGCAGTTAGCTCTATCGCATTAGCCTAGCTTAGCAGTTAGCTCTATCATATTTGCAGTCAAAGCAGCCTCGTTAAAACGATGGTGTGTGCCGACTGTTCCGCAGTTACAGATAGGTGCTACGTCCGTGAGTCCCCCCCCCCAAAAAAACTTTTATTTAAAACAAAGAGGTATACAATTGTTATACAGAGGAAAAAAAACGTTTGAACAGACCAAGAGAGTTCAAAGTCCACTCGATTTAGGTCCTCAGAGTTCAAATAAAATTTACTTTTTTAAGATATCGAAAGTCCCTCCACCCATTATCAGAAACGCTTATCCTGCTCCGAGGGTCGCGGGGATGCCAGTGTCTATTTCCAGCAGTCATTGGGCGGCAGGCGAGGAGGCACCCTGGACAGGCAGTCAGGCCACAACGGGGCCGACACACACCTATGGACAATTTAGTATGGCCGAGTCACCTGACCTACATGTCTTTGGACTGTGGGTGGAAACCGGAGCACCCGCAGGAAACCCACGCAGTGTAACGTGAAGCTGGTGTAGGTGGAGAAGGCCGGCAGCATTAGCAAGGGCTCCGGGATAGCTGGTTAGCTCAGAGAGTCGACGACCAACGAAGTGGGATTTCCACACGGCAACTTTATTCTACAGTACTTAACATCGACCATACAATGCCAGGTCACCACGGCACTAGATTCACTAATCATACATGAGCAGTGGAACATAGATAGCATAACCTGCACAAACTCGTTACTGATGAGAGTCCTCTTTGTGGATGTCGGTCGGAGAACGTAACATGGCGGCTCCGTGTGTACAACTCTCAGCTCTTAGTACAACACACCAAAACAAAAGGGGGGCACCGCCTTGTGGCGCTATTAAGTATTGCAATAATACCACATTTACCAGACTGGCTGTTACAGCAGACACAGCGAGAACATGCAAACCCCACACAGAGGATAACCCGGGAAGACCCCCTAAGGTTACACTACACTGGGGCTCGAACCGAGGAGTTTTTGCTGTGAGGCGACCGCGTAAACCACTGCGCCACCATGCCGCCTGTATTTGACGATAAAAGGTAATTAAAAAAAAGGGATGGCCATTATTTTTGTATAAATCATTGAAATAAACTTGTTAAATCTTAATCTATAACCCACTTCATCATAAAGACATTCCATCTAAAGGACACACACACAAATAAAATGAAATAAAATATGGTTTTGCCTATCAGTCTGTATATGTCGAGCGAGCTAGAGAGCTAATAAAGAGAGGGAGCGAGAACAAACGTTTTATTTTTCTCAAGGTTTTGGATCACTGCAATCACGACAGGTTCTTGATCATACAGTCATAACTGTGCACAACAAAATATGAGGCTGATAGGTCCAGCAGTATGCAAGGTAAACTGCTGACTGATACACACACGCGTATCAAACGTATAATCCTCTATGGCCGAGATAATTATTGTAAAGAAGAATAAAAGTGCATTTTTCTGGACGAAGGGAGCAAAGGAGCATTTTTCTTGTCGAAAAAAATAAACAGTAATTGTCTTCAAAGTGAATTACCGTTGTGTTTTAAGGTTTTCATTCTGTTCGAGGAGTGACGGGCGCAGTCTCACGCGTGGCTTATTTTTCCCACCCGCATTCCATGAAGACACGCCCTACTCTGCCTCTGATTGGCTAGTAATCTGGCCTTCTTTGGTTAGGTTTAGGCAGAGGAATGAGATGCTTAGGGTAAGAATATCAGGGTCAGAGCCAAACCCCTGAATATGTCCTTTCAGAAGAGGGGGGTCTTCCTTCCCACATTGTTACAAACTTACGAGGGTCTCTTTCGTTCCTATAGCGCACATCTGAAAACTCAAATGGCCATTGATGATCACTGAAGTCAGAGGCTATCAGGAAAAATGGCCACTTTAGACAAATCACATTCTTTTAACAGATAACTTGAGCAAGATGGCTGAATAAGGGAACGTCCCGAAACACAAAAAGTGTAACCCAATATCACAGTAATAACTAGCTTAATTTACAGCGAGCATTTTGGTGTATTTGTTTATTGAGAGGTCTTGAAAATGGCTGTCCATGCAGTGTGACCATGTAAAAACATTTAGAACTACTATCTATTTTTTTGCAAGTAGTGAATTTACAGTAGCATCTAGTGACAGTCAGAATAGCAAGTAGTGTTTAAAAATAATTACTATAGTCTAATGTTTAGTGATTAGTCTCTTAAAATTAATAAATAGGGGTCCGCGGTGGTGTAGCGGTCTAAGCATCGGCTTTGTGTCGATGCAGTTGCCCACTGGGGACCGGGGATCGCGCGTCGGTCTCGTCAGATCCGACTATGGCCGGACTCCATGAAGCAGCAATAATTGGCAACGCTGTCTTCGGGAGGGGGCCGAGTCGGCTTGTGTTCGGGTTCGGCCTGGATTCGCCTTGTCACGAAAGTGGCGAGGTGTCTCCTCTGAGACTGCCGGCCAAAGAGATGCAGTTCGAGGGTGGGTGTTTGAAGTAAAATAGGGATCGATTGGCCACTAAACTGGGAGAAAAAGAAATCGGAAATAAATTTAAAATAAATGAAACGGCCTGCCATCGTCTCTCACACATCAGAACACGGCATAACGAAGCGTCAATGTCCAATCAGCTTCTCTTTCGCAATAGAATGTTGCCTGTTACCATGGATACGCCACATGCTAATCTAGCAATTTTCTCCAAAAATCATCAATTTTCGCTAATATTCAATAAGAAAGTAGTGCGAAAAGTGATCAATTCGTTAAAACGTTATAATCTCCAAGTGATGAGCAAATAATTTTAACTTTCACTTATTGCACCCCGATTGAGTTTCGTGTTGCTTTGGAACCACATAAATAGCAATCGGGCACCCTTTCGGCTGTTGGGAGAGAGGGTTGCGTCAGGTCATCGCTAGTGGCTCTTAGATAGAAGCTAGTGGTACCCGGCAGCTAGTGTCCGATGAGACAAGAAAACATAGAAGTGCGTGCATGTCCCCGCCGCGAGTGGCCCCCAGATAAGTCAGTGGTACCCGGCAGATGCTGCCTGATGAGGGAATGAGAAAGTGCGCGTATGAGTGCGTGAGTGAGTGAGTGTCCCTGCCGGAGGGGCCCTCGACGACTGACGCAGCCCCTGTCCTTTTGATTCTGCCGATGGGAACGCAAATGGTTTTCGGTGTCAGCCTCCTCCTTCGCCGTGGGTCCGTCGACGTCACTGCCAGATGTTCCCGGCTTCGTGAGGCGGCTTCGTGACATCAATAACTGGCCTTTATTTTTTTATATTCTCTCTTGTCTATATTCTGCCATAACCTCTTCATTTGTTCTACTCAGTTAGCTCTTGTATGTGCTTAGTTTACTTATCTAGTTTTCTTCCGCAAACCACTCTTGTGTTTAGTAGGCAGCCTCTCGTTCCTAGTTTACTAGCTCCCAGATTAGCGAATAGCTCTATTTTATTAAATAAGATTAGCAGTTAGCTCTATCGCATTAGCCTAGCTTAGCAGTTAGCTCTATCATATTTGCAGTCAAAGCAGCCTCGTTAAAACGATGGTGTGTGCCGACTGTTCCGCAGTTACAGATAGGTGCTACGTCCGTGAGTCCCCCCCCCCCAAAAAAACTTTTATTTAAAACAAAGAGGTATACAATTGTTATACAGAGGAAAAAAAAACGTTTGAACAGACCAAGAGAGTTCAAAGTCCACTCGATTTAGGTCCTCAGAGTTCAAATAAAATTTACTTTTTTAAGATATCGAAAGTCCCTCCACCCATTATCAGAAACGCTTATCCTGCTCCGAGGGTCGCGGGGATGCCAGTGTCTATTTCCAGCAGTCATTGGGCGGCAGGCGAGGAGGCACCCTGGACAGGCAGTCAGGCCACAACGGGGCCGACACACACCTATGGACAATTTAGTATGGCCGAGTCACCTGACCTACATGTCTTTGGACTGTGGGTGGAAACCGGAGCACCCGCAGGAAACCCACGCAGTGTAACGTGAAGCTGGTGTAGGTGGAGAAGGCCGGCAGCATTAGCAAGGGCTCCGGGATAGCTGGTTAGCTCAGAGAGTCGACGACCAACGAAGTGGGATTTCCACACGGCAACTTTATTCTACAGTACTTAACATCGACCATACAATGCCAGGTCACCACGGCACTAGATTCACTAATCATACATGAGCAGTGGAACATAGATAGCATAACCTGCACAAACTCGTTACTGATGAGAGTCCTCTTTGTGGATGTCGGTCGGAGAACGTAACATGGCGGCTCCGTGTGTACAACTCTCAGCTCTTAGTACAACACACCAAAACAAAACGGGGGCACCGCCTTGTGGCGCTATTAAGTATTGCAATAATACCACATTTACCAGACTGGCTGTTACAGCAGACACAGCGAGAACATGCAAACCCCACACAGAGGATGACCCGGGAAGACCCCCTAAGGTTACACTACACTGGGGCTCGAACCGAGGAGTTTTTGCTGTGAGGCGACCGCGTAAACCACTGCGCCACCATGCCGCCTGTATTTGACGATAAAAGGTAATTAAAGAGTTTTTGTTGTGAGGCGACCGCGTAAACCACTACGCCACCATGCCGCCTGTTTTTGACGATAAAAGGTAATTAAAAAAAAAGGGATGGCCATTATTTTTGTATAAATCATTGAAATAAACTTGTTAAATCTTAATCTATAACCTACTTCATCATAAAGACATTCCATCTAAAGGACACACACACAAATAAAATAAAATAAAATATGGTTTTGCCTATCAGTCTGTATATGTCGAGCGAGCTAGAGAGCTAATAAAGAGAGGGAGCGAGAACAAACGTTTTATTTTTCTCAAGGTTTTGGATCACTGCAATCACGACAGGTTCTTGATCATACAGTCATAACTGTGCACAACAAAATATGAGGCTGATAGGTCCAGCAGTATGCAAGGTAAACTGCTGACTGATACACACACGCGTATCAAACGTATAATCCTCTATGGCCGAGATAATTATTGTAAAGAAGAATAAAAGTGCATTTTTCTGGACGAAGGGAGCAAAGGAGCATTTTTCTTGTCGAAAAAAATAAACAGTAATTGTCTTCAAAGTGAATTACCGTTGTGTTTTAAGGTTTTCATTCTGTTCGAGGAGTGACGGGCGCAGTCTCACGCGTGGCTTATTTTTCCCACCCGCATTCCATGAAGACACGCCCTACTCTGCCTCTGATTGGCTAGTAATCTGGCCTTCTTTGGTTAGGTTTAGGCAGAGGAATGAGATGCTTAGGGTAAGAATATCAGGGTCAGAGCCAAACCCCTGAATATGTCCTTTCAGAAGAGGGGGGTCTTCTTTCCCACATTGTTACAAACTTACGAGGGTCTCTTTCGTTCCTATAGCGCACATCTGAAAACTCAAATGGCCATTGATGATCACTGAAGTCAGAGGCTATCAGGAAAAATGGCCACTTTAGACAAATCACATTCTTTTAACAGATAACTTGAGCAAGATGGCTGAATAAGGGAACGTCCCGAAACACACAAAGTGTAACCCAATATCACAGTAATAACTAGCTTAATTTACAGCGAGCATTTTGGTGTATTTGTTTATTGAGAGGTCTTGACAGTGGCTGTCCATGCAGTGTGACCATGTAAAAACATTTAGAACTACTATCTATTTTTTTGCAAGTAGTGAATTTACAGTAGCATCTAGTGACAGTCAGAATAGCAAGTAGTGTTTAAAAATAATTACTATAGTCTAATGTTTAGTGATTAGTCTCTTAAAATTAATAAATAGGGGTCCGCGGTGGTGTAGCGGTCTAAGCATCGGCTTTGTGTCGATGCAGTTGCCCACTGGGGACCGGGGACCGAGGATCGCGCGTCGGTCTCGTCAGATCCGACTATGGCCGGACTCCATGAAGCAGCAATAATTGGCAACGCTGTCTTCGGGAGGGGGCCGAGTCGGCTTGTGTTCGGGTTCGGCCTGGATTCGCCTTGTCACGAAAGTGGCGAGGTGTCTCCTCTGAGACTGCCGGCCAAAGAGATGCAGTTCGTGGGTGGGTGTTTGAAGTAAAATAGGGATCGATTGGCCACTAAACTGGGAGAAAAAGAAATCGGAAATAAATTTAAAATAAATGAAACGGCCTGCCATCGTCTCTCACACATCAGAACACGGCATAACGAAGCGTCAATGTCCAATCAGCTTCTCTTTCGCAATAGAATGTTGCCTGTTACCATGGATACGCCACATGCTAATCTAGCGATTTTCTCCAAAAATCATCAATTTTCGCTAATATTCAATAAGAAAGTAGTGCGAAAAGTGATCAATTCGTTAAAACGTTATAATCTCCAAGTGATGAGCAAATAATTTTAACTTTCACTTATTGCACCCCGATTGAGTTTCGTGTTGCTTTGGAACCACATAAATAGCAATCGGGCACCCTTTCGGCTGTTGGGAGAGAGGGTTGCGTCAGGTCATCGCTAGTGGCTCTTAGATAGAAGCTACTGGTACCCGGCAGCTAGTGTCCGATGAGACAAGAAAACATAGAAGTGCGTGCATGTCCCCGCCGCGAGTGGCCCCTAGATAAGTCAGTGGTACCCGGCAGATGCTGCCTGATGAGGGAATGAGAAAGTGCGCGCATGAGTGCGTGAGTGAGTGAGTGTCCCTGCCGGAGGGGCCCTCGACGACCGACGCAGCCCCTGTCCTTTTGATTCTGCCGATGGGAACGCAAATGGTTTTCGGTGTCAGCCTCCTCCTTCGCCGTGGGTCCGTCGACGTCACTGCCAGATGCTCCCGGCTTCGTGAGGCGGCCTCGTGACATCAATAACTGGCCTTTATTTTTTTATATTCTCTCTTGTCTATATTCTGCCATAACCTCTTCATTTGTTCTACTCAGTTAGCTCTTGTCTGTGCTTAGTTTACTTATCTAGTTTTCTTTCTCAAACCACTCTTGTGTTTAGTAGGCAGCCTCTCGTTCCTAGTTTACTAGCTCCCAGATTAGCGAATAGCTCTATTTTATTAAATAAGATTAGCAGTTAGCTCTATCGCATTAGCCTAGCTTAGCAGTTAGCTCTATCATATTTGCAGTCAAAGCAACCTCGTTAAAACGATGGTGTGTGCCGACTGTTCCACAGTTACAGATAGGTGCTACGTCCGTGAGTCCCCCCCCCAAAAAAAACTTTTATTTAAAACAAAGAGGTATACAATTGTTATACAGAGGAAAAAAAACGTTTGAACAGACCAAGAGAGTTCAAAGTCCACTCGATTTAGGTCCTCAGAGTTCAAATAAAATTTACTTTTTTAAGATATCGAAAGTCCCTCCACCCATTATCAGAAACGCTTATCCTGCTCCGAGGGTCGCGGGGATGCCAGTGTCTATTTCCAGCAGTCATTGGGCGGCAGGCGAGGAGGCACCCTGGACAGGCAGTCAGGCCACAACGGGGCCGACACACACCTATGGACAATTTAGTATGGCCGAGTCACCTGACCTACATGTCTTTGGACTGTGGGTGGAAACCGGAGCACCCGCAGGAAACCCACGCAGTGTAACGTGAAGCTGGTGTAGGTGGAGAAGGCCGGCAGCATTAGCAAGGGCTCCGGGATAGCTGGTTAGCTCAGAGAGTCGACGACCAACGAAGTGGGATTTCCACACGGCAACTTTATTCTACAGTACTTAACATCGACCATACAATGCCAGGTCACCACGGCACTAGATTCACTAATCATACATGAGCAGTGGAACATAGATAGCATAACCTGCACAAACTCGTTACTGATGAGAGTCCTCTTTGTGGATGTCGGTCGGAGAACGTAACATGGCGGCTCCGTGTGTACAACTCTCAGCTCTTAGTACAACACACCAAAACAAAAGGGGGGCACCGCCTTGTGGCGCTATTAAGTATTGCAATAATACCACATTTACCAGACTGGCTGTTACAGCAGACACAGCGAGAACATGCAAACCCCACACAGAGGATGACCCGGGAAGACCCCCTAAGGTTACACTACACTGGGGCTCGAACCGAGGAGTTTTTGCTGTGAGGCGACCGCGTAAACCACTGCGCCACCATGCCGCCTGTATTTGACGATAAAAGGTAATTAAAGAGTTTTTGTTGTGAGGCGACCGCGTAAACCACTACGCCACCATGCCGCCTGTTTTTGACGATAAAAGGTAATTAAAAAAAAGGGATGGCCATTATTTTTGTATAAATCATTGAAATAAACTTGTTAAATCTTAATCTATAACCTACTTCATCATAAAGACATTCCATCTAAAGGACACACACACAAATAAAATGAAATAAAATATGGTTTTGCCTATCAGTCTGTATATGTCGAGCGAGCTAGAGAGCTAATAAAGAGAGGGAGCGAGAACAACCGTTTTATTTTTCTCAAGGTTTTGGATCACTGCAATCACGACAGGTTCTTGATCATACAGTCATAACTGTGCACAACAAAATATGAGGCTGATAGGTCCAGCAGTATGCAAGGTAAACTGCTGACTGATACACACACGCGTATCAAACGTATAATCCTCTATGGCCGAGATAATTATTGTAAAGAAGAATAAAAGTGCATTTTTCTGGACGAAGGGAGCAAAGGAGCATTTTTCTTGTCGAAAAAAATAAACAGTAATTGTCTTCAAAGTGAATTACCGTTGTGTTTTAAGGTTTTCATTCTGTTCGAGGAGTGACGGGCGCAGTCTCACGCGTGGCTTATTTTTCCCACCCGCATTCCATGAAGACACGCCCTACTCTGCCTCTGATTGGCTAGTAATCTGGCCTTCTTTGGTTAGGTTTAGGCAGAGGAATGATATGCTTAGGGTAAGAATATCAGGGTCAGAGCCAAACCCCTGAATATGTCCTTTCAGAAGAGGGGGGTCTTCTTTCCCACATTGTTACAAACTTACGAGGGTCTCTTTCGTTCCTATAGCGCACATCTGAAAACTCAAATGGCCATTGATGATCACTGAAGTCAGAGGCTATCGGGAAAAATGGCCACTTTAGACAAATCACATTCTTTTAACAGATAACTTGAGCAAGATGGCTGAATAAGGGAACGTCCCGAAACACACAAAGTGTAACCCAATATCACAGTAATAACTAGCTTAATTTACAGCGAGCATTTTGGTGTATTTGTTTATTGAGAGGTCTTGACAGTGGCTGTCCATGCAGTGTGACCATGTAAAAACATTTACAACTACTATCTATTTTTTTGCAAGTAGTGAATTTACAGTAGCATCTAGTGACAGTCAGAATAGCAAGTAGTGTTTAAAAATAATTACTATAGTCTAATGTTTAGTGATTAGTCTCTTAAAATTAATAAATAGGGGTCCGCGGTGGTGTAGCGGTCTAAGCATCGGCTTTGTGTCGATGCAGTTGCCCACTGGGGACCGGAGATCGCGCGTCGGTCTCGTCAGATCCGACTATGGCCGGACTCCATGAAGCAGCAATAATTGGCAACGCTGTCTTCGGGAGGGGGCGGAGTCGGCTTGTGTTCGGGTTCGGCCTGGATTCGCCTTGTCACGAAAGTGGCGTGGTGTCTCCTCTGAGACTGCCGGCCAAAGAGATGCAGTTCGAGGGTGGGTGTTTGAAGTAAAATAGGGATCGATTGGCCACTAAACTGGGAGAAAAAGAAATCGGAAATAAATTTAAAATAAATGAAACGGCCTGCCATCGTCTCTCACACATCAGAAAACGGCATAACGAAGCGTCAATGTCCAATCAGCTTCTCTTTCGCAATAGAATGTTGCCTGTTACCATGGATACGCCACATGCTAATCTAGCGATTTTCTCCAAAAATCATCAATTTTCGCTAATATTCAATAAGAAAGTAGTGCGAAAAGTGATCAATTCGTTAAAACGTTATAATCTCCAAGTGATGAGCAAATAATTTTAACTTTCACTTATTGCACCCCGATTGAGTTTCGTGTTGCTTTGGAACCACATAAATAGCAATCGGGCACCCTTTCGGCTGTTGGGAGAGAGGGTTGCGTCAGGTCATCGCTAGTGGCTCTTAGATAGAAGCTAGTGGTACCCGGCAGCTAGTGTCCGATGAGACAAGAAAACATAGAAGTGCGTGCATGTCCCCGCCGCGAGTGGCCCCTAGATAAGTCAGTGGTACCCGGCAGATGCTGCCTGATGAGGGAATGAGAAAGTGCGCGTATGAGTGCGTGAGTGAGTGAGTGTCCCTGCCGGAGGGGCCCTCGACGACTGACGCAGCCCCTGTCCTCTTGATTCTGCCGATGGGAACGCAAATGGTTTTCGGTGTCAGCCTCCTCCTTCGCCGTGGGTCCGTCGACGTCACTGCCAGATGCTCCCGGCTTCGTGAGGCGGCTTCGTGACATCAATAACTGGCCTTTATTTTTTTATATTCTCTCTTGTCTATATTCTGCCATAACCTCTTCATTTGTTCTACTCAGTTAGCTCTTGTCTGTGCTTAGTTTACTTATCTAGTTTTCTTTCTCAAACCACTCTTGTGTTTAGTAGGCAGCCTCTCGTTCCTAGTTTACTAGCTCCCAGATTAGCGAATAGCTCTATTTTATTAAATAAGATTAGCAGTTAGCTCTATCGCATTAGCCTAGCTTAGCAGTTAGCTCTATCATATTTGCAGTCAAAGCAACCTCGTTAAAACGATGGTGTGTGCCGACTGTTCCACAGTTACAGATAGGTGCTACGTCCGTGAGTCCCCCCCCCCCCAAAAAAAACTTTTGTTTAAAACAAAGAGGTATACAATTGTTATACAGAGGAAAAAAAACGTTTGAACAGACCAAGAGAGTTCAAAGTCCACTCGATTTAGGTCCTCAGAGTTCAAATAAAATTTACTTTTTTAAGATATCGAAAGTCCCTCCACCCATTATCAGAAACGCTTATCCTGCTCCGAGGGTCGCGGGGATGCCAGTGTCTATTTCCAGCAGTCATTGAGCGGCAGGCGAGGAGGCACCCTGGACAGGCAGTCAGGCCACAACGGGGCCGACACACACCTATGGACAATTTAGTATGGCCGAGTCACCGGACCTACATGTCTTTGGACTGTGGGTGGAAACCGGAGCACCCGCAGGAAACCCACGCAGTGTAACGTGAAGCTGGTGTAGGTGGAGAAGGCCGGCAGCATTAGCAAGGGCTCCGGGATAGCTGGTTAGCTCAGAGAGTCGACAGACAACGAAGTGGGATTTCCACACGGCAACTTTATTCTACAGTACTTAACATCGACCATACAATGCCAGGTCACCACGGCACTAGATTCACTAATCATACATGAGCAGTGGAACATAGATAGCATAACCTGCACAAACTCGTTACTGATGAGAGTCCTCTTTGTGGATGTCGGTCGGAAAACGTAACATGGCGGCTCCGTGTGTACAACTCTCAGCTCTTAGTACAACACACCAAAACAAAAGGGGGGCACCGCCTTGTGGCGCTATTAAGTATTGCAATAATACCACATTTACCAGACTGGCTGTTACAGCAGACACAGCGAGAACATGCAAACCCCACACAGAGGATGACCCGGGACGACCCCCTAAGGTTACACTACACTGGGGCGCGAACCGAGGAGTTTTTGCTGTGAGGCGACCGCGTAAACCACTGCGCCACCATGCCGCCTGTATTTGACGATAAAAGGTAATTAAAGAGTTTTTGTTGTGAGGCGACCGCGTAAACCACTACGCCACCATGCCGCCTGTTTTTGACGATAAAAGGTAATTAAAAAAAAGGGATGGCCATTATTTTTGTATAAATCATTGAAATAAACTTGTTAAATCTTAATCTATAACCCACTTCATCATAAAGACATTCCATCTAAAGGACACACACACAAATAAAATGAAATAAAATATGGTTTTGCCTATCAGTCTGTATATGTCGAGCGAGCTAGAGAGCTAATAAAGAGAGGGAGCGAGAACAAACGTTTTATTTTTCTCAAGGTTTTGGATCACTGCAATCACGACAGGTTCTTGATCATACAGTCATAACTGTGCACAACAAAATATGAGGCTGATAGGTCCAGCAGTATGCAAGGTAAACTGCTGACTGATACACACACGCGTATCAAACGTATAATCCTCTATGGCCGAGATAATTATTGTAAAGAAGAATAAAAGTGCATTTTTCTGGAGCAAAGGAGCATTTTTCTTGTCGAAAAAAATAAACGGTAATTGTCTTCAAAGTGAATTACCGTTGTGTTTTAAGGTTTTCATTCTGTTCGAGGAGTGACGGGCGCAGTCTCACGCGTGGCTTATTTTTCCCACCCGCATTCCATGAAGACACGCCCTACTCTGCCTCTGATTGGCTAGTAATCTGGCCTTCTTTGGTTAGGTTTAGGCAGAGGAATGAGATGCTTAGGGTAAGAATATCAGGGTCAGAGCCAAACCCCTGAATATGTCCTTTCAGAAGAGGGGGGTCTTCTTTCCCACATCGTTACAAACTTACGAGGGTCTCTTTCGTTCCTATAGCGCACATCTGAAAACTCAAATGGCCATTGATGATCACTGAAGTCAGAGGCTATCAGGAAAAATGGCCACTTTAGACAAATCACATTCTTTTAACAGATAACTTGAGCAAGATGGCTGAATAAGGGAACGTCCCGAAACACAAAAAGTGTAACCCAATATCACAGTAATAACTAGCTTAATTTACAGCGAGCATTTTGGTGTATTTGTTTATTGAGAGGTCTTGACAGTGGCTGTCCATGCAGTGTGACCATGTAAAAACATTTAGAACTACTATCTATTTTTTTGCAAGTAGTGAATTTACAGTAGCATCTAGTGACAGTCAGAATAGCAAGTAGTGTTTAAAAATAATTACTATAGTCTAATGTTTAGTGATTAGTCTCTTAAAATTAATAAATAGGGGTCCGCGGTGGTGTAGCGGTCTAAGCATCGGCTTTGTGTCGATGCAGTTGCCCACTGGGGACCGGGGACCGCGCGTCGGTCTCGTCAGATCCGACTATGGCCGGACTCCATGAAGCAGCAATAATTGGCAACGCTGTCTTCGGGAGGGGGCCGAGTCGGCTTGTGTTCGGGTTCGGCCTGGATTCGCCTTGTCACGAAAGTGGCGAGGTGTCTCCTCTGAGACTGCCGGCCAAAGAGATGCAGTTCGAGGGTGGGTGTTTGAAGTAAAATAGGGATCGATTGGCCACTAAACTGGGAGAAAAAGAAATCGGAAATAAATTTAAAATAAATGAAACGGCCTGCCATCGTCTCTCACACATCAGAACACGGCATAACGAAGCGTCAATGTCCAATCAGCTTCTCTTTCGCAATAGAATGTTGCCTGTTACCATGGATACGCCACATGCTAATCTAGCGATTTTCTCCAAAAATCATCAATTTTCGCTAATATTCAATAAGAAAGTAGTGCGAAAAGTGATCAATTCGTTAAAACGTTATAATCTCCAAGTGATGAGCAAATAATTTTAACTTTCACTTATTGCACCCCGATTGAGTTTCGTGTTGCTTTGGAACCACATAAATAGCAATCGGGCACCCTTTCGGCTGTTGGGAGAGAGGGTTGCGTCAGGTCATCGCTAGTGGCTCTTAGATAGAAGCTAGTGGTACCCGGCAGCTAGTGTCCGATGAGACAAGAAAACATAGAAGTGCGTGCATGTCCCCGCCGCGAGTGGCCCCTAGATAAGTCAGTGGTACCCGGCAGATGCTGCCTGATGAGGGAATGAGAAAGTGCGCGTATGAGTGCGTGAGTGAGTGAGTGTCCCTGCCGGAGGGGCCCTCGATGACTGACGCAGCCCCTGTCCTTTTGATTCTGCCGATGGGAACGCAAATGGTTTTCGGTGTCAGCCTCCTCCTTCGCCGTGGGTCCGTCGACGTCACTGCCAGATGTTCCCGGCTTCGTGAGGCGGCTTCGTGACATCAATAACTGGCCTTTATTTTTTTATATTCTCTCTTGTCTATATTCTGCCATAACCTCTTCATTTGTTCTACTCAGTTAGCTCTTGTCTGTGCTTAGTTTACTTATCTAGTTTTCTTCCGCAAACCACTCTTGTGTTTAGTAGGCAGCCTCTCGTTCCTAGTTTACTAGCTCCCAGATTAGCGAATAGCTCTATTTTATTAAATAAGATTAGCAGTTAGCTCTATCGCATTAGCCTAGCTTAGCAGTTAGCTCTATCATATTTGCAGTCAAAGCAGCCTCGTTAAAACGATGGTGTGTGCCGACTGTTCCGCAGTTACAGATAGGTGCTACGTCCGTGAGTCCCCCCCCCCCAAAAAAAACTTTTATTTAAAACAAAGAGGTATACAATTGTTATACAGAGGAAAAAAAACGTTTGAACAGACCAAGAGAGTTCAAAGTCCACTCGATTTAGGTCCTCAGAGTTCAAATAAAATTTACTTTTTTAAGATATCGAAAGTCCCTCCACCCATTATCAGAAACGCTTATCCTGCTCCGAGGGTCGCGGGGATGCCAGTGTCTATTTCCAGCAGTCATTGGGCGGCAGGCGAGGAGGCACCCTGGACAGGCAGTCAGGCCACAACGGGGCCGACACACACCTATGGACAATTTAGTATGGCCGAGTCACCTGACCTACATGTCTTTGGACTGTGGGTGGAAACCGGAGCACCCGCAGGAAACCCACGCAGTGTAACGTGAAGCTGGTGTAGGTGGAGAAGGCCGGCAGCATTAGCAAGGGCTCCGGGATAGCTGGTTAGCTCAGAGAGTCGACGACCAACGAAGTGGGATTTCCACACGGCAACTTTATTCTACAGTACTTAACATCGACCATACAATGCCAGGTCACCACGGCACTAGATTCACTAATCATACATGAGCAGTGGAACATAGATAGCATAACCTGCACAAACTCGTTACTGATGAGAGTCCTCTTTGTGGATGTCGGTCGGAGAACGTAACATGGCGGCTCCGTGTGTACAACTCTCAGCTCTTAGTACAACACACCAAAACAAAAGGGGGGCACCGCCTTGTGGCGCTATTAAGTATTGCAATAATACCACATTTACCAGACTGGCTGTTACAGCAGACACAGCGAGAACATGCAAACCCCACACAGAGGATGACCCGGGAAGACCCCCTAAGGTTACACTACACTGGGGCTCGAACCGAGGAGTTTTTGCTGTGAGGCGACCACGTAAACCACTGCGCCACCATGCCGCCTGTATTTGACGATAAAAGGTAATTAAAGAGTTTTTGTTGTGAGGCGACCGCGTAAACCACTACGCCACCATGCCGCCTGTTTTTGACGATAAAAGGTAATTAAAAAAAAGGGATGGCCATTATTTTTGTATAAATCATTGAAATAAACTTGTTAAATCTTAATCTATAACCTACTTCATCATAAAGACATTCCATCTAAAGGACACACACACAAATAAAATGAAATAAAATATGGTTTTGCCTATCAGTCTGTATATGTCGAGCGAGCTAGAGAGCTAATAAAGAGAGGGAGCGAGAACAAACGTTTTATTTTTCTCAAGGTTTTGGATCACTGCAATCACGACAGGTTCTTGATCATACAGTCATAACTGTGCACAACAAAATATGAGGCTGATAGGTCCAGCAGTATGCAAGGTAAACTGCTGACTGATACACACACGCGTATCAAACGTATAATCCTCTATGGCCGAGATAATTATTGTAAAGAAGAATAAAAGTGCATTTTTCTGGAGCAAAGGAGCATTTTTCTTGTCGAAAAAAATAAACGGTAATTGTCTTCAAAGTGAATTACCGTTGTGTTTTAAGGTTTTCATTCTGTTCGAGGAGTGACGGGCGCAGTCTCACGCGTGGCTTATTTTTCCCACCCGCATTCCATGAAGACACGCCCTACTCTGCCTCTGATTGGCTAGTAATCTGGCCTTCTTTGGTTAGGTTTAGGCAGAGGAATGAGATGCTTAGGGTAAGAATATCAGGGTCAGAGCCAAACCCCTGAATATGTCCTTTCAGAAGAGGGGGGTCTTCTTTCCCACATTGTTACAAACTTACGAGGGTCTCTTTCGTTCCTATAGCGCACATCTGAAAACTCAAATGGCCATTGATGATCACTGAAGTCAGAGGCTATCAGGAAAAATGGCCACTTTAGACAAATCACATTCTTTTAACAGATAACTTGAGCAAGATGGCTGAATAAGGGAACGTCCCGAAACACACAAAGTGTAACCCAATATCACAGTAATAACTAGCTTAATTTACAGCGAGCATTTTGGTGTATTTGTTTATTGAGAGGTCTTGACAGTGGCTGTCCATGCAGTGTGACCATGTAAAAACATTTAGAACTACTATCTATTTTTTTGCAAGTAGTGAATTTACAGTAGCATCTAGTGACAGTCAGAATAGCAAGTAGTGTTTAAAAATAATTACTATAGTCTAATGTTTAGTGATTAGTCTCTTAAAATTAATAAATAGGGGTCCGCGGTGGTGTAGCGGTCTAAGCATCGGCTTTGTGTCGATGCAGTTGCCCACTGGGGACCGGAGATCGCGCGTCGGTCTCGTCAGATCCGACTATGGCCGGACTCCATGAAGCAGCAATAATTGGCAACGCTGTCTTCGGGAGGGGGCGGAGTCGGCTTGTGTTCGGGTTCGGCCTGGATTCGCCTTGTCACGAAAGTGGCGTGGTGTCTCCTCTGAGACTGCCGGCCAAAGAGATGCAGTTCGAGGGTGGGTGTTTGAAGTAAAATAGGGATCGATTGGCCACTAAACTGGGAGAAAAAGAAATCGGAAATAAATTTAAAATAAATGAAACGGCCTGCCATCGTCTCTCACACATCAGAACACGGCATAACGAAGCGTCAATGTCCAATCAGCTTCTCTTTCGCAATAGAATGTTGCCTGTTACCATGGATACGCCACATGCTAATCTAGCGATTTTCTCCAAAAATCATCAATTTTCGCTAATATTCAATAAGAAAGTAGTGCGAAAAGTGATCAATTCGTTAAAACGTTATAATCTCCAAGTGATGAGCAAATAATTTTAACTTTCACTTATTGCACCCCGATTGAGTTTCGTGTTGCTTTGGAACCACATAAATAGCAATCGGGCACCCTTTCGGCTGTTGGGAGAGAGGGTTGCGTCAGGTCATCGCTAGTGGCTCTTAGATAGAAGCTAGTGGTACCCGGCAGCTAGTGTCCGATGAGACAAGAAAACATAGAAGTGCGTGCATGTCCCCGCCGCGAGTGGCCCCTAGATAAGTCAGTGGTACCCGGCAGATGCTGCCTGATGAGGGAATGAGAAAGTGCGCGTATGAGTGCGTGAGTGAGTGAGTGAGTGAGTGTCCCTGCCGGAGGGGCCCTCGACGACTGACGCAGCCCCTGTCCTTTTGATTCTGCCGATGGGAACGCAAATGGTTTTCGGTGTCAGCCTCCTCCTTCGCCGTGGGTCCGTCGACGTCACTGCCAGATGCTCCCGGCTTCGTGAGGCGGCTTCGTGACATCAATAACTGGCCTTTATTTTTTTATATTCTCTCTTGTCTATATTCTGCCATAACCTCTTCATTTGTTCTACTCAGTTAGCTCTTGTCTGTGCTTAGTTTACTTATCTAGTTTTCTTTCTCAAACCACTCTTGTGTTTAGTAGGCAGCCTCTCGTTCCTAGTTTACTAGCTCCCAGATTAGCGAATAGCTCTATTTTATTAAATAAGATTAGCAGTTAGCTCTATCGCATTAGCCTAGCTTAGCAGTTAGCTCTATCATATTTGCAGTCAAAGCAACCTCGTTAAAACGATGGTGTGTGCCGACTGTTCCACAGTTACAGATAGGTGCTACGTCCGTGAGTCCCCCCCCCCAAAAAAAACTTTTATTTAAAACAAAGAGGTATACAATTGTTATACAGAGGAAAAAAAACGTTTGAACAGACCAAGAGAGTTCAAAGTCCACTCGATTTAGGTCCTCAGAGTTCAAATAAAATTTACTTTTTTAAGATATCGAAAGTCCCTCCACCCATTATCAGAAACGCTTATCCTGCTCCGAGGGTCGCGGGGATGCCAGTGTCTATTTCCAGCAGTCATTGAGCGGCAGGCGAGGAGGCACCCTGGACAGGCAGTCATGCCACAACGGGGCCGACACACACCTATGGACAATTTAGTATGGCCGAGTCACCGGACCTACATGTCTTTGGACTGTGGGTGGAAACCGGAGCACCCGCAGGAAACCCACGCAGTGTAACGTGAAGCTGGTGTAGGTGGAGAAGGCCGGCAGCATTAGCAAGGGCTCCGGGATAGCTGGTTAGCTCAGAGAGTCGACGACCAACAAAGTGGGATTTCCACACGGCAACTTTATTCTACAGTACTTAACATCGACCATACAATGCCAGGTCACCACGGCACTAGATTCACTAATCATACATGAGCAGTGGAACATAGATAGCATAACCTGCACAAACTCGTTACTGATGAGAGTCCTCTTTGTGGATGTCGGTCGGAGAACGTAACATGGCGGCTCCGTGTGTACAACTCTCAGCTCTTAGTACAACACACCAAAACAAAAGGGGGGCACCGCCTTGTGGCGCTATTAAGTATTGCAATAATACCACATTTACCAGACTGGCTGTTACAGCAGACACAGCGAGAACATGCAAACCCCACACAGAGGATGACCCGGGACGACCCCCTAAGGTTACACTACACTGGGGCGCGAACCGAGGAGTTTTTGCTGTGAGGCGACCGCGTAAACCACTGCGCCACCATGCCGCCTGTATTTGACGATAAAAGGTAATTAAAGAGTTTTTGTTGTGAGGCGACCGCGTAAACCACTACGCCACCATGCCGCCTGTTTTTGACGATAAAAGGTAATTAAAAAAAAGGGATGGCCATTATTTTTGTATAAATCATTGAAATAAACTTGTTAAATCTTAATCTATAACCCACTTCATCATAAAGACATTCCATCTAAAGGACACACACACAAATAAAATGAAATAAAATATGGTTTTGCCTATCAGTCTGTATATGTCGAGCGAGCTAGAGAGCTAATAAAGAGAGGGAGCGAGAACAAACGTTTTATTTTTCTCAAGGTTTTGGATCACTGCAATCACGACAGGTTCTTGATCATACAGTCATAACTGTGCACAACAAAATATGAGGCTGATAGGTCCAGCAGTATGCAAGGTAAACTGCTGACTGATACACACACGCGTATCAAACGTATAATCCTCTATGGCCGAGATAATTATTGTAAAGAAGAATAAAAGTGCATTTTTCTGGAGCAAAGGAGCATTTTTCTTGTCGAAAAAAATAAACGGTAATTGTCTTCAAAGTGAATTACCGTTGTGTTTTAAGGTTTTCATTCTGTTCGAGGAGTGACGGGCGCAGTCTCACGCGTGGCTTATTTTTCCCACCCGCATTCCATGAAGACACGCCCTACTCTGCCTCTGATTGGCTAGTAATCTGGCCTTCTTTGGTTAGGTTTAGGCAGAGGAATGAGATGCTTAGGGTAAGAATATCAGGGTCAGAGCCAAACCCCTGAATATGTCCTTTCAGAAGAGGGGGGTCTTCTTTCCCACATTGTTACAAACTTACGAGGGTCTCTTTCGTTCCTATAGGGCACATCTGAAAACTCAAATGGCCATTGATGATCACTGAAGTCAGAGGCTATCAGGAAAAATGGCCACTTTAGACAAATCACATTCTTTTAACAGATAACTTGAGCAAGATGGCTGAATAAGGGACCGTCCCGAAACACACAAAGTGTAACCCAATATCACAGTAATAGCTAGCTTAATTTACAGCGAGCATTTTGGTGTATTTGTTTATTGAGAGGTCTTGACAGTGGCTGTCCATGCAGTGTGACCATGTAAAAACATTTAGAACTACTATCTATTTTTTTGCAAGTAGTGAATTTACAGTAGCATCTAGTGACAGTCAGAATAGCAAGTAGTGTTTAAAAATAATTACTATAGTCTAATGTTTAGTGATTAGTCTCTTAAAATTAATAAATAGGGGTCCGCGGTGGTGTAGCGGTCTAAGCATCGGCTTTGTGTCGATGCAGTTGCCCACTGGGGACCGGAGATCGCGCGTCGGTCTCGTCAGATCCGACTATGGCCGGACTCCATGAAGCAGCAATAATTGGCAACGCTGTCTTCGGAAGGGGGCGGAGTCGGCTTGTGTTCGGGTTCGGTCTGGATTCGCCTTGTCACGAAAGTGGCGTGGTGTCTCCTCTGAGACTGCCGGCCAAAGAGATGCAGTTCGAGGGTGGGTGTTTGAAGTAAAATAGGGATCGATTGGCCACTAAACTGGGAGAAAAAGAAATCGGAAATAAATTTAAAATCAATGAAACGGCCTGCCATCGTCTCTCACACATCAGAACACGGCATAACGAAGCGTCAATGTCCAATCAGCTTCTCTTTCGCAATAGAATGTTGCCTGTTACCATGGATACGCCACATGCTAATCTAGCGATTTTCTCCAAAAATCATCAATTTTCGCTAATATTCAATAAGAAAGTAGTGCGAAAAGTGATCAATTCGTTAAAACGTTATAATCTCCAAGTGATGAGCAAATAATTTTAACTTTCACTTATTGCACCCCGATTGAGTTTCGTGTTGCTTTGGAACCACATAAATAGCAATCGGGCACCCTTTCGGCTGTTGGGAGAGAGGGTTGCGTCAGGTCATCGCTAGTGGCTCTTAGATAGAAGCTAGTGGTACCCGGCAGCTAGTGTCCGATGAGACAAGAAAACATAGAAGTGCGTGCATGTCCCCGCCGCGAGTGGCCCCTAGATAAGTCAGTGGTACCCGGCAGATGCTGCCTGATGAGGGAATGAGAAAGTGCGCGTATGAGTGCGTGAGTGAGTGAGTGTCCCTGCCGGAGGGGCCCTCGACGACTGACGTAGCCCCTGTCCTTTTGATTCTGCCGATGGGAACGCAAATGGTTTTCGGTGTCAGCCTCCTCCTTCGCCGTGGGTCCGTCGACGTCACTGCCAGATGTTCCCGGCTTCGTGAGGCGGCTTCGTGACATCAATAACTGGCCTTTATTTTTTTATATTCTCTCTTGTCTATATTCTGCCATAACCTCTTCATTTGTTCTACTCAGTTAGCTCTTGTCTGTGCTTAGTTTACTTATCTAGTTTTCTTTCTCAAACCACTCTTGTGTTTAGTAGGCAGCCTCTCGTTCCTAGTTTACTAGCTCCCAGATTAGCGAATAGCTCTATTTTATTAAATAAGATTAGCAGTTAGCTCTATCGCATTAGCCTAGCTTAGCAGTTAGCTCTATCATATTTGCAGTCAAAGCAACCTCGTTAAAACGATGGTGTGTGCCGACTGTTCCACAGTTACAGATAGGTGCTACGTCCGTGAGTCCCCCCCCCCCCAAAAAAAAACTTTTATTTAAAACAAAGAGGTATACAATTGTTATACAGAGGAAAAAAAACGTTTGAACAGACCAAGAGAGTTCAAAGTCCACTCGATTTAGGTCCTCAGAGTTCAAATAAAATTTACTTTTTTAAGATATCGAAAGTCCCTCCACCCATTATCAGAAACGCTTATCCTGCTCCGAGGGTCGCGGGGATGCCAGTGTCTATTTCCAGCAGTCATTGAGCGGCAGGCGAGGAGGCACCCTGGACAGGCAGTCAGGCCACAACGGGGCCGACACACACCTATGGACAATTTAGTATGGCCGAGTCACCTGACCTACATGTCTTTGGACTGTGGGTGGAAACCGGAGCACCCGCAGGAAACCCACGCAGTGTAACGTGAAGCTGGTGTAGGTGGAGAAGGCCGGCAGCATTAGCAAGGGCTCCGGGATAGCTGGTTAGCTCAGAGAGTCGACAGACAACGAAGTGGGATTTCCACACGGCAACTTTATTCTACAGTACTTAACATCGACCATACAATGCCAGGTCACCACGGCACTAGATTCACTAATCATACATGAGCAGTGGAACATAGATAGCATAACCTGCACAAACTCGTTACTGATGAGAGTCCTCTTTGTGGATGTCGGTCGGAGAACGTAACATGGCGGCTCCGTGTGTACAACTCTCAGCTCTTAGTACAACACACCAAAACAAAAGGGGGGCACCGCCTTGTGGCGCTATTAAGTATTGCAATAATACCACATTTACCAGACTGGCTGTTACAGCAGACACAGCGAGAACATGCAAACCCCACACAGAGGATGACCCGGGACGACCCCCTAAGGTTACACTACACTGGGGCTCGAACCGAGGAGTTTTTGCTGTGAGGCGACCACGTAAACCACTGCGCCACCATGCCGCCTGTATTTGACGATAAAAGGTAATTAAAGAGTTTTTGTTGTGAGGCGACCGCGTAAACCACTACGCCACCATGCCGCCTGTTTTTGACGATAAAAGGTAATTAAAAAAAAGGGATGGCCATTATTTTTGTATAAATCATTGAAATAAACTTGTTAAATCTTAATCTATAACCCACTTCATCATAAAGACATTCCATCTAAAGGACACACACACAAATAAAATGAAATAAAATATGGTTTTGCCTATCAGTCTGTATATGTCGAGCGAGCTAGAGAGCTAATAAAGAGAGGGAGCGAGAACAAACGTTTTATTTTTCTCAAGGTTTTGGATCACTGCAATCACGACAGGTTCTTGATCATACAGTCATAACTGTGCACAACAAAATATGAGGCTGATAGGTCCAGCAGTATGCAAGGTAAACTGCTGACTGATACACACACGCGTATCAAACGTATAATCCTCTATGGCCGAGATAATTATTGTAAAGAAGAATAAAAGTGCATTTTTCTGGACGAAGGGAGCAAAGGAGCATTTTTCTTGTCGAAAAAAATAAACAGTAATTGTCTTCAAAGTGAATTACCGTTGTGTTTTAAGGTTTTCATTCTGTTCGAGGAGTGACGGGCGCAGTCTCACGCGTGGCTTATTTTTCCCACCCGCATTCCATGAAGACACGCCCTACTCTGCCTCTGATTGGCTAGTAATCTGGCCTTCTTTGGTTAGGTTTAGGCAGAGGAATGAGATGCTTAGGGTAAGAATATCAGGGTCAGAGCCAAACCCCTGAATATGTCCTTTCAGAAGAGGGGGGTCTTCTTTCCCACATTGTTACAAACTTACGAGGGTCTCTTTCGTTCCTATAGGGCACATCTGAAAACTCAAATGGCCATTGATGATCACTGAAGTCAGAGGCTATCAGGAAAAATGGCCACTTTAGACAAATCACATTCTTTTAACAGATAACTTGAGCAAGATGGCTGAATAAGGGAACGTCCCGAAACACACAAAGTGTAACCCAATATCACAGTAATAGCTAGCTTAATTTACAGCGAGCATTTTGGTGTATTTGTTTATTGAGAGGTCTTGACAGTGGCTGTCCATGCAGTGTGACCATGTAAAAACATTTAGAACTACTATCTATTTTTTTGCAAGTAGTGAATTTACAGTAGCATCTAGTGACAGTCAGAATAGCAAGTAGTGTTTAAAAATAATTACTATAGTCTAATGTTTAGTGATTAGTCTCTTAAAATTAATAAATAGGGGTCCGCGGTGGTGTAGCGGTCTAAGCATCGGCTTTGTGTCGATGCAGTTGCCCACTGGGGACCGGAGATCGCGCGTCGGTCTCGTCAGATCCGACTATGGCCGGACTCCATGAAGCAGCAATAATTGGCAACGCTGTCTTCGGGAGGGGGCGGAGTCGGCTTGTGTTCGGGTTCGGCCTGGATTCGCCTTGTCACGAAAGTGGCGTGGTGTCTCCTCTGAGACTGCCGGCCAAAGAGATGCAGTTCGAGGGTGGGTGTTTGAACTAAAATAGGGATCGATTGGCCACTAAACTGGGAGAAAAAGAAATCAGAAATAAATTTAAAATAAATGAAACGGCCTGCCATCGTCTCTCACACATCAGAACACGGCATAACGAAGCGTCAATGTCCAATCAGCTTCTCTTTCGCAATAGAATGTTGCCTGTTACCATGGATACGCCACATGCTAATCTAGCGATTTTCTCCAAAAATCATCAATTTTCGCTAATATTCAATAAGAAAGTAGTGCGAAAAGTGATCAATTCGTTAAAACGTTATAATCTCCAAGTGATGAGCAAATAATTTTAACTTTCACTTATTGCACCCCGATTGAGTTTCGTGTTGCTTTGGAACCACATAAATAGCAATCGGGCACCCTTTCGGCTGTTGGGAGAGAGGGTTGCGTCAGGTCATCGCTAGTGGCTCTTAGATAGAAGCTAGTGGTACCCGGCAGCTAGTGTCCGATGAGACAAGAAAACATAGAAGTGCGTGCATGTCCCCGCCGCGAGTGGCCCCTAGATAAGTCAGTGGTACCCGGCAGATGCTGCCTGATGAGGGAATGAGAAAGTGCGCGTATGAGTGCGTGAGTGAGTGAGTGTCCCTGCCGGAGGGGCCCTCGACGACTGACGCAGCCCCTGTCCTTTTGATTCTGCCGATGGGAACGCAAATGGCTTTCGGTGTCAGCCTCCTCCTTCGCCGTGGGTCCGTCGACGTCACTGCCAGATGTTCCCGGCTTCGTGAGGCGGCTTCGTGACATCAATAACTGGCCTTTATTTTTTTATATTCTCTCTTGTCTATATTCTGCCATAACCTCTTCATTTGTTCTACTCAGTTAGCTCTTGTCTGTGCTTAGTTTACTTATCTAGTTTTCTTTCTCAAACCACTCTTGTGTTTAGTAGGCAGCCTCTCGTTCCTAGTTTACTAGCTCCCAGATTAGCGAATAGCTCTATTTTATTAAATAAGATTAGCAGTTAGCTCTATCGCATTAGCCTAGCTTAGCAGTTAGCTCTATCATATTTGCAGTCAAAGCAACCTCGTTAAAACGATGGTGTGTGCCGACTGTTCCACAGTTACAGATAGGTGCTACGTCCGTGAGTCCCCCCCCCCCCCAAAAAAAAACTTTTATTTAAAACAAAGAGGTATACAATTGTTATACAGAGGAAAAAAAACGTTTGAACAGACCAAGAGAGTTCAAAGTCCACTCGATTTAGGTCCTCAGAGTTCAAATAAAATTTACTTTTTTAAGATATCGAAAGTCCCTCCACCCATTATCAGAAACGCTTATCCTGCTCCGAGGGTCGCGGGGATGCCAGTGTCTATTTCCAGCAGTCATTGAGCGGCAGGCGAGGAGGCACCCTGGACAGGCAGTCAGGCCACAACGGGGCCGACACACACACCTATGGACAATTTAGTATGGCCGAGTCACCTGACCTACATGTCTTTGGACTGTGGGTGGAAACCGGAGCACCCGCAGGAAACCCACGCAGTGTAACGTGAAGCTGGTGTAGGTGGAGAAGGCCGGCAGCATTAGCAAGGGCTCCGGGATAGCTGGTTAGCTCAGAGAGTCGACAGACAACGAAGTGGGATTTCCACACGGCAACTTTATTCTACAGTACTTAACATCGACCATACAATGCCAGGTCACCACGGCACTAGATTCACTAATCATACATGAGCAGTGGAACATAGATAGCATAACCTGCACAAACTCGTTACTGATGAGAGTCCTCTTTGTGGATGTCGGTCGGAGAACGTAACATGGCGGCTCCGTGTGTACAACTCTCAGCTCTTAGTACAACACACCAAAACAAAAGGGGGGCACCGCCTTGTGGCGCTATTAAGTATTGCAATAATACCACATTTACCAGACTGGCTGTTACAGCAGACACAGCGAGAACATGCAAACCCCACACAGAGGATGACCCGGGACGACCCCCTAAGGTTACACTACACTGGGGCTCGAACCGAGGAGTTTTTGCTGTGAGGCGACCACGTAAACCACTGCGCCACCATGCCGCCTGTATTTGACGATAAAAGGTAATTAAAGAGTTTTTGTTGTGAGGCGACCGCGTAAACCACTACGCCACCATGCCGCCTGTTTTTGACGATAAAAGGTAATTAAAAAAAGGGATGGCCATTATTTTTGTATAAATCATTGAAATAAACTTGTTAAATCTTAATCTATAACCCACTTCATCATAAAGACATTCCATCTAAAGGACACACACACAAATAAAATGAAATAAAATATGGTTTTGCCTATCAGTCTGTATATGTCGAGCGAGCTAGAGAGCTAATAAAGAGAGGGAGCGAGAACAAACGTTTTATTTTTCTCAAGGTTTTGGATCACTGCAATCACGACAGGTTCTTGATCATACAGTCATAACTGTGCACAACAAAATATGAGGCTGATAGGTCCAGCAGTATGCAAGGTAAACTGCTGACTGATACACACACGCGTATCAAACGTATAATCCTCTATGGCCGAGATAATTATTGTAAAGAAGAATAAAAGTGCCTTTTTCTGGACGAAGGGAGCAAAGGAGCATTTTTCTTGTCGAAAAAAATAAACAGTAATTGTCTTCAAAGTGAATTACCGTTGTGTTTTAAGGTTTTCATTCTGTTCGAGGAGTGACGGGCGCAGTCTCACGCGTGGCTTATTTTTCCCACCCGCATTCCATGAAGACACGCCCTACTCTGCCTCTGATTGGCTAGTAATCTGGCCTTCTTTGGTTAGGTTTAGGCAGAGGAATGAGATGCTTAGGGTAAGAATATCAGGGTCAGAGCCAAACCCCTGAATATGTCCTTTCAGAAGAGGGGGGTCTTCTTTCCCACATTGTTACAAACTTACGAGGGTCTCTTTCGTTCCTATAGGGCACATCTGAAAACTCAAATGGCCATTGATGATCACTGAAGTCAGAGGCTATCAGGAAAAATGGCCACTTTAGACAAATCACATTCTTTTAACAGATAACTTGAGCAAGATGGCTGAATAAGGGAACGTCCCGAAACACACAAAGTGTAACCCAATATCACAGTAATAGCTAGCTTAATTTACAGCGAGCATTTTGGTGTATTTGTTTATTGAGAGGTCTTGACAGTGGCTGTCCATGCAGTGTGACCATGTAAAAACATTTAGAACTACTATCTATTTTTTTGCAAGTAGTGAATTTACAGTAGCATCTAGTGACAGTCAGAATAGCAAGTAGTGTTTAAAAATAATTACTATAGTCTAATGTTTAGTGATTAGTCTCTTAAAATTAATAAATAGGGGTCCGCGGTGGTGTAGCGGTCTAAGCATCGGCTTTGTGTCGATGCAGTTGCCCACTGGGGACCGGAGATCGCGCGTCGGTCTCGTCAGATCCGACTATGGCCGGACTCCATGAAGCAGCAATAATTGGCAACGCTGTCTTCGGGAGGGGGCGGAGTCGGCTTGTGTTCGGGTTCGGCCTGGATTCGCCTTGTCACGAAAGTGGCGTGGTGTCTCCTCTGAGACTGCCGGCCAAAGAGATGCGGTTCGAGGGTGGGTGTTTGAACTAAAATAGGGATCGATTGGCCACTAAACTGGGAGAAAAAGAAATCGGAAATAAATTTAAAATAAATGAAACGGCCTGCCATCGTCTCTCACACATCAGAACACGGCATAACGAAGCGTCAATGTCCAATCAGCTTCTCTTTCGCAATAGAATGTTGCCTGTTACCATGGATACGCCACATGCTAATCTAGCGATTTTCTCCAAAAATCATCAATTTTCGCTAATATTCAATAAGAAAGTAGTGCGAAAAGTGATCAATTCGTTAAAACGTTATAATCTCCAAGTGATGAGCAAATAATTTTAACTTTCACTTATTGCACCCCGATTGAGTTTCGTGTTGCTTTGGAACCACATAAATAGCAATCGGGCACCCTTTCGGCTGTTGGGAGAGAGGGTTGCGTCAGGTCATCGCTAGTGGCTCTTAGATAGAAGCTAGTGGTACCCGGCAGCTAGTGTCCGATGAGACAAGAAAACATAGAAGTGCGTGCATGTCCCCGCCGCGAGTGGCCCCTAGATAAGTCAGTGGTACCCGGCAGATGCTGCCTGATGAGGGAATGAGAAAGTGCGCGTATGAGTGCGTGAGTGAGTGAGTGTCCCTGCCGGAGGGGCCCTCGACGACTGACGCAGCCCCTGTCCTTTTGATTCTGCCGATGGGAACGCAAATGGTTTTCGGTGTCAGCCTCCTCCTTCGCCGTGGGTCCGTCGACGTCACTGCCAGATGTTCCCGGCTTCGTGAGGCGGCTTCGTGACATCAATAACTGGCCTTTATTTTTTTATATTCTCTCTTGTCTATATTCTGCCATAACCTCTTCATTTGTTCTACTCAGTTAGCTCTTGTCTGTGCTTAGTTTACTTATCTAGTTTTCTTCCGCAAACCACTCTTGTGTTTAGTAGGCAGCCTCTCGTTCCTAGTTTACTAGCTCCCAGATTAGCGAATAGCTCTATTTTATTAAATAAGATTAGCAGTTAGCTCTATCGCATTAGCCTAGCTTAGCAGTTAGCTCTATCATATTTGCAGTCAAAGCAGCCTCGTTAAAACGATGGTGTGTGCCGACTGTTCCGCAGTTACAGATAGGTGCTACCTCCGTGAGTCCCCCCCCCCCAAAAAAACTTTTATTTAAAACAAAGAGGTATACAATTGTTATACAGAGGAAAAAAAACGTTTGAACAGACCAAGAGAGTTCAAAGTCCACTCGATTTAGGTCCTCAGAGTTCAAATAAAATTTACTTTTTTAAGATATCGAAAGTCCCTCCACCCATTATCAGAAACGCTTATCCTGCTCCGAGGGTCGCGGGGATGCCAGTGTCTATTTCCAGCAGTCATTGGGCGGCAGGCGAGGAGGCACCCTGGACAGGCAGTCAGGCCACAACGGGGCCGACACACACCTATGGACAATTTAGTATGGCCGAGTCACCTGACCTACATGTCTTTGGACTGTGGGTGGAAACCGGAGCACCCGCAGGAAACCCACGCAGTGTAACGTGAAGCTGGTGTAGGTGGAGAAGGCCGGCAGCATTAGCAAGGGCTCCGGGATAGCTGGTTAGCTCAGAGAGTCGACGACCAACGAAGTGGGATTTCCACACGGCAACTTTATTCTACAGTACTTAACATCGACCATACAATGCCAGGTCACCACGGCACTAGATTCACTAATCATACATGAGCAGTGGAACATAGATAGCATAACCTGCACAAACTCGTTACTGATGAGAGTCCTCTTTGTGGATGTCGGTCGGAGAACGTAACATGGCGGCTCCGTGTGTACAACTCTCAGCTCTTAGTACAACACACCAAAACAAAAGGGGGGCACCGCCTTGTGGCGCTATTAAGTATTGCAATAATACCACATTTACCAGACTGGCTGTTACAGCAGACACAGCGAGAACATGCAAACCCTACACAGAGGATGACCCGGGACGACCCCCTAAGGTTACACTACACTGGGGCGCGAACCGAGGAGTTTTTGCTGTGAGGCGACCGCGTAAACCACTGCGCCACCATGCCGCCTGTATTTGACGATAAAAGGTAATTAAAGAGTTTTTGTTGTGAGGCGACCGCGTAAACCACTACGCCACCATGCCGCCTGTTTTTGACGATAAAAGGTAATTAAAAAAAAGGGATGGCCATTATTTTTGTATAAATCATTGAAATAAACTTGTTAAATCTTAATCTATAACCCACTTCATCATAAAGACATTCCATCTAAAGGACACACACACAAATAAAATGAAATAAAATATGGTTTTGCCTATCAGTCTGTATATGTCGAGCGAGCTAGAGAGCTAATAAAGAGAGGGAGCGAGAACAAACGTTTTATTTTTCTCAAGGTTTTGGATCACTGCAATCACGACAGGTTCTTGATCATACAGTCATAACTGTGCACAACAAAATATGAGGCTGATAGGTCCAGCAGTATGCAAGGTAAACTGCTGACTGATACACACACGCGTATCAAACGTATAATCCTCTATGGCCGAGATAATTATTGTAAAGAAGAATAAAAGTGCATTTTTCTGGAGCAAAGGAGCATTTTTCTTGTCGAAAAAAATAAACGGTAATTGTCTTCAAAGTGAATTACCGTTGTGTTTTAAGGTTTTCATTCTGTTCGAGGAGTGACGGGCGCAGTCTCACGCGTGGCTTATTTTTCCCACCCGCATTCCATGAAGACACGCCCTACTCTGCCTCCGATTGGCTAGTAATCTGGCCTTCTTTGGTTAGGTTTAGGCAGAGGAATGAGATGCTTAGGGTAAGAATATCAGGGTCAGAGCCAAACCCCTGAATATGTCCTTTCAGAAGAGGGGGGTCTTCTTTCCCACATTGTTACAAACTTACGAGGGTCTCTTTCGTTCCTATAGCGCACATCTGAAAACTCAAATGGCCATTGATGATCACTGAAGTCAGAGGCTATCAGGAAAAATGGCCACTTTAGACAAATCACATTCTTTTAACAGATAACTTGAGCAAGATGGCTGAATAAGGGAACGTCCCGAAACACAAAAAGTGTAACCCAATATCACAGTAATAACTAGCTTAATTTACAGCGAGCATTTTGGTGTATTTGTTTATTGAGAGGTCTTGACAGTGGCTGTCCATGCAGTGTGACCATGTAAAAACATTTAGAACTACTATCTATTTTTTTGCAAGTAGTGAATTTACAGTAGCATCTAGTGACAGTCAGAATAGCAAGTAGTGTTTAAAAATAATTACTATAGTCTAATGTTTAGTGATTAGTCTCTTAAAATTAATAAATAGGGGTCCGCGGTGGTGTAGCGGTCTAAGCATCGGTTTTGTGTCGATGCAGTTGCCCACTGGGGACCGGGGATCGCGCGTCGGTCTCGTCAGATCCGACTATGGCCGGACTCCATGAAGCAGCAATAATTGGCAACGCTGTCTTCGGGAGGGGGCCGAGTCGGCTTGTGTTCGGGTTCGGCCTGGATTCGCCTTGTCACGAAAGTGGCGAGGTGTCTCCTCTGAGACTGCCGGCCAAAGAGATGCAGTTCGAGGGTGGGTGTTTGAAGTAAAATAGGGATCGATTGGCCACTAAACTGGGAGAAAAAGAAATCGGAAATAAATTTAAAATAAATGAAACGGCCTGCCATCGTCTCTCACACATCAGAACACGGCATAACGAAGCGTCAATGTCCAATCAGCTTCTCTTTCGCAATAGAATGTTGCCTGTTACCATGGATACGCCACATGCTAATCTAGCGATTTTCTCCAAAAATCATCAATTTTCGCTAATATTCAATAAGAAAGTAGTGCGAAAAGTGATCAATTCGTTAAAACGTTATAATCTCCAAGTGATGAGCAAATAATTTTAACTTTCACTTATTGCACCCCGATTGAGTTTCGTGTTGCTTTGGAACCACATAAATAGCAATCGGGCACCCTTTCGGCTGTTGGGAGAGAGGGTTGCGTCAGGTCATCGCTAGTGGCTCTTAGATAGAAGCTAGTGGTACCCGGCAGCCACTGTCCGATGAGACAAGAAAACATAGAAGTGCGTGCATGTCCCCGCCGCGAGTGGCCCCTAGATAAGTCAGTGGTACCCGGCAGATGCTGCCTGATGAGGGAATGAGAAAGTGCGCGTATGAGTGCGTGAGTGAGTGAGTGAGTGTCCCTGCCGGAGGGGCCCCCGACGACTGACGCAGCCCCTGTCCTTTTGATTCTGCCGATGGGAACGCAAATGGTTTTCGGTGTCAGCCTCCTCCTTCGCCGTGGGTCCGTCGACGTCACTGCCAGATGTTCCCGGCTTCGTGAGGCGGCTTCGTGACATCAATAACTGGCCTTTATTTTTTTATATTCTCTCTTGTCTATATTCTGCCATAACCTCTTCATTTGTTCTACTCAGTTAGCTCTTGTCTGTGCTTAGTTTACTTATCTAGTTTTCTTTCTCAAACCACTCTTGTGTTTAGTAGGCAGCCTCTCGTTCCTAGTTTACTAGCTCCCAGATTAGCGAATAGCTCTATTTTATTAAATAAGATTAGCAGTTAGCTCTATCGCATTAGCCTAGCTTAGCAGTTAGCTCTATCATATTTGCAGTCAAAGCAACCTCGTTAAAACGATGGTGTGTGCCGACTGTTCCGCAGTTACAGATAGGTGCTACGTCCGTGAGTCCCCCCCCCCCAAATAACTTTTATTTAAAACAAAGAGGTATACAATTGTTATACAGAGGAAAAAAAACGTTTGAACAGACCAAGAGAGTTCAAAGTTCACTCGATTTAGGTCCTCAGAGTTCAAATAAAATTTACTTTTTTAAGATATCGAAAGTCCCTCCACCCATTATCAGAAACGCTTATCCTGCTCCGAGGGTCGCGGGGATGCCAGTGTCTATTTCCAGCAGTCATTGGGCGGCAGGCGAGGAGGCACCCTGGACAGGCAGTCAGGCCACAACGGGGCCGACACACACCTATGGACAATTTAGTATGGCCGAGTCACCTGACCTACATGTCTTTGGACTGTGGGTGGAAACCGGAGCACCCGCAGGAAACCCACGCAGTGTAACGTGAAGCTGGTGTAGGTGGAGAAGGCCGGCAGCATTAGCAAGGGCTCCGGGATAGCTGGTTAGCTCAGAGAGTCGACGACCAACGAAGTGGGATTTCCACACGGCAACTTTATTCTACAGTACTTAACATCGACCATACAATGCCAGGTCACCACGGCACTAGATTCACTAATCATACATGAGCAGTGGAACATAGATAGCATAACCTGCACAAACTCGTTACTGATGAGAGTCCTCTTTGTGGATGTCGGTCGGAGAACGTAACATGGCGGCTCCGTGTGTACAACACACCAAAACAAAAGGGGGGCACCGCCTTGTGGCGCTATTAAGTATTGCAATAATACCACATTTACCAGACTGGCTGTTACAGCAGACACAGCGAGAACATGCAAACCCCACACAGAGGATGACCCGGGACGACCCCCTAAGGTTACACTACACTGGGGCGCGAACCGAGGAGTTTTTGCTGTGAGGCGACCGCGTAAACCACTGCGCCACCATGCCGCCTGTATTTGACGATAAAAGGTAATTAAAGAGTTTTTGTTGTGAGGCGACCGCGTAAACCCCTACGCTACCATGCCGCCTGTTTTTGACGATAAAAGGTAATTAAAAAAAAGGGATGGCCATTATTTTTGTATAAATCATTGAAATAAACTTTTTAAATCTTAATCTATAACCCACTTCATCATAAAGACATTCCATCTAAAGGACACACACACAAATAAAATGAAATAAAATATGGTTTTGCCTATCAGTCTGTATATGTCGAGCGAGCTAGAGAGCTAATAAAGAGAGGGAGCGAGAACAAACGTTTTATTTTTCTCAAGGTTTTGGATCACTGCAATCACGACAGGTTCTTGATCATACAGTCATAACTGTGCACAACAAAATATGAGGCTGATAGGTCCAGCAGTATGCAAGGTAAACTGCTGACTGATACACACACGCGTATCAAACGTATAATCCTCTATGGCCGAGATAATTATTGTAAAGAAGAATAAAAGTGCATTTTTCTGGACGAAGGGAGCAAAGGAGCATTTTTCTTGTCGAAAAAAATAAACAGTAATTGTCTTCAAAGTGAATTACCGTTGTGTTTTAAGGTTTTCATTCTGTTCGAGGAGTGACGGGCGCAGTCTCACGCGTGGCTTATTTTTCCCACCCGCATTCCATGAAGACACGCCCTACTCTGCCTCTGATTGGCTAGTAATCTGGCCTTCTTTGGTTAGGTTTAGGCAGAGGAATGAGATGCTTAGGGTAAGAATATCAGGGTCAGAGCCAAACCCCTGAATATGTCCTTTCAGAAGAGGGGGGTCTTCTTTCCCACATTGTTACAAACTTACGAGGGTCTCTTTCGTTCCTATAGCGCACATCTGAAAACTCAAATGGCCATTGATGATCACTGAAGTCAGAGGCTATCAGGAAAAATGGCCACTTTAGACAAATCACATTCTTTTAACAGATAACTTGAGCAAGATGGCTGAATAAGGGAACGTCCCGAAACACAAAAAGTGTAACCCAATATCACAGTAATAACTAGCTTAATTTACAGCGAGCATTTTGGTGTATTTGTTTATTGAGAGGTCTTGACAGTGGCTGTCCATGCAGTGTGACCATGTAAAAACATTTAGAACTACTATCTATTTTTTTGCAAGTAGTGAATTTACAGTAGCATCTAGTGACAGTCAGAATAGCAAGTAGTGTTTAAAAATAATTACTATAGTCTAATGTTTAGTGATTAGTCTCTTAAAATTAATAAATAGGGGTCCGCGGTGGTGTAGCGGTCTAAGCATCGGCTTTGTGTCGATGCAGTTGCCCACTGGGGACCGGGGATCGCGCGTCGGTCTCGTCAGATCCGACTATGGCCGGACTCCATGAAGCAGCAATAATTGGCAACGCTGTCTTCGGGAGGGGGCCGAGTTGGCTTGTGTTCGGGTTCGGCCTGGATTCGCCTTGTCACGAAAGTGGCGAGGTGTCTCCTCTGAGACTGCCGGCCAAAGAGATGCAGTTCGAGGGTGGGTGTTTGAAGTAAAATAGGGATCGATTGGCCACTAAACTGGGAGAAAAAGAAATCGGAAATAAATTTAAAATAAATGAAACGGCCTGCCATCGTCTCTCACACATCAGAACACGGCATAACGAAGCGTCAATGTCCAATCAGCTTCTCTTTCGCAATAGAATGTTGCCTGTTACCATGGATACGCCACATGCTAATCTAGCGATTTTCTCCAAAAATCATCAATTTTCGCTAATATTCAATAAGAAAGTAGTGCGAAAAGTGATCAATTCGTTAAAACGTTATAATCTCCAAGTGATGAGCAAATAATTTTAACTTTCACTTATTGCACCCCGATTGAGTTTCGTGTTGCTTTGGAACCACATAAATAGCAATCGGGCACCCTTTCGGCTGTTGGGAGAGAGGGTTGCGTCAGGTCATCGCTAGTGGCTCTTAGATAGAAGCTAGTGGTACCCGGCAGCTACTGTCCGATGAGACAAGAAAACATAGAAGTGCGTGCATGTCCCCGCCGCGAGTGGCCCCCAGATAAGTCAGTGGTACCCGGCAGATGCTGCCTGATGAGGGAATGAGAAAGTGCGCGTGTGAGTGAGTGAGTGAGTGTCCCTGCCGGAGGGGCCCTCGACGACTGACGCAGCCCCTGTCCTTTTGATTCTGCCGATGGGAACGCAAATGGTTTTCGGTGTCAGCCTCCTCCCTCGCCGTGGGTCCGTCGACGTCACTGCCAGATGTTCCCGGCTTCGTGAGGCGGCTTCGTGACATCAATAACTGGCCTTTATTTTTTTATATTCTCTCTTGTCTATATTCTGCCATAACCTCTTCATTTGTTCTACTCAGTTAGCTCTTGTCTGTGCTTAGTTTACTTATCTAGTTTTCTTCCGCAAACCACTCTTGTGTTTAGTAGGCAGCCTCTCGTTCCTAGTTTACTAGCTCCCAGATTAGCGAATAGCTCTATTTTATTAAATAAGATTAGCAGTTAGCTCTATCGCATTAGCCTAGCTTAGCAGTTAGCTCTATCATATTTGCAGTCAAAGCAGCCTCGTTAAAACGATGGTGTGTGCCGACTGTTCCGCAGTTACAGATAGGTGCTACGTCCGTGAGTCCCCCCCCCCCCAAAAAACTTTTATTTAAAACAAAGAGGTATACAATTGTTATACAGAGGAAAAAAAACGTTTGAACAGACCAAGAGAGTTCAAAGTCCACTCGATTTAGGTCCTCAGAGTTCAAATAAAATGTACTTTTTTAAGATATCGAAAGTCCCTCCACCCATTATCAGAAACGCTTATCCTGCTCCGAGGGTCGCGGGGATGCCAGTGTCTATTTCCAGCAGTCATTGGGCGGCAGGCGAGGAGGCACCCTGGACAGGCAGTCATGCCACAACGGGGCCGACACACACCTATGGACAATTTAGTATGGCCGATTCACCTGACCTACATGTCTTTGGACTGTGGGTGGAAACCGGAGCACCCGCAGGAAACCCACGCAGTGTAACGTGAAGCTGGTGTAGGTGGAGAAGGCCGGCAGCATTAGCAAGGGCTCCGGGATAGCTGGTTAGCTCAGAGAGTCGACGACCAACGAAGTGGGATTTCCACACGGCAACTTTATTCTACAGTACTTAACATCGACCATACAATGCCAGGTCAACACGGCACTAGATTCACTAATCATACATGAGCAGTGGAACATAGATAGCATAACCTGCACAAACTCGTTACTGATGAGAGTCCTCTTTGTGGATGTCGGTCGGAGAACGTAACATGGCGGCTCCGTGTGTACAACTCTCAGCTCTTAGTACAACACACCAAAACAAAAGGGGGGCACCGCCTTGTGGCGCTATTAAGTATTGCAATAATACCACATTTACCAGACTGGCTGTTACAGCAGACACAGCGAGAACATGCAAACCCCACACAGAGGATGACCCGGGACGACCCCCTAAGGTTACACTACACTTGGGCTCGAACCGAGGAGTTTTTGCTGCGAGGCGACCGCGTAAACCACTGCGCCACCATGCCGCCTGTATTTGACGATAAAAGGTAATTAAAGAGTTTTTGTTGTGAGGCGACCGCGTAAACCACTACGCCACCATGCCGCCTGTTTTTGACGATAAAAGGTAATTAAAAAAAAGGGATGGCCATTATTTTTGTATAAATCATTGAAATAAACTTGTTAAATCTTAATCTATAACCCACTTCATCATAAAGACATTCCATCTAAAGGACACACACACAAATAAAATGAAATAAAATATGGTTTTGCCTATCAGTCTGTATATGTCGAGCGAGCTAGAGAGCTAATAAAGAGAGGGAGCGAGAACAAACGTTTTATTTTTCTCAAGGTTTTGGATCACTGCAATCACGACAGGTTCTTGATCATACAGTCATAACTGTGCACAACAAAATATGAGGCTGATAGGTCCAGCAGTATGCAAGGTAAACTGCTGACTGATACACACACGCGTATCAAACGTATAATCCTCTATGGCCGAGATAATTATTGTAAAGAAGAATAAAAGTGCATTTTTCTGAGCGAAGGGAGCAAAGGAGCATTTTTCTTGTCGAAAAAAATAAACAGTAATTGTCTTCAAAGTGAATTACCGTTGTGTTTTAAGGTTTTCATTCTGTTCGAGGAGTGACGGGCGCAGTCTCACGCGTGGCTTATTTTTCCCACCCGCATTCCATGAAGACACGCCCTACTCTGCCTCTGATTGGCTAGTAATCTGGCCTTCTTTGGTTAGGTTTAGGCAGAGGAATGAGATGCTTAGGGTAAGAATATCAGGGTCAGAGCCAAACCCCTGAATATGTCCTTTCAGAAGAGGGGGGTCTTCTTTCCCACATTGTTACAAACTTACGAGGGTCTCTTTCGTTCCTATAGCGCACATCTGAAAACTCAAATGGCCATTGATGATCACTGAAGTCAGAGGCTATCAGGAAAAATGGCCACTTTAGACAAATCACATTCTTTTAACAGATAACTTGAGCAAGATGGCTGAATAAGGGAACGTCCCGAAACACACAAAGTGTAACCCAATATCACAGTAATAGCTAGCTTAATTTACAGCGAGCATTTTGGTGTATTTGTTTATTGAGAGGTCTTGACAGTGGCTGTCCATGCAGTGTGACCATGTAAAAACATTTAGAACTACTATCTATTTTTTTGCAAGTAGTGAATTTACAGTAGCATCTAGTGACAGTCAGAATAGCAAGTAGTGTTTAAAAATAATTACTATAGTCTAATGTTTAGTGATTAGTCTCTTAAAATTAATAAATAGGGGTCCGCGGTGGTGTAGCGGTCTAAGCATCGGCTTTGTGTCGATGCAGTTGCCCACTGGGGACCGGAGATCGCGCGTCGGTCTCGTCAGATCCGACTATGGCCGGACTCCATGAAGCAGCAATAATTGGCAACGCTGTCTTCGGGAGGGGGCGGAGTTGGCTTGTGTTCGGGTTCGGCCTGGATTCGCCTTGTCACGAAAGTGGCGTGGTGTCTCCTCTGAGACTGCCGGCCAAAGAGATGCAGTTCGAGGGTGGGTGTTTGAAGTAAAATAGGGATCGATTGGCCACTAAACTGGGAGAAAAAGAAATCGGAAATAAATTTAAAATAAATGAAACGGCCTGCCATCGTCTCTCACACATCAGAACACGGCATAACGAAGCGTCAATGTCCAATCAGCTTCTCTTTCGCAATAGAATGTTGCCTGTTACCATGGATACGCCACATGCTAATCTAGCGATTTTCTCCAAAAATCATCAATTTTCGCTAATATTCAATAAGAAAGTAGTGCGAAAAGTGATCAATTCGTTAAAACGTTATAATCTCCAAGTGCTGAGCAAATAATTTTAACTTTCACTTATTGCACCCCGATTGAGTTTCGTGTTGCTTTGGAACCACATAAATAGCAATCGGGCACCCTCTCGGCTGTTGGGAGAGAGGGTTGCGTCAGGTCATCGCCAGTGGCTCTTAGATAGAAGCTAGTGGTACCCGGCAGCTAGTGTCCGATGAGACAAGAAAACATAGAAGTGCGTGCATGTCCCCGCCGCGAGTGGCCCCCAGATAAGTCAGTGGTACCCGGCAGATGCTGCCTGATGAGGGAATGAGAAAGTGCGCGTATGAGTGCGTGCGTGAGTGAGTGTCCCTGCCGGAGGGGCCCTCGACGACCGACGCAGCCCCTGTCCCTTTGATTCTGCCGATGGGAACGCAAATGGTTTTCGGTGTCAGCCTCCTCCTTCGCCGTGGGTCCGTCGACGTCACTGCCAGATGTTCCCGGCTTCGTGAGGCGGCTTCGTGACATCAATAACTGGCCTTTATTTTTTTATATTCTCTCTTGTCTATATTCTGCCATAACCTCTTCATTTGTTCTACTCAGTTAGCTCTTGTCTGTGCTTAGTTTACTTATCTAGTTTTCTTTCTCAAACCACTCTTGTGTTTAGTAGGCAGCCTCTCGTTCCTAGTTTACTAGCTCCCAGATTAGCGAATAGCTCTATTTTATTAAATAAGATTAGCAGTTAGCTCTATCGCATTAGCCTAGCTTAGCAGTTAGCTCTATCATATTTGCAGTCAAAGCAACCTCGTTAAAACGATGGTGTGTGCCGACTGTTCCACAGTTACAGATAGGTGCTACGTCCGTGAGTCCCCCCCCCCCCAAAAAAAACTTTTATTTAAAACAAAGAGGTATACAATTGTTATACAGAGGAAAAAAAACGTTTGAACAGACCAAGAGAGTTCAAAGTCCACTCGATTTAGGTCCTCAGAGTTCAAATAAAATTTACTTTTTTAAGATATCGAAAGTCCCTCCACCCATTATCAGAAACGCTTATCCTGCTCCGAGGGTCGCGGGGATGCCAGTGTCTATTTCCAGCAGTCATTGAGCGGCAGGCGAGGAGGCACCCTGGACAGGCAGTCATGCCACAACGGGGCCGACACACACCTATGGACAATTTAGTATGGCCGAGTCACCTGACCTACATGTCTTTGGACTGTGGGTGGAAACCGGAGCACCCGCAGGAAACCCACGCAGTGTAACGTGAAGCTGGTGTAGGTGGAGAAGGCCGGCAGCATTAGCAAGGGCTCCGGGATAGCTGGTTAGCTCAGAGAGTCGACAGACAACGAAGTGGGATTTCCACACGGCAACTTTATTCTACAGTACTTAACATCGACCATACAATGCCAGGTCACCACGGCACTAGATTCACTAATCATACATGAGCAGTGGAACATAGATAGCATAACCTGCACAAACTCGTTACTGATGAGAGTCCTCTTTGTGGATGTCGGTCGGAGAACGTAACATGGCGGCTCCGTGTGTACAACTCTCAGCTCTTAGTACAACACACCAAAACAAAAGGGGGCACCGCCTTGTGGCGCTATTAAGTATTGCAATAATACCACATTTACCAGACTGGCTGTTACAGCAGACACAGCGAGAACATGCAAACCCCACACAGAGGATGACCCGGGACGACCCCCTAAGGTTACACTACACTGGGGCGCGAACCGAGGAGTTTTTGCTGTGAGGCGACCGCGTAAACCACTGCGCCACCATGCCGCCTGTATTTGACGATAAAAGGTAATTAAAGAGTTTTTGTTGTGAGGCGACCGCGTAAACCACTACGCCACCATGCCGCCTGTTTTTGACGATAAAAGGTAATTAAAAAAAGGGATGGCCATTATTTTTGTATAAATCATTGAAATAAACTTGTTAAATCTTAATCTATAACCCACTTCATCATAAAGACATTCCATCTAAAGGACACACACACAAATAAAATGAAATAAAATATGGTTTTGCCTATCAGTCTGTATATGTCGAGCGAGCTAGAGAGCTAATAAAGAGAGGGAGCGAGAACAAACGTTTTATTTTTCTCAAGGTTTTGGATCACTGCAATCACGACAGGTTCTTGATCATACAGTCATAACTGTGCACAACAAAATATGAGGCTGATAGGTCCAGCAGTATGCAAGGTAAACTGCTGACTGATACACACACGCGTATCAAACGTATAATCCTCTATGGCCGAGATAATTATTGTAAAGAAGAATAAAAGTGCATTTTTCTGGAGCAAAGGAGCATTTTTCTTGTCGAAAAAAATAAACGGTAATTGTCTTCAAAGTGAATTACCGTTGTGTTTTAAGGTTTTCATTCTGTTCGAGGAGTGACGGGCGCAGTCTCACGCGTGGCTTATTTTTCCCACCCGCATTCCATGAAGACACGCCCTACTCTGCCTCTGATTGGCTAGTAATCTGGCCTTCTTTGGTTAGGTTTAGGCAGAGGAATGAGATGCTTAGGGTAAGAATATCAGGGTCAGAGCCAAACCCCTGAATATGTCCTTTCAGAAGAGGGGGGTCTTCTTTCCCACATTGTTACAAACTTACGAGGGTCTCTTTCGTTCCTATAGCGCACATCTGAAAACTCAAATGGCCATTGATGATCACTGAAGTCAGAGGCTATCAGGAAAAATGGCCACTTTAGACAAATCACATTCTTTTAACAGATAACTTGAGCAAGATGGCTGAATAAGGGAACGTCCCGAAACACAAAAAGTGTAACCCAATATCACAGTAATAACTAGCTTAATTTACAGCGAGCATTTTGGTGTATTTGTTTATTGAGAGGTCTTGACAGTGGCTGTCCATGCAGTGTGACCATGTAAAAACATTTAGAACTACTATCTATTTTTTTGCAAGTAGTGAATTTACAGTAGCATCTAGTGACAGTCAGAATAGCAAGTAGTGTTTAAAAATAATTACTATAGTCTAATGTTTAGTGATTAGTCTCTTAAAATTAATAAATAGGGGTCCGCGGTGGTGTAGCGGTCTAAGCATCGGCTTTGTGTCGATGCAGTTGCCCACTGGGGACCGGGGATCGCGCGTCGGTCTCGTCAGATCCGACTATGGCCGGACTCCATGAAGCAGCAATAATTGGCAACGCTGTCTTCGGGAGGGGGCCGAGTCGGCTTGTGTTCGGGTTCGGCCTGGATTCGCCTTGTCACGAAAGTGGCGAGGTGTCTCCTCTGAGACTGCCGGCCAAAGAGATGCAGTTCGATGGTGGGTGTTTGAAGTAAAATAGGGATCGATTGGCCACTAAACTGGGAGAAAAAGAAATCGGAAATAAATTTAAAATAAATGAAACGGCCTGCCATCGTCTCTCACACATCAGAACACGGCATAACGAAGCGTCAATGTCCAATCAGCTTCTCTTTCGCAATAGAATGTTGCCTGTTACCATGGATACGCCACATGCTAATCTAGCGATTTTCTCCAAAAATCATCAATTTTCGCTAATATTCAATAAGAAAGTAGTGCGAAAAGTGATCAATTCGTTAAAACGTTATAATCTCCAAGTGATGAGCAAATAATTTTAACTTTCACTTATTGCACCCCGATTGAGTTTCGTGTTGCTTTGGAACCACATAAATAGCAATCGGGCACCCTTTCGGCTGTTGGGAGAGAGGATTGCGTCAGGTCATCGCTAGTGGCTCTTAGATAGAAGCTAGTGGTACCCGGCAGCTAGTATCCGATGAGACAAGAAAACATAGAAGTGCGTGCATGTCCCCGCCGCGAGTGGCCCCTAGATAAGTCAGTGGTACCCGGCAGATGCTGCCTGATGAGGGAATGAGAAAGTGCGCGTATGAGTGCGTGAGTGAGTGAGTGTCCCTGCCGGAGGGGCCCTCGACGACCGACGCAGCCCCTGTCCTTTTGATTCTGCCGATGGGAACGCAAATGGTTTTCGGTGTCAGCCTCCTCCTTCGCCGTGGGTCCGTCGACGTCACTGCCAGATGTTCCCGGCTTCGTGAGGCGGCTTCGTGACATCAATAACTGGCCTTTATTTTTTTATATTCTCTCTTGTCTATATTCTGCCATAACCTCTTCATTTGTTCTACTCAGTTAGCTCTTGTCTGTGCTTAGTTTACTTATCTAGTTTTCTTTCTCAAACCACTCTTGTGTTTAGTAGGCAGCCTCTCGTTCCTAGTTTACTAGCTCCCAGATTAGCGAATAGCTCTATTTTATTAAATAAGATTAGCAGTTAGCTCTATCGCATTAGCCTAGCTTAGCAGTTAGCTCTATCATATTTGCAGTCAAAGCAACCTCGTTAAAACGATGGTGTGTGCCGACTGTTCCACAGTTACAGATAGGTGCTACGTCCGTGAGTCCCCCCCCCCAAAAAAAACTTTTATTTAAAACAAAGAGGTATACAATTGTTATACAGAGGAAAAAAAACGTTTGAACAGACCAAGAGAGTTCAAAGTCCACTCGATTTAGGTCCTCAGAGTTCAAATAAAATTTACTTTTTTAAGATATCGAAAGTCCCTCCACCCATTATCAGAAACGCTTATCCTGCTCCGAGGGTCGCGGGGATGCCAGTGTCTATTTCCAGCAGTCATTGAGCGGCAGGCGAGGAGGCACCCTGGACAGGCAGTCAGGCCACAACGGGGCCGACACACACCTATGGACAATTTAGTATGGCCGAGTCACCTGACCTACATGTCTTTGGACTGTGGGTGGAAACCGGAGCACCCGCAGGAAACCCACGCAGTGTAACGTGAAGCTGGTGTAGGTGGAGAAGGCCGGCAGCATTAGCAAGGGCTCCGGGATAGCTGGTTAGCTCAGAGAGTCGACAGACAACGAAGTGGGATTTCCACACGGCAACTTTATTCTACAGTACTTAACATCGACCATACAATGCCAGGTCACCACGGCACTAGATTCACTAATCATACATGAGCAGTGGAACATAGATAGCATAACCTGCACAAACTCGTTACTGATGAGAGTCCTCTTTGTGGATGTCGGTCGGAGAACGTAACATGGCGGCTCCGTGTGTACAACTCTCAGCTCTTAGTACAACACACCAAAACAAAAGGGGGGCTCCGCCTTGTGGCGCTATTAAGTATTGCAATAATACCACATTTACCAGACTGGCTGTTACAGCAGACACAGCGAGAACATGCAAACCCCACACAGAGGATGACCCGGGACGACCCCCTAAGGTTACACTACACTGGGGCTCGAACCGAGGAGTTTTTGCTGTGAGGCGACCACGTAAACCACTGCGCCACCATGCCGCCTGTATTTGACGATAAAAGGTAATTAAAGAGTTTTTGTTGTGAGGCGACCGCGTAAACCACTACGCCACCACGCCGCCTGTTTTTGACGATAAAAGGTAATTAAAAAAAAGGGATGGCCATTATTTTTGTATAAATCATTGAAATAAACTTGTTAAATCTTAATCTATAACCCACTTCATCATAAAGACATTCCATCTAAAGGACACACACACAAATAAAATGAAATAAAATATGGTTTTGCCTATCAGTCTGTATATGTCGAGCGAGCTAGAGAGCTAATAAAGAGAGGGAGCGAGAACAAACGTTTTATTTTTCTCAAGGTTTTGGATCACTGCAATCACGACAGGTTCTTGATCATACAGTCATAACTGTGCACAACAAAATATGAGGCTGATAGGTCCAGCAGTATGCAAGGTAAACTGCTGACTGATACACACACGCGTATCAAACGTATAATCCTCTATGGCCGAGATAATTATTGTAAAGAAGAATAAAAGTGCATTTTTCTGGACGAAGGGAGCAAAGGAGCATTTTTCTTGTCGAAAAAAATAAACAGTAATTGTCTTCAAAGTGAATTACCGTTGTGTTTTAAGGTTTTCATTCTGTTCGAGGAGTGACGGGCGCAGTCTCACGCGTGGCTTATTTTTCCCACCCGCATTCCATGAAGACACGCCCTACTCTGCCTCTGATTGGCTAGTAATCTGGCCTTCTTTGGTTAGGTTTAGGCAGAGGAATGAGATGCTTAGGGTAAGAATATCAGGGTCAGAGCCAAACCCCTGAATATGTCCTTTCAGAAGAGGGGGGTCTTCTTTCCCACATTGTTACAAACTTACGAGGGTCTCTTTCGTTCCTATAGGGCACATCTGAAAACTCAAATGGCCATTGATGATCACTGAAGTCAGAGGCTATCAGGAAAAATGGCCACTTTAGACAAATCACATTCTTTTAACAGATAACTTGAGCAAGATGGCTGAATAAGGGAACGTCCCGAAACACACAAAGTGTAACCCAATATCACAGTAATAGCTAGCTTAATTTACAGCGAGCATTTTGGTGTATTTGTTTATTGAGAGGTCTTGACAGTGGCTGTCCATGCAGTGTGACCATGTAAAAACATTTAGAACTACTATCTATTTTTTTGCAAGTAGTGAATTTACAGTAGCATCTAGTGACAGTCAGAATAGCAAGTAGTGTTTAAAAATAATTACTATAGTCTAATGTTTAGTGATTAGTCTCTTAAAATTAATAAATAGGGGTCCGCGGTGGTGTAGCGGTCTAAGCATCGGCTTTGTGTCGATGCAGTTGCCCACTGGGGACCGGAGATCGCGCGTCGGTCTCGTCAGATCCGACTATGGCCGGACTCCATGAAGCAGCAATAATTGGCAACGCTGTCTTCGGGAGGGGGCGGAGTCGGCTTGTGTTCGGGTTCGGCCTGGATTCGCCTTGTCACGAAAGTGGCGTGGTGTCTCCTCTGAGACTGCCGGCCAAAGAGATGCAGTTCGAGGGTGGGTGTTTGAAGTAAAATAGGGATCGATTGGCCACTAAACTGGGAGAAAAAGAAATCGGAAATAAATTTAAAATAAATGAAACGGCCTGCCATCGTCTCTCACACATCAGAACACGGCATAACGAAGCGTCAATGTCCAATCAGCTTCTCTTTCGCAATAGAATGTTGCCTGTTACCATGGATACGCCACATGCTAATCTAGCGATTTTCTCCAAAAATCATCAATTTTCGCTAATATTCAATAAGAAAGTAGTGCGAAAAGTGATCAATTCGTTAAAACGTTATAATCTCCAAGTGATGACCAAATAATTTTAACTTTCACTTATTGCACCCCGATTGAGTTTCGTGTTGCTTTGGAACCACATAAATAGCAATCGGGCACCCTTTCGGCTGTTGGGAGAGAGGGCTGCGTCAGGTCATCGCTAGTGGCTCTTAGATAGAAGCTAGTGGTACCCGGCAGCTAGTGTCCGATGAGACAAGAAAACATAGAAGTGCGTGCATGTCCCCGCCGCGAGTGGCCCCTAGATAAGTCAGTGGTACCCGGCAGATGCTGCCTGATGAGGGAATGAGAAAGTGCGCGTATGAGTGCGTGAGTGAGTGAGTGTCCCTGCCGGAGGGGCCCTCGACGACTGACGCAGCCCCTGTCCTTTTGATTCTGCCGATGGGAACGCAAATGGTTTTCGGTGTCAGCCTCCTCCTTCGCCGTGGGTCCGTCGACGTCACTGCCAGATGTTCCCGGCTTCGTGAGGCGGCTTCGTGACATCAATAACTGGCCTTTATTTTTTTATATTCTCTCTTGTCTATATTCTGCCATAACCTCTTCATTTGTTCTACTCAGTTAGCTCTTGTCTGTGCTTAGTTTACTTATCTAGTTTTCTTTCTCAAACCACTCTTGTGTTTAGTAGGCAGCCTCTCGTTCCTAGTTTACTAGCTCCCAGATTAGCGAATAGCTCTATTTTATTAAATAAGATTAGCAGTTAGCTCTATCGCATTAGCCTAGCTTAGCAGTTAGCTCTATCATATTTGCAGTCAAAGCAACCTCGTTAAAACGATGGTGTGTGCCGACTGTTCCACAGTTACAGATAGGTGCTACGTCCGTGAGTCCCCCCCCCCCCAAAAAAACTTTTATTTAAAACAAAGAGGTATACAATTGTTATACAGAGGAAAAAAAACGTTTGAACAGACCAAGAGAGTTCAAAGTCCACTCGATTTAGGTCCTCAGAGTTCAAATAAAATTTACTTTTTTAAGATATCGAAAGTCCCTCCACCCATTATCAGAAACGCTTATCCTGCTCCGAGGGTCGCGGGGATGCCAGTGTCTATTTCCAGCAGTCATTGAGCGGCAGGCGAGGAGGCACCCTGGACAGGCAGTCATGCCACAACGGGGCCGACACACACCTATGGACAATTTAGTATGGCCGAGTCACCTGACCTACATGTCTTTGGACTGTGGGTGGAAACCGGAGCACCCGCAGGAAACCCACGCAGTGTAACGTGAAGCTGGTGTAGGTGGAGAAGGCCGGCAGCATTAGCAAGGGCTCCGGGATAGCTGGTTAGCTCAGAGAGTCGACAGACAACGAAGTGGGATTTCCACACGGCAACTTTATTCTACAGTACTTAACATCGACCATACAATGCCAGGTCACCACGGCACTAGATTCACTAATCATACATGAGCAGTGGAACATAGATAGCATAACCTGCACAAACTCGTTACTGATGAGAGTCCTCTTTGTGGATGTCGGTCGGAGAACGTAACATGGCGGCTCCGTGTGTACAACTCTCAGCTCTTAGTACAACACACCAAAACAAAAGGGGGCACCGCCTTGTGGCGCTATTAAGTATTGCAATAATACCACATTTACCAGACTGGCTGTTACAGCAGACACAGCGAGAACATGCAAACCCCACACAGAGGATGACCCGGGACGACCCCCTAAGGTTACACTACACTGGGGCGCGAACCGAGGAGTTTTTGCTGTGAGGCGACCACGTAAACCACTGCGCCACCATGCCGCCTGTATTTGACGATAAAAGGTAAGTAAAGAGTTTTTGTTGTGAGGCGACCGCGTAAACCACTACGCCACCATGCCGCCTGTTTTTGACGATAAAAGGTAATTAAAAAAAAGGGATGGCCATTATTTTTGTATAAATCATTGAAATAAACTTGTTAAATCTTAATCTATAACCCACTTCATCATAAAGACATTCCATCTAAAGGACACACACACAAATAAAATGAAATAAAATATGGTTTTGCCTATCAGTCTGTATATGTCGAGCGAGCTAGAGAGCTAATAAAGAGAGGGAGCGAGAACAAACGTTTTATTTTTCTCAAGGTTTTGGATCACTGCAATCACGACAGGTTCTTGATCATACAGTCATAACTGTGCACAACAAAATATGAGGCTGATAGGTCCAGCAGTATGCAAGGTAAACTGCTGACTGATACACACACGCGTATCAAACGTATAATCCTCTATGGCCGAGATAATTATTGTAAAGAAGAATAAAAGTGCATTTTTCTGGAGCAAAGGAGCATTTTTCTTGTCGAAAAAAATAAACGGTAATTGTCTTCAAAGTGAATTACCGTTGTGTTTTAAGGTTTTCATTCTGTTCGAGGAGTGACGGGCGCAGTCTCACGCGTGGCTTATTTTTCCCACCCGCATTCCATGAAGACACGCCCTACTCTGCCTCTGATTGGCTAGTAATCTGGCCTTCTTTGGTTAGGTTTAGGCAGAGGAATGAGATGCTTAGGGTAAGAATATCAGGGTCAGAGCCAAACCCCTGAATATGTCCTTTCAGAAGAGGGGGGTCTTCTTTCCCACATTGTTACAAACTTACGAGGGTCTCTTTCGTTCCTATAGCGCACATCTGAAAACTCAAATGGCCATTGATGATCACTGAAGTCAGAGGCTATCAGGAAAAATGGCCACTTTAGACAAATCACATTCTTTTAACAGATAACTTGAGCAAGATGGCTGAATAAGGGAACGTCCCGAAACACAAAAAGTGTAACCCAATATCACAGTAATAACTAGCTTAATTTACAGCGAGCATTTTGGTGTATTTGTTTATTGAGAGGTCTTGACAGTGGCTGTCCATGCAGTGTGACCATGTAAAAACATTTAGAACTACTATCTATTTTTTTGCAAGTAGTGAATTTACAGTAGCATCTAGTGACAGTCAGAATAGCAAGTAGTGTTTAAAAATAATTACTATAGTCTAATGTTTAGTGATTAGTCTCTTAAAATTAATAAATAGGGGTCCGCGGTGGTGTAGCGGTCTAAGCATCGGCTTTGTGTCGATGCAGTTGCCCACTGGGGACCGGAGATCGCGCGTCGGTCTCGTCAGATCCGACTATGGCCGGACTCCATGAAGCAGCAATAATTGGCAACGCTGTCTTCGGGAGGGGGCGGAGTCGGCTTGTGTTCGGGTTCGGCCTGGATTCGCCTTGTCACGAAAGTGGCGAGGTGTCTCCTCTGAGACTGCCGGCCAAAGAGATGCAGTTCGAGGGTGGGTGTTTGAAGTAAAATAGGGATCGATTGGCCACTAAACTAGGAGAAAAAGAAATCGGAAATAAATTTAAAATAAATGAAACGGCCTGCCATCGTCTCTCACACATCAGAACACGGCATAACGAAGCGTCAATGTCCAATCAGCTTCTCTTTCGCAATAGAATGTTGCCTGTTACCATGGATACGCCACATGCTAATCTAGCGATTTTCTCCAAAAATCATCAATTTTCGCTAATATTCAATAAGAAAGTAGTGCGAAAAGTGATCAATTCGTTAAAACGTTATAATCTCCAAGTGATGACCAAATAATTTTAACTTTCACTTATTGCACCCCGATTGAGTTTCGTGTTGCTTTGGAACCACATAAATAGCAATCGGGCACCCTTTCGGCTGTTGGGAGAGAGGGTTGCGTCAAGTCATCGCTAGTGGCTCTTAGATAGAAGCTAGTGGTACCCGGCAGCTAGTGTCCGATGAGACAAGAAAACATAGAAGTGCGTGCATGTCCCCGCCGCGAGTGGCCCCCAGATAAGTCAGTGGTACCCGGCAGATGCTGCCTGATGAGGGAATGAGAAAGTGCGCGTATGAGTGCGTGCGTGAGTGAGGGAGTGTCCCTGCCGGAGGGGCCCTCGACGACTGACGTAGCCCCTGTCCTCTTGATTCTGCCGATGGGAACGCAAATGGTTTTCGGTGTCAGCCTCCTCCTTCGCCGTGGGTCCGTCGACGTCACTGCCAGATGTTCCCGGCTTCGTGAGGCGGCTTCGTGACATCAATAACTGGCCTTTATTTTTTTATATTCTCTCTTGTCTATATTCTGCCATAACCTCTTCATTTGTTCTACTCAGTTAGCTCTTGTCTGTGCTTAGTTTACTTATCTAGTTTTCTTTCTCAAACCACTCTTGTGTTTAGTAGGCAGCCTCTCGTTCCTAGTTTACTAGCTCCCAGATTAGCGAATAGCTCTATTTTATTAAATAAGATTAGCAGTTAGCTCTATCGCATTAGCCTAGCTTAGCAGTTAGCTCTATCATATTTGCAGTCAAAGCAACCTCGTTAAAACGATGGTGTGTGCCGACTGTTCCACAGTTACAGATAGGTGCTACGTCCGTGAGTCCCCCCCCCCAAAAAAAACTTTTATTTAAAACAAAGAGGTATACAATTGTTATACAGAGGAAAAAAAACGTTTGAACAGACCAAGAGAGTTCAAAGTCCACTCGATTTAGATCCTCAGAGTTCAAATAAAATTTACTTTTTTAAGATATCGAAAGTCCCTCCACCCATTATCAGAAACGCTTATCCTGCTCCGAGGGTCGCGGGGATGCCAGTGTCTATTTCCAGCAGTCATTGAGCGGCAGGCGAGGAGGCACCCTGGACAGGCAGTCAGGCCACAACGGGGCCGACACACACCTATGGACAATTTAGTATGGCCGAGTCACCTGACCTACATGTCTTTGGACTGTGGGTGGAAACCGGAGCACCCGCAGGAAACCCACGCAGTGTAACGTGAAGCTGGTGTAGGTGGAGAAGGCCGGCAGCATTAGCAAGGGCTCCGGGATAGCTGGTTAGCTCAGAGAGTCGACAGACAACGAAGTGGGATTTCCACACGGCAACTTTATTCTACAGTACTTAACATCGACCATACAATGCCAGGTCACCACGGCACTAGATTCACTAATCATACATGAGCAGTGGAACATAGATAGCATAACCTGCACAAACTCGTTACTGATGAGAGTCCTCTTTGTGGATGTCGGTCGGAGAACGTAACATGGCGGCTCCGTGTGTACAACTCTCACACCAAAACAAAAGGGGGGCACCGCCTTGTGGCGCTATTAAGTATTGCAATAATACCACATTTACCAGACTGGCTGTTACAGCAGACACAGCGAGAACATGCAAACCCCACACAGAGGATGACCCGGGACGACCCCCTAAGGTTACACTACACTGGGGCGCGAACCGAGGAGTTTTTGCTGTGAGGCGACCGCGTAAACCACTGCGCCACCATGCCGCCTGTTTTTGACGATAAAAGGTAATTAAAAAAAGGGATGGCCATTATTTTTGTATAAATCATTGAAATAAACTTGTTAAATCTTAATCTATAACCCACTTCATCATAAAGACATTCCATCTAAAGGACACACACACAAATAAAATGAAATAAAATATGGTTTTGCCTATCAGTCTGTATATGTCGAGCGAGCTAGAGAGCTAATAAAGAGAGGGAGCGAGAACAAACGTTTTATTTTTCTCAAGGTTTTGGATCACTGCAATCACGACAGGTTCTTGATCATACAGTCATAACTGTGCACAACAAAATATGAGGCTGATAGGTCCAGCAGTATGCAAGGTAAACTGCTGACTGATACACACACGCGTATCAAACGTATAATCCTCTATGGCCGAGATAATTATTGTAAAGAAGAATAAAAGTGCATTTTTCTGGACGAAGGGAGCAAAGGAGCATTTTTCTTGTCGAAAAAAATAAACGGTAAATGTCTTCAAAGTGAATTACCGTTGTGTTTTAAGGTTTTCATTCTGTTCGAGGAGTGACGGGCGCAGTCTCACGCGTGGCTTATTTTTCCCACCCGCATTCCATGAAGACACGCCCTACTCTGCCTCTGATTGGCTAGTAATCTGGCCTTCTTTGGTTAGGTTTAGGCAGAGGAATGAGATGCTTAGGGTAAGAATATCAGGGTCAGAGCCAAACCCCTGAATATGTCCTTTCAGAAGAGGGGGGTCTTCTTTCCCACATTGTTACAAACTTACGAGGGTCTCTTTCGTTCCTATAGCGCACATCTGAAAACTCAAATGGCCATTGATGATCACTGAAGTCAGAGGCTATCAGGAAAAATGGCCACTTTAGACAAATCACATTCTTTTAACAGATAACTTGAGCAAGATGGCTGAATAAGGGAACGTCCCGAAACACAAAAAGTGTAACCCAATATCACAGTAATAACTAGCTTAATTTACAGCGAGCATTTTGGTGTATTTGTTTATTGAGAGGTCTTGACAGTGGCTGTCCATGCAGTGTGACCATGTAAAAACATTTAGAACTACTATCTATTTTTTTGCAAGTAGTGAATTTACAGTAGCATCTAGTGACAGTCAGAATAGCAAGTAGTGTTTAAAAATAATTACTATAGTCTAATGTTTAGTGATTAGTCTCTTAAAATTAATAAATAGGGGTCCGCGGTGGTGTAGCGGTCTAAGCATCGGCTTTGTGTCGATGCAGTTGCCCACTGGGGACCGGGGATCGCGCGTCGGTCTCGTCAGATCCGACTATGGCCGGACTCCATGAAGCAGCAATAATTGGCAACGCTGTCTTCGGGAGGGGGCCGAGTCGGCTTGTGTTCGGGTTCGGCCTGGATTCGCCTTGTCACGAAAGTGGCGAGGTGTCTCCTCTGAGACTGCCGGCCAAAGAGATGCAGTTCGAGGGTGGGTGTTTGAAGTAAAATAGGGATCGATTGGCCACTAAACTGGGAGAAAAAGAAATCGGAAATAAATTTAAAATAAATGAAACGGCCTGCCATCGTCTCTCACACATCAGAACACGGCATAACGAAGCGTCAATGTCCAATCAGCTTCTCTTTCGCAATAGAATGTTGCCTGTTACCATGGATACGCCACATGCTAATCTAGCGATTTTCTCCAAAAATCATCAATTTTCGCTAATATTCAATAAGAAAGTAGTGCGAAAAGTGATCAATTCGTTAAAACGTTATAATCTCCAAGTGATGAGCAAATAATTTTAACTTTCACTTATTGCACCCCGATTGAGTTTCGTGTTGCTTTGGAACCACATAAATAGCAATCGGGCACCCTTTCGGCTGTTGGGAGAGAGGGTTGCGTCAGGTCATCGCTAGTGGCTCTTAGATAGAAGCTAGTGGTACCCGGCAGCTAGTGTCCGATGAGACAAGAAAACATAGAAGTGCGTGCATGTCCCCGCCGCGAGCGGCCCCTAGATAAGTCAGTGGTACCCGGCAGATGCTGCCTGATGAGGGAAAGTGCCCGTATGAGTGCGTGCGTGCGTGCGTGAGTGAGTGTCCCTGCCGGAGGGGCCCTCGATGACTGACGCAGCCCCTGTCCTCTTGATTCTGCCGATGGGAACGCAAATGGTTTTCGGTGTCAGCCTCCTCCTTCGCCGTGGGTCCGTCGACGTCACTGCCAGATGTTCCCGGCTTCGTGAGGCGGCTTCGTGACATCAATAACTGGCCTTTATTTTTTTATATTCTCTCTTGTCTATATTCTGCCATAACCTCTTCATTTGTTCTACTCAGTTAGCTCTTGTCTGTGCTTAGTTTACTTATCTAGTTTTCTTTCTCAAACCACTCTTGTGTTTAGTAGGCAGCCTCTCGTTCCTAGTTTACTAGCTCCCAGATTAGCGATTAGCTCTATTTTATTAAATAAGATTAGCAGTTAGCTCTATCGCATTAGCCTAGCTTAGCAGTTAGCTCTATCATATTTGTAGTCAAAGCAGCCTCGTTAAAACGATGGTGTGTGCCGACTGTTCCGCAGTTACAGATAGGTGCTACGTCCGTGAGTCCCCCCCCCCCAAAAAAAAACTTTTATTTAAAACAAAGAGGTATACAATTGTTATACAGAGGAAAAAAAACGTTTGAACAGACCAAGAGAGTTCAAAGTCCACTCGATTTAGGTCCTCAGAGTTCAAATAAAATTTACTTTTTTAAGATATCGAAAGTCCCTCCACCCATTATCAGAAACGCTTATCCTGCTCCGAGGGTCGCGGGGATGCCAGTGTCTATTTCCAGCAGTCATTGGGCGGCAGGCGAGGAGGCACCCTGGACAGGCAGTCAGGCCACAACGGGGCCGACACACACCTATGGACAATTTAGTATGGCCGAGTCACCTGACCTACATGTCTTTGGACTGTGGGTGGAAACCGGAGCACCCGCAAGAAACCCACGCAGTGTAACGTGAAGCTGGTGTAGGTGGAGAAGGCCGGCAGCATTAGCAAGGGCTCCGGGATAGCTGGTTAGCTCAGAGAGTCGACAGACAACGAAGTGGGATTTCCACACGGCAACTTTATTCTACAGTACTTAACATCGACCATACAATGCCAGGTCACCACGGCACTAGATTCACTAATCATACATGAGCAGTGGAACATAGATAGCATAACCTGCACAAACTCGTTACTGATGATAGTCCTCTTTGTGGATGTCGGTCGGAGAACGTAACATGGCGGCTCCGTGTGTACAACACTCAGCTCTTAGTACAACACACCAAAACAAAAGGGGGGCACCGCCTTGTGGCGCTATTAAGTATTGCAATAATACCACATTTACCAGACTGGCTGTTACAGCAGACACAGCGAGAACATGCAAACCCCACACAGAGAATGACCCGGGACGACCCCCTAAGGTTACACTACACTGGGGCTCGAACCGAGGAGTTTTTGCTGTGAGGCGACCGCGTAAACCACTGCGCCACCATGCCGCCTGTATTTGACGATAAAAGGTAATTAAAAAAAGGGATGGCCATTATTTTTGTATAAATCATTGAAATAAACTTGTTAAATCTTAATCTATAACCCACTTCATCATCAAGACATTCCATCTAAAGGACACACAAACAAATAAAATGAAGTAAAATATGGTTTTGCCTATCAGTCTGTATATGTCGAGCGAGCTAGAGAGCTAATAAAGAGAGGGAGCGAGAACAAACGTTTTATTTTTCTCAAGGTTTTGGATCACTGCAATCACGACAGGTTCTTGATCATACAGTCATAACTGTGCACAACAAAATATGAGGCTGATAGGTCCAGCAGTATGCAAGGTAAACTGCTGACTGATACACACACGCGTATCAAACGTATAATCCTCTATGGCCGAGATAATTATTGTAAAGAAGAATAAAAGTGCCTTTTTCTGGACGAAGGGAGCAAAGGAGCATTTTTCTTGTCGAAAAAAATAAACAGTAATTGTCTTCAAAGTGAATTACCGTTGTGTTTTAAGGTTTTCATTCTGTTCGAGGAGTGACGGGCGCAGTCTCACGCGTGGCCTATTTTTCCCACCCGCATTCCATGAAGACACGCCCTACTCTGCCTCTGATTGGCTAGTAATCTGGCCTTCTTTGGTTAGGTTTAGGCAGAAAAATGAGATGCTTAGGGTAAGAATATCAGGGTCAGAGCCAAACCCCTGAATATGTCCTTTCAGAAGAGGGGGGTCTTCTTTCCCACATTGTTACAAACTTACGAGGGTCTCTTTCGTTCCTATAGCGCACATCTGAAAACTCAAATGGCCATTGATGATCACTGAAGTCAGAGGCTATCAGGAAAAATGGCCACTTTAGACAAATCACATTCTTTTAACAGATAACTTGAGCAAGATGGCTGAATAAGGGAACGTCCCGAAACACACAAAGTGTAACCCAATATCACAGTAATAACTAGCTTAATTTACAGCGAGCATTTTGGTGTATTTGTTTATTGAGAGGTCTTGACAGTGGCTGTCCATGCAGTGTGACCATGTAAAAACATTTAGAACTACTATCTATTTTTTTGCAAGTAGTGAATTTACAGTAGCATCTAGTGACAGTCAGAATAGCAAGTAGTGTTTAAAAATAATTACTATAGTCTAATGTTTAGTGATTAGTCTCTTAAAATTAATAAATAGGGGTCCGCGGTGGTGTAGCGGTCTAAGCATCGGCTTTGTGTCGATGCAGTTGCCCACTGGGGACCGGAGATCGCGCGTCGGTCTCGTCAGATCCGACTATGGCCGGACTCCATGAAGCAGCAATAATTGACAACGCTGTCTTCGGGAGGGGGCCGAGTCGGCTTGTGTTCGGGTTCGGCCTGGATTCGCCTTGTCACGAAAGTGGCGAGGTGTCTCCTCTGAGACTGCCGGCCAAAGAGATGCAGTTCGTGGGTGGGTGTTTGAACTAAAATAGGGATCGATTGGCCACTAAACTGGGAGAAAAAGAAATCGGAAATAAATTTAAAATAAATGAAACGGCCTGCCATCGTCTCTCACACATCAGAACACGGCATAACGAAGCGTCAATGTCCAATCAGCTTCTCTTTCGCAATAGAATGTTACCTGTTACCATGGATACGCCACATGCTAATCTAGCGATTTTCTCCGAAAATCATCAATTTTCGCTAATATTCAATAAGAAAGTAGCGCGAAAAGTGATCAGTTCGTTAAAACGTTATAATCTCCAAGTGATGAGCAAATAATTTTAACTTTCACTTATTGCACTCCGATTGAGTTTCGTGTTGCTTTGGAACCAGATAAATAGCAATCGGGCACCATTTGGCTGTTGGGAGAGAGGGTTGCGTCAGGTCATCGCTAGTGGCTCTTAGATAGAAGCTAGTGGTACCCGGCAGGCAGTGTCCGATGAGACAAGAAAACATAGAAGTGCGTGCATGTCCCCGCCGCGAGTGGCCCCTAGATAAGTCAGTGGTACCCGGCAGATGCTGCCTGATGAGGGAAAGTGCCCGCATGAGTGCGTGCGTGCGTGAGTGAGTGAGTGTCCCTGCCGGAGGGGCCCTCGATGACTGACGCAGCCCCTGTCCTTTTGATTCTGCCGATGGGAACGCAAATGGTTTTCGGTGTCAGCCTCCTCCTTCGCCGTGGGTCCGTCGACGTCACTGCCAGATGTTCCCGGCTTCGTGAGGCGGCTTCGTGACATCAATAACTGGCCTTTATTTTTTTATATTCTCTCTTGTCTATATTCTGCCATAACCTCTTCATTTGTTCTACTCAGTTAGCTCTTGTCTGTGCTTAGTTTACTTATCTAGTTTTCTTTCTCAAACCACTCTTGTGTTTAGTAGGCAGCCTCTCGTTCCTAGTTTACTAGCTCCCAGATTAGCGATTAGCTCTATTTTATTAAATAAGATTAGCAGTTAGCTCTATCGCATTAGCCTAGCTTAGCAGTTAGCTCTATCATATTTGCAGTCAAAGCAGCCTCGTTAAAACGATGGTGTGTGCCGACTGTTCCGCAGTTACAGATAGGTGCTACGTCTGTGAGTCCCCCCCCCCCAAAAAAACTTTTATTTAAAACAAAGAGGTATACAATTGTTATACAGAGGGAAAAAAAACGTTTGAACAGACCAAGAGAGTTCAAAGTCCACTCGATTTAGGTCCTCAGAGTTCAAATAAAATGTACTTTTTTAAGATATCGAAAGTCCCTCCACCCATTATCAGAAACGCTTATCCTGCTCCGAGGGTCGCGGGGATGCCAGTGTCTATTTCCAGCAGTCATTGGGCGGCAGGCGAGGAGGCACCCTGGACAGGCAGTCAGGCCACAACGGGGCCGACACACACCTATGGACAATTTAGTATGGCCGAGTCACCTGACCTACATGTCTTTGGACTGTGGGTGGAAACCGGAGCACCCGCAGGAAACCCACGCAGTGTAACGTGAAGCTGGTGTAGGTGGAGAAGGCTGGCAGCATTAGCAAGGGCTCCGGGATAGCTGGTTAGCTCAGAGAGTCGACAGACAACGAAGTGGGATTTCCACACGGCAACTTTATTCTACAGTACTTAACATCGACCATACAATGCCAGGTCACCACGGCACTAGATTCACTAATCATACATGAGCAGTGGAACATAGATAGCATAACCTGCACAAACTCGTTACTGATGAGAGTCCTCTTTGTGGATGTCGGTCGGAGAACGTAACATGGCGGCTCCGTGTGTACAACTCTCAGCTCTTAGTACAACACACCAAAACAAAAGGGGGGCACCGCCTTGTGGCGCTATTAAGTATTGCAATAATACCACATTTACCAGACTGGCTGTTACAGCAGACACAGCGAGAACATGCAATCCCCACACAGAGGATGACCCGGGACGACCCCCTAAGGTTACACTACACTGGGGCTCGAACCGAGGAGTTTTCGCTGTGAGGCGACCGCGTAAACCACTACGCCACCATGCCGCCTGTTTTTGACGACAAAAGGTAATTAAAAAAAGGGATGGCCATTATTTTTGTATAAATCATTGAAATAAACTTGTTAAATCTTAATCTATAACCCACTTCATCATCAAGACATTCCATCTAAAGGACACACAAACAAATAAAATGAAGTAAAATATGGTTTTGCCTATCAGTCTGTATATGTCGAGCGAGCTAGAGAGCTAATAAAGAGAGGGAGCGAGAACAAACGTTTTATTTTTCTCAAGGTTTTGGATCACTGCAATCACGACAGGTTCTTGATCATACAGTCATAACTGTGCACAACAAAATATGAGGCTGATAGGTCCAGCAGTATGCAAGGTAAACTGCTGACTGATACACACACGCGTATCAAACGTATAATCCTCTATGGCCGAGATAATTATTGTAAAGAAGAATAAAAGTGCCTTTTTCTGGACGAAGGGAGCAAAGGAGCATTTTTCTTGTCGAAAAAAATAAACAGTAATTGTCTTCAAAGTGAATTACCGTTGTGTTTTAAGGTTTTCATTCTGTTCGAGGAGTGACGGGCGCAGTCTCACGCGTGGCCTATTTTTCCCACCCGCATTCCATGAAGACACGCCCTACTCTGCCTCTGATTGGCTAGTAATCTGGCCTTCTTTGGTTAGGTTTAGGCAGAAAAATGAGATGCTTAGGGTAAGAATATCAGGGTCAGAGCCAAACCCCTGAATATGTCCTTTCAGAAGAGGGGGGTCTTCTTTCCCACATTGTTACAAACTTACGAGGGTCTCTTTCGTTCCTATAGCGCACATCTGAAAACTCAAATGGCCATTGATGATCACTGAAGTCAGAGGCTATCAGGAAAAATGGCCACTTTAGACAAATCACATTCTTTTAACAGATAACTTGAGCAAGATGGCTGAATAAGGGAACGTCCCGAAACACACAAAGTGTAACCCAATATCACAGTAATAACTAGCTTAATTTACAGCGAGCATTTTGGTGTATTTGTTTATTGAGAGGTCTTGACAGTGGCTGTCCATGCAGTGTGACCATGTAAAAACATTTAGAACTACTATCTATTTTTTTGCAAGTAGTGAATTTACAGTAGCATCTAGTGACAGTCAGAATAGCAAGTAGTGTTTAAAAATAATTACTATAGTCTAATGTTTAGTGATTAGTCTCTTAAAATTAATAAATAGGGGTCCGCGGTGGTGTAGCGGTCTAAGCATCGGCTTTGTGTCGATGCAGTTGCCCACTGGGGACCGGAGATCGCGCGTCGGTCTCGTCAGATCCGACTATGGCCGGACTCCATGAAGCAGCAATAATTGACAACGCTGTCTTCGGGAGGGGGCCGAGTCGGCTTGTGTTCGGGTTCGGCCTGGATTCGCCTTGTCACGAAAGTGGCGAGGTGTCTCCTCTGAGACTGCCGGCCAAAGAGATGCAGTTCGAGGGTGGGTGTTTGAACTAAAATAGGGATCGATTGGCCACTAAACTGGGAGAAAAAGAAATCGGAAATAAATTTAAAATAAATGAAACGGCCTGCCATCGTCTCTCACACATCAGAACACGGCATAACGAAGCGTCAATGTCCAATCAGCTTCTCTTTCGCAATAGAATGTTACCTGTTACCATGGATACGCCACATGCTAATCTAGCGATTTTCTCCAAAAATCATCAATTTTCGCTAATATTCAATAAGAAAGTAGCGCGAAAAGTGATCAGTTCGTTAAAACGTTATAATCTCCAAGTGATGAGCAAATAATTTTAACTTTCACTTATTGCACTCCGATTGAGTTTCGTGTTGCTTTGGAACCACATAAATAGCAATCGGGCACCATTTGGCTGTTGGGAGAGAGGGTTGCGTCAGGTCATCGCCAGTGGCTCTTAGATAGAAGCTAGTGGTACCCAGCAGCTAGTGTCCGATGAGACAAGAAAACATAGAAGTGCGTGCATGTCCCCGCCGCGAGTGGCCCCTAGATAAGTCAGTGGTACCCGGCAGATGCCGCCTGATGAGGGAAAGTGCCCGCATGAGTGCGTGCGTGCGTGCGTGAGTGAGTGAGTGTCCCTGCCGGAGGGGCCCTCGATGACCGACGCAGCCCCTGTCCCCTTGATTCTGCCGATGGGAACGCAAATGGTTTTCGGTGTCAGCCTCCTCCTTCGCCGTGGGTCCGTCGACGTCACTGCCAGATGTTCCCGGCTTCGTGAGGCGGCTTCGTGACATCAATAACTGGCCTTTATTTTTTTATATTCTCTCTTGTCTATATTCTGCCATAACCTCTTCATTTGTTCTACTCAGTTAGCTCTTGTCTGTGCTTAGTTTACTTATCTAGTTTTCTTTCTCAAACCACTCTTGTGTTTAGTAGGCAGCCTCTCGTTCCTAGTTTACTAGCTCCCAGATTAGCGATTAGCTCTATTTTATTAAATAAGATTAGCAGTTAGCTCTATCGCATTAGCCTAGCTTAGCAGTTAGCTCTATCATATTTGCAGTCAAAGCAGCCTCGTTAAAACGATGGTGTGTGCCGACTGTTCCGCAGTTACAGATAGGTGCTACGTCCGTGAGTCCCCCCCCCCCCAAAAAAAACTTTTATTTAAAACAAAGAGGTATACAATTGTTATACAGAGGAAAAAAAACGTTTGAACAGACCAAGAGAGTTCAAAGTCCACTCGATTTAGGTCCTCAGAGTTCAAATAAAATGTACTTTTTTAAGATATCGAAAGTCCCTCCACCCATTATCAGAAACGCTTATCCTGCTCCGAGGGTCGCGGGGATGCCAGTGTCTATTTCCAGCAGTCATTGGGCGGCAGGCGAGGAGGCACCCTGGACAGGCAGTCAGGCCACAACGGGGCCGACACACACCTATGGACAATTAAGTATGGCCGAGTCACCTGACCTACATGTCTTTTGACTGTGGGTGGAAACCGGAGCACCCGCAGGAAACCCACGCAGTGTAACGTGAAGCTGGTGTAGGTGGAGAAGGCCGGCAGCATTAGCAAGGGCTCCGGGATAGCTGGTTAGCTCAGAGAGTCGACAGACAACGAAGTGGGATTTCCACACGGCAACTTTATTCTACAGTACTTAACATCGACCATACAATGCCAGGTCACCACGGCACTAGATTCACTAATCATACATGAGCAGTGGAACATAGATAGCATAACCTGCACAAACTCGTTACTGATGAGAGTCCTCTTTGTGGATGTCGGTCGGAGAACGTAACATGGCGGCTCCGTGTGTACAACTCTCAGCTCTTAGTACAACACACCAAAACAAAAGGGGGGCACCGCCTTGTGGCGCTATTAAGTATTGCAATAATACCACATTTACCAGACTGGCTGTTACAGCAGACACAGCGAGAACATGCAAACCCCACACAGAGAATGACCCGGGACGACCCCCTAAGGTTACACTACACTGGGGCTCGAACCGAGGAGTTTTTGCTGTGAGGCGACCGCGTAAACCACTGCGCCACCATGCCGCCTGTATTTGACGATAAAAGGTAATTAAAGAGTTTTTGTTGTGAGGCGACCGCGTAAACCACTACGCCACCATGCCGCCTGTTTTTGACGATAAAAGGTAATTAAAAAAAAGGGATGGCCATTATTTTTGTATAAATCATTGAAATAAACTTGTTAAATCTTAATCTATAACCCACTTCATCATAAAGACATTCCATCTAAAGGACACACACACAAATAAAATGAAATAAAATATGGTTTTGCCTATCAGTCTGTATATGTCGAGCGAGCTAGAGAGCTAATAAAGAGAGGGAGCGAGAACAAACGTTTTATTTTTCTCAAGGTTTTGGATCACTGCAATCACGACAGGTTCTTGATCATACAGTCATAACTGTGCACAACAAAATATGAGGCTGATAGGTCCAGCAGTATGCAAGGTAAACTGCTGACTGATACACACACGCGTATCAAACGTATAATCCTCTATGGCCGAGATAATTATTGTAAAGAAGAATAAAAGTGCCTTTTTCTGGACGAAGGGAGCAAAGGAGCATTTTTCTTGTCGAAAAAAATAAACAGTAATTGTCTTCAAAGTGAATTACCGTTGTGTTTTAAGGTTTTCATTCTGTTCGAGGAGTGACGGGCGCAGTCTCACGCGTGGCCTATTTTTCCCACCCGCATTCCATGAAGACACGCCCTACTCTGCCTCTGATTGGCTAGTAATCTGGCCTTCTTTGGTTAGGTTTAGGCAGAGGAATGAGATGCTTAGGGTAAGAATATGAGGGTCAGAGCCAAACCCCTGAATATGTCCTTTCAGAAGAGGGGGGTCTTCTTTCCCACATTGTTACAAACTTACGAGGGTCTCTTTCGTTCCTATAGCGCACATCTGAAAACTCAAATGGCCATTGATGATCACTGAAGTCAGAGGCTATCAGGAAAAATGGCCACTTTAGACAAATCACATTCTTTTAACAGATAACTTGAGCAAGATGGCTGAATAAGGGAACGTCCCGAAACACACAAAGTGTAACCCAATATCACAGTAATAACTAGCTTAATTTACAGTGAGCATTTTGGTGAGAGGGTTGCGTCACGTCATCGCCAGCGGCTCTTAGATAGAAGCTAGTGGTACCCGGCAGCTAGTGTCCGATGAGACAAGAAAACATAGAAGTGCGTGCATGTCGCACGCCGCGAGTGGCCCCTAGATAAGTCAGTGGTACCCGGCAGATGCTGCCTGATGAGGGAATGAGAATGTGCGCGTATGAGTGCGTGAGTGTCCCTGCCGGAGGGGCCCCCGCCGTGGGTCCCTGGACGTCACTGCCAGCTGTTCCCGGCTTCCGGCTTCGTGACGTCAATAACTGCCCTTTATTTTTTTATATTCTCTCTTGTCTATATTCTGCCATAACCTCTTCATTTGTTCTGCTCAGTTAGCTCTTGTCTGTGCTTAGTTTACTTATCTAGTTTTCTCTCTCAAACGACTCCAGTCTCTCGTTCCTAGTTTACTAGCTCCGAGATTAGCCTAGTTTAGCGATTAGCTCTATTTTATTAAATAAGATTAGCAGTTAGCTCTATCGCATTAGCCTAGCTTAGCAGTTAGCTCTATCATATTTGCAGTCAAAGCAGCCTCGTTAAAACGATGGTGTGCGCCGACTGTTCCGCAGTTACAGATAGGTGCTACGTCCGTGAGTCCCCCCCCCCCCTAAAACGTTTATTTAAAACAAAGAGGTATACAATTGCTATACAGAGGAAACAAAGTTTGAACAGACCAAGAGAGTTCAAAGTCCACTCGATTTAGGTCCTCACAGAGTTCAAATAAAATGTACTTTCTTTAAGATAACGAAAGTCCATCCATCCATTATCAGAAACGCTTATCCTGCTCCGAGAGTCTCGGGGATGCCGGTGCCTATTTCCAGCAGTCAATGGGATGTTTACCAACGCCCGTCGCTAAACGTCGCTGCTGTAAACATCGGGACACAAAGCGCCATGGACATCTATAGCTCTGACAACGACTCCTAGAGGATAAATGCTGAGTCTCATCACCAGCCAGTCAGACTAGCTTGGTCTAGTCAGAAAGGCACGAACTGAGGAAGCCTCTTGGATGAGAGGCGAAACGTCTTCACGGATATATACCAAGTCCAGTTGCACTTGATTCAACTCCTTTGGATAACCATGACCTAGATGAATGAGAACATTCACAGACGTGCCGGGAAGAAGTTTATGTTCCACAGATGTTGATATAACAGGAACATCTGACCTTAAGGCTTTATCCTTGATAATACAGGTTCTCATTTGTGTGGCAGTTTGCTGTTTGCATTAAAATAGACTTGACTGGCTACACCACTTGTGGTGGAGCCTATCCCACCAGTCATTGGGCGGTAGGCAGGGAGACACTGGATAGGCCGCCAGGCCATCACAGGGCATTCTGTAGTTGAGTCTATGTAATTTCAAGTATATAAACTTAGCACAAAAATTAAGAAAATTTGTGTTTGGTAAATTATGTCTTTGTTGTAACAATACTTCTTGGCAATAAATCTTATATCAGGCCCCTGATTGTCAGCACCTGGGGGTACCAGAAGCTCAAAACAAGAGTCAATAGCAACAGCAAAATAAGCTGTTTGGCATTGGCAGAGAAGATTTGGCAAAGTTTTCATGGGCGCAACCCACATACTCACCTCTGCTGCTCATCCCACAAATGCATGTTCCTTACAAATGTGGCACCATTTAAAAGGGAAATAAACAGGCTTTCCAACAGTATAAGGTTTATTGCCAAGAAGCACTGTTACAACAAAGAAATAATCTACCAAACACAAATTTCCTTACTTTTTGTGCTAAATATATATATAGATAGATAGATAGATAGATAGATAGATAGATAGATAGATAGATAGATAGATAGATAGATAGATAGATATAGATATATAGATATACATATATAGATATACATATACATATATATATAATAAAGCTGTTTGAAATGCTTCGGCAGTCTTGTAGGATGTTTATGACAATGATTAATGGAACTGAATGTTTGCATATTCGTTGGCCTCTGGATAACATTTCTTATCACCCGCATGGGAACATGAGAGCTTGAAGGCTCTTAGGAATACACTTTATTCTATCGAACCGATTCGACCTTCTTTGACTTTATTCTATCATTTAATGTACAAGACCCCCCCCCCAATGAAGTCAGTGATACTTCCACTGAATATTCCCTCATAGAAAAGAACTCTATTGAGTATCCCTGAGCTGTGTAACACGAGTCAAGTTTCAGACCAAATTTTTTTTGTTTATCAGTCTTAAGACATGAAAGGTGATTCTGAATTTTTTCCATCCAATTAGTCCCTATTTTAGACTTTCACCACACCAACCATTTATCTGTATTTACAGATATAAACAGTGTGTTGACTCGTTAAGTCATAAAACATAGCTCATGGCTCCAGGGATGTCCCTGATAAGACTTACTGTGCTGCAGATTTATCAGGGAAGCGCTGGGAGAGGAATGTTCACGTCTCTGCTGAGAGCGGTCACAGAGGACAGAGGTCTCCTGGCAGAGAGACCAGCCAAGGCGGTCTCACGTTCATACTCGGACATACAGTGTTTGCCAGCTGAACCCTCCATTTTTCATTTATTTAGCTCCATTTATCTCTGCCTCGGGACAGAATTTGGAATTGAAGAGATTTTAATTTAATTTAATTTAATTTATCTATTTTTGCACACAAACCTAGAGAGTAAATAGTTCTATGCACAAGAAATGGAAAACATTTACTTTTTTTGTGACAACATTTTTTGGAGGTGACTTAATAAGAAGTTTATACCTTGTTGATTTAAGTAACATGAAATCAAGAAAGGTTTAAAAACCATTCCTTTTTCAGGCCCACATTAATCCACAGATGCTCTCGAAGCATGACTGTTATACCGATTTTGACATTATCCAGCTAAGCTGTAATTCCTCTTTTATCAGTACTCACGTCACTGCTAGTGATCTACATATTGCACACTTGCACTATTTGCACTTTACATGACATGATGTTGGGGTATGATATATATCTGTCATTCAGATTTGTTGCATTATCCAAATAATTTGTAATTGGTAGTACTACCTCTACTACAAATTACAAATTATAGTAGTAGTAGTAGTAGTAGAAGCAGTAGCAGCAGCAGTAATAGCAGCAGTAGCAGTAATAGTAGTAGTCATAGTAGTAGTAGTAGTAGTAATAGTAGTACTAGACATTTGCAACATTGACTCTCTTTCAACCTTCAAATCCCATCTCAAAACGTACCTTTTCAAACTGGCATATTCAGTCTGATCCACGCTTCATTGAGTTTTGTGCTGATTATTATTATTGTTATTATTATTATTATTATTACTTGACTACTTGACCCTTAAACAGCAAAACTTTATAAAGACCTCTGGCCCTTCCTGGGACATACAATTCTAGAAATTGTTAATTTATCACTTCCTACTGGCACTGTTCCCAGCAGTTTTGAGACAGCCGTGGTCAAACCTCTACTTAAGAAACTGCATCTCAATTCAGGGTCTCTTAACTATCGACGAGTCTCTAATCTTCCATTCTTTTCTAAAGTACTAGAGAGTAGTGTACCAACAAATTTTGACCCATATAGAAGAGAACTCTATATGTACGTAATTTTTTTTCCCTCCTTTTTCTCAATTGTACTTGGCCAATTCTTCCGAGCTGGCCCGGTCGCTGCTCCACATCCTCAGAGGGCTGCAGGTTACCACATGCCTCCTCCGATACATGTGGAGTCGCCAGCCACTTCTTTTCACCTGACAGTGAGGAGTTTCACCAGGAGGATGTAGCGCGTGGGAGGATCACACTACCCCCCCCCCAAACAGGCGCCCTGACCGACCAGAGGAGGTGCTAGTGCAGCGACCACGACACATATCCACATCCGGCTTCCCACCCTCAGACATGGCCAATTGTGTTTGTAGGGATGCCCGACCAAGCAGGAGGTAACATGAGGATTCGAACCAGCGATCCCGTGTTGGTAGGCAACAGAGTAGACCGCTAAGCTTTCAGAGCCTGACACTCCACTGAAACTGCTCTGACCAGAGTGGTGAACAAGCTTCTACCAGTTATGGATTATTAGTTACGGATCTGATTCCACCTCTGTGCTCCTACTACCGGATAGAATAGACTGTAATTTTGATGTCTCTGGCTTAGCTTCCTCTTGGCATCTCAAAATACAGAGCTTCTGTGTGCACCCTGTAGTGGAAAAATACAGCTTGCTCTGCCACCTACAAAAAATACAGTTTGCTTGTCACCCTGACTTTGCAAAAAAGACAAAAAACAACCACAAAACTGGTTTGAACCTGTCTTTGTAGCATTTCTCAGTAACTAACTGTTAACTGTTAAACCACAGATAAGCAATGTATTTCTGAATAAATATCTGCCCAGCCTCTCGTTCAGGGCTTCTCACACTGGTGAAAGCCCACATATGTGATATTCTCTGTTCTGTGAAATATATATTAAACTTGGTCTCAAGCAGACAGTTGTCTTCTCACTCATTTTGGTACAAACTAGGTGACTTTTCCACCACAACCCAAAGTTAAAAAGAAGTCAGCTGGTGGCAGGCCTTTTCCTATCGGGCTCCGTTCTTGTGGGATAACCTGCCTGCTGCCGTCAGACAATCAGAGTCTGTTGAGTCCTCTAAATCTAAAGTTAAAACTCCTCTTTTTGCCTTAGCCTACAAGTACACTGCTCAAAAAAATAAAGGGAACACATAAGCAATGCAATGTAGCTCCAAGTCAATCACACTTTTGAGATATCAACCTGTCCAGTTAGGAAGCAACACTGATTTGTGAATCAATTTCACCTTTTGGTAAATTGTCTAATTTCCACCTGGTGGAAATTAGACAATTTGCAAGACAACCCCTATAACAGGAATGGATTTGCAGGTGGTGGCCACAGACCATTTGCCTGTCCTCATCTTTTCTGGCCGATCTTTGGTTAGTTTTTCATTTTGCTAGTGCCCTCACCACTAGAGGTGGCATGAGGCGGTATCTGCAACCTACAGAAGGGCATTGATGCTATGGACTGGCCTGCACGTTCCCCAGACCTGAATCCAATCGAGCACCTCTGGGACATCATGTCTCGTACCATCCGCCAACGCGATGTCGCACCACAGACTGTCCAGGAGTTGACCGATGCCCTGATCCAGGTCTGGGAGGAGATCCCTCAGGAGACCATCCGTCGTCTCATCAGGAGCATGCCCAGACGTTGTAGGGAGTGCATACAGGCACGTGGAGGCCACACACACTACTGAGCCTCATTTTGAATCGTCTTGAAGAATTTCCACAGAAGTTGGATCAGCCTATGTTCTCATTTTCCACTTTGATTTTGAGTATGATTCTGAATCCAGACCTTAATGGGCTAATGATTTTGATTTCCATTGATCATTCTTAGGTTATTTTGCTCTAAACACATTCCTCTGTCTAATAAATAAAGATTTTCAGCTGAAATATTTAATTCATCGAGGTCTATATTGTGTTTTTAGGTGTTCCCTTTATTTTTTTGAGCAGTATAGTTACCTTTAAATTGAGTAGTTCACAACCTGTACTGCATGGCGGGTCGGTTTCTGTCTCAATGAATTTACAATGCACAGTTCTGCTGATGAGATTATAAAGTATAGATTATTGACTCTTGCAAACTGTTCTCTTCTCTCACGTCTTTTCTCTCTCTCTCTCTCTCTCTCTCTCTCTCTCTCTCTCTCTCTCTCTCTCTCTCTCTCTCTCTCTCTCTCTCTCTCTCTCTCTCTCTCTCTCTCTCTCTCTCTCTCTCTCTCTCTCTCTCTCTCTCTCTCTCTCTCTCTCTCTCTCTCTCTCTCAATGGTGTCTTCTCCTTTCTCTTCTTCTGTGTATGTGAATGGTGTGATGTGACTCTCCCTTGTGCAGTCTGTCCTCCTCCCAGATCTCCATGGTGACAGTGGTCGCCACCTGGACACTGCCTGGCATCCCCCTCATCACATTTTTTTATATATATTTTATAAATCCATATAATTTTGTTATCCTGTTTCAATGTTATATCCTTCTCTCATTCGGATGTGTGACTAATGTCTTTTCTTGTCTCTTCTCCAGTGTGTGTGAATGGTGTGATGTGAGTCTCCCCTGTGAGCATGTGCATGTCTGTCCTCCTGTCAGGTCTACATGGTGATGGTGGTCACGCGGCTCAGGTCCTGGGCTGTTCAGGTGGCATCTGGACACTGCTTGGCATCTTCCTCATCATATTCTTCCTAATTCCATTATAATTCTGTTATCCTCTTTCAAAGTTGTATTCTGTAAATTGTGTAAACACAACATCCATTGCACGTCTGTCTGTCTTGGGGAGAGAGCCCTCCTCTGTTGCTCTCCTTGAGGTTTTTTCCCCATTTTTTTTCTCCCTGTTAAAGGGGTTTTATTGGGGAGTTGTCCCTTATCCGATGTGAGGGTCTAAGGACAGAAGGTTGTGTTGCTGTTAAGCCCACTGAGGCAAATTTGTAATTTGTGATAATGGGTTATACAAATAAAATTGACTTGACTTGACTAGTAGTTGTAGTAGTAGTAGTAGTTGTATTAGTAGTAGTAGTGGTAGTAGTAATAGTAACAGTAGTAGTAGACATTTGTCCCAGAGGGGCTGTTGGTTCTGCCGCAGTGGCAAAAAAACAAAACAAAACAAAACAGGATGAGACACACAAGATAAAGACCAGATATACATAAATACACAAAAATTACATATAAAAACAGGAGTAAAAGGCGAACAGATGAAGTACAAAACTTACAATATTAGTGAAAAAAGGACAGGAGAAACAGGCATGGATGGAGATGTGCTGATACTACCCATACTTTACAGAGTTGAGCAGTGAAATAGCAGAGGGTATGAAAGAAAATGTATATCTGTTAGTTTTGGCTTATGGTTTTCTGAGGCGGGAACCAGAGGGCAGAAACCTAAATCCTAAGTGCAAGGGAGGGGGGGGTGGTAATGTCAGATATAATGGATTCTACAGATAGACATTTCAGCTGAATGCCAATAATTTTGCTACTGATTTTGGTCACCCTTGTTAATGAGTTTTTCTGTTTGAGGTGAAGAGATGCATATCAGCAGATAAAAGAAAAAGTAAAGACTGACTCAGTAAAGATTTATAAAACAATGTCATCAGGGATCTGTCAACCTGGAACTTGGCTAGCATCCACAGTTCCCTGTTGGTGATCAACCTATCCAATCACATTTGACCTGGCATGCACTGTTGGCTTTGACATGACAACAGTTTAGTGCTGTTAAGATCCTTGTAGGATGACATATGACTATAGGATGACATATGAATATACACCTGCTACTTGCGGACACTGACTCTGACTCTGACTGCCAGAAGGGCTGCGACTTCGGCGGTTGCGGAAGCGAAAACTCGGGTGTGGGAGGAGTTCGGAGAGGCTATGGAGGACTTTCGGTTGGCCTCAAGGAAGTTCTGGCAAACCATCCAGCGACTCAGGAAAGGGAAGCAGGGCTTGATTCAGGCTGTGTTCAGCCGGGGAGGGGAACTGTTATCCCGGGCTGGGGATGATGTTGACTGGTGAAGAGAGCACTTTGAGGAGCTCCTGAACCTGGCTAACATCTGCTCAGTGGAAGAGGCAGAGTCCGAAGACTCTGGGGAAGCCCCACCCACATCCCTTGCAGAGGTAATTAAGAAGCTCCTCGGTGGCAAGGTGCCAGGTGTGGATGAGATTTGCTCTGAGATGCTGAAGGCTCTTGATATTGTTGGCCTGTCTTGGCTGACATACCTCTTCAGTATTGCATGGAGGTCGGGGACAGTACTACCTGTGGAGTGGCAGACTGGGGTGGTGGTTCCCATAATTAAAAATGGGGACCGGAGGGTGTGCTCCAATTATCAGGGCATCACATTGCTCAGCCTCCCTGTGAAAGTCTACTCTAGGTTGGTGGAAAGGAGGCTCCGTCGATTGTTGAACCTCGGATCCAGGAGGAACAATACGGATTCTGTCTTGGCCGTGGAACAATGGACCAACTCTTTACCCTTGCAGAAGTGATGAGGGGGGCATGGGAGTTTGACCAGCCAGTCTACATGTGTTTTGTGGCTTGGAGAAGGCTTGCGACCGTGTACCCCGGGGCACTCTGTGGGGGGTAGTATGGGAGTATGGGGTACCGTGGAAAGCGTCTGTTAAAGCCAAGATGAAATTATGAAGTGAAACGCTTGGTTGAATATAATATATTGTGGACCGGACCTTAACCCATGCAAGAATTATTCTCAAATGTATCTACCCTCAAATAATTGTCAAAGAACTACCGGGGCTTGTGTATGTTTGGCATTATTCTTATCAGTTGTCATGGGTGACACCATAAGGCTGAGTAATTTGTGCTATTTTTGTCATAAAGGACCCAATTTTCCCCTCGGGATGAATAAAGTATTCTGATTCTGATAAAGCCGCTACCTAATTGTGTCTTTCTGGTTTCTTTGTTGTATTCAGTTTTGTCTGTGAACTTTCTCAACCTTATTTTGCACTCCTCAATGAACACGAGTGCTATAGAAAATCCATAGCATTGTTGAAAAACAGAGTAACACCAAATCTACACACATTACTGTCTTGCCTTCAGCTGAGACTAGCTGATTTGATTTGATTTGATTCGATTCAATTCGATTCAACTGGACCGGGCCCGGATGGCATGTTACCCTCCTGTCTTAAAGTCTGTGCTGACCATCTGGCCCCCATTTTCCCACTGATCTTCAACAGATCACTGGAGCTGTGTGAAGTCCCCTCCTGCTTCAAGAGCTCCACTATCATCTCGATCCCCAAGTAACCCCATATCACAGGATTAAATGACTACAGGCCTGTTGCCCTAACATTTATTGTCATGAAATCCTTTGAGAGACTGGTGTTGGCCCACCTGAAGGAAATCACAGGCCCCCTGCTCAACCCCCTGCAGTTTGTGTACCAAGCAAACGGATCAGTAGATCATGCAGTCAACTTGGGATTGCAGTACATCTTCCAACACCCCGACTCCCAAGGGACACACTCAAGGGTCCTGTTTGTGGACTTCAGCTCAGCGTTCGACACCATCATCCCAGATATCCTCCACTCCAAACTCGACCAGACCAACTATACCAGCCCCCATCTGCCAGTGGACTTCCTGACAGACAGGAGGCAGCGGATAAGGCTGGGGAAAATCACATCCAGCACCCAAACAATCAGCACTGGCACCCCCTAGGAATGTGTACTTTCTCCTCTACTCTTCTCCCTTTACACAAATAACTGAACCTCAGGTGACCCATCTGTTAAACTCCTGAAGTTTACGGATGACACAATCATCATTGGCCTTATCCGGGATGGCAACGAGTCTGCATATAGATTGGAGGTTGAACAGCTGGCCCTCTGGTGTGGCCATGACAACCTGGAGCTGAACTCGCTCAAAACTGTGGAGATGACAGTGGACTTCAGGAGGAGTCCCCCAACACTGCCCCCTTCACCATACTCAACTGCATGGTGTCTATGGTGAAAACCTACAGATTTCTGGGTTCCACAATCTCCCAGGGCCGAATGTGGGCATCCAGCATAGACACAATCATCAAAAAGACCAGCAGAGGATGTATGTTCTCTGTCAGCTCAGGAAGTTCAAACTGCCTCAAGAACTGCTGATTCAGTTCACATCCATCACTGTCTGGTTTGGACCGGCCATCAAACAGGGCAGGGACAGACTACAACAGACAGTTAAGTCTGCAGAGTAAATCACTGATGCCAACCTGCCCTCCATTCAGGACTTACACACCTCCAGACTCAGGAAAAGGGCAGGCAACATCACTGCAGACCCATCACATCCTGGTGACAACCTGTTCCAACTCCTCTCCTCTGGTAGGTGCTACAGAGCACTGTACCCCAAAACAACCTGATATAAAAACAGTTTCTTTCCGAGGCCTATCATTCAAACGAACGCTTAACACTGTCAAATAAATCCAACCATTTTGTATATATTGTACTGTACATTGTACATATACTGGTATGCTCTGTCATGTCCATCTACCTCAGGCATGTATGTAAAAGTAAGAAAAGAAGAAAGCCACTTTATTTTTTCCATTGTACAGTTGTTCAGTTACAATGAAATCTGTCTTCTGCATTTGATCCATCCTATTGTATAGGAGCAGTGGGAAGCTGCAGCACGCGGGGACTAATTCCAGTTCTTCTTTCCATTACCTTGGTCAGGGGCACAGACAGAAGTATTAACCCTAACATGCATGTCTTTTTGATGGTGGGAGGAAACCGAAGAACACGGGAGAAACCCACACAGACATGGGGAGAACATGCAAACTCCACATAGAAAGGAGTGCTAACCACTGGGCCACCGTGCCGCCCCACCCAAGTAACCTGCTAACATTTATTTCAGCATCTCTGATATATTCTCTGCACCATTGCACTTTATCACCCCTTATTTCACCTGTATATAGTCAATCCTTGTGTATATATCTGAAGATTGTTGTGTTGTAGTGTTGTTATTTTATGTTAAGTACACTGAGAGAGCCACAAAACCGGAATCAAATTCCATGTACATATGTGCAAACCTACATGGCCAATAAACATGATTCTGATTCTGAACTGCATTTTATTCCCTGCTGTGAGCCTCTTGAATTGTTTGCATCAGGTAGCGACATATCCCATGCAAACATTGGAGCGAGGTTAATAAGAGACATGATAACCTAAGATGTGTTCCTATCAGTGATCCGTGGGCTTAGCTGTCAGATCTGGAGTTTGTTTGTTAGAAATCTGCTACCTGTCAGCTCTTGTGACTTACTGCAGCGGCTTAATGCTGAAAACATGCAATAGGAAGTTATTGTTCAGCTCCAAAGTGTCCTAACATTCAGGAAGAAAAATGATACTGACCCTGCTGTATTTTTTTTTGTTCCACTTCCTCCTATCATATTTAGCAGATCTTACTGTGTCCTATCTCACAGTACATCTTTGAATCCAAAATGTTAGTTTTAACTCTGCAAGCAGATTTATAATGGTCTAACCAAATGATCTTGGTGCTTTGTTTTGGGTCAAGGGTCCGGGTCCGGGTCCCCCCCATTGCCTTCCCTATCTCAATCCAAAAAAGACGTTTTGGCTTTTGTCCCCCTACTGGCTAGAAGATTAATCTTGACCAGGTGGAAATCAACTGTATCTCCCTCTCACACCCACTGGATAAGAGACATCCTCTATTTACTTAGATTGGAAAAAAAATCAGATTTTCATTAAGTGGCTCGTCCAATAAATTTGGGAAAATATGGGATCCATTCTTTCAATTTGTTGAGAAAATGAATTTCCCATTAATCCCTGATTGAGGCAGCTCTTATGGTTTAGAGGGGTATTAATATTGAGTTTGTTGTGATGTGGGTGATGTGCTGCTGCACTGACTATTGGTGTCTATTGTTGACACGGTTTATTGTTGGCTGACTGATGGGGTTTTTCTTTTTTTTCTTCCTTTTTTTTATCTATTTGTTATTTGTTTATAGTTGTGTGGTGTTTGTTTTCTTGGTTTCTGTGGGTTGTTGTGGTGTTTGGCAATGGGGTAAATTGTCACTTTTTTGTGGTATGTTTTTGTAGAGGGAATGTGTACTTTTTGCTCTTTGTGAATGCTCTGATGACACAGGTGTACTTTTTTGTGCAAAAGCCAATAAAATAATAATAAAAAAAGAATTCATATTGGTGATTGGGTATCAAGATGCATTCATTCACCTGAGGGATGCTTCAGACAAGATGTGGTGAATGAGAACTGATGACATGTTTCTGAACCTGTAGAGAGGGATGAGTGAGTGCAACAAGTTTCATTACCTCCCTATTTCTCTCTGTCTCGCTCTCTTTGTGTCTCTCTCTCTATCTGTGTCTCTCTCTGTCTCCGTCTCTCACTCTCTCTCTCTGTGTCCCTGTCTCTCTCTCGCTCTCTCTCTCTGTGTCTCTCTCTCTATCTGTCTCTCCCTCTGTCTCTCTCTCTCTGTCTCCCTGTCTCTCTCTCTCTCCCTCTCTCTCTCTCTCTCTGTATCTCTCTTTGATGACTATAAGACAAACCACACAGTTCATGAGGCCTCTTCTATGGTCAGAAAACAAAACAGATTCTATCACTATAAAGATATGTATGACAAATATTAACAACTTGTCACACCTAGGTCATTCTAGATCATGGCCCTTTGAGATTGTTGTGTGTGTGTGTGTGTGTGTGTGTGTGTGTGTGTGTGTGTGTGTGTGCACAATCACACCTGTGTATGGATTGAGGGATGGGGATTTTTTTTCCTCTAAGGAGCAGGTGTAAGAGGGCAGTTTCCTATCAGATAAAGTACCTTTGGATCTGTTTACCAGAGACCATAAGGCCGTAAAGGGCAGTAGGTGCCAAAGTGAGACCCCTCCCCTATTTTCACTGATATTGATGAGACTGATAAGTCGGCTTCCTTGTATCGGTTTGGTCAACACATGATGTAATGCAAGAAATGAGTAAACAAGCAGGAAGTCAAGCTGTCGTTTGTGCAATCATAAATACATGTGACAGGTTGAAACGGTGAAAAGGGGCTACACAGAAAAATAGACGTTTTCTGTCAGTTCCCTTTTTGTACGCTAAACGAAGAAGTTTCATGACAATGATAATAAGTCAATACATGATCTCACCCACTGAAGAGGAAATCACACTTTGTGTATGAAATGAATGGCAATAAATAAGCAAATTGTTAGGGGAAGTGAGTATGCCATGGGGCAATGGAAGATGCCCTGACTTTTGTGGCTTTGGTTCCTCCATCCGTCCAGTGCTCTGGTGAAAACAGTTCTGACGCGACCATCACAAAGCTTTATGTTCGACTGACTTGCATCTTATCTCACTCCTTCTGCAACAAACAAACTGGTGGAAAAATTAATACCAGCTTTTTTTAAATGACAAGAACTGAGCGTCCGGGCGGCGTGGCGGTCTATTACGTTGCCTACCAACACGGGGGTCGCGGGATCTTGGTCGGGCGTCCCTACAGACACAATTGGCCGTGTCTGCGGGTGGGAAGCCGGATGTGGGTATGTGTCCTGGACGCTTCATCAGCACCACCTCTGGTCAGTCAGGGCGCCTGTTCGGGAGGGGGAGGGGGAACTGGGGGGATAGCGTGATTCTCCCACGCGCTACATCCCCCTGGTGAACTTCCTCACTGTCAGGTGAAAAGAAGCGGCTGGCGACTCCACATGTATCGGAGGAGGCATGCGGTGGTCTGCAGCCCCCCGCCTGGATCGGCAGAGGGTGTGAAGCAGCGACTGGGACGGCTCCGAAGAGCGGGGTAATTGGCTGGATACAATTGGAGAGAAAAAGGGAGGAAAAAAATACAACACAAATAAACAAATAAATAAACAAACAAATAAATAAATGACAAGAACTGAATGAGTTTGCTATTCAGGAGTCAATGCTCATAGTTTGACATTACCTTCTAACAAGCACTATGCGCTGGAGCTTTAGTTAAGACGTGTGTGTGTGTGTTGAGGATGAACAATATATCGTTTCAGTATCGATGTTGTAATGTAATGATGATGATGATGTAATGTACGTATCTGCAATTTTAACACTGCAAAGGATGCAATGTAAAGCAAACTGGTCTCATCACTTACGTCAGGCTAAACTATTTTACCACTACTTGGTGGAAAATGAAAACTATCAGGGTCATTTGAAAGAGGTTTGTAGTTCTATTTATTCTATTTAAAAACCACTCAGGAAACTGGTGTATATCTGCTGCTTATTTCTTTCCTATATTTGGTCATTAAAAAGTACTTTGCAATGTTTTATTTGATATTATTTTTGACACAGAGCATAAGTGGTTTGGATAATGGATGGATGGATACATGGATATTATTTTTGCAATAAAATTTTAAATGATCTGTTTTGTCATGTTAATTCCCTGAAATTATATTGAAGCTTTAAGTGTAATGTACTATTTTAAACTGGAGGACATGATAAGAAGCCTCCTGTGATCTCCTGAATCCTCTTCAGACACCATTCTTCTTTCATTCATTCAGAGATGAGCCCTGTGCTTCAAGGATAAACAAGTTGCATTTTAAACATCATGTTGATCATAGACTAGCCTGGACTGATGGGGGAGGGGGGTATTAACTGAATACAACATGATAACATGTTGAGTCAACATGATAACATGTTGACTCAACCACAGCATTGGACAACTTCCTTCTCTCGCCCTCTAAAATCACCCAAATCATTTCTGAAATGATAAGTTCTTTCCAAAGCATGGCTCCTCACACATTTATCAGGTATCATGGCCCCTCAGTGCAGCTTTTTTGGCATTCGGTGTCTGCAGATAATTCAGCTTATTGCCTCCTCTTCTCACTGAGATCTTTAAATCAGAATCAGAATCATGTTTATTGGCCATGTAGGTTTGCACTACATGGAATTTGACTCCGGATTTGTGGCTCTCTGTGTACTTAACATAGAATAACAACACGACAACACAACCATCTTCAGATATTTACACAAGGATTGACTATATACAGGTGAAAAAAGAGGTGATAAAGTGCAATGGCACAGAAAATATACCAGAGATGCTGAAATAGATGTTAGCAGGTTACTTACATACATGCCTGAGGTCAAGGCTGTATTAGTACCCCCAGGGGCCCCTGGGCACTGAAGCTCATAGCCTCCCACACACTCACCACGCCCACCCCACACCACCTACCCCATCCATTAAACCACACCTTAATTATTTTGAGTTTCCAGTCAAGCTGGCATGTCAAATCCACCAGTCCATAATCACACAACTATTGGACAAAGGCTGAATAACCAGTCCAGCTGAACAGGTATGCCTATACAGTTCAACAGACCAAGTGCTGCCATTTCACTCACAAATCACAAGACAAGGAAACAATGGATTAAATCATCCCAAGGCGGTGTATGACTCTACACTATAACAATATTTGTCTTCACTGAAAGCCACCCAAGCAGACAGCACACCAGGTATTACTCTACTACTGCTACTACTTTCAGCTGCTCCCATTAGGGGTTGCCACAGCGGATCATCCGTTTCCATTTCTTCTTGTCTTCTGCATCCTCCTCTGTCACACCAGCCACCTGCATGTCCTCTCTCCCCATATTCATAAACGTCCTCTTTGGCCTTCCTCTTTTCCTCTTCTCTGGCAGCTCCATATTCAGCATCCTTCTCCCAATATACCCAGCATCTCTCCTCCACACGTGTCCAAGCCATCTCAATCTTGCCTCTCTTGCTTTGTCTCCAAACTGTTCAAACTGAGCTGTCCCTTTAATATACTCATTCCTAATCTTGTTCTTCTTCATCACTCCCAAAGAAAATCTTATCATCTTCAACTCTGCCACCTCCAGCACTGCCTCCAAACTATATAACATCATCATCATCTGACCGCAGTCGAGCATCATGCTTGTCATTTGCTGATAGTAGACTGAGGCCACAACTCCTTCGGAACCCAATTTCTTTCTGGGTTGGTCCCATAGCCTTTACCCCTCCCAGGGTGTCTACAAGGCAGTAGTTTGTTTTGTTATTTAACCCATAACTGGGGTAACTTTGACTCAATTACCAGGACATGTTCATGTTCAAGTGGGCTATAGTATTTGGTCTACGGGGAGTTACTCCTCCGGACGTTTTCTGTTGGGGTTTGCCCCACCCTTAGGCTTTGGCTAAATAGCCTATCCCACAAGGCAGCAGGTCTCACTACCATCTTGTAAACCTTCCCTTTAACTCTTGCTGGTACCCTTCTATCAAAAATCACTCCTGACGCTCTTTTTCACCCACTCCACCCTGCCTACACTCTCTTCTTCACCTCTCTTCTGCGCTGCCCGTTACTTTAGACAGTTGACTCCAAGTATTTAAACTTGTACGCCTTCATCACCTCCACTCCTTGCGTGCTTACCATTCCACTGTCCTCCCTCTCATTCATGTATAGGTATTCCGTTTTGCTCCTACTGACTTTCATTCCTCTTCTCTCCAGTGCATATACCTCCACTTCTCCAGGCTCTCCTCAACCTGCACCCTACTCTTGCTACAGATCACAATTATCCACAAACATCATAGTCCATGGAGACTCCTGCCTGATCTTGTCCGTCAACCTGTCCATTACCATTGCAAACAAGAAAGGGCTCAGAGCTGATCCTTGATGTAATCCCACCTCCACCTTGAACCCATCTGTCATTCCAACTGCACACCTCACCATTGTCACACTTCCCTCATACATATCCTGCACCACTCCTACATACTTATCTGCAACTCCCTACTCCCTCATACAATACCACACCTCCTCTCTTGGCACCTTGTCATATGTTTTATCTAAATCCACAAAGACACAATGTGACTCCTTCTAGCCTTCTCTATACTTCTCCATCAACATTCTCAAAACAAACATCACATCTGTGGTGCTCTTTCGTGGCATGAACCCATACTGCTGCTCGCTAATCATCACCTCTCCTCTTAACCTAGCTTCTATTACTCTTTCCCATATCTTCATGCTGTGGCTGATCAACTTTATACCTCTGTAGTTGCTACAGTTCTGCACATCGCCCTTATTCTTGAAAATCGGTACCAGTATGCTTCTTCTCCACTCCTCAGGTATCCTCTCACTTTCCAAGATTGTGTTAAACAATCTAGTTAAAAACCCCACTGCCATCTCTCCTAAACACCTCCATGCCTCCACAGGTATGTCATCTGGACCAACTGCCTTTCCACTCTTCATCCTCTTCATAGCTGCCCTCACTTCCTCCTTGCTAATCCACCGCACTTCCTGATTCACTATCCCCACATCATTCAACCTTCTTTCTCTCTCATTTTCTTTATTCATCAGCTCCTCAAAGTACTCCTTCCACCTTCTCAGCACACTCTCCTCACTTGTAAGCACATTTCCATCTAGATATCCTTGATCGCCCTAACCTGCTGCACATCCTTCCCAGCTCGCTCCTCCTGTCTAGCCAATCAGTATAAGTCCTTTTCTCCTTCCTAAGTTTCTAATCTCTCATACAACTCACCATACACCTTTTCCTTTGCCTTTGCCACCTCTCTCTTTGCTTTACACCACATCTCCTTGTCCTGTCTACTTTCTTCATCTCTCTGACTATCACTTCTTCTTTGCCAACCTTTTCCTCTGTATACTTTATTGTACTTCCTCATTCCATCACCAAGTCTCCTTGCCTTCCTTCCTCTTTTCTGATGACACACCAAGTACCTTCCTAGCTGTCTCCCTCACTATTTCTGCAGTGGTTGCCCAGCCATCTGGCAACTCTTCACTACCACCCAGTGCCTGTCTTAACTCCTCCCTGAACTCCACACAACAGTCTTCCTTCTTCAACTTCCACCATTTGATCCTTGGCTCTGCCTTCACTCGCTTCCTCTTCTTGGTCTCCAAATTCACCCTACAGACCACCATCCGATGCTGCCTAGCTACGTTCTCCCCTGTCACCACCTTGCAGTCTCCAATCCCTTTCAGATCATGCCTTCTACATAAGATATAGTCCACCTGTGTGCACTTTCCTCCACTCTTATACATCACCATGTGGTGCTCACTAAGTGAGCTAGGCAACTTCATACAGAACTGCAAAAGCCAACATATAATGAACTTAACAAACCAACTCCAACCCAATATAGCAGCATCACACCACAGTGATGCAATACACATTATCCATCCATCCATCCTCTGTCTTAACCGCTTATCCTGCTCTCAGGGTCACGGGGATGCTGGAGCCTATTCCAGCAGTCACTGGGCGGCAGGTGGGGGGACACCCTGGACAGGGCCCACACACATACACATCCACCCATTCATTCCTAGGGACAATTTAGTACCACCAATTCACCTGACTTACATGTCTTTGGACTGTGGGAGGAAACCGGAGCCCCCGGAGGAATCCCATGCAGACACGGGGAGAACATGCAAACTCCACACAGAGGATGACTTGGGATGACCCACCAAGGTTGAACTTCCCCGGGGCTCAAACCCAGGACCTTCTTGCTTTGAGGCGACCGCGCTAAACACTGCGCCACGGTGCCGCTATACACATTATGCAAACAGCATATCAAATAAACTCATCCACAAAATACACAGAAACACACAATTACGGCAGATACTGCTCAATGGACAGACAGCATAATCAGTTCTTCTTTATTGACTTTTTCTTTGCGAACTGTGATCAAGTCCTCAAAATCCAGCTGTGCATTGCTGCAACTGATGGTAGGCGCTTTCAGGCTATCGTTACTGCTAGCTAGAAGCTAGCTCAATAGCCTTTGCTGGAATGCCCTCTTCTTCACTTTGTTTAGCTTTTTTTGAAAATCTATCTATCTATCTATCTATCTATCTATCTATCTATCTATCTATCTCATTCTTTGTGTTTATCAGATGGTTATACTCATCTCCACACTTTATGCAGTGGTTGAACAACACAGTCTGATCAGGAACTGTATGTAAAGCACAAATGGACTACTTCCAACATGACCTTGGAAACACACTAACTGTGTCTTTCAAAATGCACACTTTAAAAATCCTTTAAGGCATTTAACTCAGCTAAACTGCTGGCTATAACAATGCTAACTTTGATTTGGACTGGTTAGTTGTTGTTTTTTTCTTGGCATTGGTAGTTTATCTGTTTCCTTAGCAGTGTGTGTGTGTGTGTGTGTGTGTGTGTGCGGTGTAAAAAGGGGGTTTAAGACCATCACAGTCCTTGTTTCAAACAAGGGGCACACAACATCTTCTTTCTGTGGATTTTTGCAAACTACACCGCGGCTGCAATAAACAGAAACTGAAACAGCAGTAAACATGGCATTCATTTTATTACCTTAGTCTTCGATCAGTGTTAAGAGTACGAGCATAATACAGGACGATGACACATCGAAGTACCACATTACTACTGTCATATAAAACTTCTTGCTAGTCTCGACTGCAATACAAGACAGGGAAGCAGAGGAATATTTCATACATAAGCAGGGTAGGTATGCCCTGATGCCATGGAGCCTATAAGGCCGCCCTGCTGGCCTGAAGTTGAAAATAACCCTCCCACTGCCACGCCATCTCTATGTTGTCATGGAAGTGATTATTGCACTCCCAGGGGCACACACACACAAATACACACACACACACACATACACAAAAAGGCACGCTCTCTCTCTCTCTCTCTAGCTGTCTCTCTCTATCTCTCTTCCCTCTCTATCTCATTATCTGTCTGTCTCTCTCTATCTTGCTATCTGTCTGTCTGTCTGTCTGTCTGTCTCTCTTGCTGTCTCACAGATATGTGAACATGCACACACGCACACACACACACACACACACACACACACACACACACACACACACACACACACACACACACACACACACACACACACTACTCACTAAACATGGAGCTTTATAAAAAACAAAAACAGGAAGTGTTTTAAACTAATGCACTTTTTCACAACTCTTTCATGACAACAACAGTGACACAAAAATGAATTTAAATTTGCACATGCTAATATAGAATACAACAACACAGCCTACAATATTTCATCTAACAAAGCAGTACGGACATTTGGCCTCGAAATGCAATACAAATACTACATCTACACATGCACACGAACACACACCCATATAGAAACTGGCACAAACACCCCCGTGTGTGCCAACGGATGATCAGTTCTGTCTCCTCCTGTAAACCGGGAGGAGGCGGAAAACCATGATGTCGTGACTTGGGGCCATATCCAGAATCCCTTTTCAGTTTCAGTCTCGGCAGAAACTCTCCTATCCAAATACATGCAAAACACACACACACACACACACACACACACACACAAGTACGCACACACACACAAGTACGCACACACATGCACACACAGACTCACATAACCAAATTCATGTAAAATGAGAGCATGCTCTTTCTTGTCGTTGTCGATAAATATATATTTATAACAGAGTGAAACACAACGCCACCTAGCCGAGAGCAAGCGAGAAAACTTCACACGCACAAGTGGACAGACACCTCCATGTTCACATGCCGTAATGCCGCGCTAGTTTCCATGCAGCTATATTAAATGTCCACAAGGAAGGGCTTCTGAGATGCATATTGACATCTCAGGTAAACAAAGCCTTAAAACACAGAGCTACAAATCCATCCTGACAAGTTACACTAATTTCTGCTCATGTCTACTTAAACTGTGGCATAGAAACAAGAGAAACCATCATGTCAGGAGAAGCAAAGCAGGAAAAACAACAGCGGTACACGTATCCCTTCATCTCGGAGTCTTCTCGGGGGATTCAACCCGTAATTTCAGTTTGAAAGCAAAACAGAGCATTGTTCTTCTTCTCCTCATCCGCGGACCGAACCGTCGGATAATTTCAGGGCCACATTCACACATAGTCCTTCCTGTCGTAGCCTCCAGTACCTCCGCTGGTGCTGCGTGGGGCAGAATAGGCCATCCGAGGGGGCTTGTACCTCTTCTCCTTGGGGGGGCAGGAGCTGCACAGCATCGCTCCACCAATCAGGAGCAGGGCCGCCGCACCCCAGCCGATGTAGAGCGAAGCCCCCAGCTCCCTCCTCTGGGAGCTGTTCAGGATTGGGTTGTAGAAATCACGGATGATGATGCTGGCTGTCCAGGAAACAGGGATGAGGACGAGGAGTCCGGCAAGGAGGAAGAAGATTCCGGCAATGATCATCACTTTAGCTTTGGACGCCTCATCTTCAATACAGTTGGTGCACTTGGCTCCGACGATGGAGATCATGACGCCCAGCACCCCGAGTATGATGGAGATGATAGTCATAGCTCTGGAGGCCTGCAGCTCCTGAGGCAAGGCCAGCAGGGAGTCGTAGACTTTACACTGCATCTGGCCTGTACTCTGGGTCACACAGTTCATCCATAAACCTTCCCATATGACCTGGGCTGTGATGATGTTGGGCCCTATGAAGGCCGATACCTTCCACATCGGCAGGGCACAGACCACGATGGCGATGACAAATCCAATGAATCCGAGGGCAATGCCCACAATCTCCATGCCCATTGACATCCTGGCTCAGTGGCTTTGTATTCTACACCTCAGCAGAATGGGATGACTCCTTTGAACCTGTGAACAATGTGTAACAATTCCTCCACGGCCGATCCTTTGTTCCGTGCCAGCCTTGCTTCCTTGAAAAAGTGCTCACGCTGAGAGATGCTGCCAAAGAGACAGAGATCATTTATACCTCGCAGGAGCCAAGTGAGGAGGGAGGAGTAACCCTGGCAATGATGTCACACAGAAGTTGTCTGCGGCCTCCTAGCAAAAAAAAAAAAACAAAAAAACACCACCTGCTCATATACAGTGAACGCTCAGGGGAGGGGGAGGATGGAGACCAAGGTGGGAGAGGAAGAGAGATGATGGGGGAGGGGAACTTCACCGGTAAGATGACTCTGGCCTGACTTAACGTTACCTAAAGTTATATTTGAAGAAAAGTATCTCAGATTTATCTTTTTATTTTTTTGTTGCGATGGGCATACAAGTAATTGGTAGGTAAATGTGCATCAGAGGGTGTGGTGACTGTTGTTGGAAAAGCAGCCGCTAACAAGGTATCCAAGTAGTCAGTCAATGGAGACCTATTTGGAATGATCACACATTAAAAGCCATGCAGAGGAGGAGGTGCACTGTCCACTGGTTTGACAACAAACAGAACTGGAAAGGCCCCTCAGGAGAAACCGGGTTCCAAACACAGAGGAAAACAGCTAAGCTTGCCTGCCCCTGGCTACTTATGAGACCACACACACACACACACACACACACACACACACACACACACACACACACGACTATGAGTTGTGTGCGCTCCGCTACTTCCTGGTGCCTGTGTTGGCAACTTATTACGAATCCATTGCTTGGTGTTAAGGAAACAAAGCTGCAGAAACCAGAATATCTGCTCCCAGGGTAAATATGTGCACACACAGCACATAATAGACAGGCCCTCAGACACCCTTAGCATACAGACAACATGATCCTCCCAGTATCGGTTATGTAGACCCATTACCCGGAACCAAATATACCACAGAGATCAGAGGCAGGACCCTGCTGGCTGAGCTGGAAACACAGTCTGGGAGGAATTAAATGCCGTGGATAAGTGCAGCAACTACAACAGACTGGCCACTGTATAGCCTGGGAACATTTCTGAGATTGTTTTTCGTTTGGTTCAGTGACCTTTTTTTAAAAAAATTTAGATATTTCTAATCATTATTAGAAATATATTAATTCTAAAGCAATTTTACACACAGGATATGGTAAAGATTTAACAGAGGATAATACAAATTTATATAGCATAATCGCATGATCATTATAATAATAATAACTGCATAATAATAAGTATTATTATTACTATAATTTTATTATAATAATAGTAATAATTCAATGTAAAGGGGTCAGGTTTAAAAGCAGAAACTGTAAATATGAATGAAAAGTGACAGGGAAAAAAAATCTCCAGAAACAACAAACTTTTTTTCTTTTTGGATTAGTCACTTTTACATCTTTTGCATTCTTTACACAAAACGTAACTTAAAGGGATCAGATGTATTGTATTTGACCTGGTACTTACAGTGGCAGATAAAAGTAACACACTGATACGCTACTACAAGCCAACGTACCCACAACGGTTTGAAATCTATAACTTCATGATCCTGTGGAGGTCCAAAGTTCCTCACACAAATAGGAGAGACAGAGATCCATTACTGTGCAAGCACTGTTTTCTTGACCTCCATTGGAAGAAGGTTGTTTCATGTTTCTCTGGAGATGGGGCGACCGGGCGGCGTGGCGGTCTATTCAGTGCCTACCAACATGAGGATCGCCGGTTCGAATCCCCGTGTACAGACACAATTGGCCGTGTCTGCAGGTGGGAAGCCGGATGTGGGTATGTGTCCAGGTCGCTGCACTAGCACCTCCTCTGGTCGGTCGGTCGGTCGGGGCACCTGTTCGGGGGCTGGGGGGAATAGCGTGATCCTCCCATGCGGTACGTCCTCCAGGCGAAACTCCTCACTGTCAGGTGAAAAGAAGTGGCTGGCGACTCCACATGTATCGGAGGAGGCATGTGGTAGACTGCAGCCCTCAGATCGGCAGAGGGGGTGGAGCAGTGACCGGGACAGCTCAGAAAATAGGGTAATTAGCCAAGTACAATTGGAGAGAAAAGGGGGGAAAATATCCACCCATCCATTAATCCATCCATCCATTATCCAAACTGCCTGTCCTGCTCTCAGGGTCGCGGGGATGCTGGAGCCTATCCCAGCAGTCATTGGGCAGCAGGCGGGGAGACGCCCCGAACAGGCCGCCAGGCCATCACAGGCCCGCCCCCCCCACACACACACACACACAGTCACACCTAGGGACAATTTAGCATGGCCGATTCACCTGACCTACATGTCTTTGGACCAGAGGGGAACCCTCTGGGTCTTCGAGGTATTCAGTGAATACCCAAGAAAAAATATTGAAAGAATTTTTGTACTCCTAATACATAATTTTTAAATCATTTTTATTCACTGAAATAATAGTGATAATTTCTAGATCATCGTTATAAATTTGGACTAATATGTCAGCCTTTTGGTTAAGATCAAGTGTAGTATCTGATCTTATCGGTTTAATATCCACTACGTCCCCTACCTGTGATGGTCTGGGTGCCTGTCCAGGGTGTCTCCCCGCCTGCTGCCCAATGACTGCTGGGATAGGCTTCAGCTTCCCCGCGACCCTGAGAGCAGGATAAGCGGTTTGGATAATGGATGGATGGATAGATGGATGTCTTGGAAAACAGTGGGTTAATATAATGGAATGGGAAATGGACCAATCACATTTTTTCTTCCGATGGTATCTGGATGAATCAGCAGCTCCCCCGTGCCAGGACCTTCTGTAACTGTAACCGAATGCCTGTGTAATTCGACAAAATATGATTGGCTGAGACGACTGTCAAAATCAAATTCATGCCAACATTGACATGAATGACACAGAAAAAAATACACATATGTACACTACCGTTCAAAAGTTTGGGATCACATTGAAATGTCCATATTTTTGAAGGAAAAGCACTGTACTTTTCAATGAAGATAAATTTAAACTAGTCTTAACTTTAAAGAAATACACTCTATACATTGCTAATGTGGTAAATGACTATTCTAGCTGCAAATGTCTGGTTTTTGGTGCAATATCTACATAGGTGTATAGAGGCCCATTTCAAGCAACTATCACTCCAGTGTTCTAATGGTACAATGTGTCTGCTCATTGGCTCAGATGGCTAATTGATGATTAGAAAACCCTTGTGCAATCATGTTCACACATCTGAAAACAGTTTAGCTCGTTACAGAAGCTACAAAACTGACCTTCCTTTGAGCAGATTGAGTTTCTGAAGCATTACATTTGTGGGGTCAATTAAACGCTCAAAATGGCCAGAAAAAGAGAACTTTCATCTGAAACTCGACAGTCTATTCTTGTTCTTAGAAATGAAGGCTATTCCATGTGAGAAATTGCTAAGAAATTGAAGATTTCCTACACCGGTGTGTACTACTCCCTTCAGAGGACAGCACAAACAGGCTCTAACCAGAGTAGAAAAAGAAGTGGGAGGCCGCGTTGCACAACTGAGCAAGAAGATAAGTACATTAGAGTCTCTAGTTTGAGAAACAGACGCCTCACAGGTCCCCAACTGGCATCTTCATTAAATAGTACCCGCAAAACACCAGTGTCAACATCTACAGTGAAGAGGCGGCTGCGGGATTCTGGGCTTCAGGGCAGAGTGGCAAAGAAAAAGCCATATCTGAGGCTGACCAATAAAAGAAAAAGATTAAGATGGGCAAAAGAACACAGACATTGGACAGAGGAAGACTGGAAAAAAGTGTTGTGGACGGATGAATCCAAGTTTGAGGTGTTTGGATCACAAAGAAGAACGTTTGTGAGACGCAGAACAAATGAAAAGATGCTGGAAGAATGCCTGACGCCATCTGTTAAGCATGGTGGAGGTAATGTGATGGTCTGGGGTTGCTTTGGTGCTGGTAAGGTGGGAGATTTGTACAGGGTAAAAGGGATTCTGAATAAGGAAGGCTATCACTCCATTTTGCAACGCCATGCCATACCCAGTGGACAGCGCTTGATTGGAGCCAATTTCATCCTACAACAGGACAATGACCCTAAACACACCTCCAAATTGTGCAAGAACTATTTAGAGCAGAAGCAGGCAGCTGGTATTCTATCGGTAATGGAGTGGCCAGCGCAGTCACCAGATCTGAACCCCATTGAGCTGTTGTGGGAGCAGCTTGACCATATGGTACGCAAGAAGTGCCCATCCAACCAATCCAACTTGTGGGAGCTGCTTCTGGAAGCGTGGGGTGCAATTTCTCCAGATTACCTCAACAAATTAACAGCTAGAATGCCAAAGGTCTGCAATGCTGTAATTGCTGCAAATGGAGGATTCTTTGACGAAAGCAAAGTTTGATGTAAAAAAAATCTTATTTCAAATACAAATCATTATTTCTAACCTTGTCAATGTCTTGACTCTATTTTCTATTCATTTCACAACATATGGTGGTGAATAAGTGTGACTTTTCATGGAAAACACAAAATTGTTTGGGTGATCACAAACTTTTGAACGGTAGTGTATATGTATGTGTGTGTGTGTGTGTGTGTATATATATATATATATATATGTATATATATATATATATATATATATATATATATACATACACACACACACACACACACACACATACACATATATATATCCCCCCTTTTGGAGAAGCAAATAGAGGTGGGTTTTGTAGCATTCGATGAAGGCTAGCTGTTCATTTCAAAATGCTGGGGGTGGCGTTCACAACAACTACCCATCGTTTAATCATCAACAGCGGGTTCAAGTTGTGCCTAGTAACTGTCACCGTGCAGAGCGGGCAGGGTCCTCCTGCTGAGGCCGGGGGCCGGCACGCCTGCCAAAACACAGCAGGTGATCTGCATGTTGAACAGGCGAGTCCGCGTGTCAGCCTCCGTGTGGCTTGCGGGCCAGACAGCTGAGTCACCGCCGCGCGCAGCCGCCAGCCGAGTTTCAATATGTCCTTACAACAGAGATGCGTAATAAAGTTAGCTAATTCCTCTGACACTGAGGAAGTCTGTTTGTTTGTTGTTGTTTTTTTTGTTTCGTTTCCTCTTTTCAAAATGCCGTCTTTGCATTAATTCATGGGAATGCCCATATCACACATTTAAACATCCACAAAGGTAAAGCATTATATATATATATTCTCTCCATGATGAAGGTTACCTTTATATTGAATTTCTATTTGACTAGCTCGCCCCCAATGTTTTAGGAAACTGGTGATTATTCAACAGTCCTGACATACTGAACACCCGGTTTTAGCAAAATGACATTGATCCTGCACAGGTTAACTAACCATAACGAAGAGGAATGAAAACCCCTTCGACGAAGACCTTGGTTTTTCAAATTGTGGCCCACCTTAAATCAATCAGGCTGAGAAAATGAGATGATGCATCAACTGAAATTTAAAGTAACGAAATCTAAACAATCGGATGAAAAAGCAAACTGTGTCTACTTGGCCAGGTCTTACTGACTGCCCCATGTCCCTCTTGTCTCTTGTCACGTAGTCTTCTCTTAACCGTTCTTTTCACTACTGGACCATGAATAACGCTGCTTTACATTAGATTGCTGAAATCTTTATTCATTACTTGGTATATAAAATTTTTTTTTTCAAAACTGATCACATCAATGAACCAAAAAAAAAGAAGAAAAACCTACATGCAACAACTCCAATTATTTACAGCCGTACATGTCTTTATATCTAATATATCTAGTACAATATATGTAATATGTCTAATACAATATATCTAATATACCTATTAAAGTACATCTAATATGTCTAATACAATATATCTAATATATCTAATACAAGTCAGGGAGGAGTCGTATCACACTTGGCAAACACACTGAATGTTGGTAAACCTAGAAAATGTTAATACAGCAAAACACAAAATCATACAAAAGCTTACAATAACTATATACTTATATATATATATATATATTATCTATTTCTCTGTCGTAAGCCATGTTGTACTCTCCACCATTTTGAACTTTGAACCATTTTGAACCATTTTGGTGGACATTACATGAACCTATGGCTTTATGATTTCTTTGCTGTATTAAAAATCATTAAAGATATTGTTCCTTTCCAAAAAAGAAAAAGAAAACAAAAAAGAAAGCCCATAACATTTTAAAATCTTCCATGGTCACACCGGTCACTTTTAGTTTGAGTGTGAAAGACAGCATGGATCCAAACGTTATGAGTCTTGACTCTTGACTGAAGCAAACATCAACAAACGACTTTAAATAAATATCTCAAAGTACTTTGTTTATACAGTCTCCTTGATGAACTGAACATTATTGATGACTCAGGCAATATGAACAGGCATTAGGGAGTTTCACTTCCTCCTCACTGTAAACATTGTGGTTTCAATAAAAGTATAATTTACACGAAAGACTATCTTCTGCTTTCTCACTTAATGTTGAGAAGAGCGAGGCAAAGCACGTCATTATTGTCCTGCTTCCTTCTCATGTAGCGGTCAAAGAGGAAGACGGTTAGAAAGTGTTGATCCCACATAGTCACAATGGTTTCTACTTTAACCCTTCCCTCACAGGTACACTCAAAATATGAAATGTTAGATTTACTTGAAAAATTTTGTGCCATGTGGTCCCACACAGCTCTGTTAAGTAACTTCAAGCAACTTGATCTATTAATACATGGATTAAAGTTAAGGTTAATGTTAGGTTTAAGGTTAGGGTAGGGCTAGGGTTAGGGTAGGGATAGGGGGGTTAGGATTAGGGTTAGGGTTAAAGTTAAAGGTTAGGATTAGGGTTAGGGTTAGGGTTTGGGGTTAGGTTTAGGGTTAAGGTTAGAGGCTAAAGTTAAGGTTAGGGTTAGAGTTGGGGGGTTAGGTTTAGGGTTGAGTTTAGGGTTAGGGTTAGAGGCTAAAGCTAGGGTTAGAGTTTCAAAGTAGAAGCTACTTAGAAATAGTTGTGTGTAAATACTCCACAACGTTTTTGAATCCAACCTTTCATTTTTTTTCAGTGTATTAAACCAGGAGTGATTAAAATCTGGAACAATAGATCTTTTTTCTCACCTTTTTCAAAAGAAAATAATCTACAGATGATAGATGAAAAAAATGTTAACTGAATAGGAGAATAACATACTCTCTTGATGCTCCTCAAATCAAGCCCTGCCTTCCGTGTGCTCTCAGACGTAGTCTCTCCGGTTGTAGGAGCTTTGTGCTGTTGACCTCGGGGCAGCCGAATACGCCTTGCGGTTCTGGGTGGGTATGGTGTACCTCATGGTTTTGTCTTGCTGGGGGGGGCAGCTACAGCAAAGGATGGACCCTCCAACTAGCAGCAAGCCCGCTGCGGCCCAGCCCAGATACACAGCTGCCCCGATCTCCATCTTCTGGCCAGAGGGCACAATGGGGTTGTAGAAGTCAGTGACTATAGTGTGTGCAGACCAGGAGACAGGAACCAGCTGGGCCAACGCTGTTGCTATGAACGTCCCACCGGATGCGGCCATCACCCTGGCCTTAACCTCCTCCTCCTGGATACAATTGGTACACTTAGCTCCCACCATCGAGATGAGGAGAGCCACAACTCCCACAATGATGGACACAACAGAGAGCGCTCTGGCGGCCTGCAGGTCTTGAGGCAAGGCCAGCATGGAGTCATAGACTTTACACTGCATCTGACCTGTGCTCTGCACCACGCAGCTCATCCATAGGCCCTCCCAGTACACCTGCGCTGTGACTATGTTGGCTCCAATGAAGGCGGAGACTCTCCACATGGGCAATGAACAGCTGACCACACTTAGCAGCCAGCCGACCACCGACAAAATCATGCCAACCAGTTCCAGTCCAAACGATACCATCATGCACCAGGAAAGGCGTTTCCTCAGAAGATATAAACTCCTATGCTTTCCTCCTGTTTTGTTTTAATTTATCTAATTGTTCCTTCCTCTAGTTTGTGCCACGTTGTTGTTAATTTCCAGTGGCTGTGTGCAAGCCGCACAGAGTTTTGTCCTACGATATTCTTGATTGCAGTATCTTCCTGCTGGGATCCTGCCCTTGTCACTCCAGTCCTCTAAGCTTTCTTTATCTCTCACTAATATACCTGTTGTCAAATCCAGAAATGTGCAGTGTACTTTCTCCTCGGTTACAATATCTCTCTAACGTGTTAGCTCCCTTTCTCATGAAGCTGTCTGGGGCTCTGCTGCTGTTAAGGAGTCACCAAAGCTTATCTCGTATCGTTAATGCCTTAGTGGTCAAGTCCACCTGAGGTATAACGTCACTCGCCAAATCAAGCCAATCAGGTGTGTCCTAGTTGTTGGTCATGTTTACTGCCGGGGTGTGTGCGTGCTAATTTGTGTGTTTTTCCAATGAAAAGTCGTTTTTATGGTTTAGCCTTTCACCCATTGTCATTCTGGGTACAGCTCGTTTATTGCTGTTGACGTGTAATGAGTGGCCAAGGTAGGGCTTGCTATGTAGCTGATAGCTAACCACATAAAAAGACAAGAGGATTTACAGAAGTACACTGTTGGGTGTATGTGTTTGTGTTTGAATGGGGAGTAAAGAGAGAGAGATGGGCTTTTGCCTTTACAGATTCTGCACACCGTATAGGACTTGGCCACTGCACTCTTTAGGAGGCATTAGAAAATAACTCAGAGAACACAATTATGATTTGTCTGTATAACTGGGCATAAACTAATAGATTTACAATTCTGCTCTGATGTGAGCACTGAGAACCTGTGCCTGAGCCCACAGACATTGATTTTAAGTTTGATAAAACATGGGTATGCTTGTGGGTGTGATGTGAGCGATACTGAATTCTAAACTGTCAACAAAACATAGTTACTCAACTGCTAAGGCTCACAATGCATTAATCTACTGGGTCATGCAGTAGCAATTTCATGAAAAAGTTAATGATGAACTGGGAATCTAAAAAAAAGTAAGCTTTTATGGACAGTTGTTAGCTACTGTATGCTCTCAGTTCGCTTTTGAACTTGGCAAAAAAAAAATGTCTCAATGAATAACCCTCCCACATTTAATTTTACAACTTTTAAAGCACAATATCGAGATGAACTACTGAGTCTTAACATTGTGATGAATGTGAATGTGAAATGTGAATGAAATTACATGTATGAATTCAGACAGAAAACCCACCCACCCATCCATCATCCATCCATTCCATGCACCCACCCATCCATCCATCCAGCCATCCATCCATCCATCCATCCAGCCATCCATCTATTCATTATCTAGTATAACCAGTTAATCCAGTTGAGGGGTGTGAAGGCCTATCCAGGCAGACACTGGGTGGACACGTTGCCAGTCTATCACATCACAGGACCCACACACCATCAGTCACACAAGAATTCCCTCTAAAAATTCACTTTTTTAACCTCTCCTACACCTTGTCTTCTGTCATTTATGCAGATGCAAAACTTGCGATTTATTTGGTTCTCCCGATTCCCGCAAGGGAGAGATACGCTTCCATCAATATTTGCCATGATGTACCTGCACTGTCATATCATTAATCCAATCACGGTCCAATTCAATTCATAATACAGATTTACACTTTCATTATGAATCTCTGGGAGGAAACCGGAACACCCCGTTTCCTCCCCCTTTCTAACTATGATCTTTGCACTTTCACTTTCTTACACTTTCTAACTATGATCTTTCACTTTCACTTTCTTACACTTTCTAACTATGATCTTTGCACTTTCACTTTCTTACACTTTCTAACTATGATCTTTGCACTTTCACTTTCTAACTATGATCTTTGCAAACAAGGTTTTTCTTGTATTGTTCTCTTGTCTTTTTAGTTCTGTTCTACTGATATCTACTCTGCTCTTTACTTCAAAAAGCCTCCTTGAGCTATCAAAAGACAACTTAAAACTAAAATTCAATATTTAAACAATTAATATTAAGATAGGTGGCACGTGGTGAAGTGGTTGGCAATGGTTGCCTCACAGCAAGAAGGTCTTGAGTTCGAACCCCAGGGTTGTCCAACCTTGGGGGTTATCATGGGTCTTCCTCTGTGTGGAGTTTTACATGTTCTCCCCATGTCTACGTGGGTTTCCTGCGGGTGCTTTGGTTTCCTCCCACAGTCCAAAGACATGTAGGTCAGGTGACTCAGCCGTACTAAATTATCCCTGTGTGTGTGTGTGTGTGTGTGTGTGTGTGTGTGTGGGCCCTGTGGTGGCCTGGCAGCCTGTCCAGGCTGCCGCCCAGTGACCGCTGGGATAGGCTCCAGCATCCACGCGAGCCTGATAGCAGCATAAGCGGTTTGGATAATGGGATGGATATTAAGATAATATTTGACCCATAGACAAACACAACCGCATATGTGCAAATTGTTTCAACTACACAAAAAATAATGGCTCACCCAAAGTTTAATTTTCACTCTTGCTTTAGCAAAAGCAATGTGCCTATTCAAATGTCTGACTCTACCCTTATTTTTTGAGGTATTTAACTTTTTCCCCACAAAAAGGTCCCCCATAGAAATCACCGGCGAGTCCCCTGGAGTGAGGAGGACCGATGCTACATTGCACCGCAGGCTCCTCATTGACCGAATTTACTGTTGAGCTGAGACAAGTGCTCACATTTAGCCCCCACAAATCCAGCCTCTCTCCGGTTACCTTAAGCAGAGCATGACGGCGTCATATGTTCTGGCTTCTTATGCATGTGATGTATGGATGAATCAACACGTACATTTGGTCTAAGTGTTCTTAACTGCAACACTATCTGCCACAGTTATACCTACACACGTGTTAGTTTTTTTTTTGTCTTATGTAAGTGTACCCCTTATCACAATTTAGTTTAGGTCCAATTTATCACTCAGATAATGGGTAACCCAGCCACGATAAGATAAATGACCATAATTGATGGCAATTCATCAAGAATAATACAGGTTTAGGAAGGAAACGCCGTTTCTAAATCATATCTGATAGCAAATATTATCGAGTCCTTTGTTTGCCCGGGTAAATGTGAAATGGCGTTCAGTCTCGAAGCACTCCAAAACCATCAGGCTGCTCTCATGTGTCAGTCAAACCTGTACGGTATCAGTTATCCAAGATAATACAATGATAACAATGACAAGCAGGCCTTTCCAAAATCAAAGCAACAGCATGTTTTATAATTACTAAATCAACAAGTCAGAATAATTATTTCATAGAGGATTTGATTATTACTACAATAGATTACATTACACGTTAGTAATCAGATTCAATTTGAAACCACAAGACCCTAACACATCAGTCCCCTCCCCCTCCCCTGCACAGGCACTCTGACCGACCAGAGGAGGCGCTAGTGCAGCGACCAGGACACATACCCACACCCGGCTTCCCACCCGCAGACACGGCCAATTGTGTCTGTAGGGACGCCCGACCAAGCCGGAGGCAACAGGGAGGTTCGACCCGGGATCCCCGTGTTGGTAGGCAACGGAATAGACCGCTACGCCACCCGGATGCCCACATCAGCAGGTGAAGTGTGTGCAGCTGTGAGACACAGTCTGTGAGACCTCTGCTGGACATGAGGCTGACTTCATTGACGTGCTACCATTTTGCCTGGATGACAGATGTAAACCACCGACGGGGAAGGAGAAACACGACTTCCGTGTTAACAGTTAAAGCCCGTGGAGCACGCTTGCCATGTTGTTGTCGCTGTTGTTGTACTTAGCCAATTTCTGAGCCATTCCAGTCGCTGCTCCACCCCCTCTGCCAATCCAGGGAGGGCTGCAGACTACCACATGCCTCCGCCAATACATGCCGAGTCTCCAGCCGCTTCTTTTCCCCTGCCAGTGAGGAGTTTCACCAGGGGGACACAGCGCATGGGAGGATCATACTATCCTCTCCCCCCCACAGGCGCCCGGACTGACCAGAGGAGGCGTTAGTGCAGTGACCAGGACACATCCCAGATAGCCAAATTGCTGTGGCCCGGACCTGTCCCACACCCGACACTACATCCGGCCCACATACCATGTGGAATGATGGCACTTGGGCGGTCCGCTCCTGTTTGCCAGATCTGGTCCAGAACCAAGCCATAGCAATGCCGTGTGTGCCACATATTTGCCAAAGGTGGCCCATATTTGTTTTGTGATATTTGGGCCATACTCACCATTTACCACGCGGGCCACTTCAGGGTCACATCCAGATCACATGTTGCCGAGAGCACCGCATCTTTGCCAAAAAAGGCCCACATTTGACTTGGCATTTTTGGGCCATATTTGCTATTATACGTGTGGGCCACTTCAGGCTCACATCCATTTTGTCAGGGCCAGAAGAAGGCCATCAGTGCCGCATCATTGTCTGAAGTGGCCCACATCCAGATGCTATCTGAGATACCCACATCTGGCTTCCCACCCGCAGACAAGGTCAGTTAGTTGTGTCTGTAGGAACGCCCACCCTAGCCGGAGGTAACACTGGGATTCGAACCAGCGATCCCTGTGTTGGTAGGCAACAGACTAGACCGCTACACTACCTGGACGCCTCGTCTGTGAAAAAATATGAAACAACCTTCTTCCTGCCGTGTTGCAGACGTCTGCACGTCGGCAGAGTCCTGGACATCCGGGTTTGTTTCCCTGCAGCGAGGGTGGTTCCCTCAACACTGGACAGTCCCATCCTTCCTAGGAGCTGGTTAATGGGTTTCAGTTGGCAGAAGGATTATCTCTGCTCCCAGTGATTCACGTCCCTTTTGTTTGCTCATGTTGCTTTTATGGATGTGTGAGAATGTGGAGCCCACTCCCCCCCCCCCCCAAGTAGGCAGGAGAGTATGCACATAAAACTCATGATTAATCATCTATTGAGCTGAATGGTGAAACGTTATTTGAAAATAAAAATCAATATGAAACCCAGGGCCACCTCTTCTGTGGACTATCAAATGGTTTTTCAAGTGGCACACAGACGTTTCAGCCTTCATGGTAGCCTGACCTGTCTGTTGCGTTTTGTTTTTTCAAACCCCATGAAGGGGAAAGCCATCGTAATGCAGTTTACATGTGAGGACGATAGCGGCAAGCTGATGTATTTTTTCTCATTTGGCTATTAACTAAAACTTTGCATGACAACAGTTATCTGTAGATCCAACAGAAGATAGTGGGTGTTCCTCCTTTACAGACATCTGCCACTTGATCAAAAATATCTGCTGTTGGCGTAGCGGTCCATTCGAATCCCCGTGTTACCTCCGGCTTGGTCTGGCATCCCTACAGACACAATTGGCCATGTCTGCGGGTGGGAAGCCGGACGTGGGTATGTGTCCTGGTCGCTGCACTGGTGCCTCCCACATGCTACGTCCCCCTGGCAAAACTCCTCACTGTCAGGTGAAAAGAAGCGGCTGGCAACTCCACATGTATCGGACGGAGGAAGCATTTGGTAGTCGGCTGCCCTCCCCGGATCAGCAGAGGGGGTGGAGCAGAGATCTGGACGGCTCGGAAAATAGGGTAACTGGCCAAGTACAATTGGGGAGAAAAGACGGGGGGGAAAAGCCAAATAAATAAATAAGTAAACAAATAAATCAATAAATCAATAAATAAATACAGCCTGCCGTCTGACTATCAAGGTGGCTGTTTGAGAACAAAATGGAGGAGGAACATGGAGTGTGGTGTAACCGTTAACCTCATTTCATAGCATTTAAAACACAATGGAACAAACTTTATCTTATTTAGCATAGTGACGCTGTCGAATCAATCACACCGTTCCAAAATCCTGCCCATGCTCCACTGTTCACATTTTTCAAAAATTTGATTTGAGGAGCTCATTTCACTGCCAAGTGTTTCAACTGGCAGCCTTTAGTAGGACACTGGCTGGTTGTAAGAGATGGACCTTTTAGATAACACGTACAGGCCCTGGGACTGGCTGGCCCCGAACGATTTATGGGCACATTAAAAGGGCAGTTAAACACGCCTTTGACCAGTGAGCGCTGACACACTTGCAGAACCACTCTGACATCTTCGTTTGTCTCGGTGAATAGGAAGCCCCGAAACTGCCACACATCCAGCTCAGAGTCCAACTGGTGGGTTGAAAGGTTGCTTGATGTGCATACCGACGAGCCACGCCGCTCTTGAGTTCACACCCAACGTGCTAGCATGTTAAGAGCTGGTGATTAAAATGAGAAGAGCCAGAGGTTTCATTTTCATTTCTGTCTCTGCTCTGCTTTTCTTGGCTATACTGTGTAGAAACCACACCAGTCCTCTGAATTCAGGGTAGCTGCTGCAGGCCTATTTATTTTTGGTCCAACTCAGCTCTGGCAAAATCAAAATGAACATGCTGTGGTCATATATTGTCAGCTCAACTTCAGCCCAACTCTGTCGCCGTCGCGTGACGAAGGGACAGAGATGTTACGTAATGCACGTGACCACAACCGTCACCACTAGGAGGTGCTAAGTGAAAGATGCCAGGTTTGAATACGGGGAGTACAAGAGAATTTCTATATAGAACAATAACTTATTATATTTTGCCGAACTTCAACAAGCTTACAACATGTAATTCCCATCTCTGTTACACATGTGCCCAGAGGGCCCCACCTCCACCAGCACCACAACAGCAGAGATGTGCGCGCGCACACATGCACACGCACACGCACACTATTTTGTATTATGTGAGAGGTGTTTTGGAGGCAGAGGACAGAATGGCCAACATCAGAGAGGTGCTTCAGAGAGTTGAGAGTTTCCCCTTCGGGTCAGGGTCACAGTGGAGGGAAGTTAATCTCCAGAATGTACCAAACCCAGGCCTGTCAGATAGACTGTACATCATACCACTTCCTCCTCTTTCACTGCATTCTCTCTTCTCTTCTCTTCTCTTCTCTTCTCTTCTCTTCTCTTCTCTTCTCTTCTCATCTCTTCTCTTCTCATCTCTTCTCATCTCTTCTCTTCTCATCTCTTCTCTTCTCATCTCTCTCTCTCCTCCACTGATCTTCTCATAATGACCAAGTAAAAGTTCCAATAAACTTTTCTGAGCACAAAGCTCATCTGTTCCCGCTCACAATCGCTCTCCAGTCTGGCCGAGAGAGCAGACAGGCGGACGACAACGGGGCTCCTCTTAAAGATGACCAGTCAAAGAAATTATAGTTCTTGTGTTTGTCATAAAGTCACATTTCGTTCCATGGGCACAACGTGGGATTTTGTGTGGAGGACTTCAACGCCGACTCCTTGATTGACTAACCATAGGAAAGGTTGCATGTTTCCCTGCTACATTGTGGGGATTTAGCTGGAACTCCTATCCAGAGCAACTTAAAGGACACAAGATGGCATGACTTGCTCACTGGTAGTGATGTCAATGCAGGAACATTGGCCATCAGCGAATGGGTTCAGTTAGCAAAAATATTATATATATAATATGTACTATAAGCAGCATCATGATATACAAAAAAAGGTTTAAAAGACAAACTCAGCCACGTTGCCTCGAACTTGGTTGGGCGTCCCTACAGACACAATTGGCCGTGTCTGCAGGTGGGAAGCCGGATGTGGGTGTGTGTCCTGGTCACTGCACTAGCGCCTCCTCTGGTCGGTCGGGGTGCCTGTTTGGGGGGGGGGGGAGAACTGGGGGGAATAGCGTGATCTTCTCACGTGCTACGCCCCCCTGGCGAAACTCCTCAACGGCAGGTGAAAAGAAGCGGCTGGTGACTCCACATGTGTCGGAGGAGGCATGTGGTAGTCTGCAGCCCTCCCTGGCTTGCCAGAGGGGGTGGAGCAGTGACCGGGAAGGCTCAGAAGAGTGGGGTAACTGGCCGGATACAATTGGGAAGAAAAAGGGGGAAATTAAAAAAAAAAAAAGACAAACTCAGGATATTTTTTAAGTCTATCTCTATTCTATACTCACCGTTCATGTGGTACATGGGTTTCGTTGTAGTCACCCATCCTCTTCTTCATTCTGGACACACAGTCCCAGCTTGTTATCAACAGCCCAATGTAACTATCCATCCATCCATCCATTATCCAAACCACTTATGCTTACTCAGGGTTGCGGGGATGCTGGTGCCTATCCAAGCAGTCATTGGGCGGCAGGCAGGGAGACACCCTGGATAGGCTGCCAGGCCATCACAGGGCTGACACACACACACACACACACACATTCTCATCTAGGGACAATTTAGTATGGCTGATTCCCTTGACCTACATGTCTATTGACTGTGGGAGGAAAACGGAGCACCCGGAGGAAACCCATGTAGACACAGGGAGAACATGCAAACTCCACACGGAGGACGACGCGGGACGACCCCCGAGGTTGGACTACCCTGGGGCTCGAACCCAGGATCTTATGCTATGAGGCGACCGTGTTAACCACTGCGCCACTGTGCCATGCCAATGTAACTAATGGAGGACAAATCCACAATCCTTGTTCAGTGTACAAAAACACTCCACGGACTCAGCCAAAGCGAACATGATGCTACAGCAGTCTATCATAGCAAAGTGTAATGGGTCGTTCAAAAAAATAAAATAAAATAAAAGTTTCTTACGTAGAGAATTTATCAATAAAAACAACATCAAAAACGACTGCAAAACTGTACACTTTTGTGGGTGTAGACTGCTGCGCTATCATGTTAGCCTCATCTGAACCATGGAGGGTTTTTACACTGACTGCGGATTTGTCCTCTATTAACTGGATTGAATTCCAAATGACAAGCTGGGCCTGTGTGTCCAGTGTGAAGCAAAGGATGGATGACTAGAAATTAAACCTCTATGGACTAAACACTCCCCAAAACTCTCTTCCAAAACTCTCCCCTCTGCCAAGAGAGTTTTGGGGAGATCATAGCCCACCCTCCCCAGTCAGGCCATCAAATCACTCCCCTCTGACCAGAGGATAAGGTCTACCAGAACCTCATCCCACAGGAACAGCTTCTTCCCTACAGCAGCAGGTCTTTCTAACAAGCCCCCAGATCCTGACACGCCCCCCCACCCCCTTCTGTCTTCTCAACTGTGCTCTCTATATAGACACCCTGCATAAAACCTGCACTATCCTGTAAATAACTCTTATTCTGTAAATAACTTCTTAAAATTCTCATTTAACTTTTTGCAAACACAGCTCCTGCCGCTCAGCGCCGGGGATCAGGGGGCCACCACGTGGTCTCATGTTCACCTCTGAACCAGTGGTGATTGCACCTTATTGCACCTCACTTTCATTTTTATCTTGCATATATATTTTATTCATTATTCTTTTTAACTTTCATTGTTACTATTTACAGTGAATTTTTTCCCTGTTGCACCAACATACCAAGACAAATTTCTTGTATGTTCTTGTACTTGGCAGTATATCTGATTCTGACTCTGATTCTACATGAGCAGAGAATATAAAACAGGAATAGACATTAAAAATTCTGAACTATTCCTTAAATCACCCACAACAGAACACATCATCTTTCATGTACGACCAATGTTCTCCCTCCCCACAGACCAACGCCATATCTTGCAACTCTTTTCTTTGTTGAAATACATCTTTCAACATGATGGTTTGCATATCATGCTGTTGCTTAGACAAGCTGCTGATTCTCTGGAACAGGCGATCATATTTCTGAACACAGGACTCACTGACCAGGCTAATACCCACACTTCAACATCACAACTGAGTAAGTCATACCATCTTGTGTCTAAAAAAGCAAACTATCCGTTTAATTTAAGTACAATAGCAGATTAGGTGATATGTGTCTGATGGCACAGGTGAATGGCTCACTTGTGGGCAGCTTGGGTGGTTTCAGATGGCCTCCCATCAACTTAAATGTCATACCAGACAATGTTCATGGCACTGAAAGGCGTATTTCTTCTTGCTAAAATGTTATATTTCACATTTTGTAGACCACCTTCTCTTCTCCAACTTACTCATAGCAAAAGACCAACTATTTCAAGATTTAAGATTTGATCAACATGTAAAGGTACACTGTGCTCATTTGGCACAGTAACGGGGTTTGTTGGCTGTGAGCGGTGCTTCCTTGGTGCATGTGAGGCTGCAGAGGCATACAGACAGACACTTGGCCGACTCAACGAAGGCTTTCTTGAGTCTATACTGAACAAATTGCTCCCACCAGTGATCCAAAACACCAAGTTCTTCTACAACCAGCCCTCTCGTGGTCTTCTGCTCTCATGATATTGTAAAAAAAACCAAAAAAAAACCGAATACAAAACAAAGAGGGCTATTGCACAATACAAAGGACAAAAGCTATTGTGGTTTCAGTATTTATGAACAAGTTATGGTGGTAGGCAGAAAATAGACATTTCTACATCAATCCTTTGGTATGCCACTGTAGCTTTGTAGTGGCGCTCATAGCAAACGAGCACCACTGCTATGCCAAATACTCATAGTGTACCTTTATGTGCAAAATACGACTATCCATCCATTCATTATTCAAGTTGCTTATCCTGCTCTCAGGGTCGTGGGGATGCTGGAGCCTATCCCAGCAGTCATTGGGCAGCAGGTGGGGAGAAACCCTGGATGGACAGGGCCATCACAGGGCCCACACACACACACACACACACACACACACACACACACACACACACACACACACACACACACACACACACACACACACACACACACACACACACACACACACGGGACAATTTAGTAAGGCTGATTCACCTGACCTACATGTCTTTGGACTGTGGGAGGAAACCGGAGCACATGGAGGAAACCCACACAGACACGGGGAGAACATGCAAACTCCACATAGAAGACGACCCGGGATGACCCCCAAGGTTGGACAACCCCAGGGCTTGAACCCAGAACCTTCTTGCTGTGAGGTGGCTGTGCCACCATGCTGCCCCAAAATGCAACTAGCTACTTTTAAATGGACACAAATAGCTGTGTGAGAAACACTGCAGAGAGAAGGGGCACACACGCATACACATAACATTCAGGAGAGGAAGAAGTTTGTATTTTGTTCTTTCCAAACCAAGACATCACTTTTAAATCCGTATCAATACAAACCCCCTTTGCCTGAAGCAATTTTGACATTCTTTAAAGCTGTGTATACACTTGCTGAATTTCTGAGTTTCTTGTTTTTGAAATGCTGTAGCTCGATGTTTTCACAACTCTCTGATTCTATATTGAGAGAGCCTGCAGTAACACACTGTTTATTTCCAACACAGAGAGCTAGATCAATTCCAAATGCTATCAATGAGAGGAGGAGCCTGCACACACACACACACACACACACACAGGCTCAACCCTCACTTACTAAACTACCTAACCCTTGGTTAGGTAGTTTAGTAAGTGACGCCACCTGTGAGATGTATATATATATATATATATATATATATATATATTTATTCTATTTTTTTTTAGCTTGATGTCTGTTATAGTAACTACTATATTTAGTGGCTAGTACATTAGATCAGCACATGGATTTATACATTATCTTGTCTGAATTGGTTTCCAGTTTGAATGCCCATGGTGAAGTGTGGAAAAGGAAGTGTCACATGACATCTGTGTATAGGCACACTCACACTAGTGATGAAAGGTGCAGGTGGTACATCACACTTAATGACTGGCCTAGAATGTGTGACACACAATAGTTGTATCCGTATATGGAAGTTCTAAATTTAAAGAACGTTGCGATTAATCCTGCTTCATGTCTCGATGCATGCTCAAGTAATCCAGGTGTAGAAATCCCAGAAAAATTGAGTCAGCTCATCTGGAGCTGTCTGCAGGTATCCCCAACGTTGTAAACAGCACATTTGTGTAACGACCGGCAACCGAGACTGATGACTTAAGATGAGTGATGAAACGTTTCTCTCACTAAACTTGGTTTCCAGACGAACGGATTTAATCTTTCTCGGAATCCTTTTTCATGTGTTCATTTCCTGTTGCCTAAGATGATAACAGAATTCTGTTATTTGTAATAAACTTGGTACATTTCCTGACAGGTCTCAATGTTATTCTGCTGTAAACCAAACCAATTTGGACCTACTATTTATTCCCTCTGAGAAATGCCCTGGGTTGTTTTCATAGAGTTTATACGAGTTTGACGTGATATGAAAGAGATAGTAAGAGTTATTCCTGTTCCCTCCACAGAAGAATTCAATTGTCATTACTTTTATTGAGTAATTCTGGGAATGGTGTAAAGTGAAAACGTCAGAGATGAGTTTCACTATGTATTTTTTCCTTTTTTCCTCACTGACACAGCAGGCACCGTGGTATACCAGTGGCATACTGCTCCTGGATCACCACCTTGCCATGGTGGAGAAACTTGCATGTACCAATGATCCCAAGAGCTATGCCGTCCCGAGCTTGGCTCCTGGTAGGGTCACCCAAGGTGGATAGGTCAAGGGGGAGGTTCTAGACGAAGTGCGATCCAACAAAGACCTCAATGGCGGAACTGGCAGAAGATGTCTCCAGGTCACAACGGCACTGAAGGTGGATGAAGGCTGCAACAGAGGGTGGTCCCCAATCACCTTGGTTCTCCATGCCATTGGACTCTGGCCACCCCCTGCCAATGACCGTGTGGTGGCTGCAGGCACATCAGCCTCTCCACGTAAAAAGCTTTCACAAACAGGCGTCCTTCCATTATGCAGCTCCAGAATTGACCTCTACACCCACCTGAGGACCCAGAGGGACCCAGAGGGAGGACGGTCATATTCAACCCCGAGTGGCTGCCGATGATGATGATACTAGTGGCAGGTACAGATAGGTGTTGGGCACAGCAGAATATCAGAATATCAGGAGAAAGGCTCAGGGCCCTGTCAGTTGGTACAGTGTCTTTATGCGTTTGTGTTTCATACTACTTTAGGAAAACAGAGAATGTATAATAACTAATTGTAGAGTAATACTGAGTTTGTAATCTTGCAGGACAAGGGCGGTGCTTACAGAGATGAAATATACATATCAAATTTGACTGAGCAGGTGAAGGACAGAAAGTAAACACGAGTTAGAAAAAAAATCCGCCAACTGTCATAATCGACCTTACAGGAGTTTACACTTTGTGTTATCATATTTGATCCTAGAGAGTTTTCAGGTGACCGGTATATCATCACTGCACAAACCATCTGGGAAGCCCTCCATCATTCGGAGGGCTATAACTCCCATGGCTTCTGTGCCTCGGGACCTTTGGGCTGCTGAGTGACTTCATTTCCAGCATGATGGGGACACGACGCGCCATTGAGCTCCATCATTAGAGCCAAGTCAAGTCAGTTTACTTACTAAGCACATTTAAAAACAACCAATTCTGATCAAAATGCTGTACAATATCAGAAATGTGTTAAATGACACTAAATGTTAAGTGGTGCACAAGTTCAACAGAAACAACAAGCTGGCGATCACAGGGAAATACTGCAGGGATGAGGAGACACAGCACATGTCTACAGACACCCATAACATCTATTTTCTATGTACTTTATTTATTTTTGCTGCACTCTATTTACTTGTCTAGATTATCTATGTATTATTGCTTAGGTTATAATGTATTATTTTCTATTTATTTGTAATGCATCAATAAGGAATGGCACACAATTTCATTGTACTTCGTGGCATGACAATAAAGGAAATCCAAATCAACACACAAACACAGACACCCATACACCATCACACAAACACAGACGACCATACAGCACCACACATGCACAGACACCTATACACCACCACACAAACACAGGCACCCATACACCACCACACATGCATAGACACACACAAGCAGATCACATCGATTGAAAACCTAAAGAACAGAAATGAGAAATGTGCCACCTGCATACAGAAAAATAACAAGCTGGCAGTTCCGGTGATGTTCATCACTGAGGTATTGGTCCTGATCACGGTAAGACAGCATCATCATTTAAATAACACAGCCCCCCCACACACACATACACACACACCCCGTACACACCCCCGCCCCCAGGGGGAAAAACCAAAACAACAGAAGGAAAGTGGGGCAGGCTTTGGGTCTATCTCGCTGTTGGCGTTATGCTCTGTCTGCAGTGGAACAGAGATAAGAAAAACACTTTCATAACAGTGATGAGACTCACAGGCTGACTCACGGCATTGTTTTCCTCCCACACGTCATTTCATCATCTCCCTCATTTAAACCCGTTGATCCCCTTTCTGCTTGCACTTGACAGCACAATTTGCATGTTTTTGCAATGGAAATCTACTTTGTCCTTTTGATTCGCCTGTTACCCAAGGCGCACCGACGCTGGGGGCACTTGACATATGACTTCTTGGCTACGATCACTAATAACTGCCCCCTGAATTAATCAGCTCATCGCTGACTCTCTTGTAGGTCACTTTGCATAAAGGCATCTGCTAAATGAGTGAAGGTAAATGTAAAAATGCAATGTAAGCCATTCTCATTTGCAAGAATTTTACGGAGACTAACATGCACATACATTGAATTGTAATTATGAAGATGTGTGGATGCGTCAAGGACATTTTGTATGGTATCCATACCTCAGGATGTTTCACTAAAGTCATTCCAAAAATTTTTTCCACCATGAGAACAGAAACAATTCATGTTTTTAAAATGCCAGTTGACCGCAAGTATAATAAACATCATCCGTCTTGGAAAAGGGATTTTTCTTCTGATACTCCTTGAAGTTTTTCCCATCCATTGTTGTGTACTATATCCCCCTACCTATATTCACTGTGTAAAGCCTTTAGGGACTGTAATTGTGACTTAGGGATACACAAATCAATTTGACTATTAAAAACCTAATACTTGGGCAACTTAACACTTGGCTATACCTGAAATTATCTCCACTTGGATAAACTTCATCAAAAAAAAAAAACGTTGACCGTTCATGCCGTCTCAGGATAACTGTTCATAGAGTATTTTGAGAAAGGTTTGCCTTTTTTGCCTTATTCAGAAACCTCACAGCGGTGAGGGATAAGGGACAAAAACAGAGAGCAAGGATGTGACTTGCGAAGTCAAGCATCAACAATATTTTTGCATTTGGTCGAATGAAGGAAGACAAAGGCTTTTAATCAACACAGAGTTAAGTAGTGACGATGGAGCCTCCTTAAACTGCATGTTGGTGCTGAGCTGGGACTTAAGCCTGTCTGCACTGTGACGTCCTCGTGGCAGCTATGAGCCAAACCTACAATGTCACACACAAACACACACAGTAATGCTGCATTCCAGACAACTCGGAAGCTGAGATTTTCCGACCTCCTACTAGAAAAAGTAGAACGGAACACCACTTAAAGTTGGAGTTCCTACTTGTATACTCGGAGCAAATCCATCGACCCCGACTTCATGGAGAAGCAGTTGTCTGACGTCACACAACAATCGCAGCCCCCATGGAGGTGCACAGTGTTAATGGTAAACCATCAACTAAGGCCACATAAAGTATATTTGCCTGTATTTAATTACAATAATACATATTATCAGGAATCAGGAACATCTATTTGTCGTTTCCCCCCAGCCTAGAGCAGAGCAACACAAAGACAAAAACACATACCCAAACTACAAGAACACATATATTCAAACTACAAAAAAACCTACAAAAACACATATAACCAACATTAAAAAAAAAATTCACTGTCCAAGAGAGCAAATGCTAGCCAGGATGACTGTCGGAACTGCCAGTCTGCATGGGCTAGCAGTTAGCTTAGCCTGCCCCCCTTCCGCGTTCTGTCAGACCGCCCTTGGTGTTTCCTCTTCGGCGGCAGCTCTGGGCAGGGCCGTGGTCCTTAGGCCCACCAGACGCTGCAGACCAGGCTCCTCCAGCCGATCCAATGCCAGCTCTCCCAGGCAGACATCCTCGACACTAAAAACACAGTTAACGCTAGGCGAGGCCGCCACCAGACCGCCCTCTGTATTATTAAAACTGCCGGTCTGCATGGGCTAGCAGTTAGACTGCCCCACTTCCGCGTCCTGTCAGACCGCCCTCGGTGCTTCATCTTCAGGTGCAGCTCTGAATCATATTGTATCTATCATCTTGTAAAACCTGTTCTACATGTCAACTGATGTCAAAATATGTTATTAAGTAGATGGTCATGGTACACAACCTCTGAAAGTTATCTCTGCACTTGTTCCTCTGTTTCATTTATAGATGCAAGGGGACAGCACTGCTGACAATTCAATTGTTTATAACTTTGCCAATAAAAACATCAGTTTGTCACAGTCAGCCATGTTCTTTGTTTACGTTTGGCATCGTGCACCTGGAACGCTCGGAGGGCGGAAATGGAAATTTCGACTGGTAAATTCCGACCTCGGACTTTGAATGGAATTCAGCATAAGGCCCTCAAGTCACCAACCTGCCAGTTGTTTTAGAAACACCGCTCTCTACTGACTGAACTCAGCTGACATTAGAGAGACAACCATGTTGTCACAAAAAAGGCATCTATTCACCTTTGCCTTTTCCCTTTTAAATAATTGATCACTTAGTTTATCTTATTTTGATTGATACAATAGATATAAGCGATAAAATATATATTTCAAAGTCATTCTTTGATTTAAACATTTTTGAGAAAGCAAGACAAAAACAGTATATGAACACATCCACACTCTTAACCTCCTCCTGTCCTCATTTCAGATTCAGACAACTTTATTTATCTCAGAAGGGCAATTCAATTTCACAATCTATCCAGACCATATGCAAACTCACAGACAAGTGGCAATCAGCAGTATGTCAGAGACAATAGACAGATCAGTACATGCAAGACTGGATTAGTACCCCCCGGGGCCCCTGGGTACTGAAGCTCATACCCCCCCCCCACACACACACACACTACCCCCCAGCCATTAAATCACACCTTAATTATTTTGAGATTCCAGTCAAGCTGGCATGTCAAATCCACCAGTCCATAATCACACACCTATTGGACAAAGGCTGAATAACCAGTCCAGCTGAGCAGGCATGCCTATACAGTTCAACAGACCAAGTGCTGCCATTTCACTCACAAATCACAAGACAAGGAAACAATGGATTAAATCATCCCAAGGCAAAGTATGACTCTACACTATAACAATATTTGTCTTCACTGAAAACCACCCAAGCAGAGAGCACACCAGGTATTACTCTACTGCTACTACTACTTTCAGCTGCTCCCGTTAGGGGTCACCACAGCGGATCACCCGTTTCCATTTCTTCTTGTCCTCTGCATCCTCCTCTGTCACACCAGCCGCCTGCATGTCCTCTCTCACCATATTCATAAACGTCCTCTCTGGCCTTCCTCTTTTCCTCTTCTCTGGCAGCTCCATATTCAGCATCCTTCTCCCAATACTATACCTAGCATCTCTCCTCCACACATGTCTAAGCCATCTCAATCTTGCCTCTCTTGCTTTGTCTTCAAACCGTCCAACCTGAGCTGTCCCTCTAATATACTTGTCCCTAATCCTGTCCTTCTTCGTTACTCCCAGTGAAAATCTTAGCATCTTCAACTCTGCCACCTCCAGCCCCACCTCCTGTCTTTTCATCAGTGCCACCATCTCCAAGCCCTACAACATAGCCGGTCATCTTGTAAACCTTCCCTTTAACTCTTGCTGGTACCCTTCTGTCGCAAATCACTCCTGACACTCTTCTCCACCCACTCCACCCTGCCTGCGCTCTCTTCTTCACCTCTCTTCCGCACTCCCCGTTACTTTGGACACCAGTTATTGCTGATACACAATAATGTGACTGACTAGGAAAAGGCTTATTACAATGCCATCCTAAGGCAATCACACAGCATAGCTGAATGCAGGTTTCAAAATAAGGCTCATATAGGCAACTTCACACAGAACAGCAGAAACCAACATATAATGAACTTGACAAACTGACTCAACTACAATACAGCGGTATCACATCCCAGTGATGCAATACACGTTATGCAAACAGCATATCAAACAAACTCATCCATGACTGTATATTTATATACACAGTAACACACAATCACAACAGCTAATACTGCTCAATGCACAGACATTATCAAATGGTTCTTACCTTTACAAGTTCTGCTCTGGAATCGATCCCCCATAACGCAGGGTCTTCACAAATGATGGGACCTGCCACTGCAAATGAGCTTGAAGTAACGTTACTGTAACGATCACGGACGAATAGAAACGTTACATTACTTTCCACTGTTTGGTCACCCCCGTCTTTGTCCGTTTCTTCTCCCGTTTTTCCGTCGTTTTCCCCTACCTTGTTGTACCGCTAGCAGAGGCAGTGTGTCGCTGCGGGAGCTAAAGACTTCCCGGCTAACGTTTTCGTTGCTAGCTAGCTGAGGCTGTGCGTTGCTGCGACCGATGGTAGACGCTTCCATGCTATCGTTACTACTTGCTAGCTCGACATCCTCCACCGGAATGCCCTCTTCTTCACTTGGTTTAGCTTTATTGAAAGGAAAAAAAACCCTACTTAATAGCGGGACATTTTTATTGTGGCCGATTCTTTCACTTCCGTTTCCTTTCCTTCCTTTCTTTTGGCAGCACCGCTGGGCTTTTGGGTAACGTCGTCCATTTTCTGCTTGCTTGGCAAATTTTCCCGCACACTCCTCACTGATACAACTGATAGTGGGTCAGGTAAACGTTAATTCCACCGTTTTTAACCTTGACTTGGTTTAAGAAAAACTGATCTTGAATCTGTGCAGTGTAAACCACCTGCTCTCTATCCCCGCCCACCTTGACCGTTAGCCAATCTATACAGTGTATTGCCGCTCGCTCGCCAGTCGCCACTTGCCCAGCCATCTCACCAATAAAACAATCAACCGTGTCACTTAATTTTCATGGGAACAACTTTTATTTCATTCTGATCGGATAATTATCAAGGCAATGGGCTCTGTGTCATATATCTGTGGAGCTCGACATAAAAAAACAAAAAACGCATAGGGTCTTCTCCCATCACGAAGGGCCCTTTAACGCTCAGGGGCCCCTGGGCACATGTCCAGTTGCCCATATGGTAGATCCGGCGTAGAGTACCTACATGGGCAAGAGATGCACACTGTCACCCTTGGGTGGCCATGCATGCACACCCACACGAGGACCAGGCAAAGGACAAAAATTATCATAAGTTATAAGAATAAATGAATGAACGAAGCATCGCATGGATATACAGGTTTTTTTGTGTTGGTTTGTGTACAGCTCGACATGTGGACAATATGTTTGCACCGTGTGTGTGTGTGTGTGTGTGTGTCTGTCTGTCTGTCTGTCTGTCTGTCTGTCTGTCTGTATGTGTGTAAGAACTTCCAGCCTCAGCCTTGGGTTCTTCACTAATGTTGAGCAAACTTGTACAAATTCAAGCAATTGCCCCTTTCCTTTTTTTTCTAATTAAACAGGGGTGAAGCCCACCCTCAAGTCACACTGTTCTTGTATAAGGTGACCACGGACAACGTTGAGCAAACGTGTGTGCGGCAGTGTGACAGAGTGTGACAAAGTGACATCACAGGGGACATGACCATATTTGGTCGCTCAGAGGTTTGTATCAGATTCACTGGTATTTGAAACAGGCCGAGGAACTTCTCATGCATCCAGCCCCACCCTGCAACTTGAGGTGAGACTGGAGAGGGGGGAGGGGAGACCTTGGGGGGGGGGAATAAGATAGCCAAAAGACAATGGAGACACCACAGCATTGACAACCATTTCACTTAAAATGCTGCCCAGTGTTCAGTGTTTGGCCTCACATCCATTCCAGTTGCGTATTAACTTGCACCGTGTGTCAAGACAGACAAAGAAATATTAAGTCTGCAATTCTTAACCGACAGCAAAGGTGGTGGGGGAGGGAGAGAATGTGTGCTGCTGCAAGTAAACTCTGTATGTGTGTGTGTGGGGGGGGGGGTAGGTACAGGTGGGGGTGGACCTGAAGGGCTGGTTAGTGATGATGGTGAGGTGTGTTTCTCCAGTGGCCCCTCCCCTCGCAACAGTGGAGATCATATGTTCCTGCTCTCCTCTTAGCCTGCTCACATTGAGTTGACTCAGAAAGCAGCAACAGGACCTCCCTTATTTATATCACAAAAGCAAAGGCGACAAAAGAAACCCACAGGTTTTACGTCACGCCGAGAGACAGCAGAGAGAAAGAAGGCTTGACACCACATACCACAGCCTACTCAAAGAGGAACAGACGGCAAATAAGGGCATCCAACCCCAGAACAACAAAGAACAGGTCTAACTAAGATGGTGTCCGCTGGGATGCAAATGCTGGGAACAGCCCTGGGGATCCTGGGCTGGATTGGGGCCATTGTAGTCTGTGCCATTCCCATGTGGAAGGTCACCGCCTTTATCGGTAGCAACATCGTGACCTCGCAGACCTCTTGGGAGGGCATCTGGATGAACTGCGTGGTCCAGAGTACGGGCCAGATGCAGTGTAAGGTGTACGACTCCATGTTGGCCCTCAGCTCAGATCTCCAGGCTGCCCGGGCCCTGACTGTCATCTCCATCGTGGTAGGCATCATGGCTATCCTGCTCTCTGTGGCCGGGGGGAAGTGCACCAACTGCGTGGAGGAAGAGTCCTCCAAGGCCAAGGTGGGCATTGCGTCGGGCGTCGCGTTCATCATCGCCGGGATTCTGTGTCTCGTCCCCGTCTGCTGGACTGCCCACACCATCATCCGTGACTTCTACAACCCGCTGATGGTCAGCGCCCAGAAAAGAGAGCTGGGTGCCGCGCTCTACATCGGATGGGGCGCCTCCGCCCTCATGCTCATTGGAGGGGGGCTGCTTTGCTGCAACTGCCCTCCTAAGGATGGAGGCTCCTACACAGCCAGGTACAAAGCAGCCAGTTCTGAGGCCTCAGGCCCGCGATCCGGAAAAGACTATGTCTAGAATACGAGAGGAGACGGCACAGAAACCTGTTTCTGTACACAGATAAGACATGTGGCTCTTTGCTGGGACTGTAGCCGCGCTACACTGTTGATATTTTAGATATTTCAGAACGTTTTCAGGGTTGTGTTGAACAATGATTATTCCTGTGTATTAGTATTCATGAGAGGTTAAGAACCACACCCAAAGAAGAAATCAAATGTTTATGTTGACACAATCACCTGTTTATGTGTTTGTTCATACAGATGTTTGTTTAGCATGTTTTTTTATTATTATTATTATTAACAAACGTTTTCACTTGTTTTGAAACTATGCTACCTTTTTATAATGTGTGTCCAATGTTTAAATGGCCAATATGGATGAGTTTCATTAGCTGCCAGTAAGACTATAAATAAATATTTTGTTTATAAATGTGAAATCTGCCCTCCTTGTGTTTTATTTTGTCGTACACCCATAATGAATCCACACGTTACTGTGCCGCTCTGTTTCCAACACGAACCGAATGACCTCACGCTTAAAGAATCCATACTGCGTTCTGCTAAATGTGGTTAATTATTTAAATGTTTTTTTTAAGGTTTATCGTAAACTGATCCTTTGCTTGGACATCAGCTGCCCTGCATTTTCCTCCCGTTATCTATGAGAAGTAACCGTTTTATTCTGAAATAAAGCTCCTATTATCCGCTGTAAACACCTGAGAAGCATCTATTGTCTGTTTTTCCTGTAGATCAGGTCTAGGTGTGGCAAAGCAAAACAGCAAGAGACTAAATACTTCAAACCGGTCTTTGTCCAAACCCCCTGCTAAACCGGCTAGTGGTTAGGAATATATTTGAACAAGCACAATATTTACTCAAACCACTGGTCAAGTGCCCGGGCTATGAGAGGGAAGAGGCCCTGTGCTTGGAGCTTTTCCATGCAAATCTTTTTAGAGGAGTCTATGGCACGGAAAAAAACAAAAAACAAAAAAACAAAAAACAAGGAACATCAAGCCTCTAGATCTGGGAAGCAAATTAAATCTATTACATGTGTGACCCAGACAGGTGCATTTCCTTAATGGGAAAACACAGTGCACCGCCATCTGCTGTGACATTGTGGTACTGTTATAGTCTCACTGAGCTGAGAAAGGACAGCTGTCTGGTGGGGTTGGAGTTCATTCAGAATAATTATTGTTAACTATTTCAATTCATTGACAAATCTCTATCTATCTATCTATCTATCTATCTATCTATCTATCTATCTATCTATCTATCTATCTATCTATCTATCTATCTATCTATCTATCTATCTATCTAGTTAATTAGCTAGCTAGCTAGCTAGTTATCTAATTACATTGAGTTGAATTGCACTGAGCTCAACTGAGAACTAAATGAACTGAGCTTAGGGATTTTAAAGAAAATTCACCACTTGGATTAGCTGAAATGAAGGTGATCTGACCCCCCCCCAACTCTATTGTCTATTGTGTTGTGTATGTTTGCACGTGTTGCACAGCTTGTGTGAGTGCATCTGTGTGTGTGTGTGTGTGTGTGTGTGTGTGTGTGTGTGTGTGTGTGTGTGTGTGTGTGTGTGTGTGTGTGTGTGTGTGTGTGTGTGTGTGTGTGTGTGTGTGTGTGTGTGAGCACGCACAGGTGGGGACTGGACATTGTTCCCTGTCTTGGGGCATTGCTTGAGGTTGTAAAGCGTATATGTGTGGGAACAATGACCACAGAAGACCAAACAAAGGTCTGGGGAGGAGAGCCAGTGTCAGCTTTCTCCTTTTTTCTTGTATGGGAGCAGCAAAACCCCGCCCTGATAGATATAACAGGATATAACAAGACCCTGTCAACTTCTTACAGCAAGATCTCCACAGTGGCAGACATTGGGGCACCAGAGCAACGATAACAACTCCACAAGCAGGTCTGAGAGTGGATTGGATCAGAGCCCCCAACACCACAGCTAACCTGGCAGAACTTTGATCTAACACAGCAGTATCAGCAGAACCACTGTCCGGTCACTCTACATCCATCATTTGCTGGGTAGAAATAAAGCTCAGGTGACAGAGACAGCAGCAGCGGAGCAGCCATGGCTTCTCAGGGCCTCCAGATCTTGGGTGTGCTGTTGGCCTTCATCGGCTGGCTGGGCACCATCATCACCTGCGCCATGCCGATGTGGAGGGTTACGGCCTTCGTTGGAGCAAACATCGTCACTGCCCAGGTGATCTGGGAAGGACTGTGGATGAGCTGTGTGGTGCAGAGCACGGGTCAGATGCAGTGCAAGGTGTACGACTCCATGCTGGCTTTACCCCATGATCTGCAGGCTGCCAGAGCCATGGTCATCATCTCTGTGATCGTGGGAGTGTTCGGGGTCCTGATGGCAGTGGTCGGAGGGAAATGCACCAACTGCGTGGAGGATGAGGTGGCCAAAGCCAAAGCCTGCATCGTGTCCGGGGTAATCTTCATAATAGCCGCCCTGCTCATCATCATCCCGGTGTCTTGGTCGGCTCACGCAGTGATCAGGGACTTCTATAACCCCCTGGTGGTGGCGGCACAGAGGAGGGAGCTGGGGGCTGCCCTGTATATCGGCTGGGGCTCCTCTGGGCTGCTGCTCCTGGGAGGAGGCCTGCTTTGCAACAACTGCCCGCCGAAGGAGAATGGACCTTACATGGCGGCTAAGTTTGCCCCAGTTAGGACCGCATCCTCAGCCAGAGACTACGTGTGAGTGTTTAGCCTGAGATGAATGAAAAGATGTACCTAGATGTTAATTATGGACTCTCACCAAGAGTTTTCATGTTTGTTTCAAAAGAGCGCCTCCACCTCAACTTTGTAGAAAACACTTTCCAGTTGTTGCTAAAAGGTGAAGAAAGCTGTCCGAACATTCTTGATGACATCTCATCATGCTTTTGTTTGGTTGATCAACCACCATCGTTCTTCTTAGACTTTTAATTAAAAAAAAACAGTTTTTGTTAAAGATTTGATATACTTGTTGCAACATTCTTTTTAAAGGAGCTTAAAATAGCAACCAGAACATTTGGGATGGAATACATTAATATGATTTTTTTTTTACCTTGCTTTGCTTATTTTCCCTGGAGACGTAAATATGTACCTGTCAAAAGAGCTGTAACTAGTCATTTGGACATGAAAACACGTGTCCTATCTCACCCTAGCCGTACAAATTTCCCTTGTGCCTTTTTTCTGTGGGCTGAAACTGCGTCACTGTAGGAAAGCCCTTGTTAAGAAGAGCAGTTTATAAAGTTCGGTAATCGTCTCTGCCCTTTACATTTATTATTATTTACTATTCATTGGCAAGATATAGTTATTGATGTTACAGCAAGATGATTGCCTGTTGCTATCACAGGCTCCAGCTAGTATCCCTATCACTTGAGTCTACTGGTAAGGCTACTGGCCCTTTGAGAGATGCAGACACTTTCCGGTTCTGACCAGAGGATTTCCAGTCGGTTCTAACCAGCTTTCTCGGCCCGTCTGTCTGCTCGTGAGTTACAGTTTACCACTTCCATTGTGAGGACATTGTGTGTCAGTGACAGATACAACCGCACATTCTTCATATAAGTACCCTCAAGCTGAAGCTCCGCCTCCGGGATTCTGAACCAGGGGTCACACCGCCGCAGTGTCCACCAGCTCTGCTCAGCGCATCTGTGGAGGCCCCGGACCTCTGCTACCGTCATAAACCCCTCTGAAACACAATATTGTTCAGCAATGAAGAAGAAAGTATTGTAAGATCACTGAACAATGAGCAGTGACCTTACAATACTGGATGTTCACATATTAGAAATCATATGTGAACGTCCAACTGATAGCAATGAAATATGTGACATAAAGACTTGTTTTGGTTTTTTTAGATGTAGGATGGCCCAACACAAAATATAATCAATGCAGTGAAACTTTTTCTAGTTTTTTTTTTAGTTTCATACTAATAATACATGAGTAAATTGTTATAATGGTCAAAGAGGGAACTTGGTAATTCTGTTTCAGCTGTGAAAAATAACATTTTAATTTTCTTTGTAACTGTTTGTATTATGCAGCAACCATCGTCTCCTGTTCTTATCAATAAGATCATAAGATAATGATCATAACATAATTATGATCATTATGATTGATAATTATTATAATCATAATATCATATATATATAATATAGTTATATATTTATATTATTCATATATAAACATATATATATATATACACAATTATAATTATGATAATGATGTTCTTATGTGAAGAAATGACCATAAAAGGAAAGAAAGAGTGTGTATTGGTGCAGGTGTCTGCTTAATTTTGGAGGATGTTTATGTGTAGTGTGTGTCTGTGAGAGAGAGACAGACAGAAAGATGTGTATCACAGTACATTCAACTGACTATAGTGACTAGATAATAAATTGATTTTATATATATATATATGTGTGTGTGTGTTTGTGTGTGTGTATATATGTATATATAACATGCATAAACCATAAATCAAGCTTCTTCGTTGGTTTGCTCTGTGCATGTGTAAACCCCAATAAAGACAAAAGTAATGCTGCACATCTTATCTCCTCAACACAAGCCCTCTCTCCACCGCTCATGACAGGGGAGGTTGGTATTTACGGGAGTGGTCTCTTGGGACTTTATCGGACCAGGCGGGCTGGGATCTTGGCCACGCCGTACTCGACTGGCCCTGGATGAGGACAGAAATTTACAGTTTCTGTCTGGAGGCAAACGAGGGTTGCAGAAGGAGACAATAAGCGCGTTGTCCATGCTTGGATACGTGTTTCCAGGGAGCCTGTTTTGCATCTCCAAAGCATGGATATTTACACACCGCCCGGTGCCGGCACATCTGCCAAGTCAGGGCAGCTCACTAAAACCGGTCCCTCTTAACGGTCTTGTTTTGTGCGCACACATTTTCACTTGAAAAGAAAACTTTGACAGCCAAGTGGATGGCGAGTCTACCCATCATTTTAATTGCGAGTCTGCCCACCTCCCTTCTTGGCAACCCCAGTTTTTGCTATCAGGTGTGTTGTGAGAGAGAGAGAAAAACACGGTTGGCAAAATGGTGTCAAAAATACAGTTTATTATTTTATGAGAAATAAAATATAAATTTTCACTCACATGGCACCGCTCCAACAATAAGTGGCAGTCCTTTTGTTTTTCTTTTCTGAAGTGCATTTGTTGTGAGGCGTTTGGCTGAGAATAGGCCGGATTGAATTGCATCAAATTAAAGCACAGCATGAAACAGATGAAGCCATATAAAACTGGTTAAAGCATGATCCTGCACCAAGCTAAGAGGGGATGACACTATTCTTGCAGACAAGGGGCTACACTTTGTTAATACACACAAAACTCGTCTTTCAGAAGACATAATACTGCGTCCCTTGTTCAACCCGATGAGTAAAACACACATTTAGACAAATTCCCTCCCTGGCGTTGTAGACTTGGGTGGAGAATACTTCGCTCCGTTGTACCTGTCCTCCTTAGATGGGCACTGGCAGCAGAGAAGCACACCTCCCATCAGCAGCAGCCCTGACGCACCCCAACCCACGTACAAGCACGCGCCCAGCTCCCTCCTCTGCGCGTCAGGGACCATGGGGTTGTAGAAGTCCTTTATGATGGTGTTGGCAGGCAGACACGCCGTCACCAAGCACAGGGCCCCGCTCAGGATGAAGAAGGCGCCCGCAGAGATGGCCACTCTGGCTTTTGCCGCTCGATCCCCCACGCAAGTGGTGCATTTCCCACCCACGACGGAGAGCAGGAGGCCAAACAGGGAGAGCAGGATGGCGATGACCACCATGGCCCGGGCCGCCTGCAGGTCCGGGGGCAAGGCCAGCAGAGAGTCGTAGACCTTACACTGCATCTGCCCCGTGCTCTGCACCACGCAGGTCATCCACAGTCCTTCCCAGATGGTTTGTGCAACCACAATGTTGTTCCCAACGAATGCGGACACTTTCCACATAGGCAGGATACAGATGATTATGTTTCCCACCCATCCAAGCACCGCCAGGCCGACTCCCAGGATCTGTAGTCCTAAAGATGCCATTGTTGCAGATACTTTTTATTTTTTTAAATTTCCTGGCACACCGTTCTCCCAGAAGAAGAAGAAGAAGAAGAAGACCGTTCTCCTAGTTCTCCCAAACCCACAAACTAGAGGGTGTCCTACAGGGGTGAGCGCTTATAAATGCAGTATCCCTCGAAACACCCCTCCTCTGAGTGGGCTGTGACCATGTTGCTTAGATATACACATCTATCATGTTGCCCTGGAGTTCATTCAGAGAAAGATCTCTCCCACAAAGAAACCCTTTAGTGCTCCCGCAACGGCTGAGCAAAAAACATCAGAGAGGAATGAGGACATGAGCTTTTTTTGAAGCCGGGGATTTTTCTGTTTGTTCTTGTTGACACTACTGGGTGAATATTCTAATGAGAAAATCATTCATTTATTGGATGATAAGATATATGTTATCATGTGTCTCATCTTATTTTACCACTAACCAAGTATTTGTTATCACATATCTTAATCTGCTGCCTTGGGCTGTGGTCAGAGCCGGCCCAAGGCTTTATGGGGCCCTAGGCAGAATTTGATTTGCCCCCCCCCCCGCTAACCCCACCTCCCAGCACTGACAATATTATGTCCATGCTTGATTGTATCTTAAAGGGGTAACTGTCGCTACTGGTATATTTTGTTAGCTAATGTTAGATTAAAGCACTAGCCATCTAGCTAGCAAAATATGCTAGCTGACGTTAGCTCACCACACCTTGGCTCGTTTGAGGCATCTATTTAACTAACGTTATTGCTAGTGAATGTTCATGATAACATGCCGTAATTGGTTGTGGAAACATACCTTTATCCTGCTGTTTTTGTCCTCCTCTTTCGCTTCTCTGTGCTAGACAGATAAACCCTTTTAGGTGACATACTGTCGCGATGTACTTGCTTACAGTTATAATGCGCATGAACCTGACCCCAGCTCTGACATAGGCAGCGGAAATGATTAAACCAGTAGCATTAATTTGTCAGTCTGATAACAACATTATATCACAATATTTAGTTTTTGTTTTTTGTTGATTAATACTGATATGATATATCACACACACAAAAATATATATATATATATATATCAACCTGTCGCACTTGACATTTCAAGCGCTCTTGGGGCCCCCTGCTGGTGCGGGGGTCCTAAGCAACCGCTTAGTTCGCTTATGACTTGGGCCGGCTCTGGCTGTGGTACATGAGTAGGGTCTTGAGTCCACATTTTGAAGGTCTCAGTCTCGTCTCAGATGCCACTGCATAGCGACTTGGACTTGACTTGATCTCGGATCATTTTTCACAACCGGTTGAATACAAGAATATTACTTTTCTATCAATATCAATCCTGTACAGAGGAGATGCAATCTAATTTGCTTCTTTTTTATTATTATCCGTTCATATCTCTGAAACATGGGTAAACTAGAATCTGAAACATCCTTCCTTGGCATCCTAGATATATTGAAGTGTAGGAAACTTTTGACCTTTACTATGATGGTAGACTATTACAGTTAGTCACCGTGCTTATCTGGACTGGCATTGTTCTGGTTTCAGTCTTTACAGCAGATTTGGCCCCATTAGTTTTGAGTTGGATTCGCCACCTCAGACTGCCTGGCTCAAATGATCCAGTTCTGATCTTTTGCTCACATGTGACACAGATTGAATATTATTAATTGTTATTATTGTTGTTACCCCCCCTTTCTCCCCCCAATTGTTTTTGGCCAATCACCCCGCTCTCCAAGCCGTCCCGGTCGCTGCTCCACCGGGGAGGGCTGCAGACTACCACATGCCTCCTCCGATACATGTGGAGTCGCAAGCCGCTTCTTTTCACCCGACAGTGAGGAGTTTCACCAGGGGGATGTAGTGTGTCAGAAGATCATGCTATTTTCCCCCTCACCCCTGAACAGGTGCCCCTACCGGCCAGAGGAGGCGCTAGTGCAGCGACCAGGACACATACCCACATCTGGCTTTGGATTTCCTTTCTGATAAGACTGAGACAGCTTTATGATCAAGGCCTGTGTTGGTGGGCAACGGAATAGACCGCCACGCTACCCGGACGCCCCACATATTGAATCTTATTATTCAGATTGTGGTGTTGTAGTGTTGTTATTCTGTGTTAAGTACACTGAGGGAGCCATGAAACCCGGAGTCAAATGTCCTGTTTGTGCAAACCTACACGTCCATTAAACACGATTCAGACTCTGATATGTGCTACGACCGTAAGTCACATGGAATCAGATATTTTCAGATCTTATTTTGACCACATTCATACGTGGAAATAAATGGGAAAGGAATCTGACAGTTTCCATTGTGACTTTTTCAGGTCATCGTGAATCACACGTCACTCGAAATACGACCCTCTCACGCGCTTGTCACATATTGAATGACATGGTATAGACTGTTTACTTCTGCATCTGAGGCCAAACTCTCGCATCAGCCTACTAATGTGGGTTGTTTCAAGCTTAAACCAGAGCTATGGAGCAAGCACAGGAATCGGATATGGGTCACTTTTAAAAGTGATTTAAAACGGTGTTAAAAAAAACCTCCAGATATCTCTTGAGACCCAGCCAATGCACCTGGCTCCTCTGTAGAGGACATTACAGATTTGGAGCTGTATCTGCCAGACTTCATGCTATCATGACAATTCCTGATGTGCCTTCAAAAGGAAAACCTAAGCTTTACAACTGGACCTTGTTAACTTGCAATAGTGGGTGCAAAAGATGCCTGACAACTAAATTTTGATATGTTATTTAAGAAAGATTTTTTTAAGTCCTAAAATATCACATTAAAAATACCTTTTTGTTGTTGTGTGTTAGAACCAGAGGAATGCTTTCAGTGAGATTTTAGTGAATTTGAACTCGCTGCGATATCAATTAAGTTTATTTTGTTTTCCTTGAAATGTCTTTTTTTACAACCCCGACACTTAGTTTATGTAAAAGAAACATATTTTTTTTTCAAAATCAAAATTGAAAAAAGAAAAAAAATCCTAGGTCTCGCGAGGATAAAGGCAAGAAGTCAGAACTGGGCGTCAAGAGCTGCAGTGTAAACGTAGCCTTCACGTCTCGGATTCGACCCGGATTCGCCCCCGTGAAGATTTGGCCTGGATTTGGTCTCGCCTGGATCACGTTTCCAATACCAACTGAACTCACAGACACACGTATTGTAGATTCAAGCCCTTCTGAAACAGGGACGATGGGACGTTTCATCAGACGTCCACCGGTGGGGATGGGTGTTGTCTGAGCAGAAGGTGTCATAAACGAGCCTTGATCATAAAGCTGTCTCAGTCTTATCAGAAAGGAAATCCAAAATGGCAGCACCTGAACCGCCACCAATAAACATTTAATGTTTCCGGTGTTGACAGATAATTCACTGTAAAGCTGTTTCCAGACAGTCCAGGTGACTATATCTCCCTCCATGTTTGTTTGTTGTTTGTTTTTTATGGCAGGTTAGGATGAATGAAAGAGCACATTAGGAAGACAGGCTTGAGTTTATTCTGACAAAGCACGCCATTTTACTCCAATACAAGTTTGCCGGAGTGACATCCCTCTGCTTACTCATAGCAAAAATCATGTCAAATATGGAGGTGAACGCAAGACCAGCGTGCACTTTCAAATAAAGTGTCATGGGCTTAAAACTTCTGCTTACTAGAGGTTTGGATTTATGGAGGGTGGAGCACAATGCACCATTTCTAACACACACACACACACACACACGCACACACACTTTGTGTATTGTTGCTTTGCACCACTCAGAATGTGCTCTATTTCATCCTTACCCATTAGATAGAGTGCTGCACTGTGGAAAAATCCCAGCACTTTTTTTTTGTTTGTTGTCAATTTCCAATCTTATCTAAGTTACACTGTTCAGCCAAGCTCAGCCAAATCAGTAAACAGAAGTCTCCTAGCCCTGATATTGCCTACACGTTTCCCAACTAAAACCAACACACAACGGCCCATAATCTCATCCACATCTCTGCCTGGTCAGAATAATGAAATCTACCACTCGCCTCTCCTCTAACCACGTGATAGAACGTTAACATGGCCAACCAGCTGCAACACTGACGCAGGTGCCACCAATTGACCAATTTCAATTTACCAATCAAGAGCAACCACAGCCCTGGCAAAATGAATATAAAAGCTAGCAGGCTAACACTCCCCCGTTTGTTGTATGCTGCTGTTGATGAAGCAAATCTTCATCACTGTTTGGTCAGGTTCTGTTGATTTTTTTCCCCCCTCCCCCTGAGTGATTTGTGCAGGTAGTATGTCATCTACAGGTCTCCAGCTCTTTGGGATCTTCCTGGCAGCCATGGGCTTTGTGGGGGACATCATCATCTGTGCGCTGCCCATGTGGAAGGTAACCGCGTTTGTTGGGAACAACATCGTGACGGCGCAGATCTTCTGGGAGGGCCTGTGGATGAACTGCGTCAAGCAGAGCACGGGTCAGATGCAGTGCAAGATCTACGACTCCATGTTGGCCCTCCCCCGTGATCTGCAAGCCGCCAGGGCCCTGGTGGTCATCTCCATCCTGGTGGTTTTCATGGGGATTCTGCTCGCCGTCGCCGGGGGAAAGTGCACCAACTGCGTCCGCGACGAGGTGGCCAAGAGAAAGGTGGCCGTCGCCTCGGGGTTGTTCTTCATCGTCGGCGGCATCCTCTGCCTGATCCCAGTGTCCTGGTCTGCCAACGAGGTGATCCGGAACTTCTACAGCCCCGTCATGGTGGACGCGCAGAGGAGGGAGCTCGGCGCGTCGCTCTTCATCGGCTGGGGCTCCGCGGGCCTGCTCCTCATCGGTGGCGCGCTCCTCTGCTGCCAGTGCGTGCAGCGCCGGGACCGAGGCTACTCCGTCAAGTACTCTGCCCCGCGCTCAGCAGCCAGCGGGAGGGCGTACGTTTAAATGTTTTTTTGTTTTTTTTACCCAAGTGTTTTATTTTTTTATTTTCTTTAATGGGTCTACAATTAACACTTTGCGCCAGCACTCTCGACTGTTTTAATTATTTTTCTTATGAGTTATTTTTGAATCTTGTGTTTGCGCTGATTGAATAATAATTAAAAAGAAAAGCGAACCTGGCTGACTTGTGTTTTCGTGGGGAGGGTCCAGTCCGATTTCTCAACTATAAACGGGCTAGATATGGCGCCAGACTACCTGAAAACAGGCAGAACCAAACGCACATGTACTGTCCCAAATAGTCGGGTATGCTGGGTTTTAAGGACATCTCTTGCGCGTCATTTACGTGCTTGGAATGGAAAAAGTGCCAGTACTCTTTACTTTTGTAAAGTCACTATTGGATTCTGAAATTCTACAGTGAAATAAGTGGGGGGGGGGGCTCCGTGCAGGGACTCATGAGACCAGGCGCGGAGCCAGAAATCTGATTGTGGGTGGGCACAGACAAAAACCAGATGGGCACAGTCCGTACGTGTATAGCAGCATAATCATATAACACAAGCTGTGCATAGAGCAGCTGGAATTTCTGCATGCCCTATGAACATTTTCAGAGGCTGACGAAAATAATCCATTGTGGAATATATTCTAAAATGTTGTGCCATATTGCACCATATAGTGTTATGCAGCAGACTTGCTTTCCAACTCCATCAGAGGGAGAATAATCACAAACGTTCAATAATGGTCTAACATGGTAACGCAAATAACGTTTTCTTTAATAGTAACGGTAATATCATTACTCAAATTAGTGTGTCGCTACATTTTGTGACCACAAAAAGTACAGTAAACCGCTACGTTGCAACGCGTACTTCCAACTCCAGTAGCTACACAGGCACCAAGAGACACGCAGTAAGCTAGCCTCAGATCCACGACCCTGCAGACACTGCAACAGCATCATCAAATCTCGTGTGGCTTTAGCTAGTGGACAAACCAGAGTGGAACGCGCGAAAGAAAGACGAGGAGCTGCTGGTATTTGCGAAACGCACTGCCAGTCAAAGTGAAGCTTTCTGATTGGATGGGCGGGAGTGCCAACTGGGTGGGCGTTGCCCACCTTTGCCCACCCGTGGCTACGCGTTTGCATGGGACTGAGGTATTAATTGAAAATATTGACTTGATTAAATGTGTTCATGTTTTGGTTATTGTGTCATTTGTTTGGGGGTTTGACTCGGGACTATTACTGACATTAGGACCGTGACTTGAACTGATGCCAGTTGCGACCTCGGGGGAGACGTCGTGTGTCGTCTGTCTGACCGGTGTGAAAATAAAAGCAAACTCCCGGGGGTCATGCACTGTATGGGGCACGGGGATTGCGACTGAAACGAGACCTAGACCTCTCGACTCCTCCTTCCACGTCGGCTCGCCACGTGGTGTCAGAGGTGGGATTGAGCTGAAGAACTAAGAGGGAGATCCAGAGACTGAAGCGGGACATTGGACAGACCCGTTGGCGCTTGGAACACTTGGTGTGACAAAAGACGGAGCCCACCAGCGATAAGTTTTCCAGCCCATGGCTCCAGTGCACCGCAGCCCCACTACCCCCTAGAGGCTAGAGGGACCAGTACCGGGGAGCACATGCCATCCACCACTACCAACTGTCCCATATAGGCCAGGAGGACGACCACCAGGGAGCGCATGCTGCCCGCTGCCACCAATCGCCACCTAGAGGCCAGGAGTACCAGCGCCGGGGAATGCCTGCTGCCCACCACTACCAATCGCCCCCTAGTGAGCAGGAGAGACACGGCGCATAGAACACCAGCCAAGCTGCCTAACTACAACGGGATGACGCAGCTAGAGCCGTATCCCTTGCAAGTCCAATTAGTGGCATGGCACAGTGGATGGAGCAGCAAGGAATCTGCCATCTGCCTGGCTCTGGTGTTGGAGGGAAAGGCTTTGCAGGTGCTCCTCAACCTAGCCCCGGTGGAGCAGCACGACCTCCAAGCCCTGACTATGGCACTGGAGAGGCGATTTGGGCAATGACTCTTCACTGACCAGAGCAGGGAGCAGCTAGCCAGCTGCCACCACCAAGAGGGAGAGAGCCTGGGTACCTTTGCTGCAGATGTACAGCTACACACCCAACACGGTTACCTGCAGTTCAACACAGCTACCCAAGAGGAGCTCCTCCACGCTTTCCTGCGGGGGCTGACGCCAGAGCAGTTGCACCAGCATGTTCGCCTCGCCATGCCCCAGGTGCTCAACGAGGCTCTCTGCAAAGCTGAACGAGCCAAGGTGGTACACTCCACGCAGCTTATCCAGCAGAAGGACCCCGCACTCCGACTGCACATCAGGTTGGCTGATGACAAGGAAGCAGTAGAAGAGGTCTACCGAGTTCGGCTTCCACTACAGCAGTCTCGGCGATGGCCTCCAACAACATCCAGGTGACTTCCACCCCAGCTGACTGACCACTGTTACCGGTGTGACGAGCCTAGTCACATAGCCCGCAACTGCCAAGCACTGGCACTGAAAGCCAGTGCTGGGCTAGGAAACGATGGCGGAGTTGCCTAGTGAGGGGATCGCCACTCCAGTCTCTAGCCCCCCTTCATAGCCAATGCATGCTGGTTGGCCACCTAAGTCACACCAAAGGACTGTATTTGGACTGCCAACTCGACAGTCGATCCTGCCAGGCCCTGGTAGACACAGGGTCTACCAATTCCCTGGCGTAACCTGGCATCCTCCCGGGCACCACCAGCCCCCTCTAGGTGGCATGGTCACCAACCAGCACCCAGCTGATGATGGTGACAGGGGAGAAGGCTGACATGAGAAGGAAGAGGTCACTGCAAGTCCAGGCTGGGGACCAGGAGCTGATACACAAGTTCTGGTTCGCCAAAATCCGGGACCCGTGCATCATTGGCCTAGACCTGCTTACTCACTGGGGATTCCTTGTTAATGTGTTGGAGGCAACTGTAGCCCTCGGCACGAAGACTGTGGCCCTCCAGTCCAGCCAGGAGAGGAGCAGGCCTAGGGACCAGACAGCCTGTTGCCGAGCAGCCGCCGCTTAGCAGCCACTGAGCAAGGGTGCAGCATTGGAGTGCTGCCAGCAGCAAGAGGATTGGAGCCAGATGATGCTGACAGTGGCGGCCATCCAGACCGCCGGCAACGAGAAGTGGTTTCCATTGACAATGCAGCAACTGAGACAGCAGTGGGAGGAAGACAGGGCCCTTGCGCTGGTGAAGGGCTGGCTGGAAATGGGGCTGTGCCCCAAGTAGACAGAAGTGTCAGTGCTGGGGCCTGAGGTAAGGCCTACAACTCTGAGGGGCAACTTCTAGCTCCATGACAGGTTTGTGTACCGGAGGTGGCAAGGTCCCGGAAGAGGGAACGACCTCCTCCAGCTATTGGTGCCCTATGTGTGCCGCCCCCATGTTCTCCAGATGGTCCATGGCTTGGTGGGGGTGGGGCACTACGGGAAAGCCAAGACTCTCCACCGCCTCAGGGAGCAGTTCTACTGTCTTGGCTGTCGATGAGACATGGAGCTACGCCCGCTGGGGCCTGAGCCGGCTCCGAACAGAGTGTGGCAGAAGGGGGCCTATGACACACACTGGTTTAGCCGGTCTGTTCGCCAGTGGCGGCACCCTGGACTTTTGGGGTACTATGTATTGGGTTATAGGGTCGACTTAACCCTCAGGTGGGGGCTATGTAGTGACCGAGACAGGTGGTTTCTGTGACTGTTGGCGGCTCTGTGCTGGGGGAGCGCAGGGGCTCGTGGGACTGACTGTTGGTGTTAGTTGAAATTGTTGATTTATGTGTTTAAATGTTTTGGATACTGTGTTGTTTGTTTGGGGGTTTGACTTGGATTGTGTAGAAGACTGTGGACTGACCTTAGGACCATGACTTAGACTGACGTCGCCAGCTGTGACATCAGGGGGGACATTGCTATGTTGTCTGTTCTGGCCGGTGTGAAAATAAAGGGCACTCCTGGGTCATGTGGCGTATGGGACACGGGAGTTGCGATTGAAGACTTCTGTCTCTCGACTCATTCTTCCACGCCTGCTCGCCACAATATACTTAGATATTGTTGATCAGTACATACATTTATTTAATCGAGGGGACAACCATTTCAATTAGAATAAATAAATACTAGCTTTAGTGTGTGGTGCAAGGAAGTCATCAGGCCGGACGGATGCCCTTATTTCCTTGTATTCCCGCCCGGCCAAATCTGACAGTTTCTCTCCTCTTTACATTTAGACTTGCCGCCAACAGAGAAAAGCAGGCAGGCGAGATCGGGAACGGGTGACGTCATGTATTGCCCCCCAGTGGCCCCTGGGTGATGCAGTTTATTTAGGGCCATTATGACTCCCCCAGAGAACCTGCTACGGACAGGGCAGAAAAAGAGTACCGGCAGCTTTTGAGAAGCGCCGGCGTGCAAGAAAAAGTCACGGCACACCAAAGAGTAAAATGTAGAAATGCCGGTACGGCATACCGGTGAGTATCAGCCCACCTTGAGCACTTGTCCATTTGCTAAATTCTGGGTTTTGAGCAAGTTCATTATGCATGTTTTTCACGGTAACTGCTCTCCCCTCCCTCCTTCCGCTGAGGAATCAGGACGAGCAGGAAACCTGATCCACAAAATAGCTTAGTCCCCTCCTTGTTCATTCTTATCTGCAGTGTAAAACTATATGCCACTTGCTGACTGCTTTGCTTGTTTACCAGCGGCTGAAAGGCTTCTCTGCGAGAGGAAGAAGGCACAACGCTCAACAACTCATCAACTAAGCTTCTCTGACGTGTCAAACGTATGTCTCGTGTTCTTTTTGTGTTGCGAGAATGGGCCACCAGCTCCTCGGTTTCTGTCTGGCGTTCATCGGCTTCCTGGGTACTGGCCTCATCTGCGGCCTACCCATGTGGAAGGTGACTGCCTTTGTGGGGGCGAACATCATTACCTCCCAGGTTTTCTGGGAAGGTCTGTGGATGAACTGCGTGATCCAGAGCACGGGCCACTTGCAGTGTAAAGCCTACGACTCCCTTCTGGCTCTACCCCAGGACCTGCAGGCCGCCCGTGCCCTCGTCTGCGTTTCCATCGCTGTCGGCGTGGTGGCCATCGGGCTCACCGTGGCCGGGGCCCGCTGCAGCAACTTCCTTCGCGACGACTGGCTCACAAAAGCCAACGTCGGCATCGCAGGCGGGGTGGTGTTTATGGTGGCGGGGCTCCTGTGTGTGATTCCCGTCAGCTGGTCAGCCCACATCATCATCACAGGGTTTTACAATCCTCTGGCCACCGAGGAGAGGAGGGGCGAGCTCGGGGCATCGATATACGTGGGCTGGGTGTCTGGCGCTCTGCTCATCATTGGAGGGGGCATGCTGTGCAGCACCTACAGATGCTGAGGACGAGAGGCGGAAGGAGCATATACTGCCGTCCCTGAGTTGAGATACTCCCCGGAGTGTTTCAACATATTTCAGAGATCTCCTTTATCGATTTTTGACACGACTACATTGCACTACAGTGAGATTTTGGGACAGATGTGTAAAATGTTTTAAAGGTTGTAGAGCGGGTTCTTGTTTTCGTGGCAATTTAAAGCAGAATAAACGATATGCCGTGGGTGTGTACTGCATTGCACTCTGTGGTCTTAGAGTAATTTTTGTGATTGGTTTGTGTGGGTGGGTGTGTATTTTTTGTTCCCCCAACCATCCATCCATTATCCAAACTGCTAATCCTGCTCTCAGGGTCACGGGGATGCCGGAGCCTATCCCATCAGTCACTGGACAGCAGGTGGGGAGACACCCTGGACAGGCCGCCAGGCATCACAGGGCCAACAAACACACACATTCACACCTAGTATGGACCATTCACCTGTCCTACATCTGTTTGGACTGTGGGAGGAAACCCACGCAGACACGGGGAGAACATGCAAACTCCACACAGACGACGACCCGGGATGACCCCCGAGGTTGGACTACCCCGGGGCTCGAACCCAGGACCTTCTTGCTGTGAGGCGACCGCACTAACCACGGCGCCACCGATCCGCTTTTTTTCCAACCAATAAACTAAATTCAGTTTTACATTTCTGGTCTTGTTTTGTGTTTTCATTTTTAGAATGAGAAATGTGTCAGCAAAGACGTATAGGTGCATGGTTCTCCGCGGAGGTCATGAGGCCTCAAATGCCAAAAAAAAATAGGAGGCGTAACTTTGAGGCATATTGTGTGTGTTGCAGGTTTCGGCGGCCCTTTTGCTGCGCATGAATGGACAAAATAACCGGATATGGATCAGAGGAAGAGACGTTTCAGATTATCCTCTGTATATTTACAGAGCACAAAAAACACACAACGCCCCCCCCCCCTTGGAAAAATGTTTGCGCTTCTTCGTTGATCTGTTGTGTCCTGGTTTACACAGTGTGGTATTAACGGCGCCGTGAACAGCTTCCCATTGAAAGGGGGAGAATGAGACGAAGGACACGTTGATTTAATTAGCACACGAAAGAGGACAACGAAGAAGAGGTCGTTTTTTGTTCCATCCTTAAGTGAGTCAAAAAGTGTAGATTTCCTCAATGGAAGGGCAGGGCAGGCAGGTCGGCGGTCTGGCGCTGTGCCTGCTGGGTGTGATAGGAGTGTGCTTGGCTTGTGGACTGCCGATGTGGCGCGAAACGTCTTTCGTGGGAGCGAATATTGTCACTGCACAGTCGGTAAGTTAAGATGACACCTGGATGTTCGTTTCATTTACTTGCCTTATATCTGAGGGGACCGTTGCCACCCGGGCTGTGTGGAGTCCTTGTTTATTCTACATTTTGGTTCTTTCGTTGCCGAGGCCTCACCCTGTTGTCAAGAAAAATGGCTGGTGGACATGCAGCTGAAAACGTGTGGGATATCAATGTTTACAATATGCATAATTTTAAAAACGAACAATATGCTGCCTTAAGGCGGCACAGTGGCGCAGTGGTTAGCGCGGTCGCCTCACGGCAAGAAGGTCCTGGGTTCGAGCCCCGGGGTAGTCCAACCTTGGGGTTTGTCCTGGGTCGTCCTCTTGTGTGGAGTTTGCATGTTCTTTCCATGTCTGCGTGGGTTCCCTCTGGTTCCTCCCACAGTCCAAAGACATGTAGGTCAGGTGAATCGGCCATACTAAATTGTCCCTAGGTGTGAATGTGTGTGTGTGTGTGGGCCCTGTGATGGACTGGTGGCCTGTCCAGGGTGTCTCCCCGCCTGCCGCCCAATGACTCCTGAGAAAGGCTCCAGCATCCCCGCGACCCTGAGAGCAGGATAAGCGGTTTGGATAATGGATGGGTGGATGGATGCTTCCTTACCTCATTCCATATAAATGTCCCAGTGTTAAAGTGGGCCCCTCTACTTTTCTGCATATATTAGTACAGAGACTAGGTGTCAATCCTTGCTTTCCAGGTGGTTGTACTTGAGTATATGAACTACTTCAAGCCACAGAAAAAGGCAAAATAAGGTCGGTGCTTTGTGGGCCATCTTGACTTCACAAAAAAGCAGCAACAGGTAACTTAATCTGCAAAGTCTATTCTGCTACCAAAGACGCATACCATACCCACACTCCTCCAGGTGTGGGACGGCCTGTGGCTGCACTGTGTTGTCCAGGCAACAGGTCAGATGCAGTGTAAGAAGCACACGACGGCCCTCACCATGACCTCGGACATCCAGGCGGGGCGCGCCCTCACCCTGCTGTCCATCCTCACCGGCCTCCTGGGCTTCATCTTCACCATTCTGAGCGGAGGAGTTGCCAACTGTAGCGGTGAACCACCTGACAACCCTTCAGCCCAGTCCACCTCTTCCTCCAAGACCAAGGTGTTGAAATTATGGTCATACTTTTCATAACGCACTGCGATTTGTAATACCTGGTTATTATGCTGTTACCTGAGCAATGCACGCCCTGCTGGGATGCCAATGCAGCGAAACTGCAAAAAATTAACAAACAAAAAAACAAGTTCATCCCAATAAGCCATTCAATCCAGCATTGATTTTTAACACCTTAACTGAAAACAAATTGGCCTTTGGGGTGAGATAGTTTTGACTTGTTTATAGTTTTTTTCTTCCTTGTTTTGAGGATCTTTTATAAATTAGTGACAATACCTGGAAACAGGATAATAAAAAAAAATCCATTCTCCAAGAAGATTCTAGAATTAAGTGAAGTTGGTTTTTCCACATGTAACAAGTAGACTTGGTATGAAAATCTTTTTATGAATAAATAATCTCCAAGCCTCAACACCAAATGAAGTGACCTGTAAAGATGAACATTATCTGTGGTGCAGTAGATCCATCCATCATGTGGATCCTGACAAACGGCTGAAGAAGCTTCTCACAGTGACATCATCGGTTTGTCTTGCTGCAGGCGGCTCTGCTGGGTGGAGCTCTGTGCGTCCTGTCTGGCATCCTGTGCCTAGTTTCTGTCAGCTGGTCTGCGGGTAACACCATCTCCGTCTATAATGACCCCCTGGTGGTGCCAGCTATGAAAAGGGAGGTGGGCTCCTCTATCTACATCGGCTGGGCCTCCTCGCTCCTGCTCCTCCTCGGCGGGGCCCTGATCTGCTTCGTCTGCTCTGGCAAAAACAGCTCCGACCCCTCCCAGCGTGTCTACATGCCGTACAGCTACAGCTCCCAATCTCAATTCAGCGAGACCCCCTCTCGTACAGCCACAGTGAAGTCCGATGGATTCAGCGATGGAAGACCTTACAACCGTAATACACCTAATAGAACAGCAGAGCATGCGCTCCACGCGTATGACCGTAACTCCTTGAATAAAGCTCAGGGGGGAGTTTATAATCCAGCCCCGGGGAGCAGAAGAGAGTCTGTACATAGCAGCTTTGATCGTAACGCACATGTCAGGGGAAACCAGAGGGCAACCTTATCAATGGAAAACCAAGCTAATCAGGCTGTGTTGGTGCACGATATCCCCAGCAGGGCAACAACAGCGCTCAATTATTACAATACATCTGATGTGGATAGACCAGGGCATCTGTGAAGGCAAGAACAAAGCATTCACTATAAAAAAAAATGATAGAAAACACCAATTACTTACTACTTAGTGCTTGTTATTTGTGTAATGCTGTGTAATGAGTAGCTGTAGCTAGTGACCCTCACCCTAACAGATGAGTAACAGGGCATGTGTAAGGGCTTACAACACACTTGTTAATATTAGCGCTCTGCTAATAACAGTTAACATTAGCTGCCAGGCTGGAATGGTGTATCTTGAGTCCTCTTCCTCTTTTTATTATGAACGTAATCTCCTCCTAATATCGCTGACCAGACTAGGCTGTCAACGCCGCCATGCCCCCCCAACTTTGACCTTTTAGGACTGTGTGTCTGAACTTAACCTTCAGGCTCAGAAATGTCAGGTCCAAATTCTCATTCACTTTTGATTTTGGATGTCCTCGTGTTTTTCTCTCTTTGTTTATGTAGATATAGTCTACCCCCCCCCCCATCCAATTCAGGCACTCCGCCCCATATGGAGTAAGTTACCTGACAGGAGTCAAACACCCGTGTCTGCAGGGCCACGCTCAGTGTGCCCATACGTAACTCGCTTGACGGCTAACCCTAAAATTATACGATGGCTTGCATTGTTACTGAGCCGTCGGATGTCAACAAGTGTGCTGTAAGAGCTTATAAGTGCCCTATGAGTCATTCATTGACGACTCTTTATAACTACTGATACTATGTTGTAAAATAATTTGATAAAACATAAGGAGAGGGAAGTCTTTTGCTTATTGAAACATCTCCACGGCGTTTAGTTTTTATTCAGCATCCATTCCGTATGTGTTCACAGGATAATTGGGGATAGGATAAGAGCTGGACAATTTTTCTCTTTTTTTTTTACTTGGAAACTTTAAAAAAACAAAGAAAAGCACAACCTTAAATGCCTTTATGGTATGCTGAAGAGACGGGAATACAATTCAAGGCGAAAAGGGAACGTAAGAGGGGATTTAAAAAGAAAATATTGCTCAGAACACCCTATTATAAACTTACAACAGTTTTTAGGGAGGTATTAAGTCCTCATGATGATAGCCACTACATATCCCAGGGTAAGGGGCGTGCATGTGTGTAGCATCTTCCATAGTGAAGAAATCTGGCCAGGTTAGTTTTTTTGTTGACAGAAACCAGTTTCAGCTTAGAGTTGAAGTAAGAAAAAATGATGGGGAAAAAGAAGTAAGGAAAGCTCCTCCTCATTCCTTTCCTCTTATGACAACACCTTTAGGTGGGGAGTCGTTGTCCGCCCCTCGGCTGCACAACAGACTCCCACTCTCTCCTCTCCGTCGTGTCTCTGCTATCTAACTTTCCGTGCAGGTAGCACGACCCTGGCCCGACTCTCCGGAGACAGGCCGCGTCAACATGGTGGCCGGAGGAAGACAGCTGCTGGGCCTGGCCCTGGCCATCATTGGCTTCCTTGGGAGCATCATCATCTGTGCACTCCCCACCTGGAAGGTGACAGCCTTCATCGGTGCCAACATCGTCACGTCGCAGGTGATTTGGGAAGGTCTCTGGATGAACTGCGTCACCCAGAGTACAGGCCAGATGCAGTGCAAAGTCTACGATTCCCTCCTGGCTTTGCCCCAGGACCTGCAGGCCGCCAGAGCACTGGTCATCATCGCCATCATTGCTGGGGTCTTCGCGATCCTTCTCGGCATCGCCGGCGGTAAGTGCACCAACTTCGTGGAGGACGAGAGGCAAAAATGCAAAGTGGCTATTGCTGCCGGCATTGTCTTCCTCGTCGCAGGGCTTCTGGTCCTGATCCCTGTCTGCTGGACGGCCAACACCATCATCCGGGACTTCTACAACCCGCTCATGACCAACGCCCAGAGGAGGGAGCTGGGGGCTTCGCTCTACATCGGCTGGGGCTCGGCAGGGCTGCTGTTTCTTGGCGGGGGTCTCCTCTGCAGCTCCTGCCCACCCGGCGATGAGAAGGACTATGGTGCGGAGTACGCCAAGGCTCGCTCTGTGGACGGCAGCAGCGCCTATGTGTAGGCAGGACATGGGCTCAGAAGAAGTAGCGAAGACCCAAGAAAGGGATTAGAAAACACTTGTTGAAATTGTGACTTGCAATTTATCCTTTGACGATGAGCCAAGTCTCTGCTGTGAGCCAGTCGGTGCAGTCAGCCAGTCAGAATGTAATCTGTTTAACAAGCGACAATACACATTTTCTTTGCAAAAAATATTTTGTGTGCTCCTCCTGCATGCTTTAGTGTAATTCTTTAATGTTTGCTGATATTATCATATCATGATATATCGTGATATATCATGCTACTGGATATCATGCTATTGGCGTGACGTACATTGCCACGTCATGCCAATAAAGCCATTTGAACTGGAATATTAAACTTGATAAAGTGACTGTTAGTATTACATGGGTATGCATCACCAGCCATGGGCACTATGGACTCCTGGAATATCTTTCATCAGGAAACCATCATATTATATGTGTCAGTGACTTCTACTGAATTTAACTTGTGTCATTTCTGAAATAAATATATGTAAGAATAAAAAAGCTCCCATTCTTTTTTTTTATCTCCACAACAGTTCCTGTTTTTAACAGGGAGAGCCAAAAGTTTCCTACATTAAAAACACCCCAAAAAAACTTGTTCAACCAGCCTTCTGGTCTTTGTTCATGGACGAATCCCTGCAAACAGGTTGTGTTACCAGTCACGCAACAATGCGGACTACTTCACCACAGATGACAATACACTATGCATAAAGTGTGTGTGTGTGTGTGTGTGTGTGCGTGTGTGTGTGTGTGTTCAGCATATTATCAAAGGTGGTGCTCTGCTGGGAGTTTATGGGGACCTGGGCTGGACGCTGATAAAACGCCCCACTGCTTTTTTTTTTTTACAAGTAGAGAATACAAACTTCCAGAAGCGTGGAGATAAACCTTTGCTGAGGAAACGTATGAAACAACCAGAGCAACTTGTATCATTATCGTGCTCTCTTTTTTTTTCTTCTTCTTCTTCGTGTGTTTGACAGGTAAACAGTAGGAGAAACCAAACACGCCTTGTTTGCGGCACCGTCACGACGTTTCTTTCTGGACGGAGCGGCGCTCCACGTGGGGCACGTCACACCTGGTTGTACCCCACCTTTGAGTTTTCCCAAAATCTGCCCAAAAAACGGTTACGTTAACTAAATATTAAAGATAAATAAAGATTGTTACGCAACTGGTGCTCTTCTCTACACAATTACAGAAGAAAAAAAGACCGAAGATTATTTAAAGTGAGGCTGACATGTTGGCGCCAGCGAGCGAGCGACAGAGGGAGAGAGATGGAGCGTATGCGTGTGCATGTGCGTGCGTGTGCGCGCGCGTGTGTGGTGTGGTGTGGTGTGGTCGAAACCCGTTTCTCTGAACAATACACAAGAAGCAAGTGAGACAAAGCTTCTTCCAGGCGATCGTATTACACATCGGCACGGTCGCCTTAGGCTAACAGAGCGCCATCTCCATCCGCAGACACCTGCATATGGGCATGCACACCTGCGCGTGGAAACAGGTGCCCCCCCAAAATGACGTCAGTGCGTCTTACAAACCCATCAGACATCCTGCCACTCATCGTTCTTCCTACGCAGCAAAGCCCTTTCTGGTTTTGAAAACAACTTCTAGAATGCAACAGGTAAAAGGTGATGTCAGGTTTCATAGTCACACCCCCCCTCTCTCTCTCCACCCCCCTCCATCTCTCTCAATTCAATTCAATCCAATTCAATATGTGCTTTATTGGCATGACATATACGTTTGTGTACATATTGCCAAAGCATGTAAAACAACAACAACACAACAACAACAAGGATTATAATAATAACAGCAACAACAACAATGATAATGATATTAAACAACAACAGTAGCAATAGGTGCCGTCACCCACTGTCTCTCAGGTTGTGGCAGGAAAATATAACTCTTGCTGCAATGCTCGCCGCTGGCCCCCCTCCCTCTCTCCCTCTCTCCCTCTCTCTCTCTCTCCATCCCCCCTCCCTCTCTCCCTCTCTCTCTCTCTCCATCCCCCCTCCCTCTCTCCATCTCTCTCTCTCGCTCGCTCTCGCTCTCTCTGTCAACCCCCTCCTCCTTGTCATCTCCAGAGGGAGAGTCTGGGTGTGGTGCAGATACAGCCGGCCAGCGACACACAGGTAGACAGACACACACTATGCAGCGGACGGAGAAGTAGGAGTACTCTGGTAGAGAGACACGGAAACCGTAAGAGAGAGAACGACAGGGGGAAACTAAGAGAAAGAGTGACAGGTAAATGAACAGACTGAGAGAGAGCGGGAGGAGAGAAAGAAAGAGAAGGCCGGCAGAGGGGAGGGAATAGAAGTAGGGGACAAAAGGGGGACGAGACGGAGATAAGAGGAAATGTGGCTGTAAACAGACACACTCCACTCCGGCAGAGGTGGAATCCATGCACACCTGCGGCCAGGTAAGACTAGAAGCTAACGAAAGGTAGCCAGCCAGGGCACAAAGAAAAAACAAGAAAAAAACAGTCGTACCATTAGTGTGCTGTGAGGCCGGGATACATACCCCACATAAAAGATGTTATAGGAGGGGAAATGATCCTAGACAAATGAGAAGAAGGAGGTTTGTTAACACGATAACATCATATGAAGAAGAAGAGGAAGACAGACAGACATAGGGCGAGAGAGGGAGAACACGGTGGGCTGATTCCAGAAGCCACGGCTGAACTGAAGTCGCTGCCGCCGCGTTGTGATTTGTGAGCGCAACATCAGAGAGCTGTTTAGAAGAGCATCTCTCCGCCATGGCTTCCCTGGGGATGCAGATGCTTGCCAGCGCCCTCTGCCTCCTGGGTTGGGTAGGGGTGATCATCAGCTGCATTATGCCGATGTGGCGGGTCACGGCCTTTGTGGGCAGCACCATCGTCACCTCACAGACCATCTGGGAGGGCATCTGGATGAGCTGTGTGGTCCAGAGTACGGGCCAGATCCAGTGTAAACCCTACGACTCCCTCTTGGCTCTTAGCGCAGACCTGCAGGCCGCCAGGGCTCTCACAGTCCTTGCCATCGTAACAGGCGGTATGGGACTTCTACTGGCCTTTGTCGGGGGGAAATGCACTCGCTTCCTGGACGAGGACGGGGGCAGGGCTAAGGGTAAGGTCAGTGTGGCAGCAGGGGCAGTGTTGATTGCCACGGGGCTGCTGTGTCTGATTCCCGCCTCGTGGGCGGCCGGAGCGGTGGTGCAGAGGTTCTACAGCGCGTCCATTGATGCACAGCGCAGGGAGATCGGAGCGTGTCTGTACATTGGCTGGGGAGCATCCATCCTGCTCATTTTGGGAGGAGGGTTGTTCATCAGCTCATCCTGCCCCCTTAAAGCCCACGATGCAGACAAGAGTCCCTCGGTCCGCTACCTTGTTGTCCGCTCGAGCAACGGATCCAGCCAGGCAGCTTCTCAGCGCAGCAGGGGGCCGCCAACAAGTTTTCAGCCCTTGAAGCCAGTGGTTGCAAGATCGTTGAGCAATGAGGGAGCGTCAACAAAACCCCAGCCTGGACTGGCGAGCAAAAGGCCACCTTGGGAGGATGGGCCAGCAGTGGCTGAGTTGAACTCAAAGCAAGGGTCAGGGGGAACTGGTGGTAGCAGGACACCGTCCACAAAGTCTCAGATGAAGAGACCCGCGTCAAGAAATTCAGAGGAAAGTACGAGTACCACGAAATCCCAGCTTAAAAGAGCTGCATCCAAGGAGAGCTTACAAGAGTCAGTCAACTCTCAAGCTACTGGGGATGCATCCTTAAACCCAGCTAGAACATATATATAAACACACACAAACACATATACACACAAAAGACACATAATGAGACTATGGACCAGTAGAAAATTAATGTTTACTTGTTTCAGGATGATGTAACTATGAAATGTTTTAGATATGCTTTGCAAAATAATGGACTGACATTCCGCTGGAGTTTGGTTACACATTAACTGCTGCCGGATGAAACTTCAAAAATGATTTGTGAAATTTGAAAAAAAAACATACACATCTTCAACGACATCAGTCCGTCCATGGATATTTCTGGATCAACAGCTCTGCATTTTAAAAAAAAAATAAGAACAGAGGGAGATGTTATGGACGCTGCAGGTTTAGACGCTATACGTTGAGGGAAACATACACACTCAGCCTATAAGAGGCCAGTCAAACCCTCCAACCTTTTCTAAAAAGAATGAAGTCACGATTTTTTTTCTGCAACGGCGTGGAGACAATTGATATCTGTTATTGTTATCAACAGTGTGTATCACCGATTGTACATTAACTTGCACACAGTATGTATATGTTAAAACTGTAAAAAAAAAATTTCGGCGATTTTGTGATTAATTTGTATTGTTTTTGGGTATAGTATGCGTAGGCATTAAGTCGGGAAGGAGGGGGGGCTGCACCCTCCTAGTGGTGGGTGCAGCCCCCTCCCCCAGTAGTGGCAGGTGGCTGTGTAACATCTTAGACACAACAGCATGCCTAACTTTTCCTAAGCTACAAATGCAAAAAAAAAATTAAAAAAATAAAACATACCTTTATTTTAAACAGTGCGTGGAATGTACATTTTTAATAATAAAGTGAGTAAACACTCCATTCCAAATCTGCTACACACGCACTTTACAAACAAAACAATGACGTCATACTGTAGCGACCGAGGAGGCGGTCGATCTGACTGTCGGCGGTTCTGCGCTGTGGGAGCGCAATGGCTGATGGGAGTGTTAATGTTAGATTTAAAATTGTGTTTTAATGACGTGGTTGTTCATGGTGTGATTATTCTTGTGCTGTTGTTTTGGGGTTTCGACTCAGATAAGTAGGAGAGCGTTTACTGACCGGAGGACCTTGACTGGGACTGATGTCGCCATTTGGTACGGGGGGGGGGGGGGGCTCATAAAAGAGCACTCCCGGGGTCGTGCGGTGTATGGGGCACGGGAGTTGTGATTAAAAAGAGAGCTCTCGGGGCGTCAGGGTAGCGTAGTGGTCTATTCCGTTGCCTACCAACAAGGGGATCTGTGGTTCGATCCCCATGTTACCTCCGGCTTGGTCGGGTGTCCCGAAAGAGACACAATTGGCCGTGTCTGCGGGTGGGAAGCCGGATGTGGGTACGTGTCCTGGCCGCTGCACTAGCGCCTCCTCTGGTCGATCGGGGCGCCTGTTCAGGGGTGAGAGGGAACTGGGGGGCGATAGCGAGATCCTCCCACGCGCTGGGTCCCCATGGCGAAACTCCTCACTGTCAGGTGAAAAGAAGCGGCTGGCGACTCCACATGTATCGGAGGAGACACGTGGTAGTCTGCAGCCCTCCCCGGATCGTCAGAGGGGGTGGAGCAGCGACCGGGATGGCTCGGAAGAGTGGGGTAATTGGCCGGGTACAATTGGGGAGAACCCCCCCCCCTAAAAAAAGAAGAAGAAAGAAAGAGATCTCTCTCTCTCGACTCATTCGTCTTTATTTGGCAGCCCCCCTACTTAAAACCTCTTCCCTCGTGCCTGCACGTAGGCAAACATTTGTATATTTTTAGAGAAAAATCACATATCCGACCAACTAAGTAACAACTCACTCTTCAACTAGTATGAGTCTTCTAAAGATCGCACCATTTCAAATGCAAATCTACCTGTAAACTGGACACAAATAAAAACTTGAGCTCCTTATGGGCCGCTTAGCACGCTGGCTAACTTTAACTATGAATTGGCCGTAGGCGTTGTTTCTCTACGGGGGGGGGGGGGGGGGGCTTTCGGTTCTGTGGAGAAGCACTGGATGAACTGGTTGGACAGAGAGTGAGCTCCCGTCTGAGATGAGCAGGGTAAATGTGGAGAGACAACAATGTGTTTGACAACAATTCAAATTTAGTTTCAATGGTTGACACTCACACAAATCACGTGTCACTTTTCGGTTTTGTATATGCAAATAACTTCTTTTGACAGTCACATATGATGTTCCCACGAGGCCTTAAACGTGGGAGATATCGATTACGTGCTCTTAGTTATGGGTGGCTATGGAGGTGTGGTTGAAAAAAAAACAGTATCCCAGGTAACATTACATTAGGTAAAATAACAAACGGGTAAGTCCCATTTAGCTATTGCTACACCTAATCATTTAAACATTAAACAATATTTTAACACTTTTTTCAGTACAGGTATGCTGTATAACAACAAACAGGCAAGTCACATTATTTCCTTTTCAGGTATCCTAACTCAACGTAACTTTTTGATAAGAGTTTTCAAATAAGTCCACACTCCAATGTCTTACAGGATATCTCCAACCAGACTCAAAGTCTCGTTTTTTGTTTTTTGTTTTTTATTTTATTTTTATCCTACAAGTCCATTATAACTTTCTGTTTTCTAGGCTACTGTCACTCTGCACTGTTTGAGGAATTCCGTGTCTGGCAAAGATGTCTTTCAGGTGAGTAATAACAGTGCTTGCAGATGTGCTGTTTAGCTCTGCGATTTCAGGATAGTTTGAGTAATAGTCTATTATTAAGAGAAAGTCCTATCCATTCATATGGAAGAGATGTGTTCCTACTTTTCGCCATGGCTCAGCTGGCATGTCTTGAATCAGCATTGGCTCTTTGGTTTGCTTGTAATTGTGCCTTTGACATGTGTCACCTTTACTAATCAGTGTCTCCATGTCTCTATTGATACCTGGCGAATAAACAGCTTCCCTGGCCCTTCTTTTGCACTTTTCAATGACAAGGTGACCCTCGTGGATCCGGCTGAGCATCTCTTGGCACATACACTCTGGAATCATAATCCTGTTTTGCCTCAGCAGTAGGCCATTGACCATGCTCAGCTCTGCCCTGATAGGATAGAATTGTGAGAGTTTACCTGTTGTCCATGCATGTTGGAGCTTGGCCATCACTGTCTGCAATGTCACGTCTTTTTCCGTTTCTAGTGCAATCTTCTTGTACATCATGTCTGACACTGGGAGAGAGGAAGCAATCAAGTTAACATGCATTTCCACATCCACAGAGATGGTGCTGACCCGTGTCTTTGTAACTGGTGCAGGTGCTCGGGACAGTGTATCAGCCAGAATTATTGAATTACCTGGCATGCAGACTAGATGCATATCATATCTTTGCAACTTCATCATCGTCCACTGGATCCAGGGAGACATGTCGTTTAAGTTTTTTTCTGAAGATTGAAATGAGCAGTTGGTGATGTGTTTCTGCTGTGAAGGTGGGTAGTCCATAGACACAGTCATGAAACCTCTCACATCCAAACACTAACCCTAGGGTTTCTTTTTCAATTTGGGCATGTCGTGTTTCAGTCTCTGTCATTGCTCTGGACGCATATGCCACTGGTCTCCATCTGTCATCGTTGTCAGCCTGGAGAGGCACAGCGCCCAATCCGTCTTTGGATGCGTCCGTGGAGATTTTTGCTCTGCATGAGGGATCGAAAAAGGTAAGCACTGGCTCTGTGGTAAGTGTCTCTTTAAGCCTTTTCCACTCTCTGTCATGTCTGGCAGTCCACTTGAACACTTTGCGTTTGTGGAGCAGATCTCTGATACAGACCGTTTTTGCAGCGATTCGGGATGAACTTGCCCAGGAAGTTTACCACACCCATGGCTCGCAGTACTCCCTTCTTGTCTGTAGGCGGGGGCATGACCAGAATGGCCTGTACTTTGGAGCGGTCTGGTTCCACTCCTTCTCCCGACAGCTTGTCACCTAAGAAAGTGATCTCTGTTGCCCTGATCTGACATTTGTTTTTGTTACGTTTCAGACCACTCAAATGGATTCTCTGTAGGAGGTTCAGCAGTCTCTCGTTGTGTTGTTGTAGTGTAGAGCGCCACACAATTAAGTCATCAATGTAAACCTGGGTGCCTTCTAGACCCCCAATCATCGTTTCCATTGCTCTGTGATAGATTTCGGGCTGAGTTGATTCCAAATGGAAGTCTAAGGACACAGTATCTGCCAAACGGTGTGTAAACGTTTGAACTACAAACGTTTGGACTGACACAGATTTACTATCTATCGCAATTGTCGAGATTTAGTGGCGTTGCGAACGCAGCCCATAAATGACGAGATGACACAAATGTTCGTTGAAAATGTATTTCCTCTTGTACACAAGCTAACAACATTAGCTGTTTCCAAACTGTACATGAGCTAACCGTTTGGTTGACTGATACACGGCTAGCTGTACACACAGCTTGCTGAACAACAGCGTGCCGAATAACGAAACGCTGACCACGGCTGTGGGACCATACTGTAGCGAATTCGGGGGACAACGCAACCACAGGAACTGCCGCGGCCGGGAAGCGAACCCATATCGCCCGCATCGCAGGCGACATCGCTAACCGCTCGACTAAAGGGTCAAACCCGACAGCCAGCAGCCAGCGTGTCTTCTTATCCATGCACGTTACAATACACTGGCTGTACACGTGCAGTACTGAGCTGTGATGAGGCTGGTTCAACAACGTTTCCACTTACCGCATTTAAATTAACCGTTTCCACTTTGTCGCATTTAATTAACTCTTGTATTTTTTCGGGAGCTCAACTCCATGCAATCATGTGCTTCGTTTCTTTGCACCGTTCCGAATCACCTGCGCTGCATGATGACGCCATCTATGCGCCTCATATTACTGAGATTGGTGCCTCCATGGCTCCACCTGCTGGCCAGGCGGGCATACAATTATCCAAACTAACGTACACAACTTACACGGTGTATTAAACGTGCAGTACTTGCTGCTCTCATCATCCAATTTCAGTTGCCAGAAACCATGAGATGCATCTAGTTTACTTTAGAATTTGGCCCCTGTTTCAGTATCTGGTAGTGCTCTCTTTTAATGTTCTCATTAAGATCTTTGGGGTCTAGGCACAGGCTTAACTCACCACTGGGGTGCTTTACACGTTATGGAGTTCACCCAATCTGTCGGTTGTTTGATACATTGTATGACTCCCAATTTCACCATCCGGTTGAGTTCTTTCTTTAAGCTGGCTTGAAGTGGTGCTGGCACTCTCCATGCATGACTGGCTTGGCATAATTTTTCAGCTCTATTCTGTAGGTGAATGGCAACGTCCCTTGGCCTGTTAAGATATCAGGAAACTTTTGCTCAGTGTCAGTTACTGTGTCGCTGTGAGTCTTAAGAACCACCTTTTCACTGTTGATTTGGTAGACCCTCTTGACCAGCTCAAGGTCCTCACATACTTTGTCTCCTAGCAGTGACTCGTGATCATTAGGAACAACCACGGACATCAGATTTTGTTGCTTCCCTTTTACGTTCACTTTCAGCCTGCACACCCCTTTTGTTTCTATTGGCTGTCCATCAGATGGCTTCAGTTGGACTGTCTGTTTATGTATTTGTGGCTTCTCTTTAAGTGCTTTAACGTCTTTTACACTAATCAGGTTGGCTTTTGTCTAATTTGAAGAATACCATTTTCCCATTAACTAACAGAGGCGCTGTCCATTTTTCTGTTCCCTCTGCATTGACTTGATGTCCACTGTCTACACTCTCAGTTGGCTGCGCACCTTTTTCAGAGTCACGGGAAATTATATGTTCGCTAAAAATGAATCACTCAGTGAGTCACTGTCCTCATCAGTTTCATCCACTACATACACCTTGCGCTCTTTTCTTTCTCTTGAAAAACACATTTTTGCATAGTGGGTTTTCCCTTACACCTGGAGCACGTTTTACCAAATGCCGGGCATTGCCCGGGTTTGTGATTATCTCCACAACGTTCGCAGCTAAATGTGTCACTTTGCTTGCTTCGAGCGCCTCGGTATGTTCCGCGCCCATTTCCCTCGAATGAAACGGCGTCTACATCCGCACTTGGCAGAGCTAGAGCTAGTCCCTTAGCGGGACCCTCCAAACGTTTCCACACGCTGTTTATGTAACTCGCTGGCCTGGCATGTTTTCACAGCATTGTCCAAACTCAGTTCCGCTTCTCTGACTTTCTTGTCACATGTGCCGAACACAATCTGATCGCGAATCACTGACTCTTTCAGTGCATCGAAGTTACAGGCACTAGCCTTTTAGCTTAAGGTCTACAAGAGAGCCATCAAAAGTCGCTCCTTCGCGTTGCATCCGCGATCTAAACAGACGCCTCTCGTAAGACTCATGCTTTTTTTGACAGGCAGTGTTTCTTGATGACGTCGCCCGGCTTGTTTTTGTCTCCCTCGTTTGCAGACGTGAATGTGTTGTGCACCTCCAGCGCATCAGCTCCAGCATGGCGGTCTTTCGCTCATCCGACGCCCCCGTCACTCCTATAGCCACGACAACGACATATACATAAGCTTGAACTGCTGCTTGAAATTTCTCCAGTTCAGCAAGTCTACATTCCCAGTTAACTTCAAAGTCCCCGGTGGTTTTTTTTTATCGCATCCGTGTTCTGCCTGGTTCACTCCTGGTACCACGTAATGTTCTGTTTTGTAATAAATCAAGCTGAAAAGTAAATCTGGTCTCTGTGCATTTAATCACGTCTTGTCTGCTCCATGGCTGCCACGTTCTGATCCTAGAACGCACTGCGCATGAACTTTAACCCACTGCCACCTACTGGCCTGGTGGGCACATTCAATTCAATTTATTGTCATTAAAAACAATGTGCAGGCACATGTTAAAAATGAAATGAGGGCGGTGGCTTCACCAAACAGTGCAAGACAGACACAGACAAACACAGCAAACACAATATAAGATATACACACATGAAGACCAAAGGCTAAAAAGAAGTTAAAAGAGAGCTGGAGTACAAAATATTTAAAAATATCTACAGACATTCAGTGGGTAGCCAGGTTAAGGTGGGCACCAGCTTGTGGGAAGAAGCTGTTTTTGAGCCTGGTAGTGCGGGCTCTGAGGCTCCTGTAGCGCCTCCCAGAGTGCAGGGGGGGAGAACAGTCCATGGTTGGGGTGGGTGGGATCTCTGCTGATGCTCAGACCCCTTCGAAGGCAGCATTTGTGATAAATGTCTTTTATGGCTGGGAGCTGGGTACCGGTGATATGCTGTGCCACCTTGACGATCCGCTGCAGAGCTTTCTGGTCTACTGAGGTGCAGTTGCCGCACCACACTGAGATGCAGATGGTCAGGAGGCTCTCTATGGTGCAGTGGTAGAAGTTGGTGAGAATTTGGGGGGTAGACGGGCGCTCCTCGGCCTCCTCAGGAAATGCAGGCGTTGTTGGGCCTTTTTCACAAGGGCCTGGGTGTTTTATGTCCACGAAAGGTCCTCGCTGATGTGGACTCCAAGGAATTTAAAGCTGGAAACACGCTCCACTTCCACCCCATTGATGTGAATGGGGGAGTGGCTGCAGCATCTAGACCTCCTGAAGTCCACAATCAGCTCCTTTGTCTTCTGCACATTAAGGACAAGATTGTTGGTAGTACACCATGATGTGAGGTGCTCAATCTCGTCTCTGTAGGCCATCTTGTCATTGTTGGTGATACGGCCAATGACTGTGGTGTAATCTGCAAACTTAACTATAACATTTGAAGGGTGAGTTGGCAGGCAGTCGTGGGTAAAGAGGGAGAAAAGGAGGGGGCTCAGAACACAGCTTTGAGGGGCACCTGTGCTGAGGGTCAGGGTGGAGGAGGAGTGGTCACCTGACCTAACAGACTGAGGTCTGTTGGTCAGGAAGTCCAGGGTCAGGTTACAGAGGGAGGGGCTGAGGCCAAGGGAGAGGAGTTTGGTGGTTAGTTTGGCGGGATGGTAGTGTTGAAGGCAGAGCTGTAATCTATAAACAGCATCCGGATGTATGTGTTGTTAAGTTCAAAGTGGGTCAGAGCAACGTGCAGGGCAGTGGCAATGGCATCCTCAGTAGACCTTTTGGGACGGTAGGCGAACTGATGTGGGTCGAATGTGGGGGGGATAATGTTTTTGATGTGAGCCAGAACCAGTCTTTCAAAGCACTTCATGGCAATGGGGGTGAGTGCTATGGGTCGGTAGTCATTCAGACATGTGGATGTTGGTTTCTTGGAGACAGGAATGATAGAGGTGGTCTTAAAGCATGCTGGGACTTTAGATTGGGACAGTGAGAGGTTAAATATAGGTGTGAAGACCTCAGCCAGCTGGTCGGCACATTCCTGGTAGACCCAACCCGGTATGCTGTCTGGTCCGTCAGCCTCCCATGTGTTCACTCTGCGCAGTGATTCTCTGACCTCTGCGACTGATAGAGAGAGCACCTGGTTTTCTGGGTGGTTGGGGATTTTTGTGGCTGGGTCAGTATTGTCCTTGTCGAAGCGGGCATAGAAAGGATTTAGCTTGTCTGGCATGGAGGCATCATGGACAGTGGGACCGCGAAGTACATGTCATTAAAGTATCGAGAGTCTCAAAAGCTGTAATAACAGGGACTATCAGTGACTCGTATATGAACTTGGTTAGGCAGGATGTGCAGAAGTAGCTGGAGTTGAAGAACAAATTTTGTTGATGATTAAGTCTAGAAACTCATGGGCCGTGAATGGTGAGCAGCTAATAAGACAGCTGCTTTTTAGCAAGTTTAGATACAGTGTCAAAGAGAAATCTGGGGTTATGTTTATTAATATTGATTAAATGAGATACGCTGCTTTTGCAGCAGATAAAGCATGCTTGTATTTCAATAAACAGGTTTCAACAGGTTGAATTTAAGACTGTTTTAGACCTTTTTAAGGCCACTTTGATTAAAATGTAAGACCTATTTCACGGCAAAAATAAAAAAGAATGAAGGAAAATAACTGAAAAAATAAAGCCCTAGAATTACTTACAAAATAAATGTATTAACGTTCAACAAGAACAACTTCACGTTCCATCAGAACAATTCTTTTAATGAACATGCAGTAAAAAAAAACAACAACAACTACAGTACAGGCACCTCCTACAGATCGAAGATTATGTGTGAGGGTATGAATGGAGTTTGGGGACAGTTAGTGTGCGTTTACATCTGCCAGTCACACACTGGTCTATACACAGCTGCACAATATACAGAATACTGAGTCTGTCAGTCAGTCAGTCAGTCAGTCAGTCAAGAGCTATTTTCTGAGCTCTTCTTCCTTGGCCATAATCTCCTTTTCAGTGATCTCAAGCTCAGCCAAATTCTCCTTGTGGCCCCTCAGAATATTTGACGTGGACATGAGCTCTGCCATTTTGCTGCCAGCCTTGCCCTCTGCCTCTTCTGCAAACCTGTCTGCATCTCTGCCCAGACCTTCACACACCTTTAGGATGATTTCCCATCTCTTTTTCAGTTCCTCCATGTGGTCCTCTACAGCCTTTCTCTTCTGACCCTGTGCTTCCGACTCCTTCTTCCTTCTCTCCTGAGTGAGGTGGACGTGGTACTTGGACCTGGCTGATGCCACAGAATTCAGGAGCTCCTTAGTGAGGGGGGCCTTGGTAACACCTCCGTGTAGAGTGACATAGTCACACACAAGCCTGCGAGTAACAACAGTGTTGGGTCTTGTGTTTCTCTGACTGACCATGCGATTCTAAAGCCTTTACCCCCAACGTCCTGAGTTAAATAGTTTTCTTGCATCAGATGCAGCAGGCTTCAAGAACATTCCCCTCCACCGGTTTCAACCAAGCACTAAACATGCTTTTCTCCAACCACCGGTAGTTGAATTTGCACCTCCCCATGAAGTTAGAAAAGTAACAGACAGAAGTTAAACGCTTCAGCATTCATTTATCTATTGGCTCGGACCGACAGCATGACACACACTACAGGATACAAACACAAAACACATGTCCTGGGCATGCCCCTCCCTCAACAGTTATTGGGGACAGATATGTATTGTATTCTCACATTTCTGTAAACAGACCATAAACCCTGATTTTCACACAGCCATCTTTGGCATACCATCCCCTAACTGTAAGGTCACAACTTTGCAGGGCATTTGCCTCATTACTAGCACGCAGACTTATCCTATTTGACCGGAAGTCGAATAAAGCGCCACCATTTCTGCGGTGGTTGAGGGAGGTGCTGTCCTTTCTACCTGTAGAAAAGCTCCGATATAAAATATGTAAAACCCGCAAAAACTTTTCTTTGACCTGGAGTCCTTTCATAGACTTTATTGAAGGTTTTCCCTTTTATTGAATGTACTTTTTATTTACCTGGTTGTAACGACAATGCTTATAGATATATGTGTACAACTTTATATCGTCTTCAAAAATATGGTTATTATGTGGAATTGGAATAAGAAATCCCTGCATAGTCCTTTTTTTTCCCCCAAGGGGAGGGGGGATCCTACATGTTTCTTTTTGTTGTTGTTGTTGTTGTTGTTGTTGTTCGTGTGCCTTGTATACCTGTTCTAAAAAAAACTTGAAAATTGGAAAATAAAGTTTTCCAAAGAAAAAAAGAAGCTGTTTCAGCCTTTTGTCATGTTGTTCCCTGTCTGCACGCCACACTAGAATGTCGTCCTTCCAAGTCCTCCAGTCTCTGGGCGATGCATTTCTGGAAAACCTCCGGTGCTGACGAGACACACCAAAGGGAAGGCATTTGAATCGGTACCAACCGAATGGCGTGTTAAAGGTACACAACTTAGAACTGTCTCATCTAGCTGTATTTGCCAACCCCCCCCCCCCCCCCCCCGTGGTTTGCGTCTAACACGGAAAAGAACTTTGCATTTGGCATCTCTCATTCTTGGACTCTCGTGAAAAGCATGTCTCGGGTAAGTGGTGTTCCTTCTTGGCTCACAGTACTGCCGAAACGTTTCTTTCGGTACATCCAAATCGTCCACATCATCATCAAAGCGCATGGTATTAAATACCTTTATAGCGTTGTCTCCCGCCACACGTGAAAAGGTTGCGCACTTCCCCTTTCCCGATTTTTCTGGGATGCCGCTCGCTGTCAGGTATAGCTCGAGCTTCTGGATCCACGAGCACCGATTTTCTGCCAGGTTTCATTCCAGGCACAAGCTGTTGGGTGGCTTTAGCTGCTCCATTGTTTGCTTCTGACACCATGTCAGAGATATATCATTATTTGATGAGTGCATACAAACTGAGACTTAGAGCTCTTTATGTGCTGACTTGACTGTTTACTCAGTGATTCTTGTTCTGTGACGTTACAGGTTGTTCAGCAGGTAGATTAACAGCGCCCCTAGTGGCTAAGCATGATTACTACATATCACACCTACCCAGCAAGGCAAAAGCCGGAAACAGCTAGCAGTGACGTCTTCTCGTTCGACCTCGTGCCCTCAACGACTTTTTACCGAATCATGGGGATCCAATGTTTGACACAATTAGCGGAAAGCCATCCTATTTTGGAGACTTTTACATTGAAAAAAAGAAAGATTGTTATTGATGGCTCAAGCTTGTATCGCTTTTTGTATTTTAAAGTCAATCTGGACGGGAGCCACGGTGGGGATTATATTGGATTCAAAGACGTGACGTGCCAGTTTTTCCAGGCTCTCGAAGCCTGTGAAATTGAGGCATATGTACTTCTGGATGGAGGCGCAGACCGCGATGACAAGAAGATACCGACTCAAATTTGCCGTCTCGAGTACAAAGTGGAGAAAGTGAGCAGGATTGTAAATCGGAGGGCAGAAGAACGGGATGGCGTTTTACCTCCACTCATCAAAGATGTCTTCAAACAAATCATGCGAGAAAGAAATGTTGCCTTTGCCCAGTGTTTTGGAGAAGCGGACCCCGAGGTTGTCTCCTTGGCAAACAAGTGGCAGTGTCCTGTTGTGTCACATGACAGTAATTTCTACATCTATGACCTGAGCTTAGGTCTACTTCCTCTCCTCCACTTTGACTGGCAGGGCAAAAAGGACAACGAGATCAAGGCCAAGCGCTATCGGGCGTCCATCTTCTGTGACCACTTTGAGATAAATAGTGTTCTGCTGCCAGTCTTTGCTTCAATTGCTGGAAATGATTACTCAAGATTAGAGGATAGAGGTTGGTTTTTAAGGAAATATCCTGGTGATAGATCAAAAACCTGGCAGTTAGACCGTTTGCGTGCCATTCTTTGGTTCTTGTCAGGAACTCTCGCCACACAAGAAGCCCAGGTGCAGAATCAGCAGCAGGCTGTTAATTTTGTTTTAAAAGAGACGGGTCACTATACAGCAGAAAAGTGTCATGAACTTATCTATTCCTCTGATTTATATTCCAAAGTCCCTGCTTGCACCATTGATTCATTTTTTGATGACAACGGAAACCCACCAGTTAAACCAGAGTATTTAAATGTTCTGCCCGACTGGATGGTGCTGCCACTGATGCAGGGGAGACAAACCTCATTTTTCATCGATGTTCTGCGACTACAGAGGATGTATTTGGGCTCCCAGGTGGAAAACATAAACCTCCATAGCAGTCACTCTGCTTCTGGTCAAATTAGGCAATACCTTTATTGGCTACTTGTCAGAGAACAAGGCTTTGTCACAGAATATGACAGGAAACCAGGTGAGCTGAAGGTTGAAGAGAAGAGAGTCTCTCCTATCCGACCCAACGCCCTTAAAGAAGACAATCTGCCGCTAAATAGATTGAATCAGGTAAATTATCCATCCATCCATCCATTATCTGAACCGCTTATCCTGCTCTCAGGGCTGCGGGGATGCTGGGCCTTTTCCAGCAGTCATTGGGCGGCAGGCGGGGAGACACCCTGGACAGGCCGCCAGGCCATCACAGCCCCCCCCCCCCCCCCCACACACACACACACACATTCATACCTAGGGACAATTTAGTACGGCCAACTCACCTGACCTACATGTCTTTGGACTGTGGGAGGAAACTGGAGCCCCCAGAAGAAACCCACACAGACAAAGTGAGAACATGCAAACTCCACACAGAGGACGACCCGGGATGACCCACCAAGGTTTAATTATCCCGGGATTCAGTCCAGTGATAAAAAAGGTTTTTTAGGAATGCAGAATGTCTGCAATGTGTGTGTGTGTGTGTGTGTCTGTGTGTATGTGTGTGCGTGTGTGCGTGCGTGCGTGTGTGTGTGTATGTGTGTGTGCGTGCATTTGTGTGTGTGTGTGTGTGTGTGTGTGTGTGTGACTATCTGAATGAAATTAGGCCAAGAACCATTACCACAAATCTCATTATGTCCTTTAGGCCCCACAGGAAACATGCCTGGCAGTGTTGGTAGAAGCTCTACACGTTCCTTTTCCCAACCCAGACTTAAACAACATCCCTAATGACTTGAAGCTTCCAGTTTGTGTCATCCATTTCTGGAAGAAAAACTGCATGGATATCTCCAATTGCTACGTCGATGCCTTATTACTGGGGGCTGTGTACGGAGAACGCCTCAAACAGAGCGATGGTTAGTTTGTGCTGATCTTGTCCATGGTGTAATTTACATTTTAAGGACATTTAAATTATAGTGTAAACCAATCAAAATGGTTTAGTCAATATTTCTGGATTATACAACATTCAGTCCTCAGAATAACTAATATCTCATTACTAAATGTCTCAGTATGCTTGGTAATGGTAGTGGGAGCACAGAATGATGTGTGCTTTTATTTGAGTAATCAAATTTGGCAGAAGGTTCGTAGGTCTGGCTTCACATTTTGGATTGAAATTTTTCAAATGTCACCATGTAGATGGAATATTCCAGAGGAAGATGACGAAGAAAAGGAAGATGGCAGAAACAGAGGAGAGATTGGACCTTGCTGTGGCTCATGCCTACAGCCAATGGCAGAGCCGTCTCAAAGACAGCCTCCAGCTGAACCAGCTCCTGGGCTCGCCCCTCCCTGAACCTGGCATTTCCTGGTACGGTATCACCCGCTGCCTTCTTCTCTGCATGATGCAATTAGTGTTTGAACAGTAGTCCTGAGTTGGTTAACAAAAAATATGCCAGAGAAATTATATTGATGTTTGTAATGTCATTTTACTGTCTTTGAAGCATATCACTAGAAGTAGTGTCATTACTAATACTCACACCAGCAGTAGCAGAAGTTATAGTGTTTCTGTGTTTTGCACTTTCAGCCTTTTAACTTCAGAATAATACAGAAAAATCTACCTTAACCAAGATAATGTGAAAATCTCTATAATGCATTGCTTATGATATTGAAAAGCGCTACATAAAATGCAACTTGATCGATTGAGCGACTGATTGATTTATATTTATCTTCACAACCAGGCTGTACTGTGGTCCTCTGGTGCACCAGCTTGCAGCTAAACGGAGGAACCGCAAGAGAATCCATGCGAAGTTATTGAAAGAAGACTTTCACGCTACAAACTTGTTTTCCACCCTTCAAAACACGCTTAGGAAGTGGCGTTAGATAAAAGAAAGCCTAATCTACATCAACGCTAGATTAAAGTATTAGAGGACCAGAGGGAAGAAGTGTAAGGAGAATGATTACACTGGTTCTTTTATGATAATGTGCTTTTAGAAATGCTTTCAGAAGAGATTAGAATTATCACTATCCGTATCGTAGTAAGTTTAGATTAGACCATGTAGGTGCATTGTAGCCTGTTCAAATAGCCTTAGTTAGTTAAGTTAGGTTAGACAGTTTGTGAAGTTCAGACACTGTAGATTTCTTCCAGTGGAGGATAGTAAGGTGCAGCAGATATAAAGCATCAAACCTGCATTTGTTCACTGAGGAGGTGGTGGGAGGAGGTACTCCTCCCTCCGCCACTTCATCCAGGTTATATTTGTTATGTTTTCATGACCAAGTTGTACCAAATGTTGTTTCCCTTGGGTACCCTCAAATATAAAATGATAAAATGTGTCTTTTTGTGTCATTTTTTTGCAATTCTGTTCAAACAGATCAAACCGTTTTGGCGCTTACTGGTAAACAATGCGTACACAATTTTCCGTCCGGACTCAGAACACTCGACAAACAATGGCATTTGCATATTTGAGCCGAGGCCTATACAGTGAAAACAGTCTAGGCTTACTTTCAGTGAGAATCAATACATTTTTGGTTAACATTCTTAATGGCAATCCCATAACCATCAACAAAATAATCACAAACCTTATTAGCCTGTTATAGCTGTATTATCCATAAAGTTAAGCAGCTTTTTTCCTTAAATTTGTTTCAAAAACTTTTTGCTATTTGCATGGCCTCTCTAAGACATATGTTCTCCAAAATATCATTACACAGCTGTAACTACCCCTTAAAATCTAGGCATGGTTAAGAAGTTGGATGTACCTGAATTATGAACAACTTGATGGCAGATTAAAATCTTGCTGTTTGGTCATTTACTGCCATATATTCAGTTCAACTTGGCATTATGCAGTCTACCAGCTTATGCAGGGGCATCTGTAAAAAAAAGAAAAGAAAAAAGGAGTCATCGTTGATACTGACCCTTGACGTTCAGGTAAAGGAAGTTGTTGAGGTCCAAAATTAAACCTTTTTTGTTGTTTAGAGATACGGAGAAAGTCAGTCATGTTATTTGCCTCCTCCCCTAGAAACCACTGATATCTCGTATTGGTGCATGCACATCTTCACCTCATCCACAGGGCCTTTGGCATGGACACAACCCAGCAGTCAGGATTTCTCACCTGTCATCACTGACATATCACTGTTCTGTCTCCATCGGGCCATTAAAGAGGATGGGGGGTACCCCTGCTGATGTTTCGGCCCTGTGGACCAGCGTCCTTGGTGGCAGGTCTTGCTCCGGGATCTGTCCTTGACGACCAGGGCGGCGGGTCACTGTCTCGCCCAGGGTTTTTTTGATCTCTTCAGGGTGGAGGGCCCCAGCTCGTCTTGCTCCCTGCAAACATGTGCAGGAGTGGTGGAGACGGCTGGAGGAGGAGCGGGTGGAGACTGTCAAGCCCTGTTCTCCAAGGGCTAAGTGAATGGATTTTATCTATAGATACCAGGCGGGGAGTGTTCTGACCCCATCGGGTATTATTTTCTTTTAGATTGGTTTATCTCCCCCCCTGCTGGCAGTTCCTTGTATAACATCAGTTTGTGCATTTAAGCACGTGACCTTTGTATCATGTGACTCAGTCAGGAAGTTGACTGTGAGCGGAACAACCTCATGGTTTTTGTCTCCATTTGCCTTTTTCGGTCCGCTTCAATCTTCTACGTTCCCCGCCTTTCTCTCGGTACGTCAAATGTATGCTGGCATACTGTTCTAACGTCTTTGTTGACTATGCTTACTAACTTTGATGTACAATGTGACCTCTTTGATTCTACTAGCAAAATTCTGGCGTTGCCTCGCCACCAGGTGTTCAGTGCTATGTATCCCAAGATACTTGACGGCAGGGGCGGATCTACAGGGTGGCAAGGGGTGGCAGTTGCCACCTCTGGGACACAGTCTTGCCACCCCTGTTTCCACCCCATTTATAAATCAGATAATATGTTTTTAAAGTATATTTTATGTACATGCATGATGAAGGTCAATGAGACCCGCACCAAACTCATCTCAAACAGAAGTCGCCGATTTAGAATCCCCCTCCCCCTCACAGGCGCGGATCTACAGGGTGGCAAGGGGTGGCAGCTGCCACCTCTGGGACACAGTCTTGCCACCCCTTTGCCACCCCAGGAAAAAATCTCTAGATCCACCACTGCTTGACGGATTCCTTAATTGTAATACTCCATATTACATAATCACAACATTCATTAAGGACATAATTTCACACTCAATAGATTTAACTTTAGAACTGAGGCATTTGAGAATTGATTAATTAAGTTAATGGCTTGTTGCAATTGACTTTTGTCTTTTAAAAATAAGGTTGTGTCATCTGCCGACGGAGAAATCATGATTTCTTTATCAAATATAAAGGTTATCTGTAAACTTTTGTCACTGGTGATATTCAAAGATAATAATTCTGTACCCAAAATAAGTAAAGGAGAAAGTGGAAGACCTTGGCACATCCCTCTGTTGGAAATCTTTTTGAAGTATCCAAATTCAGTAATACAATGCTATGTATATTTCTATGTAACATATCAATTATACACACAAATTTATCCCTAAAGCCACAATTGTGGAGTTTGAAGAATAAATTTGTGTTCAATTGTGTCAAATGCCTTGTAATTCCAAAAACAAAATGAGAGCCTTGGAGTGTGCTTCATCTGCATAGTCCAACAGGTCAAGCGCCAGTCTAATATTGCTTATATGTCAGTTTTTCCTAAAGCCAGTTTGAGTTCCTGCCATTATATGATCCAATCCTTTTCTTAATCTATTACCATAGTCCAAGGCCAAAATGTTGTAATCTATACAAAAAAAAAAAAGAAAAACCCCAATGCCCCAGTGCAGTGACGGGGACACTGTGCTGTAGGAGATGACGTCCTTCGGATGAGACGTTAAACCGAGGTCCTGACTCACTGTGGTCATTGAAAAAAGATCCCATGCCCATGGGCCATGGCACTTATCACAAAATGTAGGAGGCTCCCAACCTGGCTGTCTCCATCTGGCCACCTTATCATCCCCCGTATAATTCGCTGTACGATTCCTCCCTCTCCACCTCAAGCTGATGTGTGGTGAGCGTTCTGGCACAAAATGGCTGCCGTGCATCACCCAGGTGGTGCTACACATCGGTGGTGGTTGAGGTGAGTTTCGACCCCTTAAATGTGAAGCGCTTTGGGTGTCTAGATGAAGCGCTATATAAATGTAATCCATTATTATTTTATTAAGCACCCTGGTCTCTTTCACATTGATCTATATACAGGCATCAGCAGAATGAGGATACAGAGGACTGTGGTCCTGACACCTCTGTTGCAAAGGATTTCATGAGTTTTTATTTCTGTGGGGTTGTCGTTTAGTTTGCTTTGGAAAAGACACAACAGATTTACCCCCCCATAATCTCACAATCTACACAAACTGACCTGTAAACAGGGGCCCCTGGTCCTTCCATCTCTATATCATGTTTATATACATGCATGTATGTATGTCTATATACATACATGTCTATATCTAAAAAAGGTTAAGGTGTTTGCTCTCACTTTTTCTTTAGAATGCCCTCCCTTAGATCCTGAAAAAAAGATGAGCAACATCAGTCATTTTGTAAATCTCTTTATTTATTAAAATCAGGCCGGCATCCATTAATGTGTTTGTTTCACTAATTTTTGCTACTGTCGTACGTGTAAAATCTATTGCCTTTTTCATATATTTTTGTCTCCATTGCGAAGCATGCTGTAAAATTGTTTGAGCTCTACAGAAATAGTGCTACTAGTGATTACAAACTCACATTATACAGTAAATCTGCAGACTTTTAAACAGATTTCCAAAAAAGCTGAGTACCTCTCCCAATTCCTTATTTTACCATAACAGATGTACACATACTGCGATTCTGATAGTCCTAAAACTGGGATAAAGTTTGGCCTCCTGTTTTGACTTGGACATGCACACTGCATGTCTGTCAAGCTACACAGCTTTAAACCGGTGGCAATGACCTGTAGAGGTAAACACAACCAGATATGTACCCCTCCTCCTGTGCTGACACTCCCCTCTCCCAATTCTCCACCTCAGTGACTTTGACACGTTCCCAAAGTCCCTCCTCCTCCATCTGCCTGAGCTCTGAATCCAAAGCCGCTTTGTATTCCAGATTTGATTGGTTGCTCCTGACTGTCATACAGATGTAGCCACCTGGTGGAAAGAAGGTGATAGAACAGCAATGTCACTTAGTGTCTCTACAGCTATTTAGTCACATGCAGCGAGGATGGGGATGTGAGACACCACCCTTCGTTATAACTCGGCCATTTTAAAAACCTTCGCTCGGACCATTCCCCGCTAATCAGAGAGCAGCAAAAACATGCAACAGTGAGGCCTCACCTGGTTTGGTGGCCCTGCAGAGCTCCCTAACCACACGAACGGGAACTTGACCAACACTCAGCGCTCCGCAGATAACAACCACATCAAACTGACCTGGAGGAGTTACCAAGACAGCAACGAAGGAAGAGGAGAAGAAGAGGAGGAAGAGTCTTCATTCAACGTTGACATATTTACCATTAGACCCAAAAGAAAATTCATTCTCATACAAAATGGCTAGATATCAAGTCATCATCTTTGCTCACAAAATAGTTATTGAAAGTAGAATATAGTGTTTTTGAAATACCGACTGAGGGTGCACGTGATGAAATATTCATATACAAAACCCATTCCCACCCCATATATTCAACTTTCAACCCCATATATATATATATATATATATATATATATATATATATATATATATATATATACATATACATATATATACATATATATATACATATATATATATACACACACACACACACACACACACACACACACACACACACACACACACACACATGCAATGGTAGGGAAACTGCTCTACAAATAAGGAGCAAAATAATCCAGTGAGTCTAGTAAAAAGTTTTTTATGAGACAGCAGAAGCCTGTTTCATGCCATAAGCCATCATCAGCTGTCAGTAAAGCTATCTAGGCATCTACCAGGCATCAGTGGCAAAAGAAGACAACTGCAAAGTGGACACTTACATTGGACTAACAGAGGGCCCTTTTAAAATTAGGTTTAATGCCCATATGAGTAGCTTCAGGAATGAGCATATAAGGAATGCAACGGCCTTAAGCCGCCACATTTGGTCATTGGTAAACAAGAATATTAATTACTCTTATTTCATGGAAAATCCTCACAAAGAGCAATGCATATTCAATTAACAGCAAAAGATGTAACCTGTGCTTGGCAGAGAAATATTTCATAGTATCTGCAAGCCTGATGTGGCCACCTAGAACAGTAGAAATGAAATGGCCACCAGCTTTAGACACAGAAAAAAATATCTGCTTTGTAACTGCAAGTAAAATAGTGTCTTTATTATCCCCCCCCCCGCCCCATGAGATGATACACATGTGATGACCTTTATTAGATGTTATATTTTTATATTTTAACTGCCTGCCCTTCCAACTGTGCAACAACACCATCCCACTATATGATATACGTGAATTACCCCATTTGACGTTATCTTGTTATATTTTAAATGTATGCTATTTCAACAGTGCCCCGGCCCTTTAAATCCTGGCTTTTTCAAAACAAGCCCCAACCCCTACCCCATTGGTTGTAATGTTTTCTATCCCATCATTGGTTGCTGTGCATCGTAACTACCTACCCCATTGGTTGTAATATTTCAAACGTTTTCTATCCTCTCATTGGTTGCTGTCCACCGACATTAGGGGCGTAATGCGGGGCAATGTTATATCTATTGACTGTGTTGTTTAATCACATTGGCAGCTGATGAGTGCGTGACGCACGAAACAAGCTTGTACTGAAATGCATTAAAGTTTTTTTTCCCTACATCTATCTTAATATTCCACTCCTCATTTGTTGAGCACTTTCATCTACACCATCGATGGTCGGAAAAAAGGCTGTGTATATATGTGTGTGTGTGTGTGTGTGTGTGTGTGTGTGTGCGCGTGTGTGTGTGTGTGTGTGTGTGTGTGTGTGTGTGTAACTTCGTTAAAAGAAACAGTCAACGGTAGGAAAAGTGCTCAACAAATAAGGAGCAAAAATAATTCAGTGATTCAAGTAAATTCTGAATTCACTGACAGCTGATGATTGCTTACGGCACGAAACAGGCTTGTAATTTTATAAGTCCATTATAATTCTGTTTGTCTTCTTTCAGTGTTGTATTGTGTGAATTGTGTAAACACAACATCCATTGCACATTGTCCGTCTTGGGAGAGAGATCCCTCCTCTGTTGCTCTCCCTGAGGCTTCTTCCTATTTTTTCTCCCTGTTAAAGGTTTTTTTTTTTTAGGGAGTTGTTCCTTATCCGATGAGAGGGTGTAAGGACAGGATGTTGTGTTGCTGTTAAGCCCACTGAGGCAAATTTATAATTTGTGATATTGGGCTATACAAATAAAATTGATTTGACTTGACTACTGTCTCATGAAGAATTTACTTGAATCACTGGATTATATATATATATATATATATATATATATATATATATATATATATATATACACTACCGTTCAAAAGTTTGGGATCACATTGAAATGTCCATATTTTTGAAGGAAAAGCACTGTAATTTTCAATGAAGATAACTTTAAACTAGTCTTAACTTTAAAGAAATACACTCTATACATTGCTAATGTGGTAAATGACTATTCTAGCTGCAAATGTCTGGTTTTTGGTGCAATATCTACATAGGTGTATAGAGGCCCATTTCAAGCAACTATCACTCCAGTGTTCTAATGGTACAATGTGTTTGCTCATTGGCTCAGAAGGCTAATTGATGATTAGAAAACCCTTGTGCAATCATGTTCACACATCTGAAAACAGTTTAGCTCGGTACAGAAGCTACAAAACTGACCTTCCTTTGAGCAGATTGAGTTTCTGGAGCATCACATTTGTGGGGTCAATTAAACGCTCAAAATGGCCAGAAAAAGAGAACTTTCATCTGAAACTCGACAGTCTATTCTTGTTCTTAGAAATGAAGGCTATTCCATGCGAGAAATTGCTAAGAAATTGAAGATTTCCTACACCGGTGTGTACTACTCCCTTCAGAGAACAGCACAAACAGGCTCTAACCAGAGTAGAAAAAGAAGTGGGAGGCCGCGTTGCACAACTGAGCAAGAAGATAAGTACATTAGAGTCTCTAGTTTGAGAAACAGACGCCTCACAGGTCCCCAACTGGCATCTTCATTAAATAGTACCCGCAAAACACCAGTGTCAACATCTACAGTGAAGAGGCGGCTGCGGGATTCTGGGCTTCAGGGCAGAGTGGCAAAGAAAAAGCCATATCTGAGACTGACCAATAAAAGAAAAAGATTAAGATGGGCAAAAGAACACAGACATTGGACAGAGGAAGACTGGAAAAAAGTGTTGTGGACGGATGAATCCAAGTTTGAGGTGTTTGGATCACAAAGAAGAACGTTTGTGAGACGCAGAACAAATGAAAAGATGCTGGAAGAATGCCTGACGCCATCTGTTAAGCATGGTGGAGGTAATGTGATGGTCTGGGGTTGCTTTGGTGCTGGTAAGGTGGGAGATTTGTACAGGGTAAAAGGGATTCCGAATAAGGAAGGCTATCACTCCATTTTGCAACGCCATGCCATACCCAGTGGACAGCGCTTGATTGGAGCCAATTTCATCCTACAACAGGACAATGACCCTAAACACACCTCCAAATTGTGCAAGAACTATTTAGAGCAGAAGCAGGCAGCTGGTATTCTATCGGTAATGGAGTGGCCAGCGCAGTCACCAGATCTGAACCCCATTGAGCTGTTGTGGGAGCAGCTTGACCGTATGGTACGCAAGAAGTGCCCATCCAACCAATCCAACTTGTGGGAGCTGCTTCTGGAAGCGTGGGGTGCAATTTCTCCAGATTACCTCAACAAATTAACAGCTAGAATGCCAAAGGTCTGCAATGCTGTAATTGCTGCAAATGGAGGATTCTTTGACGAAAGCAAAGTTTGATGTAAAAAAAATCTTATTTCAAATACAAATCATTATTTCTAACCTTGTCAATGTCTTGACTCTATTTTCTATTCATTTCACAACATATGGTGGTGAATAAGTGTGACTTTTCATGGAAAACACAAAATTGTTTGGGTGATCCCAAACTTTTGAACGGTAGTGTATATATATATATATATATATATATATATATATATATATATATATATATATATATATATATATATACACTTAGCACAAAAAGCAAGGAAATGTGTGTTTGGTAGATTATTTCTTTGTTGTAACATTTCTTCTTGGCAATAAGTCTTATACCGTTGGAAAGCCTGTTTATTTCCCTTTTGAATGGGGCCACATTTGTAAGGAACATGCATTTGTGGGATGAGCAGCAGAGCTGAGTATGTGGGTTGCACCCATGAAAAATTTGCCAAATCTTCTCTGCCAATGCCAAACAGCTTATTTTGCTGTTGCTATTGACTCTTGTTTTGAGCTCCTGGTACCCCAGGTGCTGACAATCAGCTGCCTGATATAAGATTTACTGCCAAGAAGCATTGTTACCACAAAGAAATAATCTACCATACACACATTTCCTTACTTTTTGTGCTAAGTTTATATATATATATATATATAGACACACAAATATTCATACAGACACAATATTTGTATATAAAATGTACTCTCTCTCTCTCTCTCTCTCTCTCTCTCTCTCTCTCTCTCTCTCTCTCTCTCTCTCTCTCACAAAGTTGAGAGAGAGAGAGCGAGAGAGAGAGAGAGAGAGAGAGATTCACAACTGTGTGGTGTAATAAAGGGGTGCTGTGTTCGACCATAAAGGATTAGCTGTTTTATTCTGCAGAGCTCGTATAAAAGGGGTCTTACCTGTTTTTCATTTTTTGAGTTGTTGTTGAATGATTGTTTTTTGGGATTGTTAAAAGATGCTTATTGAGTGTTTGTACTTTGACAAGTATTGTTTATGTTTAGCAAGATCTCAAGTCTGTTTTTTGTTAAAAAAAAATTTGTTAAATAATGACTTGCTTTGAAATTCAAATTCTCTCTCTCTATCTCTCTCTCTGTCTGTCTCTCTCTGTCTCTCTCAGAGAGCAAGCACCTGCAGGACCAGCTGAAGGAACTGAGGTTAGAGAAGGAGTCCGATAAGTTGGAGCTATTACTATGTTTATACAGCAGGCCTTGTGTCTGCACTAAGTGTACTTTTGCATACTACGGCATAGAACATTGTTGCTTTCCTCTCAAGGCCAGAGAGAAGTTATCAGGAATGTTACCAAGCCCTTGCTGTGTTTTTCCTCCCTGGATGCACCCATCACAGTCTCCAGAATGTAACTACTGTCTACATCCGAGACCAAACAACGCTGAGAAACCTCACAGTAAAGAGGGGAAAGAGGACCGGACTCTGGCGCCTGGACATTACAGTAAACTGGACTTTTCTTCTATTCGAAACATGTTCAGAATCAACATAACATAAGTGAAGAGTCATGGGACCGCGAGCTTCCTGTTTTGGGAAAAAGGCGCTATACCATGGTTGTTGAAGGCTCGCGTGACAGATCCACAAGATTCTGTTGAACCACGGCAAGGAAAATCTACAAAAGCGGCAAGTATCTAAATAATCCAGTGATCAGTGAAGTTTTTGTACGATCTTAAATGATGACCAGTAGCAATTTAATGGGGTGCGGGGTTAAAAAAAAAATTGAACCTAATATTTAAAGCTGCACCAGGTAACTTTTGGGATTTCAACAGTGTCTTTTACATCACTGATACAAACACAACCAAGGGCTTTTTTCCCCCCTTCTTCATAGCGTAGCAACAAGACACATGTATTTATTTATAAGCCGGAGCTCAAGAGACTATTGCAGACAAAGAGGTGCTATATTCAGTCATGAGGTAAAGTAAAACCGCTATACTTAACTTACATCGGTACCATAAAGCAATCTGTATATATCCCGGGAGGTTTTCGTGCCTGGTGGGAGACTAAATACATAGTGAAAACAAGGCTCCTCTCCTAGGGAACTGGTCTGAATGGCAACTGTGTCATTCTCCCATTGCCATCGCAATATGTGACCGAAATGAAATTAATACCGACAGTAAAGCAAAAAGGTTATCTGGTGCCATTCTAAGGCAAACATGTTTAGCATGTGCCCCCCCTCACTCCCCCACAGCTTTTTTGTGGTTTTCCTTATTTCTGAATGATAGAGGTAATGTGTTGACCTGGGAGTGTGTGAGGGTAAGTGTGTTTGTGCGTATATGTGCGTTTGCACACATGTTTATGTGCCCTGTCATTTGCTCTTTACATTTACAACATATTCACAGACTCTTCTTTTTTTTTTTTTTTAAAAATGTCTCCCTTTTTCTTCCCAATTGTACTTGGCCAATTACCCTATTTTCCAAGCCGTCCCGGTTGCTGCTCCACCCCATCTGCCGATCCGGGGAGGGCTGCAGACTACCACATGCCTCCTCCAATACATGTGGAGTCACCAGCCGCCTCTTTTCACCTGACTGAGGAGTTTCACCAGGGGGATGTAGCACATCAGAGGATCACACTATTCCCCTCCCTGAACAGGTGCCCCGACTGACCAGACGAGGCGCTAGTGCAGCGACCAGGACACATACCCACATCCGGCTTCCCACTCACAGACACAGCCAGTTGTGTCTGTAGGGACGCCAGAGGTAACACAGGGATTCGAACCCACGATCCCCATGTTGGTAGGCAATGGAATAGATGGCTACACCAGCCGGACACCCATAAAAGCATCATTATAATCACAGTATTGAGACCAGTTTTGATGAAGGTAAAACTTTTGTGTATGTTTTTTTGTCATCACGCATATGTGAGAGGAGCATTAACTTACCCCACTTGACAGGAAGGGACTCTTTTCCTAGCATGCACTGGCTTAGGTCCTGGTAGAGCCCCGTCTCTTTGGCCAGCTCCAACATACCAGTGCTTCCATCAGTGCCAAAAAAACGTGCAAATCCATGCTTTTTCATCTGTGCATCAGAAGCATGATTTGTTTGGCATAGGCGTAGTTAAAGTATTCCAAACAGAGATACTACAACTTGAACTGGAATGGGTCAATGCTAATTTTTGTGGAGCAAAGAAATGTTTTTATCTAAATGTTATAACGATTTTAAACTGAATTACAGGAATTTCTTGTACACCAACATTAAATGAAGTCATACTCTTAAGAATATATGTAATATAACAATATTTTAAAAAATATATGTGTATATGTGCACACACACAATTACGAAACTGATTTTCCGATGCCATAAAGTTACAGACCAGGAGATTTAAATGCAATAAATGTCCTTTGAAGTACTTTTTATTGCTGCTGTGTTTAAGACATTAGCTAATCCATGAATGAAACACTCCGGTGGTTGAGTATATTGATAGAAATTTTCAGGGAGGAATTTCACAGGAAAAAAATTACACTACCGTTCAAAAGTTTGGGATCACCCAAACAATTTCGTGTTTTCCATGAAAAGTCACACTTATTCACCACCATATGTTGTGAAATGAATAGAAAATAGAGTCAAGACATTGACAAGGTTAGAAATAATGATTTGTATTTGAAATAAGATTTTTTTTACATCAAACTTTGCTTTCGTCAAAGAATCCTCCATTTGCAGCAATTACAGCATTGCAGACCTTTGGCATTCTAGCTGTTAATTTGTTGAGGTAATCTGGAGAAATTGCACCCCACGCTTCCAGAAGCAGCTCCCACAAGTTGGATTGGTTGGATGGGCACTTCTTTGAGCAGATTGAGTTTCTGGAGCATCACATTTGTGGGGTCAATTAAACGCTCAAAATGGCCAGAAAAAGAGAACTTTCATCTGAAACTCGACAGTCTATTCTTGTTCTTAGAAATGAAGGCTATTCCATGCGAGAAATTGCTAAGAAATGGAAGATTTCCTACACCGGTGTGTACTACTCCCTTCAGAGGACAGCACAAACAGGCTCTAACCAGAGTAGAAAAAGAAGTGGGAGGCCGCGTTGCACAACTGAGCAAGAAGATAAGTACATTAGAGTCTCTAGTTTGAGAAACAGACGCCTCACAGGTCCCCAACTGGCATCTTCATTAAATAGTACCTGTTAGAGCCTGTTTGTGCTGTCCTCTGAAGGGAGTAGTACACACCGGTGTAGGAAATCTTCAATTTCTTAGCAATTTCTCGCATGGAATAGCCTTCATTTCTAAGAACAAGAATAGACTGTCGAGTTTCAGATGAAAGTTCTCTTTTTCTGGCCATTTTGAGCGTTTAATTGACCCCACAAATGTGATGCTCCAGAAACTCAATCTGCTCAAAGAAGTGCCCATCCAACCAATCCAACTTGTGGGAGCTGCTTCTGGAAGCGTGGGGTGCAATTTCTCCAGATTACCTCAACAAATTAACAGCTAGAACGCCAAAGGTCTGCAATGCTGTAATTGCTGCAAATGGAGGATTCTTTGACGAAAGCAAAGTTTGATGTAAAAAAAATCTTATTTCAAATACAAATCATTATTTCTAACCTTGTCAATGTCTTGACTCTATTTTCTATTCATTTCACAACATATGGTGGTGAATAAGTGTGACTTTTCATGGAAAACACAAAATTGTTTGGGTGATCCCAAACTTTTGAACGGTAGTGTATATGACCCATAACACTTTACGTTTCCACCGCAGCAGCCAATAAGGCAGGTAGCAGTGAGTCTGAAGAGGAGCTGAGGTTGTTGTGGTTAGCAAGCAGATATGGCAGACCAAGCAGATAGACGATCCTTTAATGAAAGACGAGACAACATCAGCAGCTTAAACTCAGATTTCACCATGTTTTGCTGTTCAGCGGTGGGGTACTTGTTGACATAGAAGCACTGTCAACTCCATCATTTGAAAAAAATCTTTGGGACCCAGAATGGTCAAACGTCAATGCAATTTGCCATTTCCATAGATATGAGTTTGTTGAAGCAGCACCAGGTAACTTTTTTGCTTTAACGTCCCATTAAAGGACAACTACATCATTCCGTTGGGCTAAAAAAAGAAGATACAGTAAAAATGAATATATCAAATGTAGTTTAAATGAAAAAGTTTTGCAAATGTAAAATAAGCTAGAAAAGAAGATAGATTGTCGCTGGTTTCCTCCCACCATAAAATTCATATACAATGAAATTCACTCTCTGTATTTAACCCATTCTCTATACACACACTAGAATAAGTGGGCAGCCACAGTGCAGCGGGGACCAACTCTAGTTCTCTGTCATCACCTTGGTCAGGGGCACAGACAGGAGTATTAACCCTAACATGTAGGTCTTTTATGGTGGGAGGAAATGGGGGCACCTGGAAGAAACCCATGCAGACACGAGAGAAAATGCAAACTCCACACAGAAAGGACCTGGGACGGCCTGGAGTTCGAACCCAGGACCCTCTTGCTGTAAGGCAACAGTGCTTACCATTTGGCCACCTTGCAAAAATAAGCTATTTAATGCGATATAGTGCAGGTCCAGCTGTCATGAAGACCGCCATGTTCACCTCCATGTTCAGACCATGTGAACAGAAGGGCTTACTCACAGTAGAAAAAGAGCTTTGAGCTCATTGACTAAAGCTGTCGCTGTTTACGAAAGTCCCTTGTTTTAGTGCAGTGAGTGGCTATTGAGTTGAGCATTGAGGGTCATCAATAAACCTATATATACCTAGAAACAACACGAGACTCTGAAAAAACTAGGCCTAAAAAATAGGGGGGGGGGTAAATTAAGAAAACTTGGAGGCCAAAACGGGAGAAAATGTTGGACAGGTAGCCAATTATAATTATTTTTGTTCACCCCCATGTCTTTACCATTAAGGTCTTTAGTGAGTTGTTACTTTTCCGGTCAAATACCATATGTGAGTTGAAGCATCTGGAAGAGAGGCTCAGCTGCACCTGAGCTAACAGGTGTCACCAGAGTGCAAGATCGGTGTCATATCGGCTGTTTTATGAAGCGAGGAAGAACCTTCGCGGGGAAACTCCATTGGGCAATCGCTTAGCGGACCTTTAAATTCATTTCGGTCACATTACGATGGCTATCGCCATTCGGATTAGTTCACAGCGGCCTTGACTATAGTGATCGCTTTACGGCACACATCTAAGTATTCCAGCTTTACCTCACCTGAGAATATAGCTTATTGTATATCTCGATAGTCTTTTGAGGTACGGCTTGTAAATAAATGTGCGTCCTTATATGACGGGGAAAAAAAGGCCCCTGATTGTCTTTGCGACAGTTTTTTTTATATATTGTTTTAGTCTTTGCGACAGTTGACGTAAAAGACTGACAAATCCAAACAGTTACCTGGTAACGCTTTAAACAAAAAAAAGACAATCTTCGGGATTGTGGTTTAAATAAAGTTTCGATGAAAGCATTAAGCCCACTTGTGCTTGTCAACAGCTTTTTATTCAAGTTATCTTTTAGCCAGTCCCCTAGCGTGTTCCTTCTTTCCTTTTCTTTTGAGTTTACCTGTTTGGCCACCAATCCAGTACCACAGGCCACATCCAAAACCACAGCAGCCTCACGGTCACCGGGGAAATGGGAGGAGACCATGTCTCCTGCTTGACTTGGTGCCCGGAACTCCAGGACAGCCACATCCTGTTCAACACAGGTGTGATAAAACACCGTAGGCTTTACATCCAGATAAAAGAGGCAGTCCTGAATTATCTAGTAGTATATTCATGAGGAAAGAAAAAAGCATGCCATTCATTTTACTGGAATATAGCCATTCAATGTATATTGAAGTGAATTCGGGGGACAACGCAACCACCAAAACTGTCGCTGCCGGGAAGCGAACCCGTATCGCCCGCACCGCAGGAGACATCGGTAACCGCTCGACTAAAGTCTCAGACTCGCGAGCCAGCGGCCAGCGTGTCTTCTTATCCATGCACGTTACACTACCCCCCTTCTTCGGGGAGCGCGTCCCCGCGCTTAAGCATACCAGCTCCTTCACGCCTCAGGGCGCATACGCTTCCGATGGCCTTACGGTCGCTCCATCCCACTTCTGACACCAATGTAGCGAATTCGAGGGACAACGCAACCACAGGAACTGCCGCGCTAACCGCTCGACGCGATGCCTCCTGCGGTGCGGGCGACACGGGTTCGCTTCCCGGCCGCGGCAGTTCCGGTGGTTGCGTTGTCCCCCGAATTCGCTACAATATCTTTCTTTTTATCTACCGAGGTGAGCTAAGAGATTATCAGGTCTTTTGAAGGAGCTAGCCTAGGGCTTTAAAACTGGCCACAGTAGCCACTTCATTTAAATACATTTTTAAAAAAGGCTTCTGCGTGTAAGCCTTTTTCATCTCAAGTATACAATATTTTTCCAGTAATTTTTGCAATAAGTCTATAAATAATCCACATATGTTTTATTTGCCTTAAACAGGCAGAACTAATGCTCCTCCGAATTACTTAAATTGCATTAAGAAAAAAAGTTTCCACCATCAACCAGATAGGTTATTATCTCCTCCATTTTTTCCTCATGACAAAGAAAAACATTACTGGACATTTCCAAAACGACATTGCTGGACATGCCCTGTGATGGCCTATCAGCCTGTCCATGGTGTGCCCCCCCCCCCCACCTGCCACCCAATGACTGCTGGGATAGGCTCCAGCATCCCCGCAACCCTGAGAGCAGGATAAGCGGTTGGGATAATGAATGGATGCATTGCTGGACATTTCCAAGACAGACATGGCCACTGAAAATGTTGCAGAGACTATTCCATTTATTTATTTTTCTACTCCGTTTTTACCTCTCTCTCTCATTCAATCTCTCCAAGCCTTACAAATCAAGGCTCAAACATTCAAATCATTTAAAAAAAAAATTAAAACCTGAAATTATTGCACACATTACACATTACATTAAACCATAGTAAATTGTTGCAGATACAGGTTAACTTTAGAACTGAGCCCAAAGGAGGCCACATGAAGGCATCTGTTCCCTGATGATTTACTTCTGTAAATATTTCATTTCCCTATGTTTATAGCACAATATACATTTTTCCCAAACCATGCACCTGAAATTTAACTTCTTCACCTGCTCATAGTTTCTAGCCCAGCTGTTGTAGAAGGTGGCCTTCTCTTCTGCTGAGCTGTCACTGTGACATGATAAGACACTTTTTTTAACGTCTTCAAATGTTCTGGTGCTGGCTGCCATCACTAAAAAAAATCACCTGTAGAAAGACGAAATGACACCTGTCATAAACTATCTGGTATATGTGGTTGATAAAGAATGCTGCAAAGAAGCCTTTTCTTTGAGGAAAATGGTACGCACAGTTTCACTGAGATGAACCCTCTGGGAGTTATTAAACTGTCTGAAGGAATGCACAGCACACGTATAGTTCTGAATCCTTCCTGCAAAAACATCATTCTTTCTTCAGACCATATACAGTTTACAAGTTAACCATCATATCTCTGATAAGCTGGATCGGCACTTCCTGATATCCCGTCCCAAATAAACTGGAAAAACATACAGTGATATTTACTCTACTAATAATGCAATGTGCATTAGAACAGTGACTCTTTAAGAGAGAGACTTTATTCATCTTATTTCATGATTATTGCATGTCAATACTGGATACATGCCTATAGTGTGTCCAGTATTGCCATGTATCCCAACCAAAGCCTCTCATAGTTAGAACCAAGAGAATAGACAATATCATCTGATATGCTGCATTAATTCCATTGGCATCTACTACTACTACTACTTTGGACTTACCCACTGTATGTCTATGCATACAGTGGGGAAGTCCAAAGGGGCAAGGTATACCATATTACTCCTACTACTCCTACTTTTGACTGCTCTCTTTAGGGGTCGCCACAGCGGATCATCTGTTTCCATCTCTTCCTGTCTTCTGCATCTTCCTATCACACCAGCCACCTGCATGTCCTCCCTCACCACATCCATAAGCCTCCTCTTTGGCCTTCCTCTTTTCCTCTTCCCTGGCAGCTCCATATTCCGCATCCTTCTTTCAATATACCCAGCATCTCTCCTCCACACGTGTCCAACCCATCTCAATCTTGCCTCTCTTGCTTTGTCTCCAAACCGTCCAACCTGAGCTGTCCCTCTAATATACTTATTCCTAATCCTGTCCATCTTCGTCACTCCCAACGAAAATCAACTCTGCCACCTCCAGCTTCGCCTCCTGTCTTTTCATCAGTGCCACCATCTCCAAATCATACAACATAGCTGGTCTCACTACCATCTTGTAAACCTTCCCTTTCACTCTTGCTGGTACCCTTCTGTCGCAAATCACTACTGACACTCTTATCCACCCTACCTGCACTCTCTTTTTCACCTCTCTTCCACACTCCTTGTTACTTTGGGCAGTCGACCCCAAGTATTTAAACTCATACTCCTTCGTCACTTCTATTCCTCGCATCCTCACCATTCCACTGTCCTCCCTCTCATTCACGCATATGTATTCCATCTTGTTCCTACTGCCTTTATTCCTCTTCTCTCCAGTGCATACCTCCACCTCTCCAGGCTCTCCTCAACCTACTACCTACTCTCACTATAGATCACTATGTCATCTGCGAAAATCATGGTCCACGGCGACTCCTGCCTGATCTCGCCCATCAAGCTGTCCATCACCATTGCAAATAAGAAAGGTCTCAGAACCCGATCCTTGATATAATCCCACCTCCACCTTGAACCCACCTGTCATTCCAACCGCACACCTCACAGTGTTCCACTGCCCTCACACATCTCCAGCACCACTCTTACATAACTCTCTGTATAAGGGGCTGACGCAGCAAAAACCTCTGGACACAAAGTGCACATTGTGCATAGAGTGTGAACGTGGCTTAAATGTGCATCAGCAGCTATCTATTTTACTCACCCGTTTCTCCGGTTTCAGCCATGCTTAAGTGTCCTTTACCGTGTATTGTATGAGCAAGTCATACCACATCGCCTCTCTCGGCACCCTGCCATATGCTTTCTCTAAATCCACAGACACAATGTAACTCCTTCCGACCTTCTCTATACGTCTCCGTCAACATTCCCAAAGCAAACATCGCATCTGTAGCGCTCTTCACAAACTAGTCAGTTTTGAGCAAATGGAGCTGAATGAAACCCACGTAATAAAAGCTTAATCTGTCCGATGCTACCACGTTATTATTTGTTTCCCTTCTCATCACTACTAAACTGTGTATACGACTTGACATATCAGATTAGATGGAGCTCTCGGTGTGGACATACAGTGGGGAAGTCCAAAGGGGCAAAGTATACCATATTACTACACCGAGAGAGAATAACGTTACGCTTTTACCTGGGCCAGCAGTCTTGCAGATACATACACCGGACCAGTCGGTGCGGATGAGGAAAAGAAGCTGCTGCTGCTTTTCACTACAGACAGATTACACAAATCAAAGCGAGCGAAGTGTGCTGCTGGAGCCCACGCACATGCGCAGTTCTCTCCGTCCGTCGGCCTGTCCCCACCTGTAGAGTCAAAACAAAAGCTTCCGGAAAGTCCTAACGGCGAGCCAAACAGCTAAGCTACTTTAGCCTGCGGTTGCTTCTTCATCATCGTTCCGCAACACAACGTTTGTACAAGAAAACTAACACGTTTGGCTGAATAACAGCTTGAACCGTTTTAATCTGACACACTTGCGCGATGGAGAACAGTCGAAAGCCCCACTCGTCCCGTAACTTATTCTGGTCCGTTTTCGTGGCATAGCTGGGGGGAGCTAACAAACATTGCGCTTTGCTAGCGTTCATTAATTAGTTAGCTTAGCTCCAGTCTACCCACAGCGAAAGCCTTCATTCTCAGTCATCTGTCGGACGTCCGAAGCTGATATATTCCCTCTCAGGAAAGCGACGTTGCCTTCTATCTCCCACCGACAGAGGTAACAGTTTGAGATTTGTTTTTTCGTTTGAGTTGCTCCACGCAGGCAGACTAAGCAGAAGTCTCTTTCGAAAGCTCAAATGGCAGACAGATAACGTCTGTCTCTTTAACAACTCATTGCCAGCGTGCTTCCAGTTGATCTTAAAAGTTGGATGTGGTGAATTCTCAGCGTGACGGGGAATTAGAGGGCCACTTGGGGTTTCACTGGTATTTCTATCGCGGCGAGGGGGGAAATGTCATGTTTTGATTTAGGATCAGCTTCCAAGTGTTCGTTTGCCCTTTAAACATTTTATCCTCGTTGGTTCTTTTTTTTCCTCCAGGTTTCTGAAACATCAAGATATTCAAAATGTCTATTCTGGGGTTAAAGAAGAAACAGCCAAAGACTTTCAAAGTCAAAGTCATTACAATGGATGCTGAAATGGAATTCAGCTGTGAGGTACACGTTTGTTTATGCTTCCTCTTAGGACAGTTCAATATCTGCCAGTCTCTGTTTTTGTGTGATAGAGACGGTCTACTATCTTAGCATCTTAAAGATACTTCTGTATCTGCCAGTCTCTCTTTTTTGTGTGGGAGAGAATTTGATATCAAACCAATGTGTGCACGTTTCATTTCTTAAATTGGGGGGTCTGGGTTGATTAGGGAAGGGTAGAGCTGTGTGACTCATACAAAAATTCTCTGCAAAATGAGCGAAAAACGTTCTGCAACACCCTCACCCTCATATCAAGACGAAACGTAGGAAATAGAACTTGCCTGTTCTACCTTTCAAGATGATGAGACAAGGCAAACCAGTCACTTTGCTTGCTCTCTTTTGTCAGGTCAAGTGGAAAGGGAAAGACCTGTTCGATCTGGTTTGTCGTACCGTTGGTCTGAGGGAAACGTGGTTCTTTGGGCTCAGGTACACGGTAAAGGACACTTACGCATGGCTGAAACCGGAGAAACGGGTGAGTAGAATAGATAACTGCTGATGCACATTTAAGCCACGTTCACACTACATGCACAATGTGCACTACTTTGTGTCTAGAAGTACTTGCTGCATCAAGCTGGCACCATCAGTAAGCATTAATTTTTGAAACCCAGAAACTCCCACAACATAGCTAATGTGCTTTCATACCGACTAGAATGGTCAAAGTGTATTTGAATTACTTGGCAAGTAAAAACATCTTTTTCACAGGTGGGCAATCCGTATCATTGCACCCAGAATGATATAGCAGTGGATGTCATGTGTGCTCTTGTACATGTTCCCTCAAATTTATTTCAGTCTGGATGGGGGGGAAAAAAAGTAGTCAAGTGTTGCACCATGCTGCTTTCCATTATTGTTCATGATTCATTTTTAAGAAAAAAGTATTCAGTGGAAAAAAATGGATTAGCCTGACCATGTCCTTAGGAACGAAGTTTCACTTTTTCCTACCTCTACTATGGCAGCCACAGTGACATAGTAGTACAATTAGAGTGCTATTATTTCTATGCTGGAATAGTGTATTTCCAGATATATCTGGAGGACATTGATTGGTGCATTACATTGCTAAATCTGATTTTAAGAGATGATCGGTTTTCTGTAATAAGCTGTAATGTGGTTTTGTCTCGATTCTTAATTTGTATCTTCAAGGTTTTGGATCAGGAGGTCCCAAAGGACTCGCCCATAACATTTCATTTCTTGGCTAAATTTTTCCCAGAGAAGGTTGAGGAAGAATTGGTGCAGGAGATTACCCAGCATCTGTTTTTTCTTCAGGTAAAGTAGCTTGTGTTATATCCAAATACCTGAAGACCACCATAACTGTCCCAGATATTCAGTAAGAGGGGCATTGTTTTTGATATTGTCGGTGTTGTTGTTATTTTACACATGAGTATATTTCCATTTTTCCATTTCTCAAGGGGATAAATAAATCTTAGTTTGTGTTATCTCATCTGAGTGCTATGTCAGATGCGAGCTAGTCAAGCACATCACAAGTTGTATAATACATCTTCATTTGGGGCATGTTTTCAAACTCTTTTTAGGTAAAAAAACAGATATTAGATGAAGAGATATTCTGCTCCCCTGAAGCATCTGTTCTGCTTGCATCATATGCAGTTCAAGCTAAGGTAACAAGTCTTGTTAAGTTGGTGGTCACACACTGATATTTGGGACATGACACTTAAGCCATTAATGTAATTTTGGAAATTGAAAAAAAAAATTTTTTTTAACCAAACTGCAACAATTGTTGTTACTGTTGCGTCGCTCGCTCTTGTTCCTTGTTTCTCTCTTACCCCCACCCTCTTGCTCTCATTTTTATAGTATGGAGACTATGATCCAAACTTTCACAAGCCTGGGTTCTTGGCCCAAGATGAACTCCTGCCAAAAAGTGTAAGAAAAATTTCAAAAACTTCAAATATGCAGGCTCTTAATATGCATAAATGTAATGTGTCAGATATTTGGTGACTGTGTATAGTATATGTGTTTGTGCATTATATTTTTGTGTACCTCAGGTTCTTATGCAATACCAAATGACCCCTGACATGTGGGAAGAGAAGATCACAGCATGGTATGCTGAGCACAGAGGTATCGCCAGGTAAAACTAATCCCAGACTGATCAATAAAGAATGTATCTCATGTTGCTCTGAAAGAGTTACTGAAGTTCAACATGCAATGAAAATAAACATTCCTGTTTGGGAGTTTTTTTTCTTCGGTTGTATACACTTTTACACAAATGCACGATCCCATGTCTTTGTGCATATGTGTTGGAGTGTGTGTTAAATGTGCCTTGTTTTCACAGTTATTGTGTCTACTCCAAACACACAGGGATGAGGCAGAGATGGATTACCTCAAGATTGCCCAGGACCTTGAAATGTATGGTGTCAGCTACTTTGCCATTACTGTGAGTGAATATACCATGCAGTTTCTTGTTTAGGTGTTTAGATGTTTTTGCTGTGTAAGAAAATGACTTAAAGCTTTGCAGTCTTCTTAATTTCTGTTTTGTTTTTTTGTTGTTGTTTTTTTTTTTGTTGTTTTTTTTCTTTTCCAATCACATCAGCAAAACAAGAGGGACACAGACCTGTTACTAGGAGTGGATGCCCAAGGTCTTCACATCTATTCCCCCAACAGCAAACTTAACCCCAATAAGTCCTTCCCTTGGAGTGGTATCCGCAACATCTCTTACAGTGAGAAGGAGGTAAATACAGGCAACAATCGCTGAACTGTGAGCTCTGTATTCAAAGTTACAGAGTATACAGCTCATTTGCCCCATTGTCTATACCACTGTCCATTTCTAATAGTTAAGAGATGAGCGTAAGGTACAGTATTTTATTCCATATGAGATCATTTTAATAGATGGTGTGTGTCAGTTGTCTTTCCTATTGTATGTATATGTAACCACTTTGGTCTTTTTTTTTTTTTTTTTTCACCTTTTTCAAACCAACTAAAAATTTAAACTCTTATAATTTTACAGTTCACAATTAAACCCCTGGACAAAAAGAAAGATGTTTTCAAATTCTACTCATCCCAACTCCGAGTCAACAAACTGGTGGGTTGCTTATCTGAAGTTTTTAAGTTTTATCTTTTTAAGTTCTAAGTGGAAGTATTTTATATATATTTGTATGATTTGACTGTGCCTGCTAGATCCTGCAGCTGTGCATTGGCAACCATGACCTTTTCATGAGGAGGAGGAAGGTGGACTCCATTGAAGTGCAGCAGATGAAGGCCCAGGCTAAAGAGGAGAAGGCTCGCAAGAAGGTCAGCTCCTTATTGGTTCTACCACTATTATGAGGGGATGAATGAAAATAGATAAAACTACTATGTAAACATGGAAAGCAAGATGATTTTTATAATGCCATGTTATTTGGTTGATTGATTAAGGTATTTTCTTGAGTATTTATAGTCCTGGATGTGATGGCTGTCCCTTGCCAGGTAGAGCGTCAAATCTTGGCTCGTGAGAAACAGATGAGGGAGGAAGCCGAGCGAGCCAAAGAGGAGATGGAGCGAAGACTGTTTCAGCTGCAGGATGAGGCACGACTGGCCAATGAGGCTCTGGTGAGGGCTTGACCTTTCTGTAACATTAGATGGTGCCTTTTTTTATGGTGCAGAAAATATAATAAGCCTTTTCAAAATCTCCATTCACCTAGGACGAGCGCTCATGTTATTTTTCAGTAACAAGCACATTGTACTTGACAGTCATACATTCTTAGCTGGGAGGTATGCATAAAAAAACAGTTAAAATGTCATTAATAATAACAACAACAACACTGGAGCTGTTAGATGTTTAGCACCATTTTTCCGTCTTGGAAAAGTAACTGTTTCAACATGGTATGTCCTCCCCAGCTAAGTGATTTATGTTTTGTTTTCCCCACGCTAACCAAGTGATACAAACTAACCTCAGATATTGGAAGGTCTAAATGTCTGAATTCCCCATTACTTTAAAAACAACAACATATTTCTCGATTTATATTTGTTCCATATAAAATTGTAGTCATCCAAAAAATAAGACCTTGGATACATACCGGCTATATGAATACAAGCAAATTCTGGTTGATGAAATTGAGTGTGCCATGAAATAGGAAACATCGTAATGCAAACGACAAAAATATAGCGGAATCCTGTAAAGGGTTATCCAGTTAATGTTACTGATCATGCATGCTCTTATTTATAGGAAATGTCCTTTATGTTTAAGCATTTCATCTTTTCATATCTATGGATAAAATATGTTCAAAAACAAGTGTTATAACATACATGTTCAAATCTCTTTAATTAATACTCATGAAAAATTTTAATCTAGAAAAGAAAAACACATTTTGATTTGTTCTCCCCAGCTGCGGTCTGAAGAGACAGCAGATCTTTTGGCAGAGAAGGCCCAGATTGCTGAGGAAGAGGCTAAACTGCTGGCCCACAAGGCTGCTGAAGCGGAACAAGAGAGACAGAGGTTAGAGGTCACGGCCATGAAGACCAAAGAGGAGAAGAGGTTGATGGAGCAGAAGATGAGAGAGGCAGAGCAGCTGGCCGTCAAGCTGGTGGAGCAGTCGGAGCGGAGGTCTGGAACTTTCTTGGCTGCATGTATCCCTAAAGTGCATCTCCACTCTGATAAACACTGTTCCTATCTTAAGGGCTTGGGCTTTTTGAACAAAGCATATTGGGATTTTTCTTTGCCTCAGTTTTGTAAGATGGAACTCAGTTTTTCAATCAGTTCGGTTAGGTTAGTTTTCAGTTGCAGTAGTGGTCGTAATTAAAAGTCCATAAAAGTCTTCAGTGGCTGTTGAAGTGCACTCTCAGCCATAACAACTTGGATTTGAAGTTGTTAATTTGTCATAGTTTCACCATTAAGTTCTGGCTTTGCATTGAACAGGATGATCAACACATATTTAATGAACAGAACCATATGGTTTTGCAGGCTCAGCTTATTTTGTACACAATTAAAACGGACAGGTGTGATAAATGTAATCTTTAACAATACATTGTGATGCACTCACCAAGTTATGCAGAAGGCCACCGGAGGCTGTGCTTTTCAGGAATTTTTAGCACTTCTTAGAGGTGTTAAACATGACACAAAAATAATTTTAACAGAACGTTGGTCAGTTAATATTTCATTTGTCGCTTAAAATTGAATGATAACTTCATGTTATTCTTCCAGAAAGTGATCTGATTACCACCAATAGTGATACAACTGGTGATCTTTGGTCATGGCATGGCCATGGTAATGGCATCATTATCTCCATTCAGTAGGCATACGTAGTATATCCAATGCTTTAGAAGGACTTTGAATGTCACTTAGCCAGTCAGAACCATTGTATTGTTTAGTTGAAATTTATTTTTTGTCAAAGTCACTGACACCTCTTGAATGGAGCCATCTTCTTGATTACATAGTATTCTGGATATTGCCCATCTTCTGAAAATTGAAATACTCAATATACTTTGACTGGTTCAAGCAAAGTCGTCTGTTCATAACATACTTTGTAATGTGTCGTTAAAGCATTATTGCTGAGCTCTGTCAGGCTTAAAACAAACCAAACTCCTGGTTCTAGGTCAAAGGAGGCTGACCACCTGAAACAGGACCTGACCGAGGCAAAGGATGCAGAGCGGAGAGCCAAGCAAAAGCTTTTGGAGATCACCAAAACCACTTACCCAGTAAGCTTTGCTACATCTTTTAGTGGAGATGATGATGACTCTTGTCTGTTCTTTATGATGTCATTTTACATTGTGAACTTTCAGCTTGTCTTCTCAATTTGTACCTCTTCTACATCATGCATTTTTGGAGGGTCAAGCCAAGTTTATTTATATAGCACATTTAAAACAACCGCAGTTGAACTAAAGTGCTGCACAAGCTCAAAATGCAATATAAAATAAGTGACACATATGAATATAAAAATATATGTAAAGAAAACATAATAAAATAAAGAATATAAAATGTAGAAAATAAAACATAAAAGTAAAAGTATATTTGCACAATATAATCATGGTGTCAAGCTCAACTTGAATTGAATGCCAGCGAGACGAGGTAGATCTTTAATAAAGATTTAAAAGTCTCTAGGGTCTGAGCCGATCTTATGTGTACTGGTAGATTGTTGCAGAGATCAGGGGCAACCACTGCAAAGGCTCTGTCGCCCCTATTCTTAAGCCTGGACCTCAGAACATGTAAGAGCATCTGATTTGTTTACCTGAGTGCTCTGACTGGTGTATGATGATGTATTAGCTCAGATAAATAAGGTGGTGCCAGCCCATTTAAAGACTTAAAAACAAGTAATAAAATCTTAAACTGGATCCTAAAACAGACAGGAAGCCAATGAAAGAAGGCCAGTACAGGCTTTATGTGATCACGTCGTTTCTTTCCTGTCAGAAGGCGAGCAGCTGCATTTTGTACAAGCTGCAGGCGACGAAGTGACGACTGAGCTACACCAACATACAATGAATTACAATAATCCAAACGAGAGGGAATAAATGCATGAATTACCCTTTCAAGATCATTTGGAGGGAGATAGACCTTTACTTTTCCAAGAAGTCGTAATTGAAAAAAACTTGTTTTGATGACTGAGCTTATTTGTTTATCAAAGTTAAAAGAGCTGTCAAAAATCACACTAAGATTCCTAACAGAAGAGCAACTGTAGGAAGCTTAAGGGCCAAGAGCACTATCATAACCACCCAGAAGATCAGGTTGTCCATATACAATTATTTCAGTCTTATTTTGATTTAGTTTCAGGAAGTTTAACTCCATCCATGTTTTGACATCCTTTAAACAACTCAGCAAAGCCTGTGTAAAATCTCTGCTGTTTGTATTGTGGGCAGATAGATTTGCAAATCCTCAGCAAAACAATGAAAAGACATGGACTTAGTAAAATATCCATGAAGACGTTTCGCCTCTCATCCAAAAGGCTTCATCAGTTCGTGCCTTTCTGACTAGACCAAGCTAGTCTGAAAGCTAGTCAGAAAGGCACGAACTGATGAAGCCTCTTGGATGAGAGGCAAAAGGTCATCATGGATATATAACCAAGTCTAGCTGCACTTGATTCAATTCCTTTGGATAACTATGACCTGGATGAATGAGAACATTCACAGACAAATGAAAAGACATATTAAGTTTGTTTGTTTGTTTTAAATGGACCCCAAGGGCAGCATATACAATGAGAAGAGAATGGGGCCCAAAATGGAGCATTGAGGGATCCCACAGTTAAGTGGGGCTGCAGGTGAAGAGAATTGGTCTATATGGACAGAAAAGCTTCTATTTGACAGAGAAGACTTGAACCATTCTGGGACAGTACATTTAATGCCTATACACAGCTCAAGACATGATAAAAGAATATTATGGTCAACCATGTCGAAGGCAGCAGTCAGGTCCAAACGCACAGGAATAGCAGAGTTCCCAGAGTCCACAGTTAAAATAAGACCATTAAAAACTCTTTAAATAAAAAACTTTTAAAAGGGCTGTTTCAGTGCTGTGACGTGATTCGAAACCAGACGGGAACTTTACAGAAATGCCATTAATTTCTAGGTGCGTTTGTAATTGTACATAAACTACTTTCTCTAAGACTTTTGAAAGAAAAGGCAGCTTAGAAATTGGCCTAAAGTTAGAAAGAACAGAGGGATAAAGATAGCTCTTTTTGATGAGGGGCTGTACTACAGCATGTTTGAAAGCAGCTGGAACACAGCCTGAGAGAAGAGAGGTCTTTATCAAATTTTTAATGCAAGACCAAACAGTGGAAAAACATCCTTTAACAGTCTAGGTAGAGTACTGTCTAGGGGGCAATGTGAAGGCCTCAAATGTTTAACTATCTCAGATATAAAAGAGAGGGAGGGACACGGGCTCAAACTGCTCTAAGACCGCTGGGCACATGGAATAAACAGCAGGCTTTGAGGCCGAAGAAGATGGCAAGGCCCTAATAGCAGAGATCTTATCTGTACAAACTTTAAGAAATTCTTCACAGAGCATGGGTGTTGGTACAATGCAAGGACAATCATGTGGATTTATAAGAGAGTTAATAGTATTAAAAAGAATCTGAGGCCTATGACAGTTGTTGGACACAAGGTTTGATAGAAACTGTGTTTTTGCAGATTTAACAGCTCTCTGGTACTCTGATAAGCAGTCTCTTAGAATTCCTAAGGAGACATGAAGTTTGTCTTTCATCCACTTTCTCTCAGCATGTCTACATGCGTGTCTAAGAGCGCGGGTGGTGTCATTGAGCCGTGGCTTGGTCATTGGTTTCGGGCATTTGGTTGCAGCAGGAGCAACCAAGTCCAGTATGTCAGTGCAGGTAGAGTTAAAAAGAGTGGTAATGTCATCAGCACTGAGATTACAAGAGTCATCCAGGGTGTGAAACACAAGAGTCTTTAAAAGCAACAGAAAACTGAGACGCTGTCAAAGGGTTAATCATGCGCAGGCAGCGTGCCAGGGCACGCGATTTAACCTGAGAACAAGGCAGTGTCACAGTAAATAACACAGGCAAATGGTCCGATATACGTGTATCACATATTTCACTAATGCATACACTTAAACCAAAGGCCAACACAAGGTCCAGTGTGTGACCCTTCTCATGCGTCGGGCCAGTCACCAGTTGGTGAGATTAAAAGAGTCAATAAGATTCAACAAGTCTTTGACCAGAGGTCTGAATTCACAACAGACATGGATATTAAAATCATCAACAACAAGTCTGTGAATTCCTGAATGAAGTCCTTATTGAATTTTGGTGGACGGTAGACCACTGCGCACAGCACGGGACAATTGCACTTTATTTCAAAAAGTTGCAGCTCGAAGCTGGAGAAGCTGTGCGACGGAGTCTGTCAGGAGTGGAAGCTGGATTTTAAATACAGAAACTAGACCGCCACCTTTGCTGGTGGTCCAAGGCAAGCTGATGAATGAACAGTCAGGGGGAAGACGTTCAGAAAATGGGGTGAACTCACCAGTGTGAAGCCAGGTCTCTGTCAGAAACATAAATCCAATTCCCGAGAGGTAAAGAAGTTATTAAGCAGGAATGTCTTATTAGCTAGCGATGTAGCATTAATGAGAGCCGGACGGACAGTAAGCTGCTCTTTGTCCGATGCTGATGCACGATCCAGCGGGCGAAGGTTCCTGTAATCCACACCACCTCTCCACCTGGGAAGAGGAGCCTCCACCAGCAGGTGAAGTTGACCCACAGCAACACCAGGAACAACAGGCAGGAGCCGTCGAATTGGAAAAAAAGTGACATCCACTGTGAAGGAGGAGAGGATAATTTCCACAGGAGGACGTTAGGTAAGCCTTGATTCTCACCCGAACACCACCCCGCTTTCCCCGTCTTCTAGGGCGCTTCCTACAGGGACTGACTCAAGGTGGGCGGCACAGGTATGCCGGTATAGCTGACCGCAATGGAGGAAGGTTTGAGAATGGATCTCCCAAATCGTGCTTTAACAGCAACTCATGAGACGCTCGGATATCAAGAAGCGCTTGGCGATCATATACGAGTAGAGCAAAGACATGAGGGCATATGCGGTAAAACAGAATAATAGCAAACAATACGCCAAACAGACCTGACAGATGGCTCGCCGCACACACTGGCGCCATCTTGTTAGCCTCTGACAGGGGACCATCGGAAATGTTACAAGGGTGAATGACTAACTCCTTGTATGGTGCATATCCTGAACATAGTTTGGAGAGTTATGGAAAAAGCTTACCTTTCTCTTCCAAAATACAATTAATTCATCTTGAGAGGCCAGGTAGGAGTGGGTAAACCTTAACTGGAAGGTTTTCAGTATTTCTAAAGAACAGAATAACTGCAGAACAGAATAACTTTTTTCAGGAATTTAAAGGGAATTTGTAATTATTTTTACACACTCAAGAACTGAAGTTAACATCTGTGCTGAGAAGATCCCATTAGACATTGTGCTATGCCTATGTTATGTGTCACTTTTTCTGATGGGTGGCATATCAATTGTGATTGCAATGCTTCAATTTTATCCTGTGAGTAAAATAAAGATCTGTGAAGGGGTAGCAACAGAGTTGCCCTAACCGTAGTCAATGAAAGCATATCACTTTAAGCCCTAATCACATGAAGTTGAGACCACCTCCCACTTTAGGTTCTTGGGACTAAATGTATATTTGTTTGAATGTCCAAACATGTGGATGCAGGAATCCATGCGTCTGTGTTGCCATGACCTATGCCTTCATAATATTTACAGCTCATAGCAGCCTACTCCACTCCCCCCCCTCCGCCGGAAGCAAGTGAGATGGCCTACGACTCAGCATCCACACGCCTCGATTTCAAGGACTCTGACATGAAAAGGCTGTCCATGGAGATAGAGAGGGAGAGGTAAGCTGGAGGCTAATGCTCTTTGACAGCATGTGGAAATGACATTATGAAGACAGGGCACCCATTGTTAATACTCCTTTGCATGCATTTCTACTGATAAGAGAGAGAGTATTCTCTCTCTCTCTGGGTTTTTCCCCCCCTGCTCCGTTTTTCTTTTCTTTCTTTATTCCCTTTCAATGTTCATACAATGGGCCCCTCTCCTCTTTTTCTCTCTCTCTCCCTCCCTCTCCCAGATTGGAATACATGGAGAAGAGCAAGCACCTTCAGGATCAGCTGAAGGAGCTTAAGTCAGAGATTGAGTCTCTGAAGCTGGAGGAGCAGCAGCAGCAAGCCAGCCTCTACAGTCTCCACAGTGAGGCAAGGGGATATGCCCCTGAGCCTCTCTACATACCTCACAGCAATGTAGGTACACTTGTAGGTGGGATAGGACAATTCTGATTTTTGGCCCTTTGCTTACACAGGCTGGTTTAAGGCCAAATTCCTCAAGCATTTTTGATTTTTGACGGCTCATGGACGTTTGAGGTAGATCTTATAACTTTTTTTTTTCGTGCAATTGATCTAAAACTCATTTTAATGCAAATATATGCAATTTTAGGAGCATTGAGGGAGCGGCAGGTCTGCATCTTTCTTTTCCACAAACTTATTAAACTTTGAAAATCCCAAACCGTCAAAATGACAGCCTTGGTCGTTCTAGTGGTAAAGGTCCTGTGAAACGGCATCGTGAGCACTGCGAACTGCCGCAATTTGACGTGTATTGAAGCATAACAGAACAGTCAGGCAGGATTTTGTGAGGGGAGGGAGTCTGATTCGATTAACAGCCAAGAATAACTGGGAACATTTTTAAAAGAACGTGGACTTCAGTAATTTCAGTTTGGTGGTTGATCACTTGTCTTCTCTCAATCTCGCACCCTGTTCATTGGAGGAGGAAAAACTTGTGTACAACTGCAAGTGCAAGGTGATGTTGCTAAAAAAAAAATTTTTTCGGGAAAAGGAATTTTATAAACCGAAAAATAAAAGTAAAGCTTTTTTGTGAATTTCCAGAACATAGTGTTAAATATATAAATGCAGATAAAATAAGTAATGAAAGTATAGCTTTAATTTCATGGGACCTTTCAGACCTCAGAAAGGTGCTTCGTCACCTGCCAACCAACCCAACTTGTAAAAATTGACCACCATTTTGCCACGATTGGCTTTGATTCCCCAGTAAGCCCACGGTCCTATTTGTTATCAGCTGACTCTCAGAGACAGCGTTAGCTACTGCTTGGGATCTCGCAATACTTATTTTGTCTCTCAGCAATGCATCTCAATTCTGTCAGGTAAATATTGACCTGTTTTTTTTTTGTATATATATTTACAATTGCACTGTAAAGACAAGCTATTTTATTGACTTTCATGTGTCTTGTTCAACTCTTGTTTCCGCGTCACTTTAATGTCAGTTTTTTTACACAAAGCCTATTCAAACGGTAGCTTACACTACGATCATGAAGTATTAAACACATTTCTGATATTACCAGCTGTAGCTACTTTGAGCAGCGCTGCGCTTCTTTGCTGTGCTATTTTAACTAATGATCCGTCGTCTGGTTTGGTTTGTGAACGCACCTCTCCACACAGCACATCAGTGTTCCCCCCTGTTTGAGACGGCTGATATTTTCTCTTGTTTCACAGCGAAACTCAGCATACATGTCTCAGATGGCCTGCTTTGAGGAAGTGTGATCAGCCTCCCACAGGATGAGGAGCAAGGACTCTGGCTGTCTTTTCCTAACTCGATCAAGATATTCCTGCAAGGCCTATATTTTTTTTTTCTTTTACCTGACAGATAAACATTAACACACACACACACACACACAGAAAAGGTTGTGTGACTCCACTAAGACTTTTTATCAACCCTTCCCAGTGCAAACATCTAACACACTAGGCCGCCTGCGGAGGCTGTCATCATACCTGTACCCTCTGCTACACTACAGTCTCCTCCACAGGTTTTGTATGATGTGTCGTAGGTACGTGACATGTGCCGTTCATCTACCACTGATTCAGGACATGGTGCCGAAAGTTGATTTGGAAATACGTTTTTTTAGTTGATTTTTTTTTTTTTTCCTTAAGGGTTGCTCTCATCAGCTTGCTAGATGCCAATATTGTTGCCTTAACAAACAGCCTTTTGCCCGAGGACATGATCAGATCTCTGTAGGGTTTGGATTAATGTCTGAAATGTCTTGACACAAGATCCAGGGAAGGTTTCTACCATCCTGGTAAAGGTGGACAGTCATGGAATTATGGCTGACTGTGTTTGTTTTGTTTTTTCCAGGCCTGGGAACGTTATGGAAATTATGTATCAACGTTTTTTGGGAAAATATATCTAAGTAATCCTTTTTGAAATGTAAACGGACAGGGGTTTAACATCAAGTTCGGCCACTTGACGTCAAGTTACCTTGTGAAGAATAAAATTATGACAACGTTTCCAAAGTCAAAAGTAATAGCTGCGGTGAGCCAAAACAGGACCTTGGACATTCAAATGCACTCGAACAAAAAAAGCAAAAGCAAACGACAGAAAAGCAGAGTTTGCTTTAGTCGAAGTTGTGGAAGAAGAATTTGACGAGCAAAAAAAAAAAATGTGGAGGAACCCTGTCAACATGTCACACTCCATAGAAAATTGTGTTATTTTCAGTGTTAGATATTTTATTTTTATATATATATATATATGTAGTGCTTGTTGTGGCCTTCAACGAGAACGACGTGTGCCGCCGCCATTTCTAGCGCCTGATCATGTTATAGCTATCGACATAACTACAAGCTCACGCTCCGTCATTTCAAGTGTTCCAGTTTTGCACTGTAGACTGTTGATGTGCCTTACACTTTAATAATTTTGTCTATATATATTATGCATTACTGAGGATGTATTTGATATTTGCTATGCTCACGTGCCTTAGAGAGTTGACGAAATTTAAGCTTGGGGGGGTCGAGGTCTCCGTCGTACCTTGACTGGATTTCAAATTGGGTGATCAGTGACAGACTGATCTGTTTCTGTACCTCTGCATGGGAGCTCATCAGGACTGGTTGACCCTCTTCTGGTTTACCTAACTCGTTTGTCCTTTCCGTGCAGGCTGTTCAATGCCATGTGGGTTACTAGCGGAACTGTAATCGCTATTGCTTGTTCGCCCGAGTAAAACACTACTTTTGACAATAACTTAGGTCAATTTATTTAGTATTCACTCATAATGGTGGACTAGTAAGATTTCTCAGCTAAACTCATTGGTTACAGAATCGGCTAAGAGGAGTTTAAATGGGTCTAGATACCCCACCCTCCCCTTCCCTGCTTGCATCTTTTAAAAGGGAAAACTTGGATGTTATGCCTGGATGTCAAAATTAAAGCCAGGTAATCCTGCATGTTTTTTGTTATTTTCTTAATTCATCTTAAGACCGAGCTAGAAACTAGATTGACTTTATGAAATGAATACTGAAACCACCGTTTGGGTTCGATGATATGTCTGCAGCTCAGATTCTGTAATGTCTCTCAAGATCTGATCAGAATCTGTCATTTTTGTGAAGATCTGGTGGTAAAACTTGGCAGAGCTAACCCTGGTGTTGTGCGAATGGGAGCTTGGAAGGCCACGTGTTGATACTGAAATTGCCGCGTGCTTTCTTCTTCAAATCGGTGTTCTGGTTTGCTTTATTATCCAAGCCTACACTTGTGTTTTTAGTACCACCTCTCACACAGTCACTCATGCGCTCTGAATATAAAGATATTTTGCTCAACTCTACCTAAATACAGGGATTTCCGTTGAAAGAGACTTTGCTTTCAGTGGTATTACCCTGTCAGAAACCCAAGTCTGGTGTTAGTATATAGATTTTATACCCGGAAATATATTTCTACCATCAGGCTTAAATTTAAAAGGCTTTTTTTTTTTTTTTACAATTTCATACATATAGCACAACCAAGTCAATGCAACTGTTGCGCAGAAGTTATTTTGCGCATCCCTTCAGTAGAAGGGTGATCAGTAAACATCCTGTCTTCAGTCTGTGTCAAGACTTTGGGAGTTAGGTCATAAAGCTGATGAGAGGAGCATCGTCCTCGTCATCCTGACCATAATCAATATCCTCACAAAAGCGGTGTTCTTAAACATGCATTTTTCATAACGACCATGCGGTGGTTGGTATTTCAGCAAACAATTTCAGAAGCCAGATCTATAAACTGCCGGCTGTTCAAATCCGGCACAGATCGGCACGTTTTGAAAACGCTATTCATGAAGTTATCTGAAGCCATGTGTACCTGCTGGGATCCCGATGGCGTGATGTTCAGCGTGGACGACATGGTTTGAATTTGTTGGTTATGGTGTGTTGAGGAAAACACAGAGAGAGTGGTGTTAGCAAACAAGTTCATTTTGAATCACGTCTGACTTTTAGCCTGTGTAGACACATCAGCCAGGATGTCTTAAAAGCTGTCATGTTGTGTTGGACCTCCAATTCTGGCACTTGTGGGAGAGTCTTCTCCTTGCTGACCCGTTATTTTGGATGCAAGATGTTGGGCTTGCCATTATGAATGCTATCTGAATGGTTTTTCTATGGTTTTTGTGCATTACATGAAACTTATTGCAAATAAACAGACACTTAAACCCATTGTAGCTTTTTGGTTGTGATGATTTATTTGGGGTGGCGCAGTGGTTAGTGCAGTCGCCTCACAGCAAGAAGGCTCTGGGTTTGAGCCCCGGTGTAGTCCAACCTTGGGGGTCATCCTCTGTGGAGTTTGCATATTCTCCCCGTGTCTGCCTGAGTTTCCTCCGGGTGCTCGGGTTTCCTCCCACAGTCCAAAGACATGTAGGTCAGGTGAATCGGCCATACTAAATTGTACCTAGGTGTGAATGTGTGGGTGTGTGTGTGTGGGCCCTGTGATGGCCTGGCGGCCTGTCCAGGGTGTCTCCCCGCCTGCTGCCCCATGATTGCTGGGATAGGCTCCAGCATCCCCGCGACCCTGAAAGCAGGTTAAGCGGTTTGGATAATGGATGGAAAGAAGATTTATTTGAGCTGTATATTTGAGGAAATATCGATTCTTAGTTAAAGCTGTACTTCTGATCACGTGTCTGTAGTTTTAGACTCATCAGTGATGCTTCTCAGTCTTTTTTTAGACTCTTGTTCAATCAGATTTGTAGAGTATAATACAATGATTTTTTCCCCATTCCATTATCCAAACCGCTTATCCTGCTCTCAGGGTGGCGGGTGCTGGAGCCTATCCCAGCAGTCATTGGGCAGCAGGCGGGGAGACACCCTGGGCAGGCCACCAGCGACTCAAAACCTATCGCATGACTTGCTTTTACTGAAAATTGAACCAAACCATGTCTCTAAACATCTTAATCCTTGGCGAAGTGATCTCCTGGCATGAGACAGATGATCCTGGGTTAGATCAAGCAAAGTTTAAGTTTGCTAGCTAAGTAACTTGAAATTAAGTTTAAAATGAGTTTGCTAGCTAACTAACTTGAAATGAAAGCGTCGTCAGTGCTGTTGTATTCCCACCTTCCCCACTACCTAACAGAAGCATGGGTGGAGGAGTGACTGTTAAGATCTGCTGCAAGCTTACTCTGCCATACCTGCTTATTCTTTTTTTTCCCTCTTTTATCACCTGCCTGCTATGGTCTTCTCCTTCTTTCGGCTTGTTCCCTGTTTCTCAGGGGTCACCACAGCGGATTTTACAGTTCGCATCGGTACCCTGTGAGGGCACAGCACCAATGGCGGCCGTTGTTAACCCGGGCCTTGACCAATCCGGTATGGAGCCCCGACCGATCCGGCATGGTCTTATCAATCCGCATACTGATTTGGCAAAATTTTACATCAGATGCCCTTCCTGACACAACCACTAACCCTATGGACAGGGGCACAGGTAAAGCGCTAGATGCCATCCCAGTATTCATGGACTTGCAGCCATGCCTGTCACCTGCTATGGTGAATGAGTAAAATGCAATGCACTGTATTATTTCACCTGTGAAAGTCCTGGCAGACAGGAAGAGAAGAAAGATAGAAAAGAAAGCCACTTTATTTTTACATTGTACAGGTTACAATGAATTTGTGTTCTGCATTTAATCCATCCTATTGTACAGGAGCAGTGGGCAGCTGCAGCGCCCGGAGACCAACTCAAGTTCTTCTTTCCATTGCCTTGCTCAGGGGCACAGACAGGAGTATTAACCCTAACATGCATGTCTTTTTGATGGTGGAAGGAAACCGGAGCACCCAGAGAAAGCCCACTCAGACACAGGGAGAACATGCAAACTCCACACAGAGAGGACCTGGGATTCGAACCCAGGACCTTCTTGCTGTGAGGCAACAGTGGGCCACCGTGCTATAATCATTGAAATGAGCAACTGCAAAAGCAGTCATGATTCTGATCTTTTAGAATTAGCTGCTGTCTTCAATATACTGTACCAGTGATAGAAAGAATCAAAAAGGACATTTGTTAGTGTGTAATTCCTCTGGGTTGTAGCGTCCATAAGAGAGTCAACAGAAACCTGCAAATGCTCCTGGAAAGATCTGGTAAAGGGCTAAATTTATGTAAAATGGCATGTGACCTTAACAAAGCATGTGGACAAATGTTAAAATTGTAATTTGAATCCACAAATACTATGATTTATCAGTGTTGGTGATCCACCTTTTGCACCCTTAAGGTAATTGCACTTGGCATGACGTGCACTGTTAGTTATGTTATTGTTACTGTTTAGTGCTTTAAAATGCCTGTGGGTAGACACACAAATATCTGCTGATTGCTGACTTGGAAATGGCTTTGGATAAAAACAGATGTGAAACCAAAAAACGTAAATATAAATGTAAACGTAAATGTTAGATATTGTAGTTCCCAGCAGAGGGCACAAGAGGCTCTAGTTCAACCTGGTCTGTGATGCACTGGGTGGACGCATAGTTCTTAACAAGTGTACCAAGGGAGGGGGGAACCAATGGCTAGTATCAGTGTTGTATCTGCTTAACACTGACATATGAGAGAGCAGGGGATGAAGTGAAACAGGAAGTTCTCAATTAACCGAGGTTAATGGAATCAGATATGCGGTGATCTCATTTAAAGACCTACCATTGGTAATTTGTGTTTTGGTCTATCAGTGTTTTTGCACATAATGCAATGTATGCGCTTAGCTCTGAAACTGTCCTAAATTACATGGGATTTATTGGAATACAAAAAGAATTATATTTCACCAGCATGTAGCAGCTTGCATTTTCCCATTAGCACTGGGCTCCATCCGTCCATTATCCAAGCCGCTTATCCAACTTAGGGTCGCAGGATGGTGGAGCCTATCCGCTGGGCACTGGGCTCCTAGCTAATCAAATGAGGGCATGCGGTTTCTTCAAAATGCCAAACCAAAACGCTTGGCTCTTTTCCCATGCATTTGACCAGTTAAGGCAGAGGCGATATAATACAGCAAGGCTGAGTCTGAATACACTTTCTAAAAAGGTTGCATTTCGAGATGAGGGGTGGTTTTGGTCTGCTGCTACTGCTGCTCTCTCTGTGCAGGCCACGAGCTCAGGAGGAGGATGGAGAGGTCTCTGTGTTGGCTCAGGAGGAGGATGGAGAGGTCTCTGAGGTGGCTCAGGAGGAGGATGGAGTTTTCTCTGAGGTGGCTCAGGAGGAGGATGGAGAGGTCTCTGAGGTGGCTCAGGAAGAGGATGGAGAGGTCTCTGAGGTGGCTCAGGAGGAGGATGGAGTGGTCTCTGGGGTGGCTCAGGAGGAGGATGGAGAGGTCTCTGAGGTGGCTCAGGAGGAGGATGGAGTGGTCTCTCAGGTGAAGGGCGGTAGCGGCAGCGTTGTTCAAAGTAAGGGACCGACTGAGAAGGCCGTGACCACGCCTGACATCTGGGACAAGCTGTGGTCATTGGGAGACATGGTGGTGGAGCAGAAGGTGGAGCTGAGAAACATGGAAGCCAGGTTGAAGGACAGCGAGGGTGAGGTGGACCGACAGAAAGCGAAATGACTTGACCTGACTCATCGCGATCACCAATACCATGGCACAGCTGCAGAGGGAGAATACTGGTAAAGACAACCCAGTCCTTAATGTTGTCCAGTCATAATGTTTGCAGTCTGCAGGTTGCTCCTTGTAAAAGCATAACTGCCCCACCACTAACACACACACACACACACACACACACACACACACACACATACGTGTAGTGAGGAATACATATAACAAAATGAAAAAAAGTAATTATACAAAACTAACCATCATTATTGAGATTAAATAAAAAAGAATGGGACTCCGTTTATTGTTAAACTGAAGATTGTTATTACTATTCACCTGCTCAGTTTATCTTTTCATTCGGACTACTTTTTTTAATTGCCCCTTCCATTTTCCAGCCTGAGCTACAGAACTGATATCCCTGGGAGCCGGAGCAGGACAAGCGACCTAGAAAAGAAATTGCAGAAATTGCATTTTCCTTCACTGTTTCTCAGATGTATACTACGCCTGTATATTTATGTTTAACGTGTCAAGCGCTTCATTTGGCACAATAATGAACACCTACAGTATTTCGATGTCTTTGTATGCATTTTAGACATGCAGACCAGACTAGGGGTCGGCGAGAGGGAATTCCTGCATAGCAAATTAAGGGTTGAATGACTGGGAAGACGAAATGCCGGTTATAAATCTATGAATACACCAGGGATCGGGAACATTTATTTGTCATTTCATTCCATGTACCTGTGCACATGAAATGAAACGAAATAGCGTTTCCCCCAGCCCACAGTAGTGCAGCACAAAGACAAAAACACATATCCAGACTACAAGAACACATATATCCAAATGACAAAAACTACAAAACACATATATCCAACATATCCACCAAAAAAAAATCACTGTCCAAGAGAGTGAATGCCAGGATGACTGTTGTAACTGCCGGTCTGCATGGGCTAGCAGTTAGCTTAGCCTGCCCCGCTTCTGCATACATGTATGACATGGCCTAATAGTGGTAGTTGGAACCGACAGACTGTTTTTTATTTTTATTGTTAATTTGTTTACAGAGACCAGCGGTTGCATTCTATGCAGCCTTGACTGAGGCGTGATTTGTTGGACCCTTCATCACTGATATCACAACTGAAATACAGCAAAGTCATCACCAGTATCGGCAATGCTCACTATCCTGCCGCAGGTACGTACACTGCAAACTGAGCACAATCTCACCGTGAAGGAGAGCTATCAAAAGATCTTTCTCTCTCTCTCTCTCTGCTTCACTGGTTTATTCTGTTCAGTAACTGTGATGCGTTTTCCTTTTTCCATTTATGAGAGATGTATTGACCCTGACTTTAGTACTGTAACCCATACTGTATCTCATACAAGACTTCTGAGTCGTGATTCATTGCAGTTTCAATACATTTTTTTACACGATTGCTTTGTTGCCTGATACATCCAGGAAAACCCTCTCGATTGGGGCCGGTAGCACTGATTTCAGACTACTCCTGGATCGCTACCTTGCAATGGTGGAGAAGCTTGCGTGTACCAAGGATCCCAAGGGCTATGCTGTCCGGAGCTTGGCTCCTGGTAGGGTCACCCAAGGCAGATAGGTCAAAGGGGGGGGGGGGGGGTTCCAGACGAAGCGCGATCCAACAAAGACCTCAACGGTGGAACTGGTGGAAGATGTCTCCAGGTCACAATGGCAGTGAAGACGGATGAAGGCTGCAACAGAGGGTGGTCCCCAATCGTCTTGGTTCTCCATGCCATTGGACTCTGGCCACCCCCTGCCAAGGACCGTGTGCTGGCTGCAGGCGCATCACCCATTCCACGTAAAAAGCTGTCACGCATAGGCGTCCTCCCATGCGGCTCCAGGATCGACCTCTACACCCACCTGAGGACCCAGAGGGAGGACGGTTATACTCGACCCCGACTGACAACCGATGATGACTGATTTCAGAGTTTCACAATGCACATTTATACAGGGTGTCCTGGCAGATCAGTGGCCAACAATACGGTCCATGTGCCGCAGCTCTATTGGTCCCAGATTAGTCCTACTTGTGCCATACTTCAGAAACTCTGTCATGTGAAGTACCCATTTGTCAGTTGAAACAGATCGAACTATTTATAGAAATAGAAATATTTCACTCAGCAATGACATTATTTGTCAGAAATAGACAAATTTAACATGGATAGAAGACATCATTAACTCAATACTTATATATTACAGTCCAGTGAAGGAATCGGGAATCAGGAACACTTTATTTGTCATTTCATCTCATGTACCTGCGCACATGAAATGAAATGAAATGAAATGCCGTTTCCACCAGCCCACAGCAGTCCAACACACATCCAAAAACTACAAGAACACACATATCCAAACTAACACAGAGATCCTACTAAACAAAACAAAAAAAATCACTGTCCAAGGGAACAAACGCCAGCCAGGATGACTGTCAGAACTGTCGGTCTGCATGGGCTAGCAGTTAGCCTAGCCCGGCCCGCTTCCGCATCCTGTCAGACCGCCCTCAGTGTTTCCTCCTCGGGTGCAGCTCCAGGCAGGGGCCATGGTCTCTGGGCCCACCGGATGAAGCCAACCGAGCTCTCCCAGCCAATCCAGCACCAGCTTTCCTAGCCAGACACCCTCGACACACCTCCCCGCACCCCACACGACGACATCAGAGACACCACAGTCAATGCCAGGTGAGGCCGCCGCCAGACCGCCCTTGGTGTTATCGGAACTGCCGGTCTGCATGGGCTAGCAGTTAGCTTAGCCTGCCCCGCTTCTGCGTCCTGTCAGACCACCCTTAGTGTTACCTCCTTGGGCGCAGCTCTGGGCACGGCTGTGGTCCCTAGGTCTACATGATGCAGCAGACCAAGCTCTCCCAGCCATCAAACGAAGACAAAACTTAGACGTGGACAAAGACACTGCATGGACGGTACTGGGTGAGGCCGCTGCAAACGTGAATTCACGCTGCCATCTTCCCACACGGGAAGCGGAAATATATATAATAGCAGAAATGAATGTGTTGGCTATGGGTGGACATGGTGGAAATCAAGCCTGTGGAGCTGCCAGTGTTTCTGCTATGCTGCATCCATTATACTGCACAATGAACCAGCCAAAGGGTTGTGAAAGAAAACACTGGTTGTTATAGACGTTTGGGGGCGGGGGGTTATAATGCCTATTGGCATTAACCTGCTGCCTTTGCATCATGGCCTCACCACTCCTCTCCTCTCTTTTTTTGTTTTCACTACACCATCCTCAAGCTGCTAAAGGACTGTGCTGAGAGGGTCGGCTGAGAGTAGCTCCGTGGTAAAGAAAGAAACTTATTTTTACAACACCATGTAAAGGAATGGGGCTTTTGCTGCAAAAGAATTGGCCAGGCTGTCGAGAGGGATCCACTTGGATGAGATTACAACCATGCATGAAAAAGGATTTGAGAAGATCTAATGGGAGGGTACGGAAGATAAGAGAGGACAGAAGGAGGGAAGGGGGCGAGGATCAGGGAGAGACTCGTGGTGGTGAGACGTCCACCCTGCCAGAGGGATATCAGCTTAGGGCAGAGGCAGTGTTTGGCTCAGTGACTATGTCTGGCCTGGTGAGGGTTTCACTACCTTCTTTGCACTGAAACCACGAGTCCTTTTGTCCCATTTGTCTTGGCTGAGGTCTGTCTCGGGGCATTTGGAACACAGATTAGAGGAGTGGAAGAGAAGGGGCAATTTAAAGACTGCGAATTGTATTTTGGGATGGGCTGACTGGAGGGAAAGGGCCGCAGAGACATATGGGATTGCAATCACGTCTCGCGGAGACAGAGAGAGAGAGAGAGCAAGAGAGAGAGAGAGAATAAGCCTTTAAGGGGGCTTGGTTGGGGAAGCATTTACAGGAGTGAAATAACTAGATGGTGAAACCCTCATTCATCAAAAGTGAGAATGCAAAAGCCCGTTCCCTCTCCCGAGTGTTTTGTGTTTGTTATAAGAGAGGGCTTGGGGGGGGGGGGGGGGGCTCGGGGCAGGGGCTTGTTGCACAGCATATTTGCAACATCCAAATATTATTTAATGTGCTTTCAAAACAGATCTAGTATTTCTCCAGAAATGAGACTTTTGCCAAAGGATTGTTTCTCAAGCCCAACCTGGGTCTCTATGCACTGAATCGATCTAAGAACGAATAAAACGTGACCCGAGAACGAGTGAAAGGGGATACAGGTGAAATACCCATGCAAAATACTGTGCAGTTACTCCCATGAACTGCACCACAGTTTGATGTGCACCAATATGTTTTTGGTTTTTTTATCTTGAGATCAGCTATAATTAGTATTAAATTAATTAGTGGCTAAAATTGATTAAAATGTAACATGAAATTCAAAAATTACGCAATCAACCCACTACATCTAATGCTTATTATGTTATTATATTGCCTTAACACAAGTTTGAAGATGTCTACTTATCACAAAATGAAACCCAAACACTCTCTCTCTCTGTCTCCATCTGTTTATCTGTCTATCTATCTATCTGTCTTTCCTGTTTCCCTCCTTTAAACTTTTCTTCTCAGGTAGATAGATAGATAGATAGATAGATAGATAGATAGATAGTGTATATTTCTGAGTATGGGTGCCTTCCACAGGGTTCCCATGCATACTGGAAAACACTTGGAAAATGATCAGATGTCTTGGAAATATTCGGTCCATGGAAAATTGTAGGTAGGCTATGAAATCGTATTTTACCCATTTCGATGGCATATTTGCTCTGTACAGTTTAGCTGAAACAACACGTTTTCGTGACTAGCTCACATTCCATTTAGTTGAGGCGTCCACTTGCAGTTGATACTGAATGACTGTGGGTTGTCATGTGTATCCAAGCGACAGTCCCGGGAAATGGTCTCCTAAAGAGAATGGGGAGCATGCTTTCTGCTTCTGTGTGCAGAAGTGCACATAGATCTTTGCATTGCAGTTCGTCCATGTTCGATGGGGAAATGATGTTTTGTGTGTGTGTGTATTTTTATTTGGGCGCCCTCTGAATGATTTTCTCTGTTGCTTCCTGATAGCACTGAAGTGAAGGTGACTGCCCGTCTTGATCTGTATTCCCAGTTGTCCTAGTTTAGTGCAACTAGCCACAGATACCACACACCGCGTACAAAGGCCACAGCAGTGCTGCAGGCATGATCTAGCATGGGAATAAAAGTGGAACGCTTTTACTCATATAACTACTTACACCGATCAGCCAAAACATTAAAAGCACCTGCCTAATGTTGTGAGCCGCCAAAACAGCTCTGACTCGTCAAAGCATGGACTCCACAAGACCTCTGAAGGTGTCCTCTGGTATCTGGCACCAAGACGTTAGCAGCAGATCCTTTAAGCCCTGTAAGTTGCGAGGTGGGACCTCCATGGATCGGACTTGTTTTTCCAGCACATCCCACAGATACTCGTTCGAATTGAGATCTGGAGAAGTTGGAGGCCGGGGCAACACCTTGAACTCTTTGTCAAGTTCCTCAAACCATTCCTGAACATGTTTTGCAGTGTGGCAGGGTGCATTATCCTGCTGAGAGAGGCCGCTGCCACCAGGGAATACCGTTGCCATGAAGGGGTGTACCTCTTATGCAACAATGTAGGTGGTATATGTCAAAGTAACATCCACATGAATGCCAGGACTCAGGGTTTCCCAGCAGAACATTGCCCAAAGCATCACACTGCCTCATTCGGCTTGCCTTCTCCCCATAGTGCATCCTGGTGCCATCTCCTCCCCAGGTAAATGACGCACACGCTAACACGGCCATCCACGTGATGTAAAAGAAAACGTGATTCATCAGACCAGGCCACCTTCTTCTGCTGCTCCATGGTCCAGTTCTGATGCTCGCATGCCCATTGTAGGCGCTTTCGGTGATGGACAAAGGTCATCATGGGCACTCTGACTTGTCTGCAGCTACACAATCCATACGCAGCAAGCTGTGATGCACTGTGTGTTGTGACACCTGTCTATCATAGCCAGCATTAACTTTGAGCAATTTGAGCTGGAGTAGCTCTTCTGTAGGATCGGACCAGACGAGCTAGCCTTCGCTCCCCACGCGCATCAATGAGACTTGGGCATCCATGACCTTGTTGCCAGCACACTGGTTGTCCTTCCTTGGACCACTTTGGTAGGTACTGACCACTGCATACCGGGAACACCCCACAAGACCTGCCTTTTTGGAGATGGTCTGACCCAGTCATCTCGCCATCACAATTTGGCCCTTGTCAAAGTCACTCAGATCCGTACGCCTGCCCATTAATCCTGCTTCCAACACATCAAGTTCAAGAACTGACTGTTCACTTGCTGCCTAATATATCCCACCTCTTGACAGGTGCCATTGTAACGAGACAATAAATGTCATTCACCTACCTGTCAGTGGTTTTAATGATTTGGCTGATCGGTGTATGCTTGTAGGTGTATGTGCAACCTGTGTGTGTGCGTGTGCGTGCGCGCGCTTCACGTGTGAGCATGCCTTCTGACCTTACATGCAGGGGAATCATCCATTAATGTGAGGCAGACAAGGTCAATGACTCAAATCAGTCCAACAGCACTCCTCTACTCTGTCACCAAACTCCACCGCTTGACTGCACTGACTGCATGACAGACATGTGCAGACCATTTGATAGAACTATTGGGGATGTGGGAGTGCGTGAGAGAGACAGAGAGAGAGAGAGAGAGAGAGAGAGAGAGAAAGAGAGAGAGAGAGAGAGACTGTTCGCGCTTTTGTGTCACTGCCATTGTGACACAGAGGTTATTTCTGAGGTTATTTCTGGAAGCCACCCAACATGTGGTCCGCGATGTTTTAACCAGTGCGCAACCTCAGAGGGGACTGACCTGCCAGCAGCTTGAGCTTCATCCGCTCTTTGTATGTCCTTTACGTTTAACTTAAAGCAGCGAGGGAACGCAAGGGGGGTGAATGCATCATTTCGGTCTGGAGGAGGTGGTTATAGTAGAGCTTCATGGTGCAGTTCGGAGAGAGAGAGAGAGAGAGAGAGAGAGAGCAGCCCTCTTTGACTGATAAACTTTGTCATTGAGATGCAAATCCAGGCAGCTCTGGAGAGGGGAAATGCCAGAGCCGTGCTGTCACACGCGCATTCGCAACCACACACACACACACACACACACACACACACACAAGGGGGCGCATCTACATGCGCATGTGTCCGTACAACAGCACGAGCACACACGCGCATGCACAAACAAACGTAGTCTGACTTGCACAGAGGCATACGTAGACACACGTGCAGACCCAAAGGCACATGCTATGCAGGTATTATCACACACACACACGCGCACAAACCAACAGACAAGCACAAGCACAGACACACTCATGAATACAAACACATGCATGTCCACACACACGTACAAGCATAAAAGCAGTATGTCTACATGCACATTTGCACGCGCACACTCCCACAGGAGCACAAACACGCACGCGCGTGCACAGGGAAGCTCCCAGGCATCGACCCACCGATACGACACATACGTGCAGATGTACACTCTTGTGCACACACAAGTACACGTTATTGCCCTGCTTACTTTTTGGAAGATTCAAAATATATCCACATAGATGCTGCGTAAAACCGTCCCTCCTTCCCAGTGATGAGCTGCGGCGCTCAAAGCACACAAGGAGCCTCGGCAGTCAAAACGTTTTTATTCAAAAGAATGAATGGGTACTTCCCATCATATAATACATCCATTTAAGAGGGAAGAAAAAGAAAAAAATTGCATTTAAGAAAGAAAAAGGTTGTTTTTTTATTATTATGTACCGTAATGAAAATGATACGATTGATCCAAGGTCAAGGTGACTTTGTTCATAACGAGAAAAAAAAGAAGCGTCAGACAAAACTGCTGTACAGAATTTACAAAAACAACGACGAAACGATACCGCCTAAATGAAAATACTAAAACCAAAACGAGGGCGTCCGGGTGGCGTGGCGGGTCTATTCCGTTGCCTATGATCCTGGTTCGAATCCCCGTTACCTCCGGCTTGGTCGGGCGTCCCTTGGCCGTGTCTGCGGGTGGGAAGCCGGATGTGGGTCCTGGTCGCTGCACTAGCGCCTCCTCTGGTCGGTCGGGGCGCCTGTCCGAGGGGGGAACTAGGGGGAATAGCGTGATCCTCCCACGTGCTACATCTGCCTGGCGAAACTCCCTCACTGTCAGGTGAAAAGAAGCGGCTGGCGACTCCACGTGTATCAGAGGAGGCGTGTGGTAGTCTGCAGCCCTCCCCGGATCGGCAGAGGGGGGTGGAGCAGCGACCGGGACAGCTCGGAAGAGTGGGGTAATTGGCCAAGTACAATTGGGGAGAAAAAGGGGGGGAAATCCAAAAAAAAACAAAAACAAAATGGGAGCTCGCACCATTAAAGGAGGTAAACGGCATGTCTCATAGAAAGTAGGCCGTGTAAAACGGTGACCTGTTGTCAGGCGAAGAGGTATGTAAGTAACCACCACTCCTTAAAAGCGCACCTTCCTACCTCTCTCTCTTCACCTATTCATTTTTTAGGTTTTTTTTTTTTATGAGCGGGAGGTGGGGGGGTATATTTCAGGGTACCTATTTGTTTTTGTTTTGTTTTTTTGCGAGATGGGAAACAAGTCTGTAACATGTCTGTAACATGTTGAATGAGAGGAAAGGGGTCACCGTCGCCACCGGGCCTGGGGACCGGAGCTGCGGGTCACAGACCACGTCGCTTCGCCAGGCACATCTGATGCAGGTGGAAGCTGTGTCAAATTAGATATTGATCTTGGCTCTCTCTGTGTGTGTGTGTGTGTGTGTGTGTGTGTGTGTGTGTGTGTGTGTTGATCAGGGTGCAGTACTTCTTTCTCTGGGCTCCTTTTGATTGGTTTCCCCGAAAGCTTCACAACTTGGTTGAACTGCAGGTCAGTCAGAGACAGCATGTGCTGCAGGTCATGCTGGGAAATAGCCAGTGGCTCATTATAGGGTTGATGTCTTCATTTATACTGTGTGTGTGTGTGTGTGTGTGTGGGAGACGTGTTCACATGTTCACGGCCTTCAAGGGATCGATTCTCATTTGTGTGTGAATTAGAGAGTGAATGTGAAGGCTGAGAGTCCGCCATTTGCTTTCCATGCCACCCGTCTCACAACAGGAGGGGACATTGTGGACTTGATGATGTCAAAGCAGGGGGTGGGGGGGGGCGTGCTGAACTCATCTGATAGGCCAAACGTAATGTATGGACCAATTTAAGGTAAGACAACCCTTTATTTCTCGGCGAGCTGGGGGGAAATAGGGTTGTCACTGCAGTCACGAGAGAGTCAGCGGTTACAGAATGGGAACAGAGTAAGAATAAAAATATTCTCCGGGGGCGTCCGGGAAGCACAGGGCCCGCCGGCTCGAATCCCCGTGTTACCTCCGGCTTGGTCGGGCGTCCCTACAGACACAATTGGCCGTGTCTGCGGGAGGGAAGCCGGATGTGGGTATGTGTCCTGGTCGCTGCACTAGCGCCTCCTCTGGTTGGTCGGGGCACCTGTTCAGGGGTGAGGAGGAACTGGGGGGAATAGCATGATCCTCCCACGCACTACGTCCGCCTGGTGAAACTCGTCACTGTCAGGTGAAAAGAAGTGGCTGGCGACTCCACATGTATCGGAGGAGGCATGTAGTAGTCTGCAGCCCCGCCCGGATCGGCAGAGGGGGTGGAGCAGTGACCGGGACGGCTCAGAAGCATTGGGTAATTGGCCAGATACAATTGGGAAGAAAAAGGCGGGGGGGGGGGGATTATTCCCCAAAAACAAAGTTTATATGAGCCCGTATGAGCAAAAAGTATACATATATGGAAAAAGTTGACAATATGGAAGGCTGTAAAATGTAGCTACCATTGTGACAGTGCAGTGTGAAGTGTAAATATGTAACATCCATATGCAAAAAGTATAATAATACTGCATATTTAATCTTTCAGCTCCAGGATGCTGAATGGGTTTTGGGAGCCTCGTTTTAGAGCACCAGACACTACCAAAGAAATGAAACTGAGCTGGATGTTAAAGCTTAATTCCTCAAATCTACAGTGTCAATTCCCATTTCACTGTTAGCTGGGGATTTCAAGGTTTAATCACAGTTTTAAGTCTAATAAGGCCTTTGTTTTAAATGTCACAAGCCCCCCCTTTTTTCTATTCTTTACAGTTTTTTATGGCTTTGCTCCTGTGTTTTATCTCTGTAGAGATGTAAAAACACTTAATGTCAGTACTCTGGATTAACCCCACACCGGAATCAGGAATCAGGGACATTTATTTGTCGTTTCATTTCATGCACCTGCGCACATGAAATGAAACGAAATATCCTTTCCCCCAGCCCACAGCAGTGCAACACCAGGATGACCGTCTGAACTGCCAGTTTGCCTGGGCTAGCAGTTAGCTTAGTCGGTCCCGCTTCCGCAGCCCGCCCTCGGTGCTCCCTCTTCGGGCACAGATTGAATTATCTTTAATCACAGGAATTACATAGAGGATTTCAGTCTCATAACTTCTTCCTTGCTGTCACCCAGTGCAACTGGCGCCATCAAAATAGAGTTGCTACATTTCTACTGCCACCATTTTGTAATTTGCATTGAAACCCTTGTTGGAATGGTTATTTGTCATTTGTGACAAATTCTGGGCTTTGTCTGATGCGTTCACTGCCCACAGAAATGTGTTTGATGCTACATATCAAAGAAACAAGGACGTTAGTTCTTGATCTTACACGATGACACATATTTAGATCAGTCAAGTTTAATCATGCTCTTATGCAAGAGTGAAAACAAGGTGTGGGAGATCATCAGCGGAGTGTCTCGGCTTAATGAAATGCACCAGAAGACACAGTCTGTGGAAGATTTCTGCTTTGACAGTGATATATGACGCAGGTTGGGAGTCTTGTGATATGAAACTGCGGTATGACTACACCCTGTATAAATCCTGATCTCCTGATATTTTGATAACTCTGTGGTCTGCCGCACTGACATTTTATTTCATTGTGAAGGCTAATAGCAGACGTTTTGATGTGAGAATTGTCCTCTGTAATTCTCTGAAATCTAAAATAATGATTTAAATGGTTGCAACTTCTAGAGGAAAGAGCTGAGAGAGAGAATGTGTGTGTGTTTGGAGTATTTCAGTATTTCAGTGCCTCCTTTTTTTTGAACAAGGTTTATCTTCAATTCTCCAAAAAAAAAAAACACACCCACAACTAAAACCCCAACCCACTGCCCACCCACCCACCCTCCCCACAGACCCATACAACATCCCCCACCACACTCCCACCCCACCTGGCATGCCACCCGAAATAACATGAATTAAATTAAACCATAACAAAACCTAACAAAGTAAACAAGTAACAAGCATAAATTAAGTGAACAAAAGAAAAGAGGGAAAATTAACTAAAGAAATAAGTAAATTAATAAGCGAAAAGGAGAATAGAAGAGAAAGAGTTGAGAACTGCAAGCCTATCAACCCCAGCCACCAACCAAGCATCTAACTACTCTAAAAAGAGCTTCCAAGTTGAGTGGAATTTAGATATAGATCCTCTCATAGTATAGCTGATCTTTCCTAATTTCAATGACTGCATAACCTCTACAATCCAACGTGCGACAGTAGGAGGGGAAGCCTCCTTCCATTTGAACAACATCAGTCTCTTAGCTAATAGAGTGGTGTAGGCCAACAGGTTTGCCTGAGCAGCTTTTAAATGTGCACCAGCTGGAACGACCCCAAAGATGGCACTCAGAGTAAAAGGTTCAAGTGGGAAACGTACAACCAGCGGCCAAGGTCTCAAAGATGGAATGCCAGAATTGAATTAGTTTCAGCCAGGACTAGGACATATGTAAGAGACTGGCAGTGGCTTGTTTGCACCTGCCACATGTTGGGTCTAAATCTGGGTTAATTTTAGCCAATTCCTCTTTGCACCAATAAAGGTGGTGCACTACTTTTAACTGGATTACACTGTCTTGTGCATAAAGAGGAGTGTATCCTATTAATTACTAGATCCCAAGTTTCCTCTGGAATAGGTATTTCCATATCACTCTCCCATCGATTTTTTTAGAGGTTCAAGTGGTATTTGGAAAATAGTATTAATTGCATAATAACATTTACTGGTATACTTTTTCAGCGGGATTAATTTCAAGAATGTGGTCCAATTGGGTCTTTGGAGGCAGAAATGGGAAACGATTAAATTTAGATCGAGTAAAATAATAAATGAAATAAATTTAGTGAAGAGAAGAATGTCTTTTTAATATTAACTGGTATAGATTGAAAGAGGTATAAAAATTTGGGTAAGATATTCTTTTTAACTGCATTAATACAACCTGCAAAAGACAGAGAGAGCCCAAACCAGCATTCCATCAAGTTTAGTATGGCCTAGCAGAGTTAGAGAGTTACATTTAAGAAGATTATTATATCTCCATGTTACAACAATGCCAATTTGTTAGGTAAAATCTTGAATGGAAGAGAGCTAAACAGACATTTCTCTGCTGCGGAGTTAATTGGGATTAGTTCACTTTTACGAAAGTTGAGTTTATATCCGCAAGGGAAAAAAAATCCAAAATCCTTCAATAACGTCAAGATTTTAGGGATGCAGATTAAGGGGTCAGATACAAAAACCAACAGGTCACCAGCAAAAAGTTATATAATTTATGTTCCTGGTCTCTATGAATACCACAAATGTTGTAGAACTACAACATTTGTAGCAACTTTGCTATTTTGTAATGTACTATTGCTATCGCAAAGAGCAGGGGGCTCAAATTGCACCCTTGTCTAGTTCCTCTGCATAACTGGAAAGAAGAAGAGATTATATCATTTGTGTGTATTGAGGCCTTCGGGGACGAGTACAATAATCTGACCAAGAATGTAAAATTTCATCTAAACCAAGTTTTCGAAAAGTAAAAAAGGTAGTCCCACTCCGTCCAGTCGAAAGCCTTTTCCGCTTCAACGGATACCACCTCTGCGGTCTGAAAAGGCTTAGAATAAAGAATTTTAAAAAGATTAAAAAGAGTGCCTGGTTTTGACAAACCCAGTCTGGTCCTGGGAAATTATTACTGGAATCACTGTCTCTAAACAGTAAGCTAAGGCTTTAGCCAGTATCTTCACATCAGTGTTAAGTGGTGAGATAGGTCGGTAAAATGCGCAATCAATGGGTTTTTTTTTACCCTTCTTGAATAATAGAAATTGAGGCGGGGGCCCCAAGCTACAGTCTCTACTGATGCAGTGCCCCAAGCTACAAAGTCTCTATTGATTTGGGGCCCCAAGCTACAGTTTCTATTGATGCGGGATCCAAGCTACAGTCGCTTTTGATGCGGGGCCCCTAGCTACAGTCACTACTGATGCGGGGTCCAAGCTACAATCTCTATTGATGCAGGGCCCCAAGCTACCTGCTCTATTGATGCGGGGCCCAAGCTATAGTTTTTGTTGATCCTGGAAGATTTGGAATTGAGATTTGAGATGCAAAGGTAACAGATAAGTCGCTTGATCATGTCACTGACAGAGCTGGGGTGCTTGTGTCTGCATATCCTGCTGATTTGAATTCAGATTTTCCGGAGGAGCTTACACAGTTCTTTTACTTCATCAAAACGGAACAGGACAGGTCTCCTTACAAGCTGCTTCAAATTCTGATGGATAATGGTCTTCAATCAACCTTTCCCAATGTATTTGTTGCCTTCTGCCTTTTCCTCACCCTCCCTGTCACAAACTGCGAGGGAGAGTGGTCCTTTTCGTGGATGGCAAGGATAAAAAATGAACTGAGGACGACAATGGGACAGCAGCACCTGAGTTATCTTTCACTGATGGCCATAGAGTCTGATTTGGTCAGGGAGCGGGACTTCAACGAGGTTGTTGACGATTTTGCCAGGAGGAAATCAAGAAAGAAGCCAACTGCATAAAGTCAGAATGATAAACGCACAGTATTTCTCCATTGATGCAAGTGACCTGAAATAATCGGACTCAAGCAATTCGCATTATACGAGTGACTTAACTTTGTGTAGTATCACCATAACATCATCATATTTTCACAGTCTGCGACATAGACGGTATAAGAAACCTGGAGTCGAAGTAGAAGCCTTTTTCAGTTGCTAGGGCCTTGTTTGAATCGGAGCCATAGATATTACAAATATAAACATACTAAATATGTCGGGGTGGTTTCTAAATATATCACAATGCCGGTTTGAAGAGTTTGCGCCTTATGTTTACATTGTAGCAATTAAGAGGGCAACATGTGCCTCGTGTTTATATTGTAGCGTTGAGAGTGCAACAAAGTCTGTGTAGCGCTATCTATCCCTTTTAACTGTCAAGGACAACGCTCCTGAGTTCTCTATACAACTCGGTATCCAATAAACTATTGAAGTATGGTAACTTCGCTTTTTATGTGTTTAAAGTATGTTCTAAAGGCTCTAAATGTCTTACAGTGTCATCTGGTAACTCCAACTAAAAAGGTTGACCACCCCTTTAAGGCGCTTAAATATGGCATATGACCCCTTTAAGGCAATCTAACATGGTCTAGACACCTCAATGTGTCACCGAGTAACTTATATTAAAACGGTGGACTAGCCCTTTAAGGTTCTAAAATGTGGTGTATTAGCCCTTTAAGGTTATATACTATGGTCTACACATCTCTGGGTGTCACTAGGTCACTTCCAGTAAAAAGGTGGACTAGCCCTTTAAGGTTGTCTCAACATGTCACTTACCATAGCCTAGACAACACAGGAATAAACACACATGAATAATCCACTCTCACACAGGTACATAGAATTATATATACAAATGTATTATGAGTAATAATTATTAGAATGAATGAAAGTAATAAGCCTCAATGGCTAACAAGCATCTGCATTCATATACACACAAATGAATCAGACCAACACATTAGCATACAGCTCAACAACCCTATAACTAAGCCGGCAATAAAAATAAAAGAAAGTCAACCCCCAGTTGCAGGCCTGTTTCTTTATCGGGTACGTTGGGACCCTAAACAGCCCTCTTCGCTCCCCTTGGAAGCCCGCACATCCGGCTTGTACTCACAATGAATGCCCCTCTTCGTCTCAGTGCAGCAGCGAACGTCAGGCAGGCAGCCATCCTAGCTAACTGGCTAGTTAGCCGTTAGCACCATCTCACGGTCGAACCATGCGCTCGCCTCGGCAGCACAGCACGGCAACAGACGACTCCTTCTGCGTTCCTCGATGGTCGCATGAACACAACACTACACTGTAACTGATAACGTTACTTCGCTAAACTAGAAGACGGCCCGACTCACTGTGGGGAGAGCCCCTTACCGCATCCAGTCCATTCGCCCGTCTTGCTGTGCTAGCAACGAACACCGACTGGCTAGCTCGCTCCGTAACGTCGCTGGGTCCACATATGGGACTGATGAGTAGTCAGTTTGTCTCCCCAATCCACACAAACAGTTCCCGGGATGGGTCTCGGTCAGACACCCGCACACATCACTGTTCACTAAACTTCAATTACATTTCTCTCACCGCAAAATAGCATAAAACGACTCGACATCAAACTGCTCCGTTTGCTCAGACAAGGGACGAGTGACCTCTTTCTCCCCGTCCAGTCTGCTCGTGCTGACGTTTTTCCGCTGCCCTCTCAACCAATCACATTCAAGGTAAACAACTGTTTTGCAGAACAATATCAACAATATAATATATTCATATTCAAAAGGCATACAAAATAACAAACATAGGCCAAACTCTTATCTAATAGTGCAATATAATATATCTAAGGCCTATAATTTAACCACAGGGTTACATCTGACATAGCACAAACTCGATGCTTATGATCAAATTCATTGTTTCATTGTGTATAGTTAAACAAATGTGCTAGCTAGAACGCCCATACTGAAAAATAATTAAACAAATAGTTTTACTAAAACATGCCCATATTTCACTAAATTGTTTGCTCAGGAACAAACATTTATTCCCTGTTGGTAAGCCGTTGTAAGTGGGAAGAAGGCTTCGCAATATGTTTGCGATGCTGTGAGCCGCTATTCTCACCCCTTTTCGTTTTGTGATTCAACATTGTGTTGTACTTTGTAGTCGCCATCCGAATCCCATGCAGATTGACATAGCGTCGACTACCATGTTGGGTATTTGCATTAACAATGTTTAGTATTGTTTGCGTAGCCTATCTGACGGGGCGGGGGGGGGGCAATGGACGTGCGTGATTGGATTGTTGGATTGAAGGGACGAGGCGTTCGAGCGTTGCCATGGTTTTGCTTGAGAGCGTTGTTTACATTACGCGCGCTCATTCATAAAAAGAACACTCGCTACTGTTTACAACACAGCGCGTGACGCGAAACGTTTCCATAGATACCAGAAGACAGTCAGCGACATTGCGACAAGCATAAATGCGACAACTCGAGAGACACTTTTTTGTCTGCCGGGAGACATTTGTCTGCTAGCCGTGCAGTTCGGTCCGTATCGATGCAATTTCGGACCTCAGATACGTCGCTAACGTGTCTATTTTAGCGTCCATGGAAGCACAACTGTCCTCTTTCAGCGCCGCTAGCTCGGTTGTTATATCAGGTCGAAGTGATTCAGTAGCACTGAGAACAGCATTGCCCGAGGCGGTGGAGTAAACTTGGCCGGTGTTAGCCATCGTGTTAGCACCCTTAGCGTGTTGTAGCGAATCCGGGGGACAACGCAACCACAGGAACTGCCGCGGCCGGGAAGCGAACCCGTATCGCCCGCACCGCAGGAGACATCACTAACCGCTCGACTAGAGGGTCAGACCCGCCAGCCAGCGGCCAGCGTGTCTACTTATCCACGCACGTTACACTGTAGTAGGCATAGTTCGTAGTCATAATGTAGTACTCAGAAAGACGCGGTAGTAAACAAATATACTGCCAGAACGATTATTGGTACACAACTGAACAAAACGGGCGATGTAGACACAAAAGCACCGTTTTATCGTATTATCGGACGATTGGAAGGCAGCTCTATAATCCTTCCGCCTACGCAATCATGACGACACCGGAAGTCTTCGGCGCTTTCTTGTGCAAGTCGCGCATGTTTGTGTGGCGTTTTTATTTTACATACAAAATCGATTTACGAATAGACTCAAAAACGGAACTCGCTTGTACGGGGAACTTTCTGACCCACACATCTCGTACTACCGCGCCAAAGCCGTGTGTTATTTAACATACATTTAATTTACAATTACGTCAACCAACGAAAAACACTGATATAGCTGTATGACGTTACCATCGTGAGCTTCGTGAATGACCGATAGAACTAAACACCCCATTCCCTTCTCTCTATGGACAGCAGGTGAAGGTGAGCATCTACATATATCTTGGCAAATGTCATAGAAAATAAAATTCAGAATTGATTTAGAAATCCAAAAGAAACCTGCACATTATTTTAGTGTAACGTAGCAAATAAATAGCCTTTCATATAACTCAAAAATGGCTCCAACAATACAACGTGCCCTGTTGGCTGTCAAGATACGTATCTGTGGGTTGGCACACAAATATACTTGCAAGTGACTGACTCTCTTGTCATGATAAGAATGTCTTGTGATAAAAGTGTCATCTAAATGAGAAATGACGACATTGTCTTTTTCCCTCCTTTTCCCTCTTTCTACTTTTCTCCCTCTCACAAACACTGACACAAATAAAAAGCAATCTGAGAGCAGTGTTTCTTAGTCCTCTGCTATGATTAACGTCCTCCTCCGTCATGAGACCAGCTGGAAATGACTGCGATTAGATGGGAGAACCACAGGTCCCACGTCGGTGGAGGGCACTACAGGTCCCAGACTGCTGAGGTGCACCTCTCTGTTTTAGCCCTCTGAGAATCCTTCTGTCAGTAATTACCCAGTCCTGCCTCTGGTTGTGTGTGTGTGTGTGTGTGTGTGTGTGTGTGTGTGTGTGTGTGTGCGCGCGCGTGCGTGCGCACACGCACGCGTGCACAGGAGAGTGTGAGAAGAGTAAATTCCTTGGCAAGCTATACCACACTTTCAGCATGAGTCTGAGTACTGTTAAATCTGAATATGTTAAACTCTGTATGTCCGCTAACAAGACGACAAATCTCATCTGCATCACCTCACATCCCTCGCTACAAACTCATCTTCCTATTGGCAATTACATCATTTCACTGATGCGCACTTATCCAGGGCAACTTACATTTAGGGCTTGGTGTGTGACTCAAGAACACTTAGACAGGCTACGTGGTTATCTAGGGACACATGTTGGAGCTGTTGCATGGACCAAAACAGTAATTTTTGGGTTACCTGGTGGTCTCTTTCTTGCTCACCTTTGTTCAAATATAACCAGGGACGGCTGGCATAAATGGGCTGACAGGGCTAAGCCCTCCCTATCTTACAGAATAGAATAGAATACTCTTTATTAGTCATTTTGTAAATGCATAAAAAGGAAATTTACTCCCTGCATTGAACCCATCCTAGCTGTGTAGCTAGGAACAGTGGGCAGCTGCCGTGCAGCACCCGGGGACCAGCTCCAGTTATTTTTTCCTACTGCCCTGGTCAGGGGCACACACAGGAGTATTAACCCTAACATGCATGTCTTTTTTGACGGTGCGAGGAAACTGGAGTGTCCAGAGGAAACCCACGCAGATACGGGGAGAACATGCAAACCCCACACAGAGGACGACCCGAGACGGCCTGGGGTTCGAACCCAGGACCTTCTTGCTGTGAGGCAACAGTGCTAACCACTGGGCCACCATGCCGCCCCAAGTCTGTAGGAATGGCCAACCAAGCCGGCGGTAACATGGGGATTGGATCCGGTGAGCCACGTGCTGGTAGGCAATGGAATAGACCACTACACTACCCGGGCACCCCAGGGAGGTTGCATTGGCTGGAAGTCGAACCCAGGCCTTCTGCGTGGCCCAATAAAATAAAATAACAATTATATACACAATATACAGTATACGATACCACAACAATGTAAGGTACATATGGGTGTGTCAGCTGTTCAGCAACCTGACTGCCTGTGGAAAGAAACTATTACTGAGATGGATGGTGTGTGAATTGATGCTCCGGTAGCGTTTTTTAGCTGGAAGGAGTCAGAACAGAACATGAGCAGGGTGGCTGGTTTCCTTAATGATGTCTTGGGCTTTCCTTTTGCAACAAGTGGTGTAAATATTATAAAGTTGTGGTACACTTACATTACATTACATTACAGTCATTTAGCCGACGCTTTTATCCAAGGCGACTTCCAATAAGTGCATTTAACGTAGGAAATCAGAACTACTAGCTATCAGAGGTCATAAGTGCATCTAAACAAGCATCTAAGAGCAAAACCAGTGCTAAAGTAAAAGCGCAAGAAAGAGATTAGACTGCTTTTGTTGTCATTGCCTCATATGCATGTGTCATGCATACAAGGGAACGAAATTACATTTCACACGGACTTCAGTGCCACATAAAAGGCTGTTGAAGAACCTCACAGCCTGAGGAATGAAACTGTTGCATAGTCTGGTGGAGGCAACACGGATGCTCCGGTACCTCCTGCCAGAGGGTAGGAGGGTGAAGTGGATGTGGGAAGGGTGGGTGGGGTCCTTCACAATGCTAAGAGCCTTCCGGGTGCACCGTGCATCAAAGATGGCCTGGATGGATGGGAGAGCAGTTCCTGTGATCTTTCCAGCTGTCTTCACTATCTGCTGGAGGGATTTGCGGTCGGAGGCCTTGCAGTTGCCATGCCAGACAGTGATGCAGCTGGTCAGAATGCTCTCTATGGTGCCTCTGTAGAATGTGATGAGGATGGGTGGGGGGAGACTCTCCCTCTTCAGACGCCGCAGGAAGTGAAGACGCCGCTGGGCCTTCTTGGAGAGCGCAGTGACATGTGAGGACCAGGAGAGGTCCTCTGTGATGTGAACTCCCAGGAACTTAACACTGCTGACTCTCTCCATGTCCATACCATTGATGGTCGTAGTTCCATACCAATGATTTTTGTTGCTGTCTTTACAGTCCTCTGAAGCAGTCTGCAGTCCTGAGCAGTCGGGTTGCCAAACCACACTGTGATACAGCCTGTCAAGACACTCTATGGTACTGCCACAAAAGTTCATAAGAGTTTTGGTACACATACCAAAACTCTTGAGACGCGTCAGGAAATCCAGTCTCTGCTGTTCCTTCTTGAGGATGCAATTGGGTGTTGAGAGACCACGTGAGGCTGTACCCTGTACGTCAGGTCTGACCCGCTTGTTTTACTATCGGTGGAACATAAAGCAAATGAACATCCACTCTGCAACCACACAAACGTGCAAGCAGTGGAAAGTTACAGTACAGTTTATAAAGGGTAAATGCAGTTTGTCAGGCCTCTGAACTGTTCGGCTCTCGTCGGCTCTGCCATATGGCTCTTCATATGGACAAATTTGTCAAACGTCTTGCCAGTTGACATGCAAACCGGCAAATTTTTCCTTTATCAGGATACCAAACGATGTCGCTCCCTGTGAGAAATGCACCAGTAGTGCCAGTATTTGATGGATGCGAGCTAAGCTGCTGCTTATAGAACAGACTCAGCTGCAACAGTATAGTAAAGAAAAGGCCCAAGTCACCTTATGAAGGACATATAGGGTTGGGTGATGTGGAAAACAATTGCACAATTATATCACATTTGCGTAGGTGTGCAAAACGGCTTATTAAAAACATTGATATTCATCACACTGGAAAGCATGGCAATGTGAAGGGTGATGTCAGCTCTGTAATTTACAGTCAGTCTTCTCTGGAATGCTTTAATTTCATGTCCTAGTTTTGTTCGGAACGACCATAAAAATGACATTTTGTGATTGTAATTAATAGTCTCTTGCAAGCTTATTTCATTATAACAAGTATTGTTATCATGAAGTCAGCTTTATTATCCATCCATCCATTATCCCAACCGCTTATCCTGCTCTCAGGGTCGTGGGAATGCTGGAGCCTATCCCAGCAGTCATTGGGCGGCAGGCGGGGAGACACCCTGGACAGGCCGCCAGGCCATCACACAGGGCTGACACACACACACACACACACATATTCATACCTAGGCAGCCCCCGGAGGAAACCCACGCAGACACAGGGAGAACATGCAAACTCCACACAGAGGACGACCCAGGACGACCCCCAAGGTTGGACTACCCGGGGCTCGAACCCAAGACCTTCTTGTTGTGAGGCAACCGCACTAACCACTGTGCCACCGTGTCGCCCCCAGTTGATGTCAATTAAGTAAATTAACCACTGCGCCACCGTGCCGCCCAAGCTTTATTATTATTATTATTATTATTATTATTTCTTCGTGTTTCTTGTTTTACATCCTGTAGAGCCGGGTCCAAACTATGGACCTGAGGCACTATAGGGCAGATGTCACTTGATTGACAGTACTCGTCGTAATATGTGGGCTGTTTCGAGTAGGGCGATCTTCTGGACTGCACGGATGTTGATGTTGCCTGGGATACGGTTGGTGAACTTTTCCATTCCCTTCTTCATGAGTCCTAGAGCTCCGATGACCACTGGTGTTGTTTCGGTCTTCATTCCCCACATTCTGTTGGTTTCAATCTCCAGGTCTTTGTACTTGGTCAGCTTCTCTGTGACTTTCACTGAGGTGTTTTTTTTGGATGGTGTTGCCATGTCGATCAGAATGCACCTCTTTTGCTTCCTGTACTTGATAACGATGTCAGGCTTGTTGGCTTTTATCTCTGTGTCAGTGTGGATGGGCATGTCCCAGAGGATGGTGACATCATTGTTCTCAGTGACTGTTTTTGGCTGATGTTTGTACTACATCTCAGTCGTGTTGACCTTGTAACTCCTGCAGATCTTCCAGTGCAGGTATGCTGCTGCCTTGTTGTGCCTGTATATGTACTCGGTCTTTGCCAGTTCCGGGCAGCCTCTGAGACAATGTGGTCGATGGTTTCTTCGTACATTCCACAGATTCTGCATTCTGGGTCTTTTCCATCTTTGATGATGCGATGGGGATAGGATCTGGTTGCCAGGCTCTGGTCTTGTGCAGCGATTATCAGGCCCTCCCGCCGTCTCTGCTTTCAGCCCGGTGCTCCTCAGCCACTGGTGTGTCTTTTGTTGGTCCACGTCTGCACCTTTCATTCTTTTTTGGGTACTTCCCGTGCATTGCTTCGTCCTTCCAGGTTTTTTTGCAGTTGCCGCTGGCCATGGTGTTTTGCCTTCTGCTTCACTCGTTTGGCGTGGATGGTAGTTGCCTCATTTTCTGTTGGTGGGGTTTCTGGGACATCAAGCTCTTTCTTGAATTGCGCAGCTTCTTTATTGATGGAGTAGATCTGATGTGTTACTACTCAGAGGAGTGGGTCATCTGTTTTTGTCAGGTATGCATCCAGCCCGATAGTGGTGGTCTTGAAGGTCAGTTCGAGTTGGACTAGGCATCGTCCTCCTGAAGCTGTTGGTAAGTACAGCCTGTCGACATCCGCTTTCGGATTATTGTTTATTTATTATTGTTGTTATTGTTATTATTTCAAAGTAGCCAACCTTTTGGTAAAAGCCTCATCAGCTCTTTGAATGTCTTGTTATAGATCCATGACCACAAATACTTGCACAGGTTTAGTTGCAGGTCAGAGCATTATTTATTATAATAAAGCTCAGGAACCTGAAGATGGTAATACATATTATTGTGAGGTGGTAATACATATTGTTGCTTTGTCCAAACCTCATTCACACTAACTCTGTAATGATGCATGTTACTTGTCCAGTTACTTCATGCTAGTCTCCTCAGATTAAAACAAGCCTGTAAAGTGGTGTTATGTTGGTGTACCATGGCAGGGATTGCCAAACACCTCGCAGCTTGTTCTGCAGAACAAAGTCCATGACTTCAACAGCCTTAAAAATGGCCAGAACCTGTTTTTCATTCTTGATCCAAAAACATCCAGGTGTACTGTCTTATTATATTAGTATATGCTATAATGTATGGTATACCGTATAATTGAGATTAGTCATTTCGAGTTCATTTAGAGGAAGCTAGAACCCAGGGTTTGCATAATACATTTTTTTGTTTTTAGGATTGTTTAGAGCATTTGACTACTTAATTGCCTAAACTTTTGTAAATGAGCTCAGAAAAATGTCCAATTTATTTGTCATTGTTAATGTTATCCTACTTGACAATAACAATTCTGCTAAATAGGAGACTGGCCGTCAACAGTTATGTGTATGCATGTAGCCTATTAATTTGTTTTTAGGCTATCGTTATTTATTTAATTTTATTTATTTATTAATTTTGAGACACTTTATTGGGGAAATTACACTCTGCGTTTAACCCATCCTAGCTGTGTAGCTAGGAGCAGTGGGCAGCCACCATGCCATGCAGGAGTATAAACCCCAACATGCATGTCTTTTTTGATGGTGGGAGGAAACCGGAGCACCCGGAGGAAACCCACCGCAGACACGGGGAGAACATGCAAACTCCACACAGAGGACGACCTGGGATGACCCCCGAGGTTGGACAACCCCAGGGCTCAAACCCAGGACCTTTTGCTGTGAGACAACAGCGCTAACCACTGTGCCGCCAATTATTTTATTATCACCGTGCCATTATTAGTAGAACACACATAAAACAACCCCGCACGCTATGTGCACACATTTTTTGCCACATTTTGGCCACCTCTGCACGTTCCTTTGCCGCCCCTGGACCACCTCAGTTAAACATTCCTGGAACCGCCACTGCTCTCCTGTAGGAGCTGAAGCTCACAAACGGAGGCTTCTGGGCAGAGGTGTAAAAACCAGGTCCAGAAAGTAAATTTCCAAACCGTGTATTTGCTCCAACCATGTTACTAAACCAGCTGGTTTCATTAACTAGTTTCCCCCACCTAGTTGAGGAGTGGTGTTGACTAGAATCTGCTGGTGTAGCGCATGAGTGGAGCAAATCCATGGTTTGGACTTTTACTTTCTGGACCTGGTTTTTACACCTCTGCTTCCAAGTCATCGCTGAGGGAGCCCACTATAAACTAAGAGATCTGTGTAAATACGCTGAAAAGACAAACTCTGATCCGATTGGCCCAAACCATCTGAAATCTCTCACACGCTTTCTTCTTTTCGTGAAAGGGTACCGCAATATGGTAATGACACGGGGAAAGCGAGAGAGAGAGAGGGGGGGGGTGGAGGCGCTCTTGTTTTGTTAGCTCACGGTTAGCTGTCATGTTAATGGGAAGCACCCCTCCATATTAAGTGTGCCCTTGATCCTTTTCTCCTTCCGCCGCTGTGGTCCTGAATCACATTACACCCTCTGACAAACACACACGCACAAACGCCGGCGCGTGCACACGGAACACGCAGAGGTGCGTGCGCACGCGCTTACCCCGCCTTGGTGGAGATCTTTCAGATTCTTTAAACCCTCCTCCTCTCAAGTTCGATCCCGGCTGGGCTCATCACTTCCCAGGCGCCCCTGTTTCAGCTGCCCCCCCCCCCCCCCCCGTTCATGACAAAACTACCAGGCTGCGCAGACGGAGGAAAATGAGTTTAGACATAACCCTCATTATTTCCATTGCCAACACCTCCCTCTCCCTCTCCCTCTCCCTCTCTCACTCTCCCTCCCCCCCCCCCTCTCTCTCTCTCTGCGTTTCCCTTTCTCCATATCAGTATGTCTCTCTTCTGATCTGTCTCGTGCTCTGCCCCCACCCACTTTCGGCCCCTCTTTCTTTTTCATCGACTCTCTCTATCTTCCATGCGCTCACATCTCCCCCCCCACACACACACACAGGCAAACATCAGACAAATCTTAGGTGAAGGATGTGTACCGCGCAGAACCGCATGACAGCCAGCGCATTAAGTTAAACAAAGTAAACCTCCGCCAAACAAAGTAAATCACTTTCCCCCCCAGAGTCTGATTCCTTGTCTCCGAATTAATACTTTGTGAACAGACACATGAATATGCATGAATATTTGTGAACACGTGCTTGCAGACCCCCCTCCACCTCCACCCCCACACACACATACTTTTTTCTTATCAATCCAGTCAAGTCAAGGCTATGTTATTTGTATAGTCCGTCATCACTAATTATAAATCTGACTCAGTGGGCTGGGTTATTGAGCATGCATAAAGGCTGGGTTGGACTTTCTATGGTTTCTGAACCATAATAGAAGGATGGCGCTGGGACTGTGTTGGACTGGTGTGTACTTGGGATCTGTGTGTGTTCACTTTGTTAGGTGCATTGTTGTAGCGAACAGATATCTCCCTGCCATCTTGCTCCTCCTGCCCGTTGTTTTGCTTGGTCAGCTCCTGTGCCCACAGCACGTTTGGCGTTCTTTTTATAGAGCTGTCACATGAGACGGACATCCTGCCTTCTGATTGGCTGTCCCATGTCAAGGTGAGCATGTCCCAGAGTGCCACATCTTCCTTCTTCTCTGGGGCCCGTCTCTCTTCCCGTCTACAAAGGTCTTGTAGATGCTGTGATTGCGAATGAGTGTGTGTGTGTGTGTGTGTGTGTGTGTGTGGGAGACATTGGGCTGATTGGGCTGAGTGGATGTGCATGTTCCCAATGCACTCGTGTTTTGTCTTGATTTTGTCTCTGCTTTATCCTTTATGCTGGGATGTAATTTCAACTGGGGACAGGGAGGGTACCTGCTCTTCCCCTCTTTTCAAAACCCTGTTTATGCCCCCCCTCCCCACTTAACCTTAAAATTTTGCTTAATATGCTACTGTGTGGCCAGCTATCAGATTCTGGCTGAGAATGTGAATTGAGTTGCTGACTGTAAGGCCCTGATATACTCCAATATGAAATAAAATAAAACAATATTGTAACGTGCATGGATAAGTAGACACGTGGTCCTTGTCTAACGGGTCGGACCCTTTAGTCGACTGGTTAACGTTGTCACTTGCGGAGTGGGATGGCGGTCCGGGACTGCCCCCCGAATTCACTACAATATATAAGTATATCAGGGCCTTGCTGACTGTAAGGCCCTGATATACTCCAAAAATAAAAATAAAAAATTACTCTGCCTCGTCATTGGCTCAGTAGGCCGTTATCATCGAGTCGTTCGTTTGATCACGGCCAAGCCTCTGATCACGGCACGTGCGTCCACGTCACTGTTTCTTTGCAGTGAAAACAAATGGCGGGGCCCGGGTGGCGTAGCGGTCTATTCCATTGCCTGCCAACACGGGGGTCAGCAGTTTGAATCCCCGCGGTACTCCTGGCTTGGCCGGGCGTCTCTGCAGACACCATTGGCCGTGTCTGCGGGTGGGAAGCCGGATGTGAAGAGTGAGGGTAATTGGCCAAGTACAATTGGGGAGGAAAAAAAGGAGGGGGGACTAACATTAAATGGCTGACATATCGTTTATTCTCAGTTGAAAATGCAATATTTTAAGATGGTTTCTGCGTTAAAATGCGTTCGAGAAATGTGCATTTTATTTTCATAATCTTCGTTGAGTGAATGTCTAGTTTGGTAATTATTATGATAATTAACAACTAACCCGAACCCTAAAGACATGTCAGCCATTTAACGTTAGCGTGTTTTTGCTGCAAAGAGACAGTCACGTGACGTGGACGTGGAAGTTCCTAAAAATGAAACACCTTCTTTGGAAAGGGGATGAAAGAAACAAAGGAAAGTGAAACAAAGGAGCTGGTTGATTAGAAGGATATTCAGTAATTTAGCCCAGGATGTCTTGATGCACGCTCAATAATCCTGGCAAGAAAATCAAAGAAGGTTGAATCAGTTCACCTGGATACAACGTTTACTGACAAATAGGCTTCATCACTCATCTAATTGACATCTTGCTGGTACCCTTCTGTCGCAAATCACTCCTGACACTCTTCTCCACCCACTCCACCCTGCCTGCACTCTCTTCCTCAACTCTCTCCTGCACTTTCCGTTAATTATTTTGAACAGTTGACCCCAAGTATTTAAACTCATCCACCTTCGTCACCTCTACTCCTTGCATCCTCACCATTCTGCTGTCCTCCCCCTCATTCATGCATATATATTCCGTCTTGCTCCTACTGACTTTCATTCCTCTTCTCTCCAGTGCATACCTCCACCTCTCCAGGCTCTCCTCAACCTGCTTCCTACTGTCGCTACAGATCACAATGTCATCCGCAAACATCATCGTCCATGGAGACTCCTGCCTGATCTCATCTGTCAACCTGTCCATCACCATTGGAAAAAAGAAAGGTCTCAGAGCCGATCCTTGATGTAATCCCACCTCCTCCAGCTTGCACCTATCCATCATTCCTACCACACACCTCAACACTGTCACACTGCACTCATACATATCCTGCATCACTCCTACATACTTCTCTGCCACTCCCTCATACAATACCACACCTCCTCTCTCGGCACCCTGTCATATGCTTTCTCTAAATCTACAAAGACACAATGTAACTCCTTCTGGCCTTCTCTAAACTTCTCCATCAACATCCCAAGGCAAACATCGCATCTGTGGTGCTCTTTCGTGGCATGAAACCATACTGCTGCTCGCTTATCATCACCTCTCCTCTTAACCTAGCTTCTATTACTCTTTCCCACATCTTCATGCTGTGGCTGATCAACTTTATACCTCTGTAGTTGCTACAGTTCTGCACATTGCCCTTGTTCTTGAAAATCGGTACCAGTATACTTCCTCTCCACTCCTCAGGCATACTCTCACTTTCCAGGATTGTGTTAAACAATCTAGTTAAAAACTCCACTGCCATCTCTCCTAAACATCTCCATGCCTCCACAGGTATGTCATCTGGACCAACTGCTTTTCCACTCTCCATCTTCTTCATAGCTGCCCTCACTTCATCCTCGCTAATCCATCGCACTTCCTGATTCACTATCCCTACATCATCCAACCTTCTCTCTCTCTCTCTCTCTCTCTCTCTCTCTCTCTCTCTCTCTCTCTCTCTCTCTCATTTACTTTATTCATAAGCCCCTCAAAGTACTCCTTCCACCTTCTCAACACACTCTCCTCGCTTGTCAGCACATTTCCATCTCTATCGTTCATCGCCCTAACCTGCTGCACACCCTTCCCAGCTCGCTCTCTTCTGTCTAGCCAATCGGTAGTCCTTTTCTCCTTCGTTAGTGTTCAACTTCTCATATACAATGCACCATATGCCTTTGCTGTGCCTTCACTACCTCTCTTTGCCTTATGCTGCATTTCCTTGTACTCCTGTCTACTTTCTTCATCTCTCTGACTAGCCCAATTCTTCTTTTCCAACCTCTTCCTCTTTATACTTTCCTGTACTTCCTCATTCCACCACCAAGTCTCCTTGTCTTCCTTCTTATGTCCTGATGACACACCAAGTACCTTCCTAGCTGTCTCCCTCACTATTTCTGCAGTAGTTGCCCATCCGTCCGGCAACTCTTCACTACCACCCAGTGCCTGTCTTAACTCCTGCCTGAACTCCACACAACAGTCTTCCTTCTTCAATTTCCACCATTTGATCCTTGGCTCCGCCTTCACTCTCTTCCTTTTCTTGATCTCCAAAGTCATCCTACAGACCACCATCTGATGCTGCCTAGCTACGTTCTCCCCCGTCACCATCTTGCAGTCTCCAATCTCTTTCAGATTGCACCTCCTACATAAGATATAGTCCACCTGTGTACCCCTTCCTCCACTCATACATCACCCCGTGTTCCGCCCTCTTCTTGAAATATATATTCCCCACAGTCACTTCCATCCTTTTTGCAAAATCCACCACCATCTCTCCTTCCACATTCCTCTCCTTGACACCATACCTACCCATCACCTCCTCATGACCTCCGTTCCCTTCACCAACATGCCCATTCAAGTCCGCTCCAATGACCACTCTCCTCCTTGGGTACACGTTCCATCCCTTCATCCTACCCACTCCAGAACTCTTCTTTCTCTTCCATCTCACAAGAAACTTGCGGGGCATATGCACTGACAACATTCATCATCACACCTTCCATTTCCAGCTTCATCACTCTGTCTGACACTCTCTTACCTCCAACACACTCTTGATATACTCTTCCTTCAGAATTACCCCTACCTATTTCTTCTCCCATACACACCATGGCAGAATAGTTTGAACCTAACTTTGATGCTCCTGGCTTCACTCCCCTTCCACCTGGTCTCTTGCACATACATCATATCTACCTTCCTTCTCTCCCTCCATCCCATCAGCCAGCTCTCTCTCCCTTTACCAGTCATAGTGCCGACATTCACACAACATTCACACTCCTACCCTTCCTCCTCTCCTGCTGGCTCTGGAGATGCCTTCCCCCTCTCCTTTTCCTTTGGCCATCAGTAGCATAGTTTCCATCGGCACCCTGCTGGCCAACAGTACCGGCGGCTGTCATTGGTAACCAGGGCCTCGACCGATCTGGTAATCTGAATTATGATCTGCACATTTGATTTGACAAAGGTTTTATGCCAGATGCCCTCCCTGATGCAACCCTTCTAATTTATCCCGGCTTGGGACCGGCACTAAGAATTCACTGGCTTGTGCATCCCCAGTGACTGGGTTAGAATTTAGTGTAATGGCCAACTTAATTATTTCCCAGATTTTGTATTGGTTTCTAGGGGTCGACCGATGTGGGGTTTTTTTTTTCATGGCCGATACTGATTATTAGTAATCAAAGAGACCGATAACCAATATTTGGAACCAATATACATTTGCAGTAAAAATGAAACTCTTGGAGTCCAAATTTAGAATAACACAAAGTCCAACACAAAACTTCATTGAAATCCTTTTAAGCATATCCATCCATCCATTATCCCAACCGCTTATCCTGCTCTCAGGGTCGCGGGGATGCTGGAGCCTATCCCAGCAGTCATTGGGCTGCAGGCGGGGAGACACCCTGGACAGGCCACCAGGCCATCACGCAGGGCCAACATACACATTCATACCTAGGGACAATTTAGTACGGCTGGTTCTACTGACCTACATGTCTTTAGACGGTGGGAGGAAACCACAGCCCCCGGAGGAAACCCACACAGACACGGGGAGAACATGCAAACTCCACACAGAGGATAACCCCCAAGGTTGGACTACCCCTGGGCTCAAACCCAGAACCTTCTTGCGCTGAGGCGACTGCACTAACCACTGCGCCACTGTGCTGCCCCTTTTAAGCATATGTTAAATTAAAAGCGAACATTTCATTCTCTTAAAAAAGAAAGTACAGACAGTTCCCGGCAGCAGGAAATAACGTTGTAACCCATCATATTTTTTTGCTAGTCAGCTGGCTAAATTATGGAACAGCAAATGAACTTGTTGATGCTCGCTATCACTATCAAGTTAGCTCTACGAGACTCAACATTGGCTTACGTTATTATGACCATTGGCTGCCTATCTAACTAAAATGGAAGGAGTCTCCGTCTGTATGTATGTCTGTCCTTGGGCTGCCACCTTCTATGTGGAGAAATAAGGGATGCCCCCCAAGCTCCCTGCCCCCCGCTGCAAGTCCTACATTCTCCCCCCTGATGATGTAATGGTTTACTGGGAATCCAATATACTGATACACACAGTTTGAAGTGCTGTAGTGCAAGACAAAATAAAAGCACTTAGAATTACAAGTGTAACAAAAACATTTGTATTATACTTTGGCCTTGTAATCCTGATTGGTTTGACAAAACAAGACACGGGGAGGGACATCATGTCCAAAACATTGTGTCCATCCCAAACAAATGGAAACCATCACTAACTGCAAGCAACTGAGGGTGCTATTTTTAACCGTACAAGGCAACCACAGGCCTAATGGCGACTATGCCGGCATGACCCTGACGTGCAGTCTCACACAGCACACAAAGCTTGTTGGTCTGTAACTCACAACCGAAATTAGACTTCTCCACTCGGCTTGTATAACTGGTTTGATTTGACGTGTTATTCTCAGCACTTTGAAGATCTAGACAACGTGTACAAAAATACAAAATGTAGCATTTTATTCTCCAATGCAGGATGATTATAAGGGATGGGATTTTCTCGATAACCGTTCATCCAAAACGACTTCACACTAGGCAGGTGTATTGAGGAGGACCCAAGGAAGTGCGGTGTCTGCCAAGTGTGAAATTGTTTGGATGAGCGGTTCCCGAAAGCTGTAGTGATGAGCGAGTCATCGTTTGAAACGAACCACTGTTTTTACTGAGTCAGGAGCGACAACTCCTCGTCTCCATTAACTCGTTCACTTACCCGCCCATCCGGCTAGCTGGTGCGAACTGCGAAGACGAGGTGAGACATTTCACGATTGTCCATCCATCCATCCATTATCTGAACCGCCTATCCTGCTCTCAAGCTCGGTGGGATGCTGGAGCCTATTTCAGCAGTCATTGGGCGGCAGGCAGGGAGACACCCTGGACAGGCCGCCATGCTATCACAGGGCCCCCAGGCTATCACAGCCCCCCCTCCCACACGCACGCACACACACACACACACACTTTCATTCATACCTAGGGACAATTTTTAGTATGGCCAATTCACCTGACCTACATGTCTTTGGACTGCGGGAGGAAACCGGGAGGAAACCCACGTAGACACAGGGCATGCAAACTCCACACAGAGGACGACCCGGGACGACCCACCAATGTTGGACTATCCTCGGGCTCGAACCCAGGACCTTCTTGCTGTGAGGCGACCGTGCAAACCACTGCGCCACCGTGCCGCCATGTCACGATTGCTCAACTCATATTAATTGTGGAAATCAAGTTAACTACTGTATTAATCTAGCCCTGTGAGAAAAGCAACCACTTTGGCATTTGTTTCAAGCCAGTACTCGCTCTCCCAGCCCGGAGCTGAAGGTCTCGGGCTATACGAATCATTCACTCTCTCTCTACTCGCCAGGCTGATCAGTTGACCCCTATTGGTTACCGTACACTCTAAAAATAAAAGTTTCCTGGATGCTCCTTCAGGGGTTCATTAAAATGGAACACCACGGAACCTTTTGAGTGGCTTGCGAGAACCCGCTGAAAAACACCGGGTTCTTAGAGGAACCAGTCAAATTAAAAAGGGCCCTGGACTGGAGGAACCTTTTATTTGTACTACTCTGAAGATGTCAAAAGGTGTTTCCCTGAAGCTTCATTAGAAATGGCAGGTTCCTGGGGGAACCCACCATTTTTTGTTGGCCCATGGAGGCTCATATAAAAGCAATAATAATAATAATAATAATGTCATCCGTGAAGTTCAACTCCTCCGTAGAAGTTCAACCCCTCCTCCACATGGCACGGACCAGGCAACACAAGAAGTATGGCAAGCCAGCAATACAAGCGGCCAAAGGTGCTCTGAAAAAACAAAAGCCCTGAGACTCTAAAGTACCGGGTTGGCATCCAGCGGGGGTTAGTCTGCCTCATGGACAGGAGAGGCTCTTTAACCTTGGTCGGTAACTCTCCTAGAGCTGGTATCTTGAAAAAATACTGGTGGTTGTGCAACCTAAAATTCACTAAAACATTTATTATGGAAACTCGTATGACCAGATATTCATACCGCATCGGTCGTCGCGTGGGTTACCAGGGACCGCGATCTTCAGTGAGGAACCAGGCTGAGATCAAAAAGTGTGCTACTGGAACAAACTCTACCCAAAATGTACCTGAAGATCACCACACCGAAGACATTCCTCAAAGAGGCCCTCATGTTGCACCATCTCAAAATCCCACTAAAGCCAGTCGACAGAAATGGTCTAGGGAAGAGTACAAAGAAGTCATGGAAGCCTTCTACACTGTTTCCTTCAACCCAAAAACATCGGTCATTCAAAGCACCTATGACATCTGGCGTGCCAATAACCCCACAAACAGGCTAAATCTAGATGCCAACAAACTTGCAAATGTCTGCCGTGATATCATCAATAAGAAAAGACTAATGGAGCTGCAAGCCATCCAAGCAGGAGTAAAGCAGAGAGATGAGAATGTAAAACCCGATGAGAGGGATACAAACGCAGATCCAGAGGAGCAAAATGAAGATAAGAATCACAAAAATTAGAGAACTGATAAGCCAGGTGACCAAAAACCACTGAACAAAGATGAACAAGATGAGAAAGTGAGCGCAATGAAAGAACGCATCCTTAGAAAATACGAAATAGCCAAAGAAACCCCAACAGGCCAGAGACCACCAATTCCAAAGATAAAAAGTGATCAGCACTCAAAATCAGCAATATAAACAGCAAACAAAGCCATCAACCAGATAAAAGACAAACTCCCAGAAGTGCTGTCCCTCACAAACATAACCACCTTGTCTATGCAACTGCCTCTGCCGTCACTGAATCACTCGGCATCAAACAAAAGAGGAAGAACAGACCAAGAAAAGATAACCAACCAAAATGGAAAAAGAAAATTGAAAGTGAAACACGCAAAATTAGGGGAGACATATCTACACTAAATGAGATTAAAAACGAGAAACCAGTCAAAGAAAAACGAAACGAAAACGAAAAAGCGCACTAATCGGGAAACACAACGTTAAACAGAAAGAGCAAATACGAACAGTCATTGAAAAATTGAAACAACAACTACAAGCAAAAGCCCAACGAGAACTTGGAAGTAGAGAAGTAGAGAACTTCTGGAGCAACAAATGGGAAAAACAAAAGAATTACAAAAAAAAAACGCTGAATGGATCGGCCAAATAGAAACAGAGAACATCCGAACCAATCAACAAGAATGGCCACAAATAACCCCAGAAGAAACAAAAACAGCAATACAGAAGTCCAGTAACTGGAAAGCCCCTGGTAATGACGGGATAGGGAACTTCTGGATCAAGAACTTACCATCCTTACACCAAGATCTGACAAACGCCTACAATGGATGCATCAGCAACCCAGAAACCTGCCCTGAATGGCTCACAACTGGTACCACCTACCTACTTTCCAAAACAGAAGACACCAAAAACTCTAAAAACTGTCGTCCCATCACATGTCTCCCTACAGCCTACAAGATCTTAACATCCATCATCACCGGGAGAGTTTACAAACACCTGGAAGAAAACAACCTACTTCCCATAGAACAAAAAGGGTGTCAAAAAGGGAGCTATGGCTGCAAAGCCCAGCTTTTAATAAACGAGGCCATCATTAAGAAAGTAAACGAGGAAGAAAAATGTGACAACAGCCTGGATAGACTATAAGAAGGCATTCGACTCTGTACCCCATGACTGGATACTAAAATGTCTTGACATCTACAAAATATCACCAGTCCTTATCCAGTTCCTAACAGCAAATATTTACCAGTGGAAAACAACCCTTGTTCTAAAATACACAGACAGGATGCTACATTCAAGGCAGATCAACATCAATAGTGGCATATTTCAAGGCGACTCTCTTTCTCCTCTCCTTTTTTGCATAGTTCTTACTCCACTATCCTCCCTCCTGAACAACACCAGCTAAGGTTATACCACAGGTTCGTGCACTATTAACCATCTAGTCTACATGGATGACCTGAAAACCTTTACCAAGAATGACCAAGAACAAACTGGCCTTTTGACCATCGTAAAAGGCTTCAGTGACGACATCAAAATGGAGTTCGGACTAGACAAATGTGCCAAAGCTACATTAAAAAAAGGAAAATTTACCACCACCGAAAACATCCAAATTGACCTAGACACCACCATCCAAGACCTAGAACAAGAAGGCACATACAAATACCTGGGAGTGAATGAAGGGGACGGGATACAACATGCCAAAATGAAAGAAAAGATCAGAACTACTGAAGAATATGAATGGTAACAAAATCCGAACTCAATGCATCCAACCGAATGGAAGCCATCAACACCCTTCAACTTACAGCTTCAACATCGTCGACTGGAAACTAGAAGAGATCAGGAAACTGGATAGAAAAACAAGAAAAATACTCACCTTAGAGAGGATGCACCACCCAAAATCAGATGTGGATAGATTGTACCTCCCCAGAAACAAGGGTGGCAGGGGTCTCATCCAACTGGAAACTGCCTACAAAACAGCAACAATGGGCCTAGATACTTACCTTAACACCAAAAATGACCCCCTTCTCATGATTGCTAGAGAGCATGAAAAACAAAACAAAAAGTACTCCGTAGCTAACCAAGTCGCAATGTTCAGAAGAGAGCTCCACCTCCCTGAAACACCGCAACCTGAAAATGAAGCTCCACCCATCCATGCCCGAAAAGTCAAGCAAAATGCAAAGTGTCACGCCCAAGAACAAATGAAACAAAAATGGAGAGGGAAACAAATGCACGGGCAATACCCAAAAAGACTAGATGAGAAAGATGTAAACCAACATATGACCAACCAATGGCTCAAAACAGCTGGGCTGAAATCCGAAACAGAGTGCTTTATCATCGCTGCCCAAGACCAGGCCATCAAGACCAGTTACTACCGGAGCAAAATCCTCAAAGATGTCACAGACCCAGCGTGCAGGATATGTGGTCAATTCCAGGAAACCATTGACCATATGGTGGCAGGGTGCCCTGAACTGGCCAAAACTGAATACCTACAAAGACACAACAAGGCCGCCACATACCTGCACTGGAACATTTGCAAAGAATTCAACATCAACACAAAAGAAAAACGGTATGAGCACGAGCCCCAAACAGTAACAGAAAAACACCACACCACAATCTTACGGGACATGCCAATACAGACAGATCGTGAGATAAAGGCCAACAGACCAGACATCATCATCAAGAACAAAAAAGAAAAAAGCTGCCTACTCATCGACATGTCCATCAAAACTGAAAGGAGCACCTTAGTAAAAGTAACTGAAAAACTGGCGAAATATAAAGACCTTGAAATAGAGATTGAACGAATGTGGGGAATGAAAACCACAACAATACCAGTAGTGACAGGAGCCCTGGAACTTTTAAAAAAAGGGATGGAGAAATACACCCAACTGGTCCCAGGTAACATCAGAATACAAGAACTACAGAAGATCGCACTACTTGGAACATCTCATATCCTAAGAAAGGCACTATCCATCAAATAGACTTCTACCTCCTTCTACCCCTAGGCCCAAGGAATGGGCCCGCTTATTATGTTGTGTTATGGCATGAAGCTAAAGGACATTTGTATAATAATAATAATATAGAAATATAGTTGACATGTTTTGCATCCTTACAGCTACAATGACAACAGTTGAATTAATCAGGACATTTTTTCAATTAACAGCAGCAACAGCTCACAATCAAAAACTCTTCTCACTTTCAAGACATTTGTCTATATACAACTGCCTCACTTCCTTGTGTAGTAATAAATACTATCACAAACCGTTTTCAGTTCAATCAGTACATTTTTTTTATTTCGTGTGCAAGAGCATCAATTTGCTGTGGTAGTAAATAATTGGAGGTGCACTGGTTGTAAATAAATAATTATCTGAATGCCAGTAAATAAAATCATGCAACAATAAAACGGATGAGTTTCAATTTCACCAGCACATTGAACAACAGCCCCACTTCCTTGTGTGGTAATAAATGTTATAATAAACAGTTTTCAGTCATGTCAGTACATATTTAGTACGCAAGAACATCACTTCACTGTAGCAATAAAGAGTACTTGCGTGTAAATTGGTTAACAATAAATAAATTCTTGAGTGCTAGTAAATAAACAAACACAAATAAATAGATAAACATTTTAAATGAAAATGGGCAGGAACTGAAAACTAACACGTTTGTTGACTGGATCTTAGCCTAAGTAATTTGCTAAATGAACAACACTAGTTGGCAATTTCCCACCCTCATCAAGCCCTGGGACACATTCTGAATGAAGATCAGCATTTACAGACTTTTCGTATCTTACATCTAACACAAAGTAGGTCCCCATGGCCAGCCCTAATGCCACCGACAAATCTCGTTGTTCCTCTGTGGAGATCTGCTCGTTGTTAAGCATAACCTCCATGGCTGTAGTGTCTTCAAAGGGATTAACCTGGATTCTGATTGTTGGAGTTGGGTACTTTGGAGGCTATAGGGAGACACAAAGATTACAGGCACAGCCCTTCACACTTCCACACACACACACACACCTGTTCTTGCATAACTGGCGGGAGCTATGTGAGACTTAAAATTTCCTTACATCGTCAACCACATAGATTCCACTTGGGTCTTCATTAAGCATGGGAGTATGAGAATGGCTGCAGTAACTTTGAGGCCTTGAAAGGTATTTGAACGAGAGTAATTAGCGATTGATATTCCAAGCAAATACACTGATTGATTTACACTGTTGTATACTTAAAGATGTTCTGACAAAATGAATGACCTCTGTAGGTCTCCTCTGCATGTGTGGGGAGGGCTTTGTTCAACATGTCCATCCACTCCTTGGCTACTCCCCTTCTTCCTGCATCATCAATTATTTTGTCAGACACGGATCCAAAACCTGTTAGCATTTTCCGGTCCATATCAGTGTGGTGGCTCCTCTTCATTGCAGAGAAAATCTGAAAAGAAAACTGAATTTTGATCACCTCTGGTTGATCACTTTTTGGTGATCATATGCCACGCTGGTGGGCACAGTGCAGGAAGCTTTAGAAGCTTGTTTTGGATAGCAGTCATTATCATATGCTGAGGTAGGGTGGTAAAAAGTTTAGTGTTCACTATTAGAAGGAAATGGCCCAACAGCCTTTGTGTTTGGTTTCCCTTTTATGAGTTTTCAAGACCCTCTGTTTTCTTGTCAATTTATGATTTGTGGCAGACAAAGCGTTGGAAACCTGGCCAAAGTATCCTTGCTGCTGTTCTGTTTTATAAATGTGTTTCTCTCCTTCTCTGTCATCTTCATCTTATCGGTCAGTAGGCTCTTCTTTGTTTTTGGGTGCTTCTTTTTACATTCTGCCTGCATGCTGGTTATGTGTGCAGTCTGACTCAATGCATCCTCACCCGATTCCACCTGAAGTTAAAGTTATTGTAAACCAAACACAACAATGTAAGTTATACGTGGACGATCTCTTCTTCTGAAACTTACTCCACCAAATAATGTTTTGTATTCAGTCAAGCCATTGCTAAATTAGACAAAACATGAATGAAAAATAAACCCCACTTGTATTTAAACGATAATCACAAGCCTTACCTTGGCTGGTTTACTCGCTGAACACCGTTCTGTTTCCATCACTGTGAGTTATTTACACACCTTCCTTGCCATACCTTTCCTGCATGTGCTGGTTAAGACCAACAAGTGGCCACAGTTCTTTTGTGAATTTGTTTCTCAACTTCCTGTGCCAGGACTCCTGAAAGCAAAAATGTAACACGATCAAAGCTTTAAGTTGCGTACTTTTTTTCTAGTTTTAAGCAATAACACGAGTGCACTTGTCTCACAGCCAGCTGTACATGCAGACCAACACACTGGAGAAAGTAGCTACTAGCTTAGCCAGGTTTGTTTTTAACCTGGTGGCTGGGCTAGCCAGTCGCTTTTATTGAAGATTTTAAGCTTTTAGTGCTTTTATGGACTTTTTATGCGAATTCTATTCACGGCTTCGGGTGTGGGAAGATGGCGGCGCAAATTCACTTTTGCGGCGGCCTCACCCAGTACCGTCCTTTGCAGTGTCGTTGTCCACGTCTGCGTCTAAGTTTTGTTTTCGTTTGATGGCTGGGAGAGCTGGTGCTGGATCGGCTGGGAACGCGGGGCAGGCTAAGCTAACTGCTAGTCCATGCAGACCGGCAGTTCCGATAACACCGAGGGCGGTCTGGCAACGGCCCCACCTGGCATTGGCTGTGGTGTTTTCGATGTCGTCGTGAGGAGTGCGGGGGAAGTGTGTTGAGGGTGTCTGGCTGGGAGAGTTGCTGATGGATCGGCTGGGAGAGCTTGGTCTGCTTCGTCCAGTGGGTCTGCTTCGTGCCTGGGGACCACAGCCCCTGCCTGGAGCTGCGCCTAAGGAGGAAACGCCAAGGGTGGTCTTACAGGACGCAGAAGCGGGGTGGGCTAGGCAAGGGGTTCCCAAACTTTTCAATGCCAAGGACCCCTTAATAGCCGTAGCCTCTGGCTGAGGCCCCCCTATTGCAACATCGCTTAAAAAAATTTTAATTACACTGGCAAATATAAAAAAAATCAAACATACAGCGTCTTAATATTTCCTTATTTTTATGAATGCAATATTAATTTAATTTACATTTCAAATAATTTTTCAGTTATATTATATTCAGTGTTCTTTCTTTTATTAACCAAACATTCATTGTCATTTGTGCTTTACACTATTCATCAACAGTCCTTTCTTTTAGTATTTTTTCTTATTATTCTTATTATTTTTTGATATATATTGAATTTCATTTTTATTATTAGTTTTTTTTTTAACTGCATTTTTCATTTTCCTCTCCTGGACCCCCTAGCGCCTCCTGGCGGCCCCCCAGGGGGCCGCGGCCCCCACTTTGAAAACCCGGGGGCTAGGCTAACTACTAACCCATGCAGACCGGCGGTCCCGACTGTCATCCTGGCTGACGTTCGTTCCCTTGGACAGTGAATTTATTTATTTATTCATTTATTTTTTGTTTAGTATATGTTAGTTTGGATATGTGTATTCTTGTAGTTTTTGTATGTGTGTTTTTCTTTGTGTTGTACTGCTGTGGGCTGGAGGAAATGCCATTGCATTTCATTTCATGAACACAAGTGCATGAGGTGAAATGAAAAATAAAATGTTCCTGATTCCTGATTGATTGCACTTTCCCCCTCGCTTGTATTGTTGTATGACTTGTGAGATTGCTTTGGACTACCTGTCCCGGCTACCGGCTTAGCCAGGCTCGCCTTTAGCCTGGCGTTTAAGCTAAACTAACTATAATGGCATCAGCCACTGAACTCACTTGCATTAAAATCGCGCTTCAATCCATGGAGACTTTGATCGAAGATCTCCTACATCACCAGTCTCAACTATGCTCTCATTTAGCTGCCATCCAGTCCAACCCAGAGGAGCTCGGAGGTCTGGTTGAAAGTCTGGATCGCTCTTGTGGCCGGTTCTCTGTGGTAAAGGGTAAAGAGACAGACCTCTATCCCTGTTTGATCCTGACTTTCATTTCCCCCTGGCAAACTCGTTCCCTTGGGTTGAGAGCTTGCTGACAGTATATCCTAGCTGGTTACCCCAATGGCTGATGTTAGCAACAGATTTACACCACTGACTAGGAAATGTCCTGCAACACCCAGCTTGGCATGCTCTCCACTTTACATCCCTAAGACCAAGCATTCACAAATCGAGCTCACCAACTCCACACTGGCGTCCCTTCGGCCTTCAGCTCTCCAACTACCCTCTCCCTCCACCACTACCACCGAGGTCCCTACCACGGTGAGTTTTGGCGGCTGACACTGATGACCTTCGTATTGGAAAACTGACGATTTACGATGGAGGATTCCTCAATGGTCAACCTGAGATCCTTGTGATTGGCAATTCCATCTCCAGGTTTGTTAAGCTCCCTGGTAGCATAACTCACTGTTTCTCTGAATGTAAAGTTTACGATGTCTCTATACACATTCCAGCAATACTTGATTGCCATCCAACTGTCCACACTGTTATCATGTACGTTGGAACCAATGACGTTATGTCAGGTACCTCACTCTAACTTTAGATAGCGTGGGCAACAACGGTATCCTGTCTGGCTCCATTCCATCCCTAGGTAAAGGGTGAGAGTGCTTTAGCCACCTCTTCAGTCTACAATGCTGGTTAATGAATTTCTGCACTGCTACAGGCCATGTTTTTATTAACAACTTTAACTCATTCTGGCCTTGGAGGGACTTTTACAAAAAAGACGGTATTCACCCAAACGGAGAGGGGGTTAAGCAACTGACATATAACCTCATCCATTGTTTAGCTTTTTCAGCCTGATATTTGGCTGCGTGCAGAGATCATGCGTCAAACTCTCTATCTATCAAGTGTCCCTCTAGCTCTCCCTCTGACAGGATACAGTCCTGTATTTCTCTGGCTGAGCCTGGTGCTCTCCCAGTCCATCCTATCTCGGTCATAATTAACAATAGACCACCAAAACGTATCAAACACTGCCAGTCTGTTCTTAATACAAACAACATTTCTCAGAATTCCCTCTCAGTCAAGCCTTTCACTCCAACAACGTTTGTGTTGTGTAACATAAGAGCTCTATTAAGCAAGACTTTTATTCTTAATAATCTCATTTTATCTCACAATCTGGATTCCGTACTTTTAACTGAGACCTGGCTTAAAACCTGGGACTGCCGCCCTCTAAGATGTCCTCTGGCCTAGCTCTGTCCACCCAGTTACCAGACCCTCAATCTCCCTAGGCTTACTGGTCATAGGGGGGGGGGGGGGTATTGCAGTTGTTTTTAAGAATAATTTCATTTGTAATCAGATTACATGGCATACTTTCAATAGCTTTGAATTACTTTCTTTTAAAATTGATTGTGAACCTGGCCAATCTTAGATCCCACATCACATTAATCCTTGCATCCCTTCACTGGTTCCCAGTAAATTATAGAATAGACTTCAAGATACTGCTTATCACGAACACCCTACATGGTATTGCCCCTTTATACATTTCAATCAAAAGACAATGATGTTGATAAAACGGTTACATTGGCTGTGTAAGAGTATAATGTACAGACATATCACAACTTAGGCTAATTAGACTTCAGAAAAATCAAACTTAACTAGCAGCAATTCAGTGACGAAGTGGAGTTGACATGCTCTCGTCTGGCTGTCTGTATCCATCAAGGGCATGGTGCCCACATTCTTCTCCAGGCTTCAGAGCAGTCCAGTGTTGCATGTCCTTAACCATGTAAGTGTGTTTACGACTGTGAAAAGTGGATAGTGCCATTATTTTGCAACTTATTTACCAGCATCCAAAGACACAGTAGATCCCCTGCACCTCCATAAAAACTGGAATTTCCTCTGAGTGGGCCGAATCGATGATAAGGTTGTCTTCATCACTGTATAATACGCTGTTTATAGTAATACATTTTGTTTTTGTGGCACAGCCAGGTGTGTTTCTTGAAGTCAGCCTTGAGCATAATGCAGCCTGGACATCTTTGGGTGGTGCATGCAGTGCAACGTCCCTTGTCTGTTGTGTTAATGACCATGTTGCTGAGGCATGATGTATTTGGTTTGCTCCCACAGTTGATGAAACTGGTGTCTCATGGCCTTTGTCTTTGCTATATTTCTATAGTTGTTCATTTTCTTGAAAAACTGAGGTTTTGCTTCGATGCGCAGGCATGACAAGTGTATCAATGGGCCATATGTCAGCAACAAGCGAGGGTAGTGTGCAGTGTAATGCAATGCATCTTTGGTGTAGTCATCCCTGGATAAAGCTGTTGGAACAGCACAAGAAACTCCGATTCTTTCTGCTAGGTATGGAACCCAAGACTTGTGTATCATGGGGCCAAGATTATGTCTGCGATTTCTCAGCAGAAGCAACAGAGTCCACGCTTTGTGAGCCACTTCAACTTGGTCCCCAATCATTAATGGGAGTAGATGGAAGAGATTTCATTTTTTCTGCACTACTTCCAGGTAGAGGGCCATTTCCTCTGTGTGCTTCCTCAGGTAGGGGCACAGGCTTTGATGATCTGTCATGTTTTCCATAGGGAATATTTTCTGTAGTTGAGCTGAGTGAGTGTTATCTTCACATCTTTAACTAGGTGTTCCACCGTGAGTTTCGTCACTGTTGGGATTATGCCCTCATGTAGGTCATGCATGACATTGGGTGGGAACAAGTAAGTTATGGGACTTGGGACATGATCTAGTTTTGAGAAACAGCATGGGTTCATCAAACCACACTTGCATTTTCAGGATTGTCCTCAATGGACCGCAGATGATAGTTGTGGTTTTGTGAGTCTCACATAACAAATTCACCCTCTGAGTGTTTCTCATCGATTTCAGCTTTAGCTGCCTGGCAGAGATGACAAATCCAACCGGAGGAGAAGTTTTTGAATGATCCTGGCACAGCATGGGAGATATATTATCTGCAGAAATTGAGGTTATAGTGCCACGGAATATTTTTTTTCTTCTGTGCCACATTATAAATTAACTCCGTGTATTTCTAACTCATTTACTTCTTGTATAAGTGGTATAAAGAGCTCTTCATAGTTAGTCACATCCTTTTGAATTAGGCGATGATGAACTAGAGTTGACAGGTATATATACATATATATATACATATATATATACATATATATATATATACTATATACACATACATACACACACACATATATATATATACACGTATATATATATATATATGTATGTATATATATATATGTGTGTGTGTGTGTGTGTGTATGTATATTCTGAAGCTTTGATGTATCATAGAAATCCAGATTTCCTAGTTTGATATACACTGGTGTTAGTTTGTGTCTGCTTTTTTTTTCATCCCAATGGATTAACAACTTCAAATTCATCAACATAAAACTGAAGCTGGAGGCTTTCACTTGGTACACGTGGATTGGTGCTGAACAACTTGCCATCTATGAAAATTACAAGAATGTCATCCTGGAGTGACCTTTGTTCTCTATTTAGTGGCCCAGACCTCTTCATTGTTATAGCAGCTTTCTGCAGAGCATGGATCAGGGGAATGTATTGAAAAGTTCTGGTCTCATCCCCTTCTTTGTTGGTTAGAGTTACTTCAACTGGCTCGACCATCCCTAACTCATCTGCACAGTAGTTCTCAGGTAACCATTCTGAGCTGATTTCCCTGATGCGTTCTTCAATGACTGTTGTGTGTTCAAAAGCTTCCTCAGATCATCTTCCTCATCTATATTTACAGCCTTTCTAGACAGATGAAACTTGAGTGCTTCCCCATAGTTTGTCATAAATGTGTTGAAAATTATACAGCTATCCCCCACAGTACTGCTCTGTACTACCACAGGTATGCAGTGCTTCTCTTATTTTCACCCCACCTGCCGCCCATTGACTGCTGGGATAGGCTCCAGCATCCCGTGACCCTAAGTTGGATAAGCGGTTTGGATAATGGATGGATGGATGGATTTCCCCCCTTTTTCTCCCCAGTTGTGCTTGACCAATTACCCCACTCTTCCGAGCCATCCCGGTCGTTGCTCCCCCCCCTGCCGATCCGGGGAGGGTTGCAGACTACCACATGCCTCCTTCGATACATGTGAAGTTGCCAGCCGCTTCTTTTCACCTGACAGCGAAGAGTTTCACCAGGGGGACATAGCGTGTGGGAGGACCACTCTATTCCTCCCAGTTCCCCCTCCCCCCCTGAACAGGCACCCCGACCGACCAGAGGAGATGCTAGTGCGGCGACCAGGACACACACCCACATCCAGCTTCCCACGCGCCGACACGGCCAATTGTGTCTGTAGGGACGCCCGACCAAGCTGGGATTCGAACCGGCGATGGACTAGACAGCTACGCTACCCGGATGCCCCGTCACTCATATTTTCAATATGAAAAGACAAAGATTCTGTTTGAGGCCGCCCAATAATGGCTCAACACCTAGATCTTATGGAGTAACACCTTTTTCAGGGTCTAAGCTGAAAACTGCATCATCATCATCATCATCGTCATAATTGTCATGGTCATCCACATTATTAGTCTCAGGATTCTTGTCCGGTGCATCAGTTTCCACATCATTGGCTAAAATTTCTCTGTGTTTTCTGTATAGGTGAGGACGACACGAGCTGTGACATCTGCTTGTTTTTCCACAACCACCCAATCCACAAGTTGTTTTGAAAATGTGGTTGTTGTTGTTGTTGATGAAGGCTGATGTGTTTGAGAAGTGTGTTTACTGAAAAGCTGTGTATAACTACATGAGGGACAGTTAAGCAATCTGGCGATTTCTAAAACTAATAACCTTCAAATGATGGAATAAGATCATATAGGCCATTGGTGCTCAACCGTGCACCGACTTCTTCAACTGACCACTGGTGCGTCCCCTTCATGGCTGAATTGTAATGACCTCTGTAAATAGAGAGGAAAGATAATTACTAGAGGAGGGCACTCAGAGTGCAGATCTGCACCAGGCGTGCATATCTCTCCCTCCCCGGTGCTCGAACTTGGCGACAAGCCGCCCCTGTTTCCGCCTACCGGGAGAAGGGCGATATGTGTACACATAGGCAGAAATGCTCGTGTTTTTCCTGCCATTATAAGACTTTTGCACAGTGCCCAAGTCGACTGGACAGGAAATATGAAAAAAAAAGTTACTAATGTGCAGCCTCGAGCTAAAAAAATATACCTAATAAAAACATTTTGCCTGTCAGTCTGTGATGTGCGGCCTCCAAGGCATACCCCTCGCATGAAAGCAACCTTATAAGAGAATTTAAAGTTCCTTCAAGAGCCCTGTTAACTACAGGAGGTTCCTTGAGGAACCTCACAATGACCGGGGCCCCTGGAGGGACCATGTGGTGTAAAGTACAGTGACTCTAAGAACCCTTTCAACAGTGAGGGTGCCTCCACCCACCCCTATGGATATTAGGAAGGGACCAAAACTGAGGACAAAAGGTTCTTCGAGCAACCTCTGGGTTCTCGGAGGAATCCAGTTGGAACTGGCGGTTTTTAGAGAGTAGAGGTTCGTTTTATTGTGCCCCCCACTTCTCAAACCAAAGTTACACCCTTGCCTTCATACAACATCTGCTCTCCATAAACAATAATCAGTGGCGGGATAAACCTAGATAAATAAAGTTGCGGAAGAGACTTCTTATCCAAGCGGGATTATTTTTGCCAGGGGGAGGTTGTGTAAAGGTTGTCGCCGCCAGCAGCATCTGCAGGACATCATAAATCTTCCACCGTTGTGATTTTTACAAGTTCGGAAGATAGAGCAATCCCCTGGGAACAATGATTACATTTTTTTTTTTGTGGTATGAATCACTATCTCTCTCTCGATCTCTCCATCTATCTATCTAGCTACCTGCTGTCCCTGATTAGGTATATTATTGAGACGGTAGTCATGGGAGGGTCTTGTTTACTGGGACAGAGGCCAATAAAAGCCGTGCTATGAGGGTATTGACAGATCAGATGGTGATGTTATTGCAGCACATTAGACTGGTAACAGATGGGGACCTTTGCACCCTGTTCTAGTTCAAACAAGGGCATATATCCTCTACCCTCCCGCAGATGTTTCTTGTCCTCTGCTTGGCCCTTTGCTCTCTATTCATGTGTGTGTGTATGTTTGTGATGAGAAATATTGTACGCAAAGCTGCCAGCTGTCTTGGTGCTGTTTAACTACTCTTTAATTATTGTAGTCATAATGTTGCACCATGAATAACAACGTGTGTCTCTCTCTCTCTCTCTCTCTCTCTCTCTCTCTCTCTCTCTCTCTCTCTCTCTCTCTCTCTCTCTCTCTCTCTCTCTCTCTCTCTCTCGCTCTCTGGCCCAAGCCTTTCATGGATTCTCCACCTAACCTCTAATTTTACCATCTAAATTTCTACCTTCTTCACTCCCTCTCTTTCTCTTTCTCTCTCTCTCTCTCTCTCTCTCTCTCTCTCTCTCTCTCTCTCTCTCTCTCTCTCTCTCTCTCTCTCTCTCTCTCTCTCTGTTTCTCCATTTCTCCTACACATGAGGAATGTTTTACTCTTTGGGGCGATTGGGGAATCCTCCAAACCATCAATCCCACACTCTGTGACAGCACCATTGCCGCGACCATGAAGCCCGAACCTATGTTGGTACAGAGCTGGCCTCCTTTCTTCATCCTAGGGGACAGACGAGATGTGCGGAGGGAAAACCCACTGAGCAGGGGCCGAGAGGAGGCCGAGAAGGACAGAGAGAGAAAGAGAGAGAGAGAGAGAGAGAGAGAGAGAGAGAGAGAGAGAGAGAGAGAGAGAGAGAGAGAGAGAGAGAGAGAGAGAGAGAGAGAGGAATGGGTGGTGGGTGGTTTAGACGGACAGAATAGGTGTGAGGAGGAGGAGAGGAGAGCGAAGGGGTGGGGGGTACAGGTGAGGCGCCATCATCCTCACGGGTGCAGGTCTCCGCCTGTGCCCCCCAGCAGGAGTTGATTTACAACCTACCGTGGCGTGAAGCTCCCCTTCTCTGCCTCTTCGCCCCCATCTCCAATTTAGCTCTTCTTCCCAGGGGCCACGTCACACGACCCAAGTGAACACGGCCGCTCCACAGACCTGCAGCAGGAGCTGCTTTTTTTTGGGGAGACTCAGCTGACGGCGAGCCCAAACTTGACTCACAAAATAGCAGAAAGGAAGTTGGAGGCTTTGGTTGGAGCAGCATATTCCTGGTTTTGTGACAGCACGCCAGTTCTGCTCTATCGTTCAGCGATGCAGACATTTCTGTGGTAAATTTAAATGAAAACAAACAAAAAAACAAAAAAAAAAAAACAGGTGAATGATTGAAATAGTTGTTTGACTTGTACATTTGAGACGTCAAAGAAATTAACGTTTAATGTGGCCTTGTGTTTGGACCGCTGAACGTATGACTCAGCCATTATGCAGACACTCAGGAGAGTTGGCGGTTGAATATTGCCACCTTTTGCCCCCCCCCCCTCGGACATCTTCTGTCAGTTCAACTGTGCTCATTTGAAGGAAAAAATAAACAAGTATAGAAATTCTACCGCAGCCATCTTGCAAATATTATAGCCGTGCCATTATTTTTTGTTCTACACCCCCCCCCAAACACCCTGCATCTCAAATCTATGTAAGCTCTTGGCTCCCTCTCCTCCTTGCCTACCCCCCCCCTCCACCACCACAACCACCACCACCATCACCTTTGGTGCAGATCCCAGGGGGGTCTGAGCAGACGTGTGCCCCCCAACGTCTGAAAAAATGTTGTGCCCCTCCCCCAATAAATTATTTCTAAATTAATTATGTAATTGAAAATGTGTATTTAATAGAATCCGACTCCGCTTTTGAAATAATTCACACATAAACACAGCACTTTTTGAAGGTTTTAAGTCCCCCCCCCCAAGGTATTCTGCTCGAAGCAGTGCGTAAATACTAAAGGAAGTGGGAATTAGAGAAATGACGTTAACGGCTTACTTAACCTTGGTAGTGTAACGACCATAGATAACTAGACTCGCTGGCCCTTGGCTAGTCGACTGGTTAACGTTGTCGCCCGTGGTGCGGGAGATCCGGGTTCGCGTCCCGGATATGGCGGTTCCTGGCTGCCCCCCCCCCGAATTCGCTACATTGGTGTCAGAAGTGGAACGGTGGGTCCGTGAGGCCGTCGGAAGCATGTATGCTGAAGCAGGACGGGGGTAGTGTAGCGACCACAGGTAACTAGACTCGCTAGCCCTTGGCTAACGGGTCGTACCCTGTACTCGCCCGGTTAACGTAGTCGCCCATGGTGTGGGAGAATACGGGTTCGCGTCCCGGCTGTGGCGGTTACTGACTGCCCCCCCCCCCCGAATTCGCTGCAATAGCTTCGCTTGCTATCGGACTACGATTCCCAGACTCCATCTCTGTAGCGAGTTGTAGCTTTAGCAAGTGAGTCTCGTCTAATGGCTGGTGGACTGACAGGGCTGTAAACTAATCCTGGGACAGATGCCTTGTAAGTAATTTTATTTAAACACAGATCAAGTCTACCCATCAACAGAGTAAAATGTTTAAAAGTGTAACCACAGTGTGTTTAGCAGCTCAAGCGAACTTACCCCCAGCCAGCTCTATATTTAAGCTAGCTTGCTAGCTAGCTTATGTTACATTGATCATACCTATAAAACTTCCAGTAGTAGCTCAACTAAACCAAAACTACTGTATGTGTGTGTGTGTGTGTGTGTGTGTGTGTGTGTGTGTGTGTGTGTGTGTGTGTGTGTGTGTGTGTGTGTGTGTGTGTGTCAGCCAGGTTAGCGTTTACCATGGCAGAGAAAAGAAAAAGGGTGGACATCAGGACGTGTCACTCAAATTTTCACTGTATATGTAGGAAGACGCCTGTAATATTACAAATACTAGCTGATGAAGTCCTCATAGAAAATGACGAAGGGCTCATACAAATGTTAAATAATTGTGCCACTCATACAAATTTTAAATAATTGTGCCACTAATACTACCGTTAAATAATTGTGCCACTAATACTACCGTTAAATAATTGTGCCACTAATACAAACGTTAAATAATTGTGCCACTAATACAAACGTTAAATAATTGTGCCACTAATACAATTGTTAAATAATTGTGCTGTTAGATAGCAACAGTAAAAGAGTCCGTGGAGGCCAGCAGCAGCAACACACAGAGGGACAGAGACGGGGAGTCCCAGGTAAAGCAGTAACACAGAGGGACAGAGATGGGGAGTCCCAGGTAAAGCAGTAACACAGAGGGACAGAGATGGGGAGTCTCAGGTACGTTTAACAGCAGCAACACACAGAGGGACAGAGATGGGGAGTCTCAGGTAAGTTTAGCAGCAACACACAGAGGGACAGAGACGGGGAGTCTCAGGTAAGTTTAGCAGCAACACACAGAGGGACAGAGACAGGGAGTCTCAGGTAAGTTTAGCAGCAGCAACACAGAGGGACAGGGACGGGGAGTCTCAGGTAAGGTTTCACCAGTTGTAGTAAGACACGTGTATGAGAGGCCCTGTCATTTTGAGTGAACAGGCTGCAGAATGGAGGTGCTGCATTTGTGGATGTGTGGCTTTGTATAATAAGCAAATTATGTATAATGATGGCCTAAATGTGATTCATTTATGTATATTTTAAGCTACTGTTAATAGCTGTGCGTGTTACAGCAGATAATTTTATATACACTACCGTTCAAAAGTTTGGGATCACATTGAAATGTCCATATTTTTGAAGGAAAAGCACTGTACTGTTCAATGAAGATAACTTTAAACTAGTCTTAACTTTAAAGAAATACACTCTATACATTGCTAATGTGGTAAATGACTATTCTAGCTGCAAATGTCTGGTTTTTGGTGCAATATCTACATAGGTGTATAGAGGCCCATTTCAAGCAACTATCACTCCAGTGTTCTAATGGTACAATGTGTTTGCTCATTGGCTCAGAAGGCTAATTGATGATTAGAAAACCCTTGTGCAATCATGTTCACACATCTGAAAACAGTTTAGCTCGTTACAGAAGCTACAAAACTGACCTTCCTTTGAGCAGATTGAGTTTCTGGAGCATCACATTTGTGGGGTCAATTAAACGCTCAAAATGGCCAGAAAAAGAGAACTTTCATCTGAAACTCAACAGTCTATTCTTGTTCTTAGAAATGAAGGCTATTCCATGTGAGAAATTGCTAAGAAATTGAAGATTTCCTACACCGGTGTGTACTACTCCCTTCAGAGGACAGCACAAACAGGCTCTAACCAGAGTAGAAAAAGAAGTGGGAGGCCGCGTTGCACAACTGAGCAAGAAGATAAGTACATTAGAGTCTCTAGTTTGAGAAACAGACGCCTCACAGGTCCCCAACTGGCATCTTCATTAAATAGTACCCGCAAAACACCAGTGTCAACATCTACAGTGAAGAGGCGGCTGCGGGATTCTGGGCTTCAGGGCAGAGTGGCAAAGAAAAAGCCATATCTGAGACTGACCAATAAAAGAAAAAGATTAAGATGGGCAAAAGAACACAGACATTGGACAGAGGAAGACTGGAAAAAAGTGTTGTGGACGGATGAATCCAAGTTTGAGGTGTTTGGATCACAAAGAAGAACGTTTGTGAGACGCAGAACAAATGAAAAGATGCTGGAAGAATGCCTGACGCCATCTGTTAAGCATGGTGGAGGTAATGTGATGGTCTGGGGTTGCTTTGGTGCTGGTAAGGTGGGAGATTTGTACAGGGTAAAAGGGATTCTGAATAAGGAAGGCTATCACTCCATTTTGCAACGCCATGCCATACCCAGTGGACAGCGCTTGATTGGAGCCAATTTCATCCTACAACAGGACAATGACCCTAAACACACCTCCAAATTGTGCAAGAACTATTTAGAGCAGAAGCAGGCAGCTGGTATTCTATCGGTAATGGAGTGGCCAGCGCAGTCACCAGATCTGAACCCCATTGAGCTGTTGTGGGAGCAGCTTGACCGTATGGTACGCAAGAAGTGCCCATCCAACCAATCCAACTTGTGGGAGCTGCTTCTGGAAGCGTGGGGTGCAATTTCTCCAGATTACCTCAACAAATTAACAGCTAGAATGCCAAAGGTCTGCAATGCTGTAATTGCTGCAAATGGAGGATTCTTTGACGAAAGCAAAGTTTGATGTAAAAAAAATCTTATTTCAAATACAAATCATTATTTCTAACCTTGTCAATGTCTTGACTCTATTTTCTATTCATTTCACAACATATGGTGGTGAATAAGTGTGACTTTTCATGGAAAACACAAAATTGTTTGGGTGATCCCAAACTTTTGAACGGTAGTGTATGTTGGTGATATAATTGATGTCCCCTGCAGAAAATACTTAAAAACAGAAAGCGCCCCCTTTTTTCTCCCCAATTGTACAATTACCCCACTCTTCCGAGCCATCCCCGGCCGTTGCTCCGCCCCTCTGCCAAGCCGAGGAGGGCTGCAGACTACCACATGCCTCCTCCGATACATCTGGAGTCGCCAGCTGCTTCTTTTCACTGACAGTGAGGAGTTTTGCCAGGGGGGCGTAGCGCATGGGAGGATCACGCTATTCCCCCCAGCCCCCCCCCCACACCCCGAACAGGCGCCCCGACCGAGCAGAGGAGGCGCTAGTGCAGCAACAAGGACACATACCCACCCGCAGGCATGGCCAATTGTATAGGGATGCCCGACCAAGCCGGAGGTAACACGGGGATTCGAACCGGCGATCCCCATGTTGGTAGGCAACGGAATAGACCGCCACACTACCTGGATGCCCCTCAGAAAATACTCTTGAAAAATTCCATGTTTGTGGGCCCCCCCCCCCCCAAGTTGTAATGAGATTTGCGCCCTTGCCCACCAACCCCCGCCCCGTCCCCATTCTAACTGTCCCTGTTCAACCTCTCCATCCCCTCATCCCACCATCTCCCCCTGCTCCCTGTAATGTTTCATTTACTTTAATCTAATTTGATGTTATTTGATTTAGGGAGCCATGACTTGTGATGGCTCAGCAGGGATTTTGGGGTGTGGCTGCAAAGCTGTGTGTGTGTGTGTGTGTGTGTGCGCGCGCGCGCACGTGTGTGCGTGTGCGTGTGTGCACGCGCACGTGCGTTTGTGAGCTCTCACCATGCATACACATGCCCTTCGGCCGTGCAGAAATGTTTAAATTTATTTTGCAGAAAAGCAAACAGTCACCGACAATCCCGGCAAGCTGGTCATCACTTATTTACATGGACGAAGGAAAGGGAGAGAGACAGCGGGAGGATCTGGAGTGAGAGTATGATGAGGGGCAATAACAGGGAGGAACAAGCTGCTCCCACAACGAAAAAAAATTGGGAATAAATGATGGTGGGAGGAGGAGGAGGAGAAGAGTAAAGTGAGAAGAGGAGGAATGATCTGGGGGTGGGGGGTGCTAGATAAGGAAGATATACTATGATTTATGTGACGCTATGAATTATTGATGATGGTGTTATTAGATGCCGAGAATGATCCCTGGTTCAGGTAATCTGATATGCTGCTGTAGATAGTGGCTGTAAGGAGGAAAAAGGGTCACAGCCCATTTGAATGCGACCCAACGGGCCCACCTGGGGGCAGAGCCAGCAGATGTGAAAGGAAGAGATAAGAGTATAAAATGTGTCAATGATTTTTTTTTTTTTTACATTTGATGTCTATCCTCTGAAATTTGTGTAACTCGGTTTTTCAGGGTTGGAGGATTTTATTCTTTTTTATTATTTATCTCACCTGTTGTCAGATCTGACCTTGATGAGAGCCAATAAAAAGTGAAGAACACCTTTTACCGGGGTGATATACCATAGTGGCGTACTTCCTCCTGGAAGTAAGAGGCTTTGGAAGTTAGAAAAAGTTCTCCGCAAGAAAAGCCTGCATGGGATTTGGGCAAGGCGGGGATTTAACGCCTCTCTCCATCCTCTTGCAACACTCGGTTGTCTTAAAATGAGGGACTGTGCACATGTTATGCTGCATTATGCAGTTCAACAAAATGTGCATGGGTAAGTCACAGGATGTCATTGAAATTTTATTTGATTTAATACCTCATCTAATGCTCCTAATTCAGCATGATTCTTTAACAATATTATCCCCTCCTACCACCTCGCTTTCCTAAATAAAGGGCCAAAAGGTCTTTGCATGTGTCCTCTCGTGCCCTGAACCCTCTCTAGTCAATGACTCTCAGCTGCATGTCACCTGTTTTTTGAAGCAGAATCTAATCTTTATTGATTTTTTTTTTCAATTTAGGTGCCCATACAGTGATGGCATAACATAAACCCCACCACTACGGTAATTCAATATTTTGAAGCGTTTCAATCCAATTTCATACCTTTGGATGCTTTCATATTGATACTGACTCTGCAGTACTATGGTCAGGTACTGGTAAGTAAGTACACCGATCAGCCAAAACATTAAAACCACCTGCCCAGTACTGTGTAGGTCTTCCTCGTGCTGCCAAAAACTCCTCTGACCCGCTGAGGCATGGACTCCACAAGACCTCTGAAGGTGTCCTCCGGTATCTGGCACCAACATTAGAAGCAGATCCTTTAAGCCCTGTAAGTTGCGAGGTGGGGCTCCATGGATCGGACTTGTTTTTTCCAGCACATCCCACAGACGCTCAATCGGGTTGAGATCTGGGGAATTTGGAGGCCAGGGCAACACCTTGAACTATCTATCATGCTCCTCAAACCATTCCTGGACATTTGTTTGCCGTGTGGCAGGGTGCATTATCCTGCTGAGAGAGGCCACTGCCATCAGGGAATACCGTTGTCATGAAGGGGTGTACCGCTTCTGCAACAGTGTGTCGGTAGGTGACACGTGTCAAGGTGACATCCACATGAATGCCAAGACCCAAGGTTTCCCAGCAGAACATTGCCCAGAGCATCACACCACCTCCACCATCTTGCCTTCTTCCCACAGTGCATCCTGGTGCCAGCTCTTCCCCAGGTAAACAACACACACACAGCTGGCCGTCCACATCGTGTAAAGAACACGTGATTCAACAGACCAGGCTACCTTCTTCCACTGCTCCATGGTCCAGTTCTGACGCTCACGTGTCAATTGTAGGCACTTTCGGCGATGGACAGGGCTCATCATGGGCACGCTGACCGGTCTGTAGCTACACAGCTCCATACACAGCAAGCTGTGATGCACTGTGTTCTGCCACCTGTGTGTCATCTCAGCATTAACCTTTTCAGCAATAAGAGCTACAGTAGTTCTTCTGTAGCATCGGACCAGACACACTAGCCTTTGCTCCCCCACACACATCAGTGAGACTTGGGCGCCCATGACCCTGTTGCCAGTTCACCGGTTGTCCTTCCTTGGGCCACTTTTGATAGGTATTGACCCCTGCATGCCGGGAACACCCCACAACCTCCCCTCACCTAGGTCGTCCATCACCTAGGTCGTCCTATGGTTCTCCGCTAACTGGAGATTTTGTGCCTTTCCATTGTCAAGATGCATTGATCATCTGCAAAGCCACGATGTCCCCCGGTCCATAACATCCGTCTATCGACGAACGCACCTAGGACTACTGCTACATAGGAGTAGCAGGATTTATTCTCGAGGTTTACTCCTCTAGATCCACCGTGTTCTGCTCTGTTGTCTCCTGACAACATTGACAGGATTACGGACGGTCATCCATCATGGAGAGGCTATATTTTGTGCTTCACGTGATGCCGGGGTGTATGGAGACCAGTCTACAACACCCCACAAGAGCCGTCGTTGTGGAGATGTTCTGACCCAATTGTCTAGCCATCAGAATTTGGCCCTGGTCAAAGTCGCTCAGATCCTTACGCTTGCCCATTTTTCCTGCTCTCAACACATGAACTTCAAGAACTGACTGCTCACCTGCGGCCTAATATATCCCCACCCCTTGACAGGGGGCGTTGTACCGAGGTAATCGGTGTTATTCACTTACCTGCCAGTGGTCGTAATGTTCTGGCTGAACGGAGTAGATTTTTGGTGCCCATACCCATCCGATGATTTTGTGCTTTGTAGGTCAAGTTTCTAGGTCTGTCCAACTAATAATCCTGTTAGTGTGACCCTTTAGAGTTTCTTGCTGAGCGGCAGCGATGCCAGCAAAATTAGCATGTCATGAATAAAATGTAATTCAATTGTGCTTTAATTAAAACTAATTTGGGTCTCTTACCCGGACGAGGTGTTGTCAGTTAGTGTGTGTGTGTGTGTGTGTGTGTGTGTGGGTGGGTGGGTGGGTGTGGTGTACTCTAGTAACTCCAGAACAAAGCTTTATGCTGTTTTTTCAAAGAACTCCCTCTCGCCCACGTGCTCAGAATACAGTTAGTGTGAGACATGTACTGCACTCCCAATTTCTTCTCCACTCATTGATTTTTTTTTTCTTTTCGTTTGCTTTTTGCCCCAGGTCTGCTACGCCGGGTGTGTGTAAAGCTCTGTGCTGGTTAAATTAGATCAGGCTTGGCGGATGGTTGTCTTGACCGCTATCTTTCATTCAGTTACAGAACAACTCATAGATACTCAGACGTGTGGGTGTGCATGCAAAACGTTGGCAGTGTCCTGTCGGATGTTTACAGTCGCCCAGCCTTCCTTTGCACAGTCCGAAAGCAGGGATATTAATCCAGTCTGAGCCCAACTCCAACCATTTGAAGCTGGACCGGATGAGTGGAAGAGCTGCCGTCGCTGCCTGCTGGTGTCTGCGGGGAAGATGGACCGGCAGCTGCTGGGCTCTGACAACAAAACAGACTAGAGCAGCTTAATCCCACCGAGGTGTAGAATGCATTATTTGTGTCTGTTTGTGTGTGTGTGTGTCCATGCACTGTGTGTGTGTGTGTGTGTTCGTTTATGTCGAGGGGTATCTTAGATGTGTGTGTGTATGCGTAAGTGTATTGGCGTGTTGTTAGGTGAGGAGAGAATGAGTCATCAAACTCTCATCGCCAGAAAATCGAAGCAGCATGACAGTTTAAGTACAAAGGCATCATTTCTCCTGTAAATACACACAGGTTCCGCTTCCGGTGTGGGAAGATGGCGGCGCGAATTCACATTTGCGCGACGGCCTCACCCGGTACCGTCCATGCGGTGTCTTCGTCCACGTCTGCATCTGGGTTTGTCTTCGTTTGATGGCTGGGAGAGCTGGCGCTGGATCGGCTGGGAGAGCTTGGTCTGCTGCGTCCTATGGGCCCAGGGACCACGGCCCTGCCTGGAGCTGTGCCCGAAGAGGTAACACCGAGGGCGGTCTGATAGTTGGCGGAAGCGGGGCAGGCTAAGCTAACTGCTAGCCCATGCAGACCGGCAGTTCTGATAACACCGAGGGTGGTCTGGCGGCGGCCTCGCCTAGCCTTGCCTGTGCTTGACTGTGCCGGCTAGCGTTGGCTCGGCAGAGGGAGCTTGGTCTGCTGCGTCCTGTGGGCCCAGGGACCACGGCCCTGCCTGGAGCTGCGCCCGAAGAGGGAACCCCGAGGGCGGTGTAACAGGACGAGGAAGCGGGGCAGGCTAAGCTAACTGCTAGCCCATGCAGACCGGCAGTTCCGACAGTCATCCTGGCTGATGGTCGTTCTCCTGTCCAGTGGTTTATTTATTTATTTCTTGTTTAGATATATGTGTTAGTTTGGATATATGTGTTAGTTTGGATATATGTGTTAGTTTGGATATATGTGTTCTTGTAGTTCTTGTAGTTTTTGGATGTGTTTTGGTCTTTGTGTGGCACTGCTGTGGGCTGGGGGAAACGATGTTTCATTTCATTTCATGCATGACCAAGTGTTTCTGATTCTGCTTCTGAAGTTGTCATTTCATTGTTTGGTCTTAACCAGACAGGGGGTAAGTTGTCATTACAGCCAACGGGAAAAAAAGTGAAATTCATTTTGCATTCAGCAGCGAGGCTGTGATGTGTCTCTCGGGGACATTTTAACAGCCCACACAGCCGCTGGGATATTTCAACCTTTGACCATCCAGATGCAGGATGGTCCAATCTGATCGACAAACGCGTCGCCGGTGTTTAGATTCTGTTTGTTTAATGATACATTTTGTCGAGTGGGAAAGTCCAGGCGTGGGACTATCGTGTGCCATGCTTCGTTTTTTATTATTTCCCTGTTTTGGTGCTCAGCTCCGCTTCCACATGGCCACCTTTACAACGGCCCCTCTTCATCTCCCGGTGCAGCGTGGTGCATTCCACACAGCTACCAGCGAGATGAGCACTTTGCCACGCAGAGACTCTCTGGCTGCAAGCCTCCTCTTCCGGGTGGGATGATGATAATGATGATGATGAAGATGAAGCCTGTGTTCTCCTTTCTGTCTGTAGCGCCCCTCATCACTCTCCTGGTCTCGGGCCTGTGTGTGTCTGCACACGTCCATTTTTCCCTCAAAGGTCTCGATGTTAAAGTCTCTCCCTGCTCCATAATTCATGCTGAGCAGCGGACGTAACCTTCTGGGTCGACTTAAACTTTGCACTTAAACTCTTACCTCAAGCTCTTTCAGGCACTGTATATTTTACAGGACAACTAGATTTGGTGTGTGCGTGTGCGCGTGCGTGTGCGCGTGCGTGCGTGCAAGGGAAGAGAGGGGGCACACAGAGCGATTTCTTAATAAGTGTCCTGAATACCCAAGAGTGTCATTTGGCCAGACAACCTCTTTACTGTGATTCATTTAAACATCCAGTGCGGTCCGGGGAGAGTCCGTCTTTTCTTTCTGATCAGACAAAGAGTTCATTTTAACCGTCCCTCTTGATCTCTGGTTTTTGTCCCCCCCCCTCTCTCCCTCTCCCCCCCCCCTCATTTTTACTCACCCGGCTTTACTCTCTCATACGCTTACCGAGTCCCACACTCGTAGGCATGCACAAACTCACACTCCCCCGCACGCAGCATCCTTCTTGTCTTGTCCGTGTCGCCTCCTCCCTGAGGTCTCGCGCGTGTCAGCTGCGCGTTAATAACCTGGTTTACGGAGGGTTGCGTTTAAGTTTGAACTTCGCCTTCGGTTGTGTCTTTCTCCGCGGAGGTCACGGCGTGGCAGGTGTCGGGGGAGGCACAGCAGCGCTGCGGAGCAGGAGTGGACGAGCGGAGATATTTATATGCTAATGAGGAGAGGCAGGATGGCGAATGCATTATAGGGACGGCCCGAGGTCTGAAATCATTATCGCCTCTCTCGTGCCCCTGTTAGCTGCGCTCCGGAACAGTTACGGGGACACCAAAAAAAAAAAGTGGGGGGGGGGGCATCCTGTCCTCCTCCGGCTCCTATTTCGGCGGCCCCCGTCCCGTAGAATATGGTAAATATTTGGACACCGCGGTGGGCATAAATTGCGAGCTGCTTTCCCCCCCAGCTCTGCCCGGAGCCGCTGGACTGGAGCTGGCTGAAGTGAAGGATTTCCATTTCATTCCCCCATCTTAAAACAAGGCCTCATCAGCACTCGATTGAAATGACAAAAAACCGCTGGCAGCCATGAAGATAAGCTCTCTTTCATGGAAATGATATATATATATATACACACACACACATATATATATACACACACACACACACACACACACATATATATATATATATATATATACACACACATATATATATACACACACACACATATATATACACACACACACATATATATATATACACACACACATATATATATATATATATACACATATATATATACACACACATATATATATATATATATATATATATATACACACACATATATATATACACACACACACACACACACATATATATATATATATATATAAGAACCATGCGTGTATAAATACACGTTTTCACACCCTTGCCCCCCCCCCCCCGGGAGTGGATGTGAGGTGTGAGGCTGAACTTCTTGAGGGCCTTACCGTTGCGGGTTTCGATCTTGGTGCGTGAAGAAAGCATGCAGATGAGCTGCACGGCCGGATAATGAGCGGTTTAATGGCGGCACCAGCACGCGGGAGTTGGGAGGATTTGCCATATTAGATTGCAGAGGCGGTTTCTTATATTGATCGGGTGCGGGAGCAGTATCCGCTGCAGGTTGGCACGTCCCCGTAGTCCTATTTGAGGGTTTAGAGAAGCCCCTCTCCCCCTCTTTTCTCCCCCCCCCTCTGCTCTTATATATACATTCGTGACATTTTGTGGTCTTTAAGCGTTTCTTCCACGGGAGGCTGTTCCTCTGTGGGGTTGGACAGGTTGCGCCGAGCTGGTGCACAGGCACGTGCAGGGGTCAGCGGCACCAGTGTCAGTGACTGACAGCAGGCAACTATGACTTAAAGGATCCAGAGAGTAAAGATAACGCCGGATTATTTTCAAAGTGCTGCACAACCGCGGAGTAACCCAGTAGAGAAGGAAGTCATCTTTAACCGACCTGATCTGGTAATGTGAAAACTGATCACTGTTGTTTTCAGCCATAGCCTATGTGGCTAGCTTGACCCCCCCCCGACCCCCCCTCTCAATTTTTTTTTAATTTAGAGAGAGAACAAATTAGCATACAGGGCATGTTAAATATTTGCCAAAAAAATGTGGTTTTCCTTCCCAACGCCTGAGGAAAACGTGCCCGGCTCACCGTGAGATTGTGGCCGTCACCTCGCCCGACACTGACCGCAGAGCTGGATGCGGAAGTGCATTTACACTCACGAGCACTGGTGTGACATAGTCCTATAGGTGGACGAAGTTAACTGCATTAACTCCTCGGGAAGGTATACAGTGGCGACCTTGGACTCATCTGGTCGGCTCTGTGATGGGATGTGCAGTGCAAGAGGCCAAAGCCACCGGATGCACAGCTACCGCAGACACCACGTGTGTGGATCTGTGTAGCGGAAGGATATGACGGGGTGTCTGCAGCCCATCCTGACGAAGCTCGTCTTGTGCTGTAGTGCGTAGCCCCTTAAGACGCTTTTCACCCCGCTGATCATTTATTTTGTCTCGCCGTGTTCCACAGTGACATGAAATATTGACATAATTTAAACAGTATTTTAATCTCTGCACTGAGATTAAAGGAGAATCTCTGTGTTATTCTCTATGGTGTCAGTATTTAGACAGCTCCAGGAGTACGTTTTGAAGATGACCAGGTAGCATGGGTTTTCTACAGAGACCACATCAGATCACAGAAGTCACCCGCGTGTGATCGCTGGCGTCACAGTGCCACGTGCTGTCACGAAACGGTTCCTGTGACGTCGTACGAAAAGTTGTGCACACAAATTCGTACGTAGCCCACGTATGTAACCCTAACCCTAAGGGGAGAGTGTGGGGGGTGGGGGTGGAGGGGGGAGAACAGCCCCCCCCCAGGGGTTAGGGTTACATACGAATTGCAGACTACCACATGCCTCCTCCGATACATGTGGAGTCGCCAGTCGCTTCTTGTCACCTGACAGCGAGGAGTTTCGCCAGGGGGACGTAGCGCGTGGGAGGATCACGCTATTCCCCCCAGTCCCCCCCGAACAGGCGCCCCGACCGACCAGAGGAGGCGCTAGTGCAGAGACCAGGATACACACCCACGTCCGGTTTCCCACCCGGAGACCCGGCCAGTTGTGTCTGTAGGGACGCCCGACCAAGCCGGGAGGTAACACGGGGATTTGAACCGGCGATCCCTGTGTTGGTAGGCAACGGAATAGACCGCCACGCCACCCGGATGCCCCGGGGGTGAGAACTTTTGTACATGAGAAAAGTGAATCTCTCGTTTTTGGAAAAACAATTGTTCTTTAACAGGAAGTCATTCTAATAACATCCTGTCATGTCCATCTATATGTAAGTAGCCTGCTAACATCTCTGATATATATTCTCTGCACCACTGCACTTTATCACCTCTTATATCGCCTGTGTGTAGTCGATCCTTGTGTATATATCTGAAGATCGTTGTGTTGCAGTGTTGTTATTCTATGTTTTATACACCGAGAGAGCCACGAAACCGGAGTCCAATTCCACGTATGTGCAAACCTACATATGGCCAATAAACATGCTTCCTGAAATTGTGTTGGATTTGTTGTTGTCACAGGAAGGGAGTGTGTGGCGGGAAAGAGTGTGATTGCTCTCTGCAGACACCGCGTGTCTACGGCATCACTGTATTCAGCTACGGTGGACACGGGTGGCGCATGACGTCACGCCCTGGACGCGTCCGTCAGGCTTACTCTGCGCTCCTTCTCATGAATGGAGACGCTTTCAGCACCACGGCCAGCGCCAGAACCTCCCTGCGTGGTTTCTGCGGGAGTCCTGCAACATCTCGACCACGGATCGATACGCCAGCTCGAGTCGTTCCAGGTGAACCGGAACAAGGCGGTTCGGGTGTACGCCTGCAGCAGTGCTATAGGTCAAAACGCCGACGGTCGCCGCTTTTCCCCACGCGTCGCCTGCTTTTCATGAACAGCTCAATTATAATGGCCTGTCGTGTTAATCGAGCGTCCCGAGGCCCAACGCGCCATGTTAGCCGGCCCTGCACGGAAGAACTAGAAGAGATGAATCTGCTAAACTAGTTGCGGTAACCACTTTTAATTAAGGAGCGGCAGCAGCGCAGAAGACACAGTGTTTCAAGCCCGTGGCTACGAGACAGGGATGGAGCCGCGGTCCCCACGGGTGGAGGAGGAGAGGAGGGAGGAGGAGGAGGAGAGCGCAAGCCTCTGATATTATGTAATTATCTGGGAATGTAAATGGAACGGAGACACAGTGACGTCTTCTAATCACAGACGCGGAGAGGACAGTATGCGTCCGACTGGGAGATAGGGGGAGGAACTATCTCCAAGGCGAGGACGCTCCTATCTGACCCTCACGTGGTGGAATAGTACGAACGGTTCGGACCCACGAACTTTCCTGGAGTCCGGTGTTCAGGGAGTGGGTTTCAGACACTGTAGCCTAAACCAAGACTGCAACAGCAGTTTAACGCGTCCTTTAACCAAACATTGGAGGACTTTACCTAAAGCCCTCTAGTCTCCCCCAATTTCAGGTCCTGGACAGCTACCCGCCCCGCCGGCTCTCACTCCGGACGTAATTTAACACCCCTGGTTCAGTTCATCAGGGGTGAGCAGGTAATCACTCGAATCCGGGGGTGTTAGATTAGGGTTGCAGTGGAAACAGACGGGACGGTAGACGGTAGCAGAGTTGGATATCACTGACCTAAAGGCTCTCTCTCTCTCTCTCTCTCTCTCTCTCTCTCTCTCTCTCTCTCTCTCCTCTCTCTCTCTCTCTCTCATCTCTCTCTCTCTCTCTCTCTCTCTCTCCCCCCCCCACTGTCCCCTCTCCCTGTCACGCACACGCACACGCACACGCGCACACAACACAGCTGCCCCATTGTCCCATGACCTTATAAGGGAGGGGCGCCGATCCCATTGAGAGCCTCTTATATAGGCACCTACACCCTCTGCACGCCCCCCCCCTCCCCCTCCCTCCCTCCCGTCACCGGGAACAGATGCACCGGGCGCGACGGGAGATCCCTGATGTCCCCTCCCTCCCCCCCCCCCCCCCCCCATCACTGACCGACGGCTCTCAAACTGTTGTGTGGATCGATTTGGAGCTCCGCGGACGTCGCATCTCCGCCCTGGTTTTAATTCGCGCTCTGTAGTTAGTGACAAACATTTGGGTGTGAGATTTATTCATGTGTTTGTTTGTTTGTTTATTTCGCAGAGAAGCTACAGCGCTACGGCACGGCCGGCTCTCGTCGTCAGACTGGTGGATAGCGGGGGTGTCGTCGGTCTGGCGCCGCGGCCGTGCATCAACCGGGAGCGGGCACCGCTTATCAACACCCCCCCCCTCCCTCCTCTTCCTCCTCCTCCTCCTCCTCCTCCTCCTCTTCCTCCTCCTTCTTCCCAGATAATATGACGATGTGAGGTCTACAGACGGATGGGAGACCTGTCATATAGGTGTTGGAACATTGTTACCTCCGCATAACCAGTTGAATTTTTTGAATAACTGTTAAAAGTGCGAGCTGGAGAGCGCAGGTGGACGTCTTTGACATGTTGGCGAATCGTAGGACGGAGGTGCAAAGGGACCGAGTGACTGAATGAGTCCATCTTTGGACGGAGGGCAAAGAGACCAAACAGAGCTTGGCGATTCAAAATTACCTTCTGCTCCTCTGAGCGGCGTATCGCAGGCGAGGACGTCGCATCGTATTCCGGGACCACCGCTCAACAGGAAGGTAGGCGATCCCGGGCGGTTCCGTGTCGCCCGCCGCCCACGGCTCCCCTCGGTGCCGGCTCATTTCACATGTTAGAGGAGAGATAGGTGATTATAGGCGGCCGCCGCTCCGCCACGCTGGACCGCGGGAGCCAGTCCATTACACCTGTTGTAATTGGGTGTAAATTAGGGTAAACCGCCCGTGCGCGCGCGCGCGTATATATATATATATATAGTATATATATATATATATATATATATATATATATATATATATTTGTGTGCGTGCGTGTGTGTGTTTGTGTGTGAGATCAGCCTCATATACATATATATATATATATATGTGTGTGTGTGTGTGTGTGTGTGTGTGTGTGTGTATATATGAGGCTTACTTCAGCGATTGGTTTGCGCAGTGTTGTTTTTTAATTGTTGAGAACACTGTGAGCTACTATTTTTCTGTATTTTAGCTTATTTGAATCGTTTCTTTTGGCTTTCCAAGTCTGTTTTCACAAGTGTGTGTGTGTGTGTGTGTGTGTGTGTGTGAGAGAGAGAGAGAGAGAGAGAGAGAGAGAGAGAGAGGGAGAGAGAGAGAGAGGAGAGAGAGAGAGAGAGAGAGAGAGAGAGAGAGAGAGAGAAGAGAGAGAGAGAGAGAGAGAGAGAGAGACCGTCGTTGTGTTTGTTTGTGTGTGGAGGGGCCTGGGGGGGGTGGGGGGTGGGTGTGTGGGCGGCTGTAACAGGCGGCAGGGTGTGAGGACAATGGGCAGTTGTTGTACCGATGCCAGACCATGATGTAAAGCACTCAATATATCAAGTTTTTTTAATCAACTATTGTCCTTCTTATACAGGCTATGTAGGCGGGACCATAAGCCTGATGAATGGGAAGCCCTAGGTACCCAGTTGTGTTAAGTTGCCGTTGCCAGATGTTGTAAAGTCCACAGCCATAAGCGCTGATCGCTAAATCTGTCTGCTGCCTTGCAGTCATTCATCATTATGGAGACTCCGCTGTAGCAAGGGCATGCGCGTGCAGCACGGCAGTGAGGCATAATGGGCTGTCGGGGTACAAGCACCTCACAGAACGGTGTGTGTGTGTGTGTGTGTGTGGGTTATCTGTTCATACACTTCTTCACTTATTCATTCGGGTATTTGCGTGTTGTCTTCTTTGACACTCGGCTCTGCGTTGGCGACTTGGAGCACCGGGCGCATCGAGTCCCATTACAACCTCCCGGCTTCAGCGGCCGGTCGGGCTGTTGAGGGTGTCTCTTTCTGTCTGCATGAGCATAACATTTCCAAAACCCGAAGCCGGAGAGGACGGTGTGGTCTTGCCCTGTTGTGCAGGCTGGTCCCGTATCGCAGCGGTGCGGGATCAGATAGTGGGAGCAGACAGGCGTGTTCTGCAGTAGCTGATGTTGAACAGGTGGATGACCTGGGTTGACCCCCGTGAGGAGTGGCGGAGAAGAGAGGGGGGCGAGGGTGTGTGCTTTGAGAAGAGACGTCTGTATAATACAGTCATCCACAACAAAGGGAACGGCTGTATGTGGCCTCTTGTGGTCTCAAGGTGACTTCAGCATGACATGATGAGCTATGTGGTTTGATAATACGGCACTGCGAGCGCAAGGATGAAAAATGGCCACAGCTTACTATAGGATACGTTACAAACATTATTATTGCTATTAATACATCAAGAAAATTGCATCTAAATCTATTTTTTAACATGTAATTGACAAGATCATGTCACTCATCTGGTACTGGAAGATGGATCTTGTGCCATTTAGCTGTTTTAAGTGTTTCAGAAATGGGTGATAGCCGAACAAGTGACTTAGATATTTAAACTGTGGTCTTTTCGGGCTTTCTCTTGCTAGATGGGGGGTGCAGAGCTAACTGGTGTTTGTTTTGCAGTTTAGCATGAAAAGAGAATAGTGTGTGGGTTGACCTTTAGGAAAGCCCGACCAAAAAATTGATCTCAGCGCACACACAGGCGTGGAGAAGTCAGCGCCTGCGGATAATGTTAAACCGGGTTGTTTCAGGAACCAGGAACTCCTTATTTGTATTTCCGCACACGAAATGAAACGGACTATCGTTTCCCCGAGCCCACAGCAGTGCAACACAAAGACAAAAACACACATCCAAAACTACAAGAACTTCAAGAAAACACATACTAACTAACACATATATCCAAACTAACACATATATCGGAACTAACACATATATCCAAACTAAAACTTAACAAAAATCACTGTCCAGGAGAAAGAAGGCCAGCCAGGATGACTGTCGCAACTGCCGGTCTGCATGGGCCAGCAGTTAGCTTAGCCTGCCCCACTTCCGCGTCCTGTCAGACCGTCCTCGGTGCTTCCTCCTCAGGCGCAGCTCCACGCAGGGGGGCCGTGGTCCTTGGGCCCACCGGACGCAGCAGACCAGGCTCCCCCAGCCGATCCAACGCCAGCTCTCCCAGCCAGAAACCCTCGACACACCTCCCCGCACTCCTCGCGGGCGACACCAAAAGCACCACAGTCGACGCCAGGCGAGGTCGACGCCAGGCGAGGCCGCCGCCAGCCCGCCCTCGGTGTTATCGGAACTGCCGGTCTGCGTGGGCTAGCAGTTAGCTTAGCCTGCCCCGCTTCCGCGTCCTGTCAGACCGCCTTCGGGGTTACCTCCTCGGTCGCAGCACCAGAAGGCCCGTGGTCCCTGGGCACACAGGATGCAGCAGACCAAGCTGTCCCAGTCGATCCAGCGCCAGCTCTCCCAGCCATCAAACGAAGACAAAACGTAAACGCAGACGTGGACAAAGACACCGCATGGACGGTACTGGGTGAATTCGCGCAGCCATCTTCCCACACCGAAGCGGAATGGAGATGTTTTGGAGGACTCTTGGTGGCTATGGTACTATTCACCTCTTGTCTTTACACACACAGTGTAGGTGACATTTGACTTGGTTAATGTTGTTGTCCTGCAAGGGATGGCTTGTTATATCGCAGTGGTGTGTGTGTGTGTGTGTGTGGTGTGTGTGTGTGTGAGAGAGAGAGAGAGAGAGAGAGAGAGAGAGAGGAGAGAGAGAGAGAGAGGAGAGAGAGAGAGAGAGAGAGAGAGAGAAAGAGAGTCTATTGTGTGAATCAGACGAGTTACGCTGGTAGAAATGTTGCATTGAGCTCAGCTTTTCCCTGTTACTCTGCTTATTTATCTCTGTCTGTGGGGAGTGACGGAAGAGGCAGGCATCACATATCGCTGTTGGAGACACGCTGTTCTCCACTTTCCGCCATTCATTGTCTTTGGCTCTTTCTGTCTCGTCGTTTACTCTGCAGAGATAGTGGTTAAAATCCCATCACTCCGAACATGGCACCTTTGCAGTAGGGTGAGCCTTCTGTTAATTTTTGGAATTCATTCAGTTCGAGATTAGACCAATCATTTTTACATTATGGCACAGATGGGTCAAGCACCAAGCTATAACCTCACACTGTTTAAGCCCAGTGGAGTCCATTCTGCAGCTCGAGGTCCTTGGCCGGGGGTGGTGCTGAAAACTGAAAACGAGTGGATCAGGCCTTCTCACCCAGACACATGGAACAATCCATCTAGACTGGCTAGATTGGTATTATGCTTCCAATTATTTCCCGTAACTCCTTTTTCCCCCTCGGTCTTTTAAATCAGTGGTTCTCAAACTGGTCCAGGACCACCAGTGCTACTGGTTTTCTACTCTTACCAGGTAGTCAGATACATTCACCTGCTGATGTGTCCGGTATTCCAGTATAGGCGAATGTAACGGTAGAGTGGAAATCCAGTAGTACCAGTGGTATCTGAGGACCTGACTGAAGGACACATGTGATACAAGGGGGGTGACCACTTGATAATCTCAAAGAAATGACCGCTGCTCACCTTCTTCTTCTTCTTCTTCTTCTTCTTTGCTCAAGTACCCATGCTTGGTTTCTACTCAGGTGCACTTCTCAGAAAAGCCCAAGGCATAGTTACACCACTTAAGATAATAAATAGATAAACATATAAATGAAATAAAAATGGATGTATTACCTGTTTACAGTTACAAATTATGATATGTTGTTATTGTTAACATTTCATATGTTATTACCGTTGTTATAACTGTTATTGTTACAATTGTACTAGTTATTTTTGCTGGTTATTTCTGTTGTTATTGTAACAGTGTACGACCACGGATGTGTAGACTCGCTTAGACCGTTGGCTAACGGGTCGGACCCTTTAGTCGACTGGTTCGCGTGGACGCCCGTGGTGCGGGCGAACGCAGGTTCGATCCCGCCTGCCCCCCCCCCCCACCTGAATTCTCTCGCTACATTATTTCATTGTGTTCTGTAGCCTCTCTGACTTAAGCGGAGGCTGCTCTGATCACTAACCTCACTGTGTAAAACCCTTCTACCCCCCACCCCCCCACCCCCGGGATGCAGATGACCCCACGGGTCACACACTGCCAGTCAGCCTGGCTTATTTTGCTCCTTTCAATCCCTCAGCCACCCTCTTCACACACACACACACACACACACACACACACACACACACTCCGTGTATTTCTCGCCGCTCTCTCTTTCTGACACAAACCCCTTCTATCTCATCTGTCTACTTTGTGTGTCTCCCTGCCGCCCAGTGTCTGCTCTGCGCCAGCTAAAAAGAGATTATGAGATTGAGGTTTCCTGCTAAAGCTTGTCTCCGTCAACTGTCCTGTCTGTCTCTGAGATGGAGATGTGGGGGGGGGGGGTGTAGGTGCCTGTATAAGGGGCACACAATGGATCAGCATCCCTCCCTTATAAGGTCATGGGACAGGTGTGTGTGTGTGTGTGTGTGTGTGTGTGTGTGTGTGTGTGTGTGTGTGTGTGATACCGTGTCTTCTCTGCGTGTACTGCTTGTGTCTGCTTGCGTTGCTGAAGCTGGCAGTGTATAGGTGGGTGGATGGGCCTGTCTTGTGAACAATTGTGCAGGCAGATGGACTGGTAAGATCCGTTCTCTTGTGAATCTCATATCATATGTCTTCCTCATTTTAAAAAACCGATTACGCATTTGCGCTCCTCGTTTACTTAAAGATTTTTGTGCGTTTTTTTTTTCTCCTTTCTGGTAAGCTGCCGCCAATTTGAACAAGGTTATTAATTGGGATTATTGTGATTGTAACGAGAATAATATTACAGAAGAAGAAACAACATACTAGGATGTGATTGTAAGCCATCCGCTCCTTGTACAACATAAGTGAGAGCTGTGCCCGCATTCTCGGCTCAAAGTCAAACGCGTTTTCGGTGGGTGTTGGACTCCGCCAAGGTTGTCCCTTGTCTCCAGTTCTGTTTGTGATATTCATGGAGAGGATCTCAAGGTGCAGCCAAGGTGAGGAGTGTGTCCGTTTTGGGAACCTCAGAATTGCATCTCTGCTCTTCACAGATGATGTGGTTTTGTTGGCTTCATCAGAACATGACCTCCGGCACGCACTGGGGCGGTTTGCAGCTGAGTGTGAAATGGCCGGGATGAGAGTCCGCACCTCCAAGTCTGAGGCCGTGGTTCTCTACCGGAAAATGGTGGATTGCTCCCTCCGGGTTGGGGAGGAGTTGCTGCCTCAAGTGAAGGAGTTCAAGTATCACGGGGTCTTGTTCGAGAGTGAGGGTAGGATGGAGCGGGAGATTGACAGGTGGATTGGTGCAGCATCAGCAGTAATGCGGACGTGGTACCGGACCGTTGTGGTGAAGAGGGAGCTGAGCCGGAAGGCAAAGCTCTCAATTTACCAGTCGATCTTCGTTCCAACCCTCACCTATGGTCATGAGCTTTGGGTAGTGACCGAAAGGGTGAGATCGCGGATACAAGCGGCTGAAATTAGTTTCCTCCGTAGGGTGTCTGGGCTCAACCTTAGAGATAGGGTGAGGAGCTCGGACATCCGGAGGGAGCTCGGAGTAGAGCATCTGCTCCTTCGCGTCGAAAGGAGCCAGTTGAGGTGGTTCGGGCATGTGATCAGGATGCCTCCTGGGCGCTTTACTTTGGAGGTTTTCCGGGCACGTCCAACTGGGAGGAGACCCCAGGGTAGATCCAAAACTCGCTGGAGGGACTACATGTCCAATCTGACCTGGGAACGCCTTGGGGCTCTCCATGAGGAGCTGGAGGGTGTTGCTGGAGAGAGGGACGTCTGGAGTGCCCTACTTAGCTTGCTGCCACCGCAACCCGACCCCGGACAAGCAGCTGATGATGAGATGAGATGAGATGAGATGAGATGAGATGAGATGAGATGAGATGAGATGAGATGAGATGATTATAAATCAGAGGATGAACTGTATAAGGTACTTTGCCCTTTCGAAGTGGCAGGGGTATTTATGCTTTGACCAAGTAATGTAAGCTTACTGTGTATTTATGGAGCAGGTTCACGGGATGACGGTGTAGTATCTGGGGTAGATACATATTACCATGGTGACCTGATTGTGCAGGGGGACCACAAGTAGAAGCAGGGGCAGATGGACTGAAGAGTGTTTCCTCTGAGTGCAAAATCTTACATTCAGTGTATGTTTACACTCTCTCTCTCTCTCTCTCTCTCTCTCTCTCTCTCTCTCTCTCTCTCTCTCTCTCTCTCTCTCTCTCTCTCTCTCTCTCTCTCCATTTTTACACCCAGGTTCCAGTACAGATCATTGGAGCAAGTCTGTGCTTGTCCTTTTGTGACAGCTCCTACTCTTTCGCACTGCCTTTGCCTATGCTCTCGGTCTTTCCGAGACCCAAAATCGAGTTGCGAAACAGCATTGCATTTTTATGCAGCAGATGAGCAGAGAGGAGGGAGGGAAAGGGAGACGAGCAAAGGAAAGGGAAGACATAGAGGAGGAGGTAGTGGAATAGGGGGAAGGAGAGCGGCGACTGATTTGTTTTAAACTTTGGCCACGGCGTCTGCCCACTGGAGACATGCACACCTCTATACATGCTGGCAGACGAGTTTGAGCCCTCCTCCGATGCTCCTGGCCTTACTCCCCTTCCACCTGGTCTCTTGCACACACAGCATACCCACCTTTCTTCTCTCCATCACATCAGCCAGCTCTCTCCCTAGTGCCAACATTCAAGGTTCCGACTCTCTCACCTCCACACTCCTACCCTTCCTTCCTCCTCTCCCGCTGCCTCTTGACATGCCTTCCCCCCTCTCCTTCTCCTTCGCCCAACAGTAGCATAGTTTCCACCGGCACCCTGCTGGTTAACAGTACCAGTGGCGGTCGTTGGTAACCCGGGCCTTGACCGATCCGGTATGGAAATCTTATTTATGAGCCGCATATTTGATTTGGCAAAGATTTTACGCCGGATGTCCTTCCTGACGCACCCCCCCACCCACCCCCCGGCATTAAGAATGTACTGGTTTGTGCGTCCCCAGAGGCTGTACACACCTCTATCCATGTCTCTCTCTTATTTGGCCGACGCCTGGTTATGGACTACACCACTGACCTCTCTCTCTCTGTCTCTCTCTGTTTGTCTGTCTGTCTCGCTCGCTCTCTGTCTCTGTCTGTCTCTCTGTCCCTCTCTCTCTGTCTGTCTGTCTGTCTTGCTCTATCTCTCGCTCGCTCGCTCTCTGTCTCTGTCTGTCTGTCTCTCTGTCCCTCTGTGTGTGTGTGTGTGTCTCACTCACTTGCTGTCTGTCTCTGTCTGTCTGTCTGTCTGCCTGTCTGTCTGTCTCTGTGTGTGGTCTGTGTGTGTGTGTGTGTGTGTGTGTGTGTGTGTGTGTGTCTCCCTCTCTCTCCCTCTCTCTCTCTCGCTCTCTCTCGCCAATCTGCCTCTTTCAATCTAATTCCTGTAATATTCAGTTCGGTATGTTCTCTTGGCAAGAATATGACGCGCTCTCCATTGCCAAAGTGTCTAAACGTTTCGACAGAAACACCGTTCACAGGGATGACCCCGGTGGGCCCGGCAGAGGCAAGCACCGTGGTCCGGCAGCAAGCAGCAGCAGGCTGCATGGATGACTGATGCTTCTGTCAGGCCCCTGAGGTCTCCCAGTGGCTCTCTGGGTGGCCGGGGAGGGGGGAGGAGGGGGAGCACCTGGAGGAACCAGGAGCCAAAGGCTCTGACAGAGAAGTTAGGGGAGATGACGGCTGACAGCAGAGCGCGAGCACTTCACGTCTTCTGCATACTGAAAACCCTGAGCTGACAAGATGGGGGGGGAAACCACAAAAATAACAGGGAGAAGTGACGGATGATACTGGGCTTGCTGATTATATCCCGACAGCGTGTATGTGTGTAATGACAGTAGATTTATTTCTGTTTTGGCGTCGCTATCGAATCATAATGTGATTACATAATTTGTCATTGTGATTCTGTCTGTGAGGAGACGGCTCTTTTATTTATTTTCAAACTTTTTTTTTTACATAAATTATCATTAGCCCAGGAGATGGAACAATGCAAGAGCTTCCGTTTTTAAAAAGGGAGCTTATGACTGAGCTGGCTACTATAGGATTCACATTCACACTCACACTCTCTCTCTCTCTCTCTCTCTCTCTCTCTCTCTCTCTCTCTCTCTCTCTCTCTCTCTCTCTCTCTCTCTCTCTCTCTCTCTCTCTCTCTCTCTCTCTCTCTCTCGCTCTCTCTCTCTCTCTTCTGTCTGTCACACTCCAAAACATCCATGCAAACACACTTTCAAGGCTTATTCAGACTGTGGTGTTGTTTTTAATTGTTGATAACACACCACGAGCTACTATTTGTGCGGCCTCACCCAGTGCTGGTGTGGGAAGATGGCGGCGCGAACTTACGTTTGCGGCGGCCTCACCCAGTGCCGTCCATGAGGGATGTTTGTCCACATCTGAGTCTCCGGTTGTTTTGTCTTCGTTTGATGGCTGGGAGAGCTGGCGCTGGATCGGCTCGGGGAGCCAGGTCTGCAGCGTCATGTGGGCCCAGGGACCACGGCCCTGCCTGGAGCCGCGCCCGAGGAGGAAACACCGAGGGCGGTCTTGCAGGACGCGGAAGCAGGGCAGGCTAAGCTAACCGCTAGCCCATGCGGACCGTCAGTTCCGGCAGTCATCCTGGCTCGTTCGTCCTCTGGACAGTAGGATTTTTTGGACTGTGTTGCACTGAGTGGACTGTGTTGTTAACTGTTTGTGGTGGTTTTGTTTTTTGTTTTGTCGCTTTGTTCTCTCTGTTTTTGTACGTTTTTGGTGGTGTCGTTTTTGGGAAAACATTTTTTGGTCTTTTGTGTCGCACTGCTGCGGGATGGGGAAAATGGAATTTGGTTTCTTTTGTGTACGCAGGTACGTGGAAGAAATGACAACAAATTGTCCCTGATTCCTGATTTTGTGTGTGTGTGCGTCTTTGTCTGCATGCTGTGCAGGGAGAAGATGCCGTTCCACCATGTGCGGGCGGGCCTGCTCTATCCTGACAACTACCTGAGCAGCTCCCTGACGGAGGGCAGTGAAGCCTTCCAGCTCACCAGCATCTCCACAGAGGAGCTCGGAGGTGAGTGCTCTGGTTTAGGGATGGGGGAAGAAATGGAGGAGTGAAAGGAAAGAGAGAGAGGGAGAGATGGAGACAGAGACAGGCTGGCGTTTTATCTGCCCGTGTTTCTTACAGTGCTTGACTGGACGTATTGATTTCCAGTTGAGATGATAAGCAAACGACATCAGTCGCAACACTTCAAATGATGTGTGTGTGTGTGTGTGTGTGTGTGTGTGTGTGTGTGTGTGTGTGTGTGTGTGTGTGTGTGTGTGTGTGTGTGAGACAGACAGAGAGACAGACAGACAGACAGACAGACAGACAGACAGACAGACAGACAGACAGACAGACAGACACAAAGAGACAGACAGACAGACAGACAGACAGACAGACAGACAGACATACACAGACAGACACAGAGAGACAGACAGACAGAGAGAGAGAGAGAGCGAGAGAGACAGAGCGAGAGAGAGAGAGACAGAGGGAGAGACAGACAGAGAGACAGACAGAGAGAGAGAGACAGAGAGAGAGACAGACAGACAGACAGACAGACAGAGAGGGACAGCGAGAGAGAGACAGAGAGAGAGAGACAGACAGACAGAGAGAGAGAGAGACAGAGAGAGAGAGACAGAGAGACAGAGAGACAGAGAGACAGAGACAGACAGACAGACAGACAGACATAGAGAGGGTGATACACCGTGACATGACATATTTCATTTCGCGGCGTCGTCCTCAACCAAAAGACGTTAACAGCGATGCGAGTGGACTAATAGATTGACCCAACATGGTCTGTCCCTGTGGGGATTGAACTGTCTGTCCTGACCCACACAGAAGCGAGAGCATGAATCTTGGTGTGGTACAAACCCGCTTGTTTACCAATGTGGGCATGCATGTGGGCCTCCGAGTTGCTGCTTGAGAAATCTTTGCAATGAAATCCTTTTGTCTCCTCCTCAAATCTTCTAATCCAACGTCCCCGGTGGGAGCTCACCGATCAGTTCTGCGAGACCCTTGCTTTTGAAAAGCAAAAAAAGGGGGGGCTCAGCTACGCCACATCTTGAGTTTTGCGCCTCGCTATCGACAGTCCCGTGTGTTCGATCGACGGGTGGAGGGGTTTAAACATCGGTTGGCTGGACGCGGAAATAAATGTCTGCAGACATCATGATAGGCCGGGGTTTCATCCCGGGCCTGTCCATCACTGATCAAAATCCGATGGGGATTTTCGCTGCCGTGCTATTGACTGGCCATGAATAATTCGTAATCTCACTTCAGAGAGATGCTGAGGGGTCTTCTAGTTTTTCATCTGTGTGTGTGAGTGCAGATAGACGGCGAGCTCATCACTCCGGCGCCGGGCCGCCGCTTCTCTGCTCTGTAGCTGCTTTTATCCCCCGCGGTAACGACCCTCTGCGAGGAGGACCTGCCCATTCACCTGGCGGAGATACGCACACTACCACCACCTGCAAGCAGGGAAGCATGCCTGTTCAGACGCACATGCGACACAAAATACATATTTGCAGACAACCACACACACACACACACACACACACACACACACACACACACACACACACACACACACACACACACACACAAGCACAGACATACACATGCATGCATGCCCACGCACCCCCACACTCACAAACACGCATTCACTGCAGGCGTCTCACAGTGATACGTCAGGGACCAGCTCGTTCAAGGGGGGGGGGGCAAATTCTTGCTCGCTCGTGAGCCCAGTCCCCGTCCTCTGATTCTCACTTTGTTTTGTTTTGTGAGAGAGAGGGAGGGGGGGGCACTCTGAACTAGTTACCAGCAGAATGAACTGCAGCTTGCACCCAAATGACAGAACAAAGACAGGCAGAGGACACAGATATGCGACAGACTTATTACATAGACACGGAGGAGGCAGCAACATACCATGTCAGAATGGGAGTATTAACTGCATCCAGACTGAAAGAGAGCGAGAGAGAGACAGAGACAGAGACAGAGAGACAGACAGAGACAGAGAGAGAGACAGAGAGACAGAGACAGAGAGAGACAGAGACAGAGAGAGAGAGACAGACAGAAAGACAGAGACAGAGAGACAGAGACAGACAGAGAGACAGAGACAGAGAGAGAAACGAGAGAAGCGAGAGAAACGGATGAAGAGAGAGACGAGACAGAGTGAGTGAGTGAGGGAGGGAGGGAGGGAGGGAGTAATGAGGACCCCATGCAAAATTCATTGATAAAGTTTTACTGAAGGAATTCGACTTGGGGGAATTTGTGATTTGAACACTACTCTCTTTCTGAGAGTACCCCCCCCCCGTCCCCCGTCCCCCCACTGTTCCACCAGGGCAGAATAAAGTGTTTAACCCCATGGAAGTGGGGTGAAGAGAGAATTACAAAGCCCTCCTCTCTTTATCAAGTCAATAAATTCGCCAAGAGAGTCATCCTACCGTTAAACCCCCACCTCCCTGTCCGGCTCCCCTCAGATAATGGCGGATGATTGACAGGTAATTAGGCGGAGATTGACCGGGTGTTTTGTAAGAGGGGCCTTTGAGGCTTGACTCACCATTGCCGCCAGAATAGATGGCGTGTGTGTGTGTGTGTGTGTGTGTGTGTGTGTGTGTGTGTGTGTGTGTGTGTGTGTGTGTGTGTGTGTGTGTGTGTGTGTGCGTCTACAATCTCAGGCAGGCGGGAAGGCGTTGTATGTGAGAAGAGTCTGTCAGAAAGGCTGCAGGTGATGCATCTGTGTGAAAGGCTTGGAACAGCCCCCCCCCTCCCCCCCACACACACACGCGTGGGTGTAAGAGAGAGGGAGGGGGAGAGCCCCCGCCTTCTCCACCTTGATTCGTCTCAAGAGAGAGGCTGTAATGTTTCCTGACGATTGCTGTCAAGCACCGTGAAAATTCCTTTCAACACCTACTAATTGCTGACCTACTTGTAAGTGGGAATCGGCAGCATAATCCGCCGGAACGGCCCCGCCGCGCGGCGCAGTCTTATTACCCGGAGTGTCGTCTGGGATGACTTCTCCTCTATCTTCATATCTGCACAATATGAAAAGGGGGAATCGTTAATTTAATCTACTCACTGAACAACCTCTGCATCCAGTTCAGCTCTTAAGTATATATATATATGTAGTGTGTGTGCGTGTGTGTGTGTGTGTGTGTGTGTGTGTGTGTGTGTGTGTGTGTGTGTGTGTGTGTGTGTGTGTGTGTGTGTGTTAGTAACCAGCCATGGCAACCTGGGAAGAATGGACCGTTGTCTGCAGTGCCAGTCAGCGTGTTTACCCGCGAGTCGTAAATTCGGTTTCGATCAGATTGAAGCAGTAATGAGATTATTGCAGCCGCCGTGTAAACACCTTACCTGAACCAGCTTTAATCAAATTAACATCTAAATCGATCAAGCGCGGTGTGATGTGGAGCACAGCTGAATTTTTCATCAATCATTTGATTTGCTCCGCTTGGTCGATAAATCTTAATCAGAGCTCTTACAAGAGAATTGGTCGAGCGCGCGCACCACGAAGGCCCCGCTGTACCGGCACCGGACCCGGAAATGACGAAGAACGTCATGACGCGTGACACTGGAAAAAAGAAACCCCGAATGTTCGTGCTCATTAACATGAAAGCGATTGATACCTCAAAAGTTTCCCATGAAGTCTGGAACACAGCGTTGGGAAGCAGGGTCGCACGCAGCCGTTAGCGCGGGAGGGGGGGCTGCAGCGCCCCCTAGTGGTGGGCGCAGCCCTCCCAGTAGTGGCAGGTGGCTGTGTAACATCTTAAGACCCAACAGTATGCCTAACTTTTACCAACATAAAAACGCAAAAAAATAGAATAAAACAGAACACATCTTTATTTTAAACAGTGGGCGGGTCTGCGTGGGATGTACATTTTGAATAATAAACTGAGTAAACGCTCCATTCCAACTCTGCTACACATACGCCTTACAAACGAAACAATGACGTCATAGTGTTAAACTTGATTCCATTATTCACCTTAATCAGATTATTGACTGCATGCAAACATCTTCGGTGACGGGTTATAGACGGCTGGCTTACCCGAAAAGGGAAATAAATGTTGGACGGAGTCGGAGTAGATATGAATTTATTAATGGTTGTCCATGAATACCCACTTTATTCCAAAGGGCTCAAGTGATTATATTCAAGCTTGCTTCATTTAATTAACACTGTGGCCTGTGTTTTAATGAGATGAGTTTGTAATCTTTAAGAGTGAGGCTGGTACATAAAAGGCATGATAAATAATACAGGAATGAAAAAGAGAGACACCTCCTTGCCTCACCCGCTGCTGGAGCCCGGCCGGCCTCAGGCTGCCCAGCAACACCCCTCAGTAACACCTGTCACACCCATCACACATCTCATAACGAAGGCGCAAAGCACAGTGATGAAGGCCGTACCTCAACATTAACCCAATTCTAACCCCTAACCCCTAACCCTAACCCATTTCGTATATCATGAAATCCCCATTATCAAACTGTGTAAACGATGCTTGTGCACACCTTTAAATATGATTCCCCAAAATCCAACAAATAAATTGTCTTTTCTCGACGGTCTGCGTAGCTGCAATGGATGATAGCCTCCTTCGGAAAAAAAAAGAAGAAGAAGAAGAGGGGGGCATCTGGGTAGCGTAGCGGTCTATTCCATTACCTACCAACACGGGGATCGCCAGTTCGAGTCCCCGTGTTACCTCCGGCTTGGTTGGGCATCCCAACAGACACAATTGGCCGTGCCGGTGGGGGGGGGGTATGTGTCCTGGTTGCTGTACTAGCGCCTCCTCTGGTCAGTTGGGACGCCTGTTCGGGAACTGGGGGGAATAGCGTGATCCTCCCACGCGCTATGTCCCCCTGATGAAACTCCTCACTGGCTGGCGACTCTACGTGTATCGGAGGAGGCATGTGGTAGTCTGCAGCCCTCCCTGGATCGGCAGAGGGGGTGGAGCAGCAACCGGGACGACTCAGTAGAGCGGCGTAATTGACCAAGTACAATTGGGGAGAAAAAGGTGGGGTGGGGTGGGGGGGGGATAAAAGATTCCTCAAAATGCAACAGACAAACTGCCTTTTCTTGGCAGTCTAGGTAGCTGCAATGGATGACAGTCTCCTTTAAAATAAATAAATAAAAAAAATCACTGCAACCCAGTTACATCACAGTCACTTCTTACTAAGCCAGCATTTTGTTTTGTTTTATTTCATGTCTGATGTTTCCTCTGAAAAGACAGAAAGAACAAAAAAAGAAGACGATGCAAACAAATCCAGAGTAACGTATTTTGCGTTTGCCTTGCAGAGATCCGCGAGGCGTTCCGTGTTCTGGACCGTGATGGGAACGGGTTCATCTCCAAACAGGAGCTTGGCATGGCCATGCGCTCCCTGGGTTACATGCCCAGCGAAGTGGAGCTTGCCATCATCATGCAGAGACTTGACATGGACGGTGAGACACAAGTCTATTAGCACACACACACACACACACACACACACACACACACACACACACACTTGCAAGCATGAAGGCATTCTTGCACACCCGCACACATCACGTGGACCTTCAAAAAAATAGAAAGTGGGGGTCCACTTGGCTCTAAATATATAGGTAGGTGGGTGAAAGCAAAAGATGGTGTAAGGCTGCACTGTTCTGCTGCTCCTGATCAGATGGCCCCCGTCTCACGCGTAAACTAATGTTATCAAGCATCACTCTGCAGTCTTTTACCCTCGCGATCTTCTATTAGTTTGAGAAGGGGGCATCAACTTCAACCCCCTCTGAGGTGTTACATAATTGACCTTAAACACAGTCATTATAACATCGCCGGCCTTAATTTTTCAGTAGGCGCTCTCTGCGAAGATGTCTCTAAATTATTATGTGATGGATGTCGGTGCACTCGTTTAACCAGCGAGCGGACCCCCCTTGAGATGACGCATCATTTTTAAACTGCAACTGAAGCACCAGGAACTCCGATTCCTCAGCTGAGCTCTGTGCAAACACGGCAGCTTCTCTGCCTCTCCTGTGACACATACTGGGAGGTGGGGGGGGTGGTGGTGGGGGTGGGGTTGCTTCCAAAAACATCCAAGATGCAAATAATTGTGTCTGAGCCCTCGCAGGTTTGAGTTTATGCTCTGGTCTAGTCAAAAGGCTTCTTACTGCCACTGGTACTGTCTTATGGTAATTTGGGGAGGAGGATAGTACACCGGGCTCATGTATATAATGCAGATCTTCATTCCAGCCCCGTGAGCAAAGGCTCCTGAAATTTTCAGATTCGAAAACTGGAGCTTGCGGGTACCTTGGTTAGATAAGAAAGGTCATTTGGATTGGAATTGGCTGAATTTTCCAGAAGTAGTGATACCATGGAGACGAGTACATGGTGATAAAGTACTGCCCACAGCAGTACTATATCACCATGCGTGCAAGAGGTACATTGCCCCGTCATGCCAATAAAGCCATTTGAATTGAATTGAATTTGAACATCCCTTGCTAGGTACTGCTACACTCTACTACAGTCCGGGCATCCGGGTAGCATAGTGGTCTATTCCGTTGACTACCAACACGGGGATCGCCGGTTCGAATCCCTGTGTTACCTCCAGCTTGGTCGGGCGTCCCCTACAGACACAACTGGCCGTGTCTGCGGATGGGGAGCCGGATGGGGGTATGTGTCCTGGTCGCTGACTTAACGCCTCCTCTGGTCGGTCAGGGTGCCTGTTCAGAGGGGAGGGGGAACTGGGGGGGGGGTAGCGTGATCCTCTCACGCGCTACGTCCCCCTGGCAAAACTGCTCACTGTCAGGTGAAAAGAAGCAGCTGGCGACTCCACATGTATCAGAGGAGGCATGGGCATGTGGTAGTCTGCAGCCCTCCCCGGATCGGCAGAAGGGTTGGAGCAGTGACCGGGACGGCTCGGAAGAGTGGGGCAATTGGCCAAGCACAATTGGGGAGAAAAAGGGAGGAAACCCCCCCCCCCAAAAAGGAATCTACAACAGCCCATCATAACTTGACGGGATGGGAGCATATAATTTTTTTTATCGCTTTCAGGGCTTTTAATTATTTCTGTCCTACCCACAGCCTAACAGCGAACAGGGAAAGCACTTAGATTTTATTAGATTTTTTTTATTTATTTATTTTTTACCAAAAACAACAGAACAGTATGACAAACTCATTGCGAGGCACCATGACATCCACAACATCCAACGCACATTATGGATTGTGGACAGGGGGTCTTTATGCAGCACTACATCATTTGCACATAGGTTTCCTTGATTGGCAAAGCATACAGCAGAAGGGAGGTAAATGGCATTTTAAGCAGTGAGGATGAGGAGGCGGGGGGGGGGACCACCAAATACGTTCCTTATTCCAACAAATGTATTATCCACTTCGTCTATCTTGTGATGTAGAAATCATTTCTCAGTCTTAGTAAGCCAGTCTTTCCTGCTCATGAATCTCTTTGATGATTTCAAGCCAATTATCTACTGTAGGTGGATCAGTCTGTAACCATTTAGGACTGATTGCTTTTCTTGCCGCTACAGTCAGTATTTTCAGGGAGCCATCTGTCATTTCCTGTTATTCCTTCTGGCAGATTGCCCAAATAAAGAGACACGCATGTCAAAGGGATCTGCCGCCCAAGAATATGCTGCATGATTCTGCAAATAATTCCCCCCAGATTAGCTGGGCGGCTCCAAAACATGTGGCGGTGATTTGCCTCATCGCCCCAAATTTCTCCAACATGTACGGTCTATCGATACTAGATGTGTTTTCATTGTAGGAGTAATGCCAATGCATAAAACAAGAAGTGGGAAAAATAGTTTCCCATACGTATGTTCTCCCATTGTTGACTCGTTATTTTATCATTTAATTCTTTCTCCCCTCTCTCCTTGATACAGTTTGTGGGAGGTCCCCTGCCCTTTGCAATTCCCTGGTAAAGTTTTGAAACTACTTATTTAGTGTAGGCCTGTTCCATTTTTTTGTATTATTTCATTAGGTTCCTCATTTCTCCCAATTTCTTTTAAGAAGTAGAGGAGTGCCCTCAGTGGAGTGCAGATCTCCACCAGCCGGCGTTCGGACTTGGTGACAAACCCTTTTTTTGGCCTACCAGGAGAAGGGAAATACACGCACACATGGACAGAAACCCCAGTGTTTTTCCTGCCATTGTAAGACTTCTACTTTCTGTCTTTGTACTCCTGAGTCTATCGTTCACCTCGGTAGAAGATCTGCGTGACCACTTTCCCCCCTCACAGATGATCTTCTTTGCCCAGGCTGTTCTCAGCATTTTGTCTTTGATGGCATATCTCTGAAAAGTAATCAGAATGGATCTGGACATGGCTTCATGTTGAGGTTTAGGGCCTGTTGACCAGTGGGCTCACTGTATTTGCAGATCAGCATCCCTGTCGAGTGCCAGCTCCGTCTTCAGAAAGTTGTCAGTGAATGTTAGCATTGAGCTTCCCTCTGTGCCTTCCTTAATGCCGTTATGTATGGATATTATTACGACGCAATCTTTCTTCTAGGTCTGATACTTTGGCTTGAAGGGCTCTCTGTTGTCTGAGAGAATAAAGCAGAGCATCCCTTATCTCAGTGTTAGCTGTCTTCGTTTCTTCCACCCATTGTTCTGCTTCAGTTGCTTTGGCTTCTCCTTCTTTTTTAGGCTTACTTTTGTTTGGGCAAACAATGATTTGGTGCATTACGGTCACCGACTGGAATGGAGAGTGGCTCAAAATGTCTACCCACTTAAAAAAAAAACTCATGTCTTCTGAATCAAATTACTTATTTCACAGGTTTCTGAGAGGGACTAAAGGCCTCTCTCAGTAGCAGCTGCACACCTTCTCCAGAAACTCCTACAACACCCAGAAATGTCCTTGCTGCACCTACAATTATGCCAGTTCTCTCAGATTTTCTTTCTACCCCAGTAGTACAGTTAATTAATTAACATTGCCAAAAAGGCCAAAAACTTCACCTGGTCCTTACAAACGCAAAACTCAGCATGATTTTTTGACTTGTCCTCTTTAGCTTCGTGTCTCACATCATTCTCGTTGTTTCTGTCCATTCTTTTAGCTGGTTCAGCATATGACAATCCAGTTTCTGAGCTCATTTTATTCACTTTCTCTTCCTTAACTCTTTTTGGACACTGTGCTGACCCCGTATCACAATTTCCCTTGCAGTGCAGGCACTTTGCTAGCGCTTTCTCCACTTCACAATTTTCCACATTGCAGTTGTCCTCCCCACAACTCCCACACCTTCTGACTCCATTACATACTGCAGCAACATGTCCATATGTTTGACAGCAAAAGCATCTGAGAGGAGCTCTCTCATATGGCCTTACCCTGTATCTCAGATAATCAAGATACACTCTTTACGGCAATTTCCCTTCAAAGGTCAAACACACAGAATTGCTGTCCCCTTTCTTCCCTTATCGGAATCTAGTCATTCTACTGGCCTCACACTCACCTGCAACGTCCCGAAATGACTCAGCCTCTACTGACAGTGGCACGCCACTTATCATTCCCTTCTTCAATGCTTCTAATCTGAGGGGGAAGCAAGTCACACAGAGATAACTTCTAAATGTCTCGATCTTAATGGCTCTATCTATCTGACGCTTTGAGATACAATCAGTGATAACCATCTCACTTCTAGTCATCCTGATCGATCGTACATCTCCAAGTTCTCTCCCTACAAACCTTCCACCTTTTTGTGGGTCTTTGAAAATCCAGTCTTTTGTCACGGCCATCATCCCTACAAGATGGCAATGATGTTCAATTCAATGTATTCTACCTCCTTTTCTTATTTTTAAACCCTCTCGTGTCCTCGTTATTTTCAATCCCGCTCTGACGAAAACCTCCATGAGCTCGACATGGCTCCTCCCGCCCTAGCCCCGTTGGCGACCAGCTGGCAGGTGCATTACTTCTGCTGCTTTGTCCTTATTTGAGCAAAGTTTTGCAGACTTGTTCCAATGGAAATGACAAGTGAAATCACCAGGCATTCAACTCGCTCACGTTGTGTTGGAAGCCGGCGTTGGCTGCAGTAGCCACAACCAGCATGAGAACTTGTAGCACTAGCCAGTTGGCTAAGAGATACAGAAATTGCGTAAATTTACCATAACATGCCATCCTCTAATTGGAGCCTGATCAACTTAAGGGTTGTATTCTGGGTTTGATTCTGGCTTATCTTGATACAGCTGAATAGCTGCCTGTAATGTTTATGGTTTATAATGCACGTGGCGCTTCTTGTGTTGTAATTTGGTGTGGTTTTATTTTATTCCTTGGGGGGGCGCTCATGGTTCATTTTACTGTAAGTGGTTGTGGGCTGAAAGGAAGACGAAGAAAAACCCCGGAACTGTAGAATCGTTTTTAGATAATTACGATTGCCAAGCATGGAAGCTGAATAAATTAATAAAGGAATTTAAACATTATATTACTGCCCTGGAATTGGAGTCAATAACTTTACACCGCCGTATTTCGAAAAAGAAAAAAAACGAGCTAACGGATGTTAATACGCCACTCCGCCTATGTTTGATGCGTTTTCACTTCGCCTGTCAATCAAAATTTGAATGGGCGGGTCTTATCACTTTGAACTCGCCCACTGCTCAAAATGGCGGTTTTGGTACTTCCGTGAAAACCGGATATGTATAACGTTTCTATTTTAACGAATTCATACTGACGTTGAGTGAAAGCAGGTGAGATGCGGTTAGGAAAGTCGCTGCGTCGGCGTTTCATAGGGTTTATCGTGTTCTGAGTTGCCAGACAAGACCTTTAAAAAAGGACGAGAAGTCAAAGCACAGACTGAAAAACAGAGCGCGGTGTTTTATGTGACGGCAGCCGGGAAAAGACAATGAGCCCAGTAGCTGTTCCGGTACGTCCCTGGACTTTGTTTAAAACCCTGTTTGTTTGTTTGTGTAAACTACTAATAAGACACGTTAGTCCCTAGCTAATAAGTCTGACCCTTTAGCCGAGCGGTTAGTGATGTCGCCTTGTGGTACAGTACACTCCGTATCGAATCCCGCACCGGGTAAGAAAGTAACCGGCTACATTTGTTTTGGTTTTTTTTTTACTGCAGACCTTCGTGGCTTTTCATTCAAAGACCCGACTTCCAATTACTTTTGCAGGGGGGCCTCCCGTTGGAGCACCGTGATAGCACGGCCGCTATCATTATTCACAGAGGGTCTGTTTGGTCTCGACTGGGTAGCCTCGCCTCAGGAACGTGTTGTCAGGGCTTCTGCTGGCTACATGGACCTAACAGCGTGTGACAAACTTAAATCAGCTGTTTGTGGATTTTTGGGTATAAAACATTTGTTTACGCCCGTGTCGGTAAACGGAGGAGGAAAACAGACCTTCAGTTTGAGACGTGTTCGTGTTCAAACAAGCGTTTCTCCCAGCGGTAGAGCTCTCTAGAAGCACTTGTAAATATACACATTGTCCTCATTTAGGTAATGACATAATTTTGAATTGTGCTTTACTGTATCTCAAAGAAAACAACCATGTATCATGAAAGCTACAGACAATTTAATAGTGTTATCCAACAGTGCAGTGAATTTCTTGGCACGACAGTCTTAAGTCTTGCAGGTCCGCCGAGAGAGACAGTTTTAGAATTCTGCAATGTTTTCATTCAACGAGACACTGCCCATTACCCCACAGTAATTGATTTTAGAGCCACGTCTTTGTTAACAGCAGTGTTTAGCTGCAGAATACGGAATCAGACGTTTAAATGTTTAGAGTGTAACTGTGCCAAATGTTCCTTAAACTCAGGATATAGCATACACAAACATGCATTCTTGCACAGCGTGCCACTATTATATGACCACGCGTGCACGCACACACACATACTTTATTGAAGAGAGGGAGAGAGAAGCTGTGGAGACAGACAGACAGAGAGACCGACCGAGGCAGATGAGTGCTGATAATGCACAGTTGTTTGCTATGGATGAGGGCACATCTCTCTATTGGTCTGCCCTGGGGTACCTTTCTTTGTTTAGAGAAACAAACAAAATCAACATAAACTGCACTTATGAGCTCCAATCTGGTTCCCTGCCTTTCTTCCTCTTGTGTGTGTGTGTGTGTGTGTGTGTGTGTGTGTGTGTGTGAGTATGTGTTTGGTTTTACATCATTACCTGACGCCTGTCTCCCTATCTGTTGGTCCATCTGTCTTATCTGTCTCACTGTCCGCAGGCGACGGCCAGGTGGACTTTGAGGAATTCATGACAATACTGGGTCCCAAGCTCCTGTCCTCTGACAATCGAGAAGGGTTCCTGGGCAACACCATTGACAACATCTTCTGGCAGGTGAGAGATAAAGTCGCCTCCTGTCTCCGCTCCTCTCTTCTGCCATCGAACTCCCCCGTGCCTCATGTGTCGCATCCTTTCAGTCTCGACTCGGTATGACTCCCCCTCTGGGTAAACATAAAGCATTCGCAGCCAGTCTGGAGCTTCACAGAAGAACCTGCTTTCAAAAGATATTTACAAATCACATACCCACTCAGTATGCTCTACAGTCTCTCTCTCTCTCACCCTCTCTTTCTCTCACATACACACGCACACACACTCAGCCCCCCGACCTACATCTTCTGTTCCATGACCAAAACAAAAAATTGAGGGCATTCAGGTGGCGTGGCGGTCTATTCTGTTGCCTACTAACACAGGGATCGGCAGTTCGAAACCCCGCGTTACCTCCGGCTTGGTCGGGTGTCCCTACAGACACATTTGGCCGTGTGCAGCCAGATGTGTATGTGTCCTAGTCGCTGCACTAGCGCCTCCTCTGGTCAGTCGGGGAGCCTGTTTGGGGGGGGGGGGACTGGGGGGAACAGCGTGATCCTCCCACGTGCCCTGGCGAAACACCTCACTGTCCGATGAAAAGAAGCGGCTGGCGACTGCACATGTATCAGAGGAGGCATGTGGTAGTCTGCAGCCCTCCCTGGATCGGCAGAGGAGGTGGAGCAGCGACCAGAAAGGCTCAGAAGAGTTGGGTAATTGGCTAAGTACAATTGGGAAGAAAAATCCAAAAGAGAAAAAAAAACAAACAAAAAATTGATTTTAGATGAGAAAAAGAACAAATCTCTCTAACCAAGGCACTCCGTGTAATTAAAAATGTCTTTATTGAAACTTAGACATATCCAAAAAGGACCTAAAAATGCCCACGCGTAGCGGCTTGGGCCTTCTTCAGGGCAAAAATTGATTTTATTTCTTTGCTCAGGGCTTTGAAGGGGAGGATGCTGACAATTGTGCGTGCGCGTGCACATAACACATGGACAGGACCTCATTACAATTAAGATTTCAAAGATTTCTACTGTCCCCCATTCGGGAACATATTTGAACCTTTGATTTTAAATCTGCTTTCAAGGTTCAGTGAAGACTAAGCTTGAAGCTTGCCTGTGTACTTATCTCACTGTTTTTTTTTTTAATAGTTTGTATACAAGACAAAGAAAATAAAGCATGGAGAAAATAACGTTTCCTAAAGTGTTTTTGCCTCCGAGACCAGGACGCGGGCTGTTGGGGGCAATAATCAGACTCGGAATCATGCAGAGTCTCCGGTTTTAATTGCTGTGCACGGTTCGGTTTTACAAGGACTCTGCGAGTAAGGCGACAGCTCTCTGAAGGCTCCTGAATAATTTCCTTGAGTCAGATGAGAGGAGGAAGTTCAAGGGGGTGACTCACTGAAAAGAGGAAAGTGGGCACGACTCAGGTTAGAGACACACACACACAGTCGGTGCCGCCATAAAGTAATCGTTCTTTTAAGACACATCCCATCCCGCAGTCAAGTCATTCTGCTTTGGCAAGTCAGCTGAACCTGTTGATTATCTCGTCAACGTGATCCCACCCGCCCCGCGTCCCAACCTCGGCTTTGACTTGGTGGTCGGCAGGAGAAAAAAAAGAAAATCCACCATGCAGGGCTGTTTTAGGTGCTTTGGTGTCTGTGCAGGGGAAATGGAGCAATATGGAGGTGAGTTCATAGCCAGGAGAATTAGAGAAGGATGGAGAGTGTGCAGGGGAAGTGGGGTCGGGGTGGGGGGTGCGCTGGACAACATGAGAGGTGGAAGAAGAAAGAGATGTGCCACTTTAAGATACAGGAATACAAAGAAGAACAAACATGGTGGGGGAACTATGGAAGCGAATGAAAGAACTGGAATGAGAGACTGATTCTTGAAGGTCACAGACAGCGTGTGTCTCTTGGGTGATTTAAAACGCTCACCTCAAAGAGAGAGGGGGAAGAGGGGGAAAAGGGGGAAGAAGAAGAGGGGGGGGGAGCGAGAAAGAGACGAGAGGGGGAAGAGGGAGAGAGGGGGAAGAAGAGGGGGAGAAGGAGGGAAGAGAGAGGGGGAAGAGAGCGAGAAAGAGATGAGAGGGGGAAGAGAGAGAGCGAGAGGGGGAGAGGGAGGATAACAAAAACAGAAAGGGGACAGAAAGACAGGAGACGGAGAAGGAGAGAAATGGGAGAAGAAAGAAAGAAGAAATGAGAATAGAGACCAAGAGGGGGAGAGAAGGGGGGGGGGTCGATTGGATGGAAAGTACACCTCTGAGGACTGTGTCAGGGTTGTGTGTGTGTGTGTGTGTTTGTTTGTGTGTGTGAGAGAGAGACTCCTATCAGAGAGATTGAGAGAGGCAGGAAGATTGAAAAAAAGAAAGAGGGAGCGGGAGCCAAAGAGGAAGAAGCTCCCTTTGGTGGGCCATAATGACTCATTCCACGGTGTGGGGATAACAATCACCCCACTGTGACATGTCACCTGATTGTTTTCACTGAGCGGAGCGAGTTTACTCTCTCGCCTCCACGTCTTCAGACGCCATGTTTGAAGTTGCTCCTGGATGCATCCGCGAGCGCTTGCGTCCTGGTAACGTTCGATTCGGCGTGCCTCTGAAACCTCTGCAGGACATTGCTTCTGCTCAACTTCATCTGTGCTCCTGTTTGGTTCCCCTCAGTGAAAAAGGCCACCTGAGGCTGAGTACTTGACCGGGTCGGCCAGATATCTTCTTTTGAAATGTTACCGCCCCAGGTTCCCAGGACTTCTCCTGGCAGTGAAGGAACCGGATCTGAAAAAGGAAGCACGCGGTCGTCCCTGTCGATCTGAGCCACCCAGACGGCGTTTGACAACACAGTGTGAATACAGTTAGTGTGGAAAGGTGATGTCATTAAAACTGCCCTTTTGTTAGTAACAACCAGCTCTTGAACTTACGTCATGATTACTCCCGTGTACAGTAACACAAGAAATGTGTGTATGGTGTGTGTGTGGTGTACTTTTTGTCATTTGTCATCTCCGATATGCCCTAAAATAATATGAATACAGGAAGTCCCCGGGTTACGAACGCCTGTACTTATGAACCGACCTCCATAAAGCCTATTACTTAAAAAGAAAAACTGAGTTACACACTACCCAGGGGCTCGAGCCCAGGACCTTCTCGCTGTGAGGCGACCGCGCTAACCACCGTGCCACCCTGGCCTATGAGCCGGGTATTTCAATGGATTAAATTTAAAGTGGATTGAACCAAGAGTCAAGCCAATATTGCCGGCAGCCATACCAACATGTACCCTGGCTCTGCCAAATGACAGGGTAGTCCAACCTTGGGGGGTCGTCCCGGGTCGTCCTCTGTGTGGAGTTTGCATGTTCTCCCCGTGTCTGCGTGGGTTTCCTCCGGGTGCTCCGGTTTCCACCCACAGTCCAAAGACATGTAGGTCAGGCGAGTCAGCCGTACTAAATTGTCCCTAGGTGTGTGTGTGTGTGTGTGTGTGTGTGTGTGTGTGTGTGTGTGTGTGTGTGTGTGTGTGTGTGTGTGTGTGTGTGTGTGTGTGTCGGCCCTGTGACGGCCTAGCGGCCTGTCCAGGGTGTCTCCCTGCCTGCCGCCCAGTGACAGCTGGGATAGGCTCCAGCATCCCCGCCACCCTGACAGCAGGATAAGCGGTTTGGATAATGGATGGATATACTATATACTAAGACAAACATGTGACTAAGTGACGCCAGATGTGAACTGTACATCACTGCTCTTACACACAAATTCAACTTACGAACAGACTCGGAAACGGAACTCGTTCGTAATCCCGGGACTTCCTGTACACATATTTATTTCGTCAGGGAAGGGCCCTTGAGGGAACCAAGTCCCCGGCTTGCAAAAGCTGCAAAAAGACACTCCTTTCGGAAATACGGGTTAGACGTGGAGAATAGAAAAGATCGTTACGGCGGACTACTCACTTCAGATGACTCTCTGTGAAGGGACAGGAAGACAAAGCAGACGGACTACTGAGGAAACAAACCATGAGCTGTAAAAGAGCCGCATTAGATGAATGCGTTTTCAACAGTGAGCCAGCAGATGTTCTTCTCAGTGATACGTCTCATTGATGTGTCCTTGCATATTCATATTTTCATGTACATACTGAATATTTGCATAGTCATTATGTTTCTTGGGGGCGCTTTTGTTTTTTTGCACAATTAGAAAAACAAAACAAACAAACAGGTTTGCATTCACGGTTGTCACACTGCCACAAAAAAAAAAGCCCAGCGTGGCGGTCTATTCCGCTGCCTACTAACACGGTGATCGCCGGTTCGAATCCCTGTGTTACCTACAGCTTGGTCGGGCGTCCCTACAGACACAATTGGCCGCGTCTGCGGGCGGGAAGCAGGGTGTGGGTATGTGTCCTGGTCGCTGCACTAGCGCCTCCTCTGGTCGGTCGGGGCGCCTGTTCAGGGAGGGAGAGGGAACTGGGGGGGGGTAGCGTGATCCTCCCACACGCTACGTCCCCCCCGGCGAAACTCCTCACTGTCAGGTGAAAAGAAGCGGCCGGCGACTCCACGTGTATCGGAGGAGGCGTGTGGTAGTCTGCAGATCGGCAGAGGGGGTGGAGCAGCGACCGGGACGGCTCGGAAGAGCGGGGTAATTGGCCGGATACAACTGGGAGAAAAAGGGGTATATAGAAAAGCCCGTTTAACACCCTTACCCTTGACGGTGTTGCAGTGGAGCTGTATCCACTGAGCGTTCACTGACCCGGCTCCACCCGGCAGATGAAAAACTAGAAGGAGGAGCTAGGGTAAAAGGTCGATTTCGAGCCCTCGCTCCGAGTGTCTGTAAGAGAGAAGGGTTAGAAGAGAAAGCGGACAGACTGCCGAGAAAACAAGCCGGAGCTCGGCAAGGGCAGGTGGTATTTAATGGGAAGGGCGGTGAGCCCGAGCACCTGCTCCTTTGATTGATCCATGATGGCTCCTACAGTATGTCGCCGGTCGCCCCTCAGGACGCCCTGCTGTTCCTCACACACAGACACACACCTTCACATAACAGACATAGACAAACGCGCGAAAAGAACAACAACTAAATATCAGCTCATATCGCATAGCTCGTTCGGCGAGAGCCAAGATGCAATGACGTGTTAAGTCAACTCTCCAAATGCCTTGTTTATCATTGTGTGTGGGTTTGTAAACAGCAGCGATGCCAGCGAAATTACCATATCATGAATTAAAAGTAATTTAATTGTGCTTTAATTAAAACTCCTGCGAGTCTGTCTCCCACAAACCACAAAAAAGTGATTTATATGTGTGTGTGTGTGTGTGTGTGTTTGTCTGTGTCTGACTATGCAGTGCGGCTGCTTGTCTTGTTACATAAAGCACAAGTGACTGTGTGCGACTGTGTCTGTGCGTAAGTGTGTGTGTTTGTCGGTGCGTCTATACACTTTCTAAGGGCAAGAGACAAGAGAACTCACTCAGTGGCTGGTAACAAGCGGGGTCTCCACTGCGGATAGATTCCCCACAGACTCGGAGAGAGACAGACAAGACAGGGACGCCGGGGATTTTCTCCGTCTTCTAACGTGAGCCCCCGTCACCTTGTCTAACCGTGAGCTCCGGTCCAAAGGATTAGACCCCCGTTTACCTGCATCCATTCAGCAGAGAACTCTCGGGAGACAGTCCTGGCAGGCCCGGTATTGTGCACCAGCTGCAGGGCCTCCGCCTTCTGCTGCCACTCACCGTCTTTCATTGACTCTGTCTGGAAACTTCACGCAAGGTTGCCATTATTTGGAGATTTGGAGTTGCCTAAAAAGGCGGCGGGGGGGTGGCGGGGGTGGTAAAAACATGTTTTAGCTCCGTCAAGTGCGTTTAACTTAGTGAGAAACTGTGACATTGAGTCCGGCTCTAAAACTTCAGTCAGCTGTTAAACCTTCTTCTACATCAGCGAGTGTGGTGGGCTTTGATTTCGTGCAGCTTTCACAAATATCGATCAGGCTGTCACTTTAAAGACCCAGTTCACGCCCTGTTTGTGTTTGGTTTGCCCCCGTTGCCCTCAGGTTTCAAGTGTGTGTGTCTCTGTGTGGGTATGAGAGAGAGACAGAGAGAGAACTGGATTTACAACGGCTCTTTATTTAACAAGAAAAACTTTAACAATGAATAATGACATCATCAGACATAGCCACTACTTTAAATTAACATGCACAAAGAGTTCAACTTCCATCAGCGACCCAAGATCGATTCAGAGAGAGACAGATGGAGATAGAGACGGGGGGAGAGAGAGAGAGAGCGAGGCAGAGACAGAGATGGAGACAGGGAGAGCGAGATAGAGACAGAGACGGAGAGAGGCAGAGACATGGAGAGAGAGGCCGACAGATAGAGAAAGGGGGAGAGAGAGAGAGGCAGAGACAGATAGAGATGGGGAGAGAGAGAGGCAGAGATAGAGACGGGGAGAGAGAGAACAAAGCAGAGACAGAGACGGAGAGAGAACGAAGCAGACAGACGGAGAGAGGGAGAGAGAGGCAGACAGATAGAGACAGGGACAGGCAGAGACAGATAGAGATGGGGAGAGAGAGAGGCAGAGATAGAGACGGGGAGAGAGAGAACGAAGCAGAGACAGACGGAGAGAGAGAACGAAGCAGAGATAGAGAGCGAAGCAGAGATAGAGACGGAGAGAGCGAGAGAGAGGCAGCGATAGAGATGGAGAGAGAGAGAGGCAGAGACAGACGGAGAGAGAGGCAGAGACAGATAGAGAGGGAGAGAGAGACAGATAGAGACGGAGAGAGAGGCAGAGACGGAGAGAGAGACAGACAGACCGAGGGGGGGGGGGTACCAGAATGATATGTGTGGATAAATATGTGTGAAATTATTCGTCTATTTAGCAAGGACTGGGGGTCATATAACTTCCTGCAGCTGATCCCTGACCAAACAGTGTTGTCGTTGTTGTTGTTGTTGTTGTTGTTATTATTACAGGCCCGAGACCATTTCTGATCAAATGCTGCCGTGCATTGGTCCTTTAAGCGAGCCTAAAAAAACCTAGGAGTTTTCTTTGGCCAACACGTACAGTTTGAGTTACATGTGAAGAAAGTGGTCCAATCCCGTTTCTTTAAACTGAGAAACTGCCAAAATCAAATCTGTATTGTCCTTCTTTCATGATCTGGAAAAAATGTATTCATGTTTTTGTCTCCTACCGTCCTGATTTTTGCAATGCACTGTCCGCCACCCTCCAGTTGGTGCAAAATGTGGCTGCTAGACTCTTTTTTTTTTTGAGGGTGGGGGGGTTTCACCCTTTTTCTCCCCAGTTGTATCCGGCCAATTACCCCAGTCTTCCGAGCCATCCTGGTCACTGCTCCACCCCCTCTGCCAATCTGGGGAGGGCTGCAGACTACCACATGCCTCCGCCGATACATGTGGAGTCGCCAGCCACTTCTTTTCACCTGACAGGGAGGAGTTTCACCAGGGGGACGCATGGGAGGATCACGCTATTCCCCCCAGTTCCCCCTCCCCCTGAACAGGCTCCCTGACCGACCAGAGTAGGCGCTAGTGCAGCAACCAGGACAGATACCCACATCCGGCTTCCCACCCGCAGACGCGACCAATTGTGTCAGTAGGGATGCCCGACCAAGCCGGAGGTAACACAGGGATTCGAACCAGCAATCCCCATGTTGGTAGACAACGGAATAGACTGCTACGCTTGCCAGGATGCCCGGCTGCTAGACTTTTAACCGAGACACGACGTTGGTCACACATTACACCAGTGTTGGCCCCGCTACATCGGTTAGCCATTGGCTGCAGAATTGATTTTCAAATTATTTTGATCACCTATAAAGCAGTACACGGGCTGGTCCCATTTTAAACATCTGAATTATGGTGTCTCCCCTGGCCACAGTGAGACGGATCACTGAGATCTCTCAGGTCTTCTGACCAAGGCCTTCTGGCTGTCCTGGAATCTAGCCTAAAAACTAAAGCCCAATTTATGCTCCAAATGTCGGCTAGTCTGCTAGCCGACTTTTAGAGTATAAATTGGGCATAAGGGCGACCGAGCTTTTGCAGTTGTAGCTGCCGCTCTCTGGAACCGTCTTCCCGTAGTTACACAAAACGCAGGGTCAGTTTGAAGATGCTGTTCAAAACTCAATTGTTTCATACGGGCTTTGTTTTGTAGTGTGTGTTTGGCTTTTGTGCGGTTTTAATGTCCTTATATTATTATTTTCTTTTTCTGTTACTTTCCATTTCATCTCTATGTTCTTTAATGTTTTCACTTGTGCGGCACCTTGTAGCTCATGTCGAGAGGTGCTTTATAAATCAAGTCTACTCACTGCTTACTTAGCTTACTGTGATGTCCTAGTTTTGTAATAATCCAACCTAGTGAGTGTGTGTGTGTGTGTGTGTGTGTGTGTGTGTGTGTGCTACATGTGTGTGTGTGTTTACATGCATATGCATGTTTCCATGATCAAGACGCAAATAAATAAATTAAGACATAAATTCCATAAATTTCCATAAATTCGGACATAAATAAATGTGTGTGTGTGTGTGTGTGTGTGTGCGTGCTTGTGTGTTTGTCACATCGTGTGTGTATGCAGAAGGGTAACATCACGTGTGTTCCTGCAGGTGGACAAGACATATTTCAGATGTAACGGGTCAGTATGAAAAATGCCATTTATAGATAATGTGCTGGTTTAGGATGAAACTGTAGTATCGTCCACTCGCTGCTCAGTTTAGCGAGTGGACAATACTACAGTTTAATTGGTGCATTACACCATTACGGTCCTTTGGCGTCCCCTCCACTGTCTGCCAGCTCTCCTTCTTCCATCTGTCCCCTTCTACTTTCTTCACGTTTTCCTGGTTTGTCCAGTTCCTATTCCCTCATCTGCTATCTCATCCTCTCTCTCTCTCTCTCTTTCAGATTTTTCCTTTTTTCCGCTTTACTCTCCCTCTCTTTCTGCCCATCTGTTGTGCTAAACTAAGTGACTGATTGTGTTGGAGGCCATTTGTTGGGTAAATGGACGAGACACTTGGGGTTTTGGAGCTAGTGTGTGTGTGTGTGACGAGAGGGCAGGTGAAGGGCGCGTGTCTCTGTGAGGGCAGACGGGGAACGCAGCCCTGATTTGAAATGTAAAACGAATGGAACGCTTAGACTCGCTTACTGGAAGTGAGGACCCTGTTTCATAAAGCCGTCTGCTCACGACACTGTGGACCCTCACAGACACATATCAGTTAGTGACACTGTGGACCCTCACAGACACATATCAGTTAGTGAATTGAGATTAAAAAAAAACTGAGGGAAAGGGCATCTGGGTGGCGTGGTGGGCTATTCCGTTGCCTACCGACACAGGGATCACTGGTTCGAATCCCTGTGTTACCTCCGGCCTGGTCGGGCGTCCCTACAGGGCCGTGTCTGCAGGTGGGAAGCCGGATGTGGGTATGTGTCCTGGTCGCTGCACTAGCTAGCGCCTCTTCTGGTCGATTGGGGTGCCTGTGCGGGGGCGGGGGGGAAGCCGGATGTGGGTGTGTGTCCCGGTCGCTGCACTAGCTAGCGCCTCCTTTGGTCGATCGGGGCGCCTGTTCGGGGGGGGGGGCGGGGGGGAATAGCGTGATCCTCCCACGCGCTACGTCCCCCTGGAGAAACTCCTCACTGTCAGGTGAAAAGAAGCAGCTGTTGACTCCACATGTATCGGAGGAGGCATGTGGTAGTTTGCAGCCCTCCCCGGATCGGGAAAAGGGGGTGGAGCAGCAACCGGGACAGCTCGGAAGAGTGGGGTAATTGATCAAGTACAATTGGGGCAAAAAAAGGGGGGGGGAACAGGGAAAAGTGTGTGAAACATATCTATGTTAATGTATCGGCAAAAAAATAAACAATGACCTCCAGCCAGGGATCATTGTAATGTAAACCAGTGGTTTGCAAACTAGGGGTGGGTCATGGGATGTTAACATAAATACATTTTGTTTGGCGATAGAGGGGGGAAAACATTAAGGAACCGTATTGTATGAAAAATACTTTTGACTCAGAGTAAACAACGCAATTATTTAACCCTATTCCAAAATACCACTGAAATAATATTTAATTTCACATCGCTAATCTTTTTGATTTGATCATTAGTGGGCTATTATTGAACACCGAAAATGATGAACAATATCGAAAGGATTGTCGATTATCTCGCTTTTTGACAGGTTATGTAATGTATTGCTTATTTTACTACATAGCCCATTTGATGGGTCCTCAGCCACGGAGTAGCTCAGCAGATGGGCCATGGCATGAAAATGTTTGTGAAACCCTGATGTAAACCATCACTCGATCTGCAGTGGCCCTGAAGTGCAAATCTCAACAACAAATCAAAAAATACAAAGGCATCTTGGAGTCTAAAGACTTTTAGAGTGAAGAGGTCACTTAGGTGAGTGATGAAACGGATCTGTCAACAAACGTTGTGTCCAGAAGAACTGATTCAACCTTCTTTGATTTTCTTATACCTGGATTATTGAGCATGTATGAAGACAATGAGGGCGACACATCTTCATCTTTTTTATTCCCCTGTCTGGTTCCTTTGGTGTATTCCTTCATGTGGGCACATGAACGATGCTTTCATGCCTCTTAAAGAAGCGGATAGTGCGTCCAATCAGCGAAGATCCTTGCCGATAAGCACCCACCTTTTCTGATAGAAGTTCAAGTTTAGCTTCTCCTCCAGGTGTCAGCCTAACTCCACCCACTGCATCATGTTGAAAAATGGTAAAAAGTTGGCAAGGGGCTAAAAGGGGAGGGGCTATGTGTGTGAAGCAGGAGCATGGGCAGGACTAGCTGGAGAGATCCACGAGGAGGGCCCGGCGCGAGTTGCCGGCTCGCCACCGCACACTGCTGTACCCAGTCCCCTCCACCGGCCCGCCTTCCGGCACGGCGTCAGCCACCGCCTCGTGAAGATGCCCCAACTGGAAGGCAGTCCCGCGAGCCGGGCCGCGGCTTTCTGGCGGCGGTGAGAGGCAGGGGATAGGGCGACATCTCCCCCAGCCCAGTCCAACCGACCCAGTTATGTGATGCTACTACAACCGTCAAAAGGCCAAGTCCGTACCATTATGCCAAAATTGAAAATGATGAGATACTATAACTGTAGCTAACTGTAAACTGAGAGGAAGTCCAAAGGTTGGTAGAAAATGTAATAAAGTCAAGTCGATTTTATTTATATTGCCCATTATCACAAAATACAAATCTGCCCCAGTGGACTTTATAGCGATACAACATCCTGTCCTCAGACCCTCACATCAGATAAGGAACAACTCCCTAAAAAAAACCTTTTGGGGGCGCCCCAGTAGCTCACCTGGTAGAGCACATACCACATAAGGCTGAGTCCTTTCCACAGCGGCCTGGGTCCGAATCCGGCCCGGCCCGGCCCTTTGCTGCATGTCATCCCCTCTCTGTCCCCTGCCTTTCCTGTCTCTCTCACTCTACTATCACTATCCAATAAAGGTGGAAAATGCCAAAAAAAACAAAACAAAACAAAAACCTTTAACAGGGAGAAAAAATAAGAAGAAACCTCAGGGAGAGCAACAGAAGAGGGATCTCTCTCCCAAGACGGACAGACGTGCAGTGGATGTTGTGTGTACACAATTTACAGAATACAACATTGAAAGAGGATAACAGAATTATAAAATATACAAAGACTATGATGAGGAGGATGCCAAGCAGTGTCCAGATGCCACTGGAACACGCCAGGACCTGAGCCACGTGACCACCATCACCATATAGACCTGACAGGACAGACTACACATGCACACAAGAGACTCACATCACACCATTCACATGCGCTGGAGAAGAAACAAGAAAAAAACAAAACATTAGTCACGTCTGAGTGAGAGAAGGACGTAACATTGAAATAGGATAACAAAATTATATGGATTTATAAGATATATAAAAAGACAATGTGATCAGGGGGATGCCAAACGGTGTTCAGGTGGTGACCACCATCACCATGGAGCCCTGGGAGGAGGACAGACTGCACGTGCACACAAGGGAGACTCACATCACACCATTCACACACACAGAAGAAGAGAAAAGAGGCGGCATTTGTAGAGAGAGAAAAGACATGTGAGAGAAGAGAACAGTTTGCAATAGTCAATCTATACTCTGTAATCTCGTCAGCAGAACAGTGCTTGGTAAATTCACTGAGACAGAAACCGACCCGCCATGCAGTACAGGGTACTATGTTAATGGGTTTTTTTTTCATTTGGGCCAGAAATCTACTTGCCCAAAGTCAATTTTTACTTGCCCCTATACAAAATGTTTTATTTATTAGCGGTTATCAAAGAACAACAAACACTACAGTTAATTGTCATATTTAATCTTTAAGTAAATGAAACATAGCGACTCGGAAGATACATCCTAGGATGCACTGGGACACATCATCAGTGATGTTTCCTAAGGTCCTGGGGTGTTTCGGGTCTTTCAACATCACCCTCGCTCAGGCGAGCCAGCCAGGATTGATCAGGCCCTGGCTTGTGTGCCAGCAGCATTGGCCCACAGATCCCTCCTTCTGATCCAAATCCATCTGGAGGCCCTCTCTGCAGCCTCCATAGAGGACTAGATGGCCTTCCTTTTAGCAGCCCCAGTGATGCCAAGCAGAGTGTAGACCTTGCACAGTGAGCAGCCAGCAAAGCCTCTACATCCCACTTCAATGGGCTCACAACACGCCTTCCAGCATCTCCTCTGGCACTGATCCACCAGCTCCTGGTACTTGGACCGCTTATGTTCATTTGCCTCCTCCATCTGGTCTTCCCAGGGAACCGTCCACTCTATAAGGAGCACCTGTTTTGAAGAGGCTGATAATAGCACCATGTCTTGCCTCAATGAAGTTGTCATAACGTGGGCCAGAAACCTGAGCTGCCCCCCCCCCCCAAGTCAACTCGCAGTTCCCAGTCTGATGCAGAGGTGAGGAGACCGGCTGCTGATCTGGGCTTTGACTGAGGCTGCTCACCAGGCCTGACAAAGGCAATGTTCCTGTGTCCGCGGGCTTGCTTGTTGTTGGCCACAGCTTTGGAGATGGCCTCTGCAACTGTATTCAGCACCTGGTCATGTCGCCAGCGGTAACAGCCCTCCCCCGGGGCTGATGGGTAGCTGCTGAGGATGTGCTCCAATCTACATTTTCCAGGGCACAGAGGACTTGATGGAGAATCAATCTTGCCCCAGAGATGGAGATTTGCTGGGCTAGGCAGAACTTCATACACAGCTTGTACCATGAACTTGATCCGCTGCAGTTCTGCCTTCCAGATATCTGCCCAGGGTATCTTCCTCTCCAGCGCACCCTCCCACCTTTTCCGTGCTCCCTGCTGCCACATGCCCACCATTCTGCTGGTCCTTTCCTCCTTGACACCTACCCGCACCTCCTGCATACTGTGACGGCACAGCAATTAAAGAGACAGCACACCTATTTTTCGCATCAAGTGTGCCGTTGGTCTGAACGGTTTTGTGCTTGTTTTTTCTACAATCATCTGGCGACCAGCGGAAATTGTCTCGAGACCCCCTTGGGGGTCCTGACCCCCAGGTTGAGAACCAATGACGTAGATAAGTCCCAACCAGTCGACTCTACATCAGCATTGGCCTTGGAAGGTTTAGGGCTGATTTAAAACAGTAAATGGTGTGTTAAGCCATTTTCAACCCATGAAATACCGATTTTTATAAATTTGGTAGGGAATGTCAATATTAACACCAGCATTGCTGTGTTTCATTACCGTACAGTCGTATCATTCAGTTTACAGCTCAAAAAAAAAAGCATTTAAGTGTTTAGTACCTCTTCAATGCCGTTGTGTTTTCCGATTTCTGGTTGTGTTTTGTTTTGTCGTGGTAGTTTCTGTTTTACCATTGTGATTTCCGATTTGTCGTATTTGTCGTTGTGTTTTCTGATTTGCCGTTGTGTTTTCTCTTTTATTTGATTTGCAATTTGTCGTTGTGGTTTGTTATTTGCCGTTGTTTTCCTATTTGCCGTTGTGTTTTGTGAGTTGTTGCGTTTTCTTACATGCCTTTGTTTTGTTTTGTTTTATTTGTTGTTGTGACGTTGTGATTTGCATTTCAGAGCCACCGTATTCAATCAGCACCTCAGGGAAAAATCAATGCTTTTCTTAATCAAAAGTCTCTGTGTGAAATGAATTTGCATCATACCGTACTTGAAGTGTGTGTACACTTCAAGCGTCAGCCTGAAAACAGCAGAGTAAAACTGAGAGTAGTATGAGCATCATGCAGCATACACAACAAAGTATTCCTAGCACGAGTTACGCATTACATATCAGGGTTCAACGTTAATGTTCTTTTTCACTTGCCTGGTCGGGCAAGTGGATCAAGAAATCTACTTGCCTGAAGTCAATTTTTACTTGCCCCTATACAAATTGTTTTATTTATTAGCGGTTATCAGATAACAACAAAGACTATAGTTAATTGTCATGTTTAATCTTCGTTTAAGTAAATGAAACATAACGAGGACACAGTGTGTCATAGATGCGTAGCAACAAACATTCTTGCATACCAAAAATGGTATGACCCATCCCCCGTCCATGCGTCCGTCCGTCCTCCCCAGAGATGGACTCATTAACTTTGAGTGAGCGAGTGATCGAGTGAATGAAAGAACAGGCTATAGCAGATGCTTAGCATCTAGAAACCTAATGAAACCATACAAATACAAATCTTAATTACACCAACGTTCTCTCTGCCCTACTGACAGCCATCTTTGTACAACACGCGCCGCATCGAAGTTGTTAACCGCTGGCCCCTCAATGCTAACGTATAGCAGTTTTCACAATATTTCCCGTGAAAGGTTGCTCCGCCAATCTGTTTTAATGCGCTTCATGGCACTGAAGCCACGCTCACAGGCAGCGGTGAATAGTGGGAGCATGAGGATCAGCTCAACCACCATCAGCAGGTTGGAGAAGCTCTGCAGCCTATCTGGGTCTGTTAAAAAATCTGCCCATACCTTGTTTTGTTGGACCTGGGGCAGCACTTTGATCAGCACTTGTGCACTTGGCCACTCCTGGTGCCTTGCCTGACCCCTGTCACAGCCCACCCTATCCAGTATTTCAGCCAAGTGGTCTGGTGATGACACGGAGATGGTCTGCTCTGTAACTGGCCAGGTCTGCCTCCTCTGCGAGCCACTCCCTCGGGTCCAACAAACTCACTGCTGCCTGAAGAATCTTGTCACTCCTTGAAATGGCTCCTCGTGCTTTTGATGACTGCATCAAGGAGTTGGCTCTTCAATCTATCAACATAAAATTTAATTTCAAATAGGTTGTTTTAAAGGCAGGGACAACGTGCAATTAAAACAGGTCATGCAGTGAACACGAGTGAGTGAGCTCTTTTATGAACAACAGGCTAATTGAACTATATCAACGAAGGCTCTTCCTTTTTTCATTTGCTACCTGTTGAATCTATCCCTGCTCCCCTGGCTAAAGCTCTGGAGCTGCACTGTATGGAAGTGGCCCTCTGGAGTCCTGAAGAAAGCATTCAAGGTTCTCGCCAGCTGCTGAGTGCATTCTTGTGAGCATGTGCAGTGAAGTCTCAACGGCCTGTAAGGCCTTGGGGAGTGTAATATTATCCTTCTGAAGCTTCATACTTAGATTCCAAAGAACAACAATGTCACTAATACTAATACTACACTATATTAATCACTCAAAACAATACAGAGGGGGAAAAAAAAACACAAAAAACCCCTGACCAGCTCAAAACTTTTAGGATATCCTGTACCAGCACCATAAACAGGCGGTGGCTGTAGTCCTTCAAGATCTGGACACACTGCTTGGCTCTCCCAATCCTGTCTGCACTGGCAGATCATCGCAGTTGTTTAATAATGAGAATGCAACCCAGTAATGCAAATGCAAATTGGAAAATAGGTGACTTTGCCAAAACAATGACTTGCTTGGTTTCAATGGTGTTCTCCATATGTGCCAACACCACAGCACAGTCCTTCATGAGGGTCTGAAGAGCTCTCTCCATATTTGGGAGCCACCTTGTTGCCCCCAGATTGGTCAGTTTCCAGATCTTATGCTGGAGGACCCCACTTAACGCTTTGAGCTCTCTCCAGGCTTTGGGCGAATAGTGGTACTGTTTGTAGAGGCCTTTGAGGAGCTCAGTCACCTGTATGAAGAGAAGGATAAATTAGTATAGGCAATAAAACATTACTGGGTTAAACATACATTAATTTCAAATTAATTCATGCAGTAACACTTTCTTTTCTTCTGTCATCCCTGTTTATGGCTACCAGTTCTAGTCCATGGGCAAAGCACTGGATGTTAATGAGGTGGAGGACTTCTTCCCAGAGTAGAGTAGAGACCCCCCCCCACACACACACACACACACACACACACCTCCTGGCCATCACTGAGGCTCCATCAGATCCAAAGCCGACTAACTTCTGCTTCCACTCTTAGGGGCCAACTTTATGAAATACTGTTTACAGAGTGACAAGTTAATTATGTCCATTTTTTTTAACTACCATCAAACATCTATTTATCAAACATAACAAAATTTCATCAACAACTGTTTCTTCAGGCCCTGTGATGGCCTGGCGGCCCGTCCAGGGTGTCTCCCTGCCTGCCGCCCAATAACTGCTGGAATAGGCTCCAGCATCCCCGCGAGCCTGAGAGCAGGATAAGCGATTCAGATAATGGAAGGATGGATGGAAATGTTTCTTCAAATGAGTTTAAAACTTAACTTACCAGCATTAACAGCTGCAGAGTGTCCGACAGCAGTGGCATGGTGGAGTTCTTCTACTGCCAAGAACACATTCTTTGGCTCCCCATCTTTCAGGATCCTGACATAAACTCCCTCAAGGTCACGGATGCTCACATCAGTGGCGGAATTTGCCAGCACACTGAGGAACTTGGCAGCTCTTAGGTCCTCCAAGAATGGTTCCCAAAGGACGTCAAATATGACCATGGCAAACCTTAAGAGAGACAAATGGATAGCGTTCATGAACCCTAATAGAATTCCCAGTCTGTCACTTACATCTAATCAAAATTCATCAGCCACCTGTTTTTAAATCATAGCCATACAACATTTGTAGAATAGTACAGAAGTTGACCAGACCTAAGCCCCCCCCCCCAAACACACATTTCATAAACCTTACACTCACAATTCATTTTCTATGGATAAAAAACAAAACCAACTTTTTCTGTGTTTTAATGATTTATGTGAGTGCCATGTATACATGGTGTTGTTAATTGCTCATTACCTTTTAATGGTTGTGATGTGGTCGAATGATAAGCTATCTATACTACCAGTTGTACAATAATCAGTTTGATCATTAACAAATATTTTTCTGGAAAACACAAAATGCTAAACCCATAGAAAATGAACTGTGAGTGCGAGGTTTGACTGACAGAATGACAAATAGTGTAACATTAGATAGATACTTGCCTTCGACAAGCCATGTCTGTGTGGTACTGCGCACCTAGCTCAGTCCCATTCTTCTGTTGAAGAGCAATCACACTGGAGTACGCAGTGAATGGCTGCCTGTTTTCTTAAAACATGAGGCCTATATGCACACAGTGGTGCTGACGTAGTTCTGGAAAAATCTCTGCCAGCTTGTTCACTTCCACTCTACTTCCGCTATCCATACTGTTCATATGATTTTTGTCAAATGGCCACGCCGTCTCAGAAAAATGAGTTTAAGTTTCAATGTACCGATAGCACGACAGCTGAACATTGCCCTGTGCCTTTGTGCCAAGCCTCCAGTAAGTACAACAAAGTACTTAGTTTTCATACGTTTCCCTCCGATGCGGAAACCAGGTGAAAATGGATTGTCACTATCCAGAGGGAGAACTTCACCATTAGCCACCATACCCGCATTTGTAGCCGGCACTTTAAAAAAAGAGGATGTTCGTGAGCCAGGGTCCGAGACAGGTCGGCAAGTGTAAGAGAGGGGAGCGGTTCCGGCGTTGTTTGAGTGGAACAATTTCTCTGTCCCACTTCCAAGACCGGGGGTTTGGGAGAGGAGAGAGCGACCAGCGGCGGAGGATGACACACCGGATGAGGAGACTGAAACAATCCCCGGGGGACCATGACGACGCTTCAGCTCCGGATCCTGCAGTTGTCGATTTAGCTCTCGATGAAAACGTGTCTTTTGTAAAGGCACGGGCAAAGAAGCCTGAGAAGCTTTATTGAAGATGCCACCGCCTCCATCCCCAAAAAAGCCTAGCAGAGGATGTGTATTGTCTTGAGGACAAAATGTCAATCCTGTAAATAGCAATTATCTGTATACTTACATGAAATCTCTTTTATATTGTTCAAGTTATTGAATATTGGTTTACTGATATACAGTCACTTTGTTCAATTTAACTGGTACTCGGATTTTTTTGGTCACCCACCTGTCAGTTCTGCTCATTTATCGTTCTATAACAATTACTGTAGTTAATACAAGACACAACGTTCCAATGCTAATAATTTATCCTTATTACACTGAGTTAAAGCACTCCAAATAACAACAATCACTGTCAAAACACTCAAAACAGAGAGAAAAACAAACATCCGCAGAGCAAAACAGATGAAGGAGCAGAGGCGGTTAACAGATCATTAGAGTAGTTATAATTACAGTTAAAATAAGTTATCTATCTTTCTAATCAAACGCCCGAAAATATGAGGAAAGTATTGCTCTTGCAACTGCATTTGTAACTTTTTTTTTTACCTCAAACTTAATTTAACCATGTTATGTGATCTGCCACTTCAGTACACTTTAAAAACAACTATTAGTGCACTACAGAAAATTACAGATAAACATTTAAACACACAGTATTACTTTATACACACTACCACTGACTATCCCTGTAACAAACTGAGCTGAGTAAGGCAGTGTGCAGAGCAGCTCTCTATTTAGGGAAACGGAGGCACAAAAAAAAAAGAAATAGTCTATTTTTTTCTTTGATTGTGGCTGTGATTTCTTTGTCTTTGGGAATCCTCTGAATGAACATGTCTTCCTGTGTGTAGACAACAAAGTCAAACCATTCAACTCCAGAAATTAACAGCTGACCCTGGATCTGCCAAAAGTTCGGATGGGATTTCCTTAGTGTGTGTGTGCCCTCACTGATCTTAAAGTATGGGCAGTCCACATAACTCGAAATATTTGGGCATTTAATTTCAACAAGTTTTCAATGAACATACACAAATATCCATAAATAAAATAAATGTACCATGTTAAGAAAGTTAGTTCCCATGGCTCTTGGTTTATGCCACTTGTGTTCAGTTTCCGTGCCGCTGTGTGTTGGGGGAACAGAGGTGATCTTCAGCTGGGAATAATCTGCAGTCTGGTAGTGTTGCCACGTGGTTGCATAACACTGTACCTTCCACACAGGTACACTGGCAGCTTTGTAGCTGCACAGGACAGGAATCCCAAAGTACAATCTGTGAAAATGCACATCTGTTACAATACATCCTGTACTTGCAGCAAATGCAGTTAAACATTAAAACATTATTTTTATAAACAATACATTAGTGAACTTTTGTTACAGAGGAGAGTAAATGAGTATGGTGAGAAAAATATGAATGATGTACGAATTGAGTATACGAATGAGAAAAAAAATGAATCAAAAACCAGCTGATATGCAGTAATGTGTGAATCAAAACTTGTAGCCAAATCATTACTAATCTCACTTTACTCATTTCCAATAACACAGAACACAGAACGTGTGTAAAATAAGTGACAGAACTCCGAACGCAATAGTTTTGTGAATCCCATTACTTTTACACATTTTTTACACACTAGAGTTATGTATGGGGGGGTATCATACGAAATATATGTTTAACGTAGTCTTTGACAGTATTGGATTCATATCAGTGATATGATTCACAGAAACTTTATTGGTTTGACGAACAGGAACCTGTCTCATGAACCAGTCTGCACTGAACCTGCAGGATAACATTCCCTTACACTCAAACTGTGAGGCTTTTGGCTTTTCCTCATAGATCTATAGCACTCAGGATCAGGAAGACTTTGTTTGTCATTACTCGGCCGTAATGGATAGTTCTGCTGTTGAATCCTTGTTCGAAACTGAGATTGACAATGACGTTCGGAAAATTGTGACAGTGATTGACACCGAAACCTAACATTGGCAGTAACTTATCACTACGCTAGCATTGGCTAGTACAAAAACATGCTAGGTGCTAACATTACACGTCCGGATCTTACCTTCGTAATTGTGGATGTAGCGTGAAACATAAAGTTTGATGCCCCTCTCCGTTTTGGTAACTGACTGACACGTATGTAATGCTTCTTGGATACTGTGACTAACGTCGTTAACTGTGAGTTTGGGTAGATCTTGAAGAGACCGAGTGAAAAACGTCATTGCTTCGCTGTTGTTGTCAGTTGTCCGTATCACTTCCGTTGCTGCCCGGAAATGATCGAGCTGCGGAGTCGGAATGCGGAAGAGAGTGTACATCTAGGTTGTTTTTGATGTGTGTCTAGTGCATTACCTGGCTTGACTCAGCGTTCGGGTTTCGTACAAGCACTGGCAAGGCCCCGGAGGTGTTGAGGGCAGCCCTCTCAGCTGCCATGCAGGCCAGAAGTTGTCGGTTGTTGTTATGGCACCCAAGCGATGTTTTTCGGAAGCGTTATTATGGATCCCACTGCTTTTCTTGGCAAGACACGCCCTGCGTAGCATACAGATGCTAGGATTCACGTGCCTTTGAAAAACGACCCTGTTTTATCCCTCTTGCTCTCAAACTTTCGGCACACTGCAATACATAGTTGGGAGTTTCGCCCACATCTAAACTCCTGTTTCCAGGATAACTGAAATACTCTCTTGCGCTTCAGTTCCTAAATTTTGTCTTTATCCGCTGCCATTTTCTCGTGAGTGACAAGTCTGACAGCCACACATCACATGACCAGCCTATTCTAATATTGGCCTTTATTGGCCATGGGCACGTGCAAGGGGAGGGGCTATACTGTGTGCCAGAAACGAGAACATAATTTATCATACGATGATGATTGGAAAAAAAATGATGGCAACATTTTTTATTAACTTTTTCCACTTGTTTTGTTTGGGGTTTTTTGGGGTTTTTTGTTTTTTACCTCTTGCTCGGTCATTTTGCCTGATCGGGCAAGTGAATTGCTAGATTTACTAGGCCAATGTGGCATTTTACTTGCCCAGGGCAATCGGGCAATCCTTATTACTGAACCATGGCATGGCGGGTAGGTTTCTGTCTCAGTGAATTTGCCAAGCGTTGTTCTGCCGACGAGATTATAGCGAACTATTGCAAACGGTTCTCTTCTCTCACATCTTTTCTCTCTGAATGATGTCTTCTCCTTTCTTTTTCTTTCTGCACGTGCACACCACTCCCTGTGTGCACGTGCAGTCTGTCTTCCTCCCAGGTCTCCATGGTGATGGTGGTCGCCACCTGGACACTGCTTGGCATCCCCCTCATCACATTTTCTTTTTATATATCTTATAAATTCATATGATTTTGTTATCCTATTTCAATGTTTTATCGTTCTCACTCAGATGTGTGACTAATGTTGTTTATTTATTTAGTCTACATGGTGATGCTGGTCACGTGACCACCTGTCCTCTGCCACCTGTCGCTTAGCGAAGGCCAGTTGATGGGGCCGCAGACAGATGGGCTGAGCAGGGCCAGTCCCGATGGCATGCTGGACCAGCCCAGTCTGCCTGCAGTCCTTCTCTCTAGCAGTGAAGATGTCCGCAAAGTCATTGAGGAGGCGTTTTAACTGGTGGCACTACTGTGGGTCAAAGCCATTACTGCCATGCTGCCGTAAGTCGCGTACGGCCTCAGTTGTATCAGCGGAGGGTAGGACGGCAGGCTCAGTGGTCTGGGCTGAGGCAGGTTGGGGTGGTGCTGGGCTACTGGTGGTGGGTGTGCTGGCGGGTGGCTTGGATGGTGGTCTGGGCCACTGGGGCGAAGAAGCAAAGGGGGTCTCTTGCTGCCTGGCGGCAGCTGTCTTGTTGGTCTTTGCCTACCATACTGGAGCGTCACGGTCTTCATGCCGAGGGTGATGGTTTCCCCTGACACGTTAACACGGGCTGCCCAGCGGGTCAGCAGGTCTAAGCTGATGATGCACGAGTCCTGGATGTTGGTGAGCCAGAACTCATGTGCCAGCTCCTGGTGTCGAGCCTGGACTCTCAGTGACTTCTTCCCTCTCATGCCAGGCTTTTCCCCTGTCACCGTCATCAGCTGGGTGTTGGTTGGTGACCATACCACTGAGAGTGGGCCGGTAGTGCCCGGGAGGATGCCAGGTCACCAGAGAAATGGTAGACCCCATATCTACCACAGCCCGGCAGGATCGACTGTCAAGTTGGCAGTCCAGATACAGTCCTTCGGTGTGACCTAGGCGGCCAACTAGCATGCATCGGCCTTGAAGAGGGGCTGGAGACTGAAGTGGCGGTCCCCTCACTAGACCACTCCCCCATCATTTCCCGCCAGCCAGGTGTCTCTGGCCTTCGGTGCTGATAGCTGGGCAGTCGCAGACTATGTGACCAGGCTCATCACACCAGTAGCAGTGGTCAGTTGGCCGGGGTGGGCGTCGCCTGGATGTTGGAGGCCATCACCAAGACTGTTCTGGCTTCCACCAGAGCAGTCTTGTAATCGGCCTCCCTGATGTGTGGATGGAGGGGGTCTTCTGTTGGGTAGGCCGTGTGGAGCGTACCACCTCGGCCTGATCAGCTTCGCAGAGAGCCCCGCTGAGGGACTGTGGCACGGCGAGGTGAACATGCTGGCGCAACCGCTCCGGCATGAGCCCCCGCAGGAAAGCGTGGAGGGCCAGCTTCTGTTGGGCAGCTGTGTTGAACTGCGGTACATGCGGTGTTGGGCATATAGCTGCACATCTGCATCCAAGGTACACAGGCTCTGTCCCTCTTAGCGGCGGTGGCTGGCTAGCTACTCCCTGCTCTGGTCAGAGAAGGGTCATTGCTCAAATTGCCTCTCTACCAGTGCCATGGGCAGGTCAAGGAGCATCTGCGAAGCCTTTCCATCCAATGCTAGAGCCAGGTGGATGGCAGCTATTTCATTGCTCCATCCGCTGTGCCATGCCGCTAATTGGACTTATGAGAGGTACAGCTCTAGCTGTGTCATCCTGTCGTACTTGGGCAAGTTGGCTGGTGTTCTATGCACAGCATCGCTCCCGCTCACTAGGGTGCTATCGGTGGTAGGCGTTTCCTGGTGCTGACCCTCCTGGCCTAGGGTAAGGTCGGTGGCCGCACGCAATAGGCCTTCCCCTGTATTGGCCCTCCTGGCCTCTAGAGGGCGGTAGAGCCATGGGCTGGAAAACTTCTCTGGCGGGCTCTGTCTTTTGCCACGCCAGCTTTTCCAAATGCCAATGTGTCTGCTCAATGTTCCGCTCCGGTCTCTGGATCTCCCTCTCCATTCTTCAGAGAAATCCCACTTCTGGCACCAATTTGGCGAGCTGGCGTGGAAGATGGAGTCGAGAGTCAGAGATCTCTTTTTAATGGCAGCTCCCGTGTCCCACCCACAGCACGACTCTGGGAGTGTTTTTTTATTTGCACCCAAAATGGCTGTATAACGATACCCCCCCCCCGCCCTACCACACACACACACACACACACACACACACACGTGGCACGATCAGAAACATGAGTTTAGTCACGGTACTACAGTCAGTCAGTCTATAAAATGGTCATCTACTGGTACGAGTTGAACCCGAAACAAACACAACCACAATAACCAAAACATGGACACTGTAACAATAGGAACTATTGTTAGGAACCATTATTTAATTCCTTGTTTACACAGGGGTCGTTTAGGTTGTTGCACCTGGAATAACGGACCGAGCATGATGCATAACCTTACGTGCCGAAGTTATTATTAAAGTTTATAGCCCCGTGGGGTTGAAACGAGTTGTAACGTCTCATTAGTAGAAGGTAACAACACACTTTAACAGACACCACATCACTAAAACAACAATTTGAACATGAGCACTAACAGTCCCAATATCCCTTGCGCTCCCCCAGCGCAGAACTGCAACAGTCAGAGCGACCGCCCTCTCCGGTCGCTGCAGTATTTTTACATGCTGTTTTCAGGTTGTCATGCATTTTATCATCAACTGTGAAGCGCTTTGTAACTGCTGTTTTGAAAAGTGCCCTCTAAAGTTTACTTACTATATGACGATATTCAGCACCAGCATCTCAGACCAAAACAACCCCCGCCGCGCGCGTGCACGCCGCACACACACGCACGAACACGCACACACACATTCATGGCTGTAATTTTGTTCGATTCGGTTCGGTCGGATTCGGAATATTGATTTTTACAGTATAGTTTTATTAACATTAGTAACGTATTCAGCTTGGCAATGAGTTGTTTCTTCGATCTGACGAGTGACCAATATGACCCAAGTGACACAAATCCACGTAACGTACTTATTAGCCTGCTAGCTATCCTGCTAACGCTAGCAACCTCATCTGCACCAACATGCACGTGTGGCTGGACCGGTTTCCAAAACAAAGAACAGAGAAAGTCGGATTTACAACACACAGAGGGTGTGTGACGTCATTCTCCGCTCAGGACGCCATTGCGCCACCACCTCGTTACATGATTGTTTGCTGCTATATTAATGTTCTACCTTCTGTGGGCAGCTTTGGTCCGCAGCTTGATTGTGAAGAAGTGTCAGAAGATACACGATACATAAAAGATGGCGTTTGACATGAAGTTCCTTCATCTATCAGTCAGCGGCTGTAGAAGGAACAAGATATTTGAGTTAAGGTTAAAGAGCTGGTTAATCTCATCACGGTGTGCCATACTCTATTTACGAAATAATCTAAGACTATAGGAGCTAAATTTATACTAGACTCGTTTCAATCAGCTCTAAATTATTTTAAAAATGAGGGGGGGAACACTTTAGAAAACAGAGTCAGTTCATCTGGATACAACAGATCTCAATGCTACGTACAACCCAAATATCCACTCAGTGTCAGAGTGAAAAATGGGAAAAAAATGTAATAAATGTTTAGAGAGAAATAAAACAAACCTAACACAACTCTTCATCTCTTGATAATCAGTCCTTTTTACTTTTTCTTGAACTGTGTAATGTTTGTACTCCAAGTTCAATGCTCAGACTGTTCCAGTTTTACCCCACAGATTGAAATGCCTATGCGCTTCAAAGGTGTACGAACACACAATTTCTTGAAGTTTAATTTCTCTCACATTATATTCCCCTTCTCAGGATATTTTTTGTATATTACTCAGTAGTAGATCGTTTCTTGCTTTGAACATTTTGTGCGGTGTTAAATTCTACTAAATCCCTGAACTTCAAGGCACTCGACTTTAAAATTAGCTTGTTGGTGTGTTGACGATATCCTACATTATTAACCATCCTTATGGCTCTTTTTTGTAGTATACATCATGGTTGGTTTTGTGTTACCCCATACCACCTCACAGTAGCTCATAAATGAATACGGTGTACAATAATTTATTGAACAAGCGAGACAAGCATAATATCAGAAGAAAAAAAAACTCCACATCGCAGTATTCCTCATTTTTATTTCTGTTCAGACTCTGTGCCTCTTGCTGGCCAATGCCCTACAGCAGGAGCACCACATCTCTTCTTCCTCCTCGCTGTCTGGACTAATTGGTGGCTAAGGAGACCTCCTGCTGGGTCTTAGTCTGTACCTGGAGCACCACAACTGCTCGTCTTCCTCCTCCCACTCCCTGCGCCTCTTTAGGGAGCTCAATTCCTCCCCTTCTTCCTCCTCAGTTTCCAGTAGACGAGTCCAGTTGTCTACTTCTTCCTCCTCATTGTCTGAACTAGTCGTAATTGGAGAAGGACACCTACTGGGACTTGGTCCGGACCTGGACCACCACAACTGCTGCTCTTCCTCCCTGAGCCTCTGTAGGGAGCTCCATGAAAATGGAAAGCAAAAGCCCCAGCTGGGCTCAGGAGTGGGACTGGCAGGGAGCAAGGCCCTCTCCTCTCTTCTTACTCATCCTCAGTGTCTGAGCTGGAGACTCGTGGAGAAGGATGCCTCACAGGAGGAGGTGAAGGTATTAGCCACTGCTGAGCATACTCAGAGCTCTCCAAGCCATCGGGAGGTGTAGTCTTGCTCACCTCCATATCTGATGATCACTCCTCAAAGACAAGACGGAGCCTTTATGTCAAACTAGGAAAGAAATCGGATGAGAAGGATTTAAATTTCTATTAGGAGGCCGCAAAAACCCGAGACACCTACTTCAGTGTTTAAGAAACACCTGAATTTCAGTTCCGCAAATCATGGTTGTGTTTTTTTTGTGTGGGGGGGGTTCCCCTTTTTTCTCCCCAATTGACCTTTCGCAAAGTCCCGCCCCCCTTAGTTACTGTTGCTATGCCCGTCAAGCATTTCAGAACTATCCAGGAAGTAGCCGGAAAACACCAACACATGAAGGAAGAAATCAGCGCATTGTGTGGGTAAAAGTAACAGTAATAATACGTTAGCTGTATTAGCTATCAATAATAGCTAGTAGCAAGCTTAGCTTGGAGCAGACAGGTATTTTTGTTGATTTTGGATGGATTAAGCTGGCCATGGGGTCTGCTATACTGCCAAATCTATTGCCGACATTGCCTTCTTGCGTTCTGGGTTTCGGGAAGGGAAAGAAAATTACACCCCCTCCAAACTTTTCAGATAGCTAGATCTGCAGATCCCATAGGCACAGCGTTTCAGCATTTTGCTGTGTGTTTGAAAGCTTGACGGACCGTTGCTAAGGTAGGATTGGACAAGCACCGTTCTGGGGCGGTACTTTGCGAAAAGTCAATTGTACTTGGCCAATTACCCCATTTTCCGAGCCGTCCCAGTCGCTGCTCCATCCCCTCTGTCAATCCGGGGAGGGCTGCAGACTACCACATGCCTCACGCCATCCCCCAGTTCCCCCTCGAACAGGCGCCCCGACCGACCAGAAGAGGAGCTTGTGCAGCGACCAGGACACATACCCACATCCGGCTTCCCATCCTCAGACACGGCCAATTGTATCTGCCCGACCAAGCCGGAGGTACGCTTTGCTATGCTATGCTACTCGGACGCCACCCCCCCCAAAAAAAACGGGTTTTCCATTGAAAGTTTTCTCGTATTCTAATCTTACCATACACTGGAGATTTTTTCAGGCTCTGGAATCAGTGGTTTAAAAAAAAAAGCAGTCTTTCTAGCCAAAATATATGCAATTATCCTAAAACGCGTGCTTCCGTCGACAGTCTGTGTTATTATACCCCGATATCAGGAAGCGTCACGCCGGGAGCAGGAACTGTGGACCCAAATGCAGACAGCGGAGACAGACTGGGCTAGAACAGTGTTATAATGAAACAAAACAACTTACAGACAGCAAGAAAGGCTGGAGACAAGACGTGACGCATCCGGTTACCAGAAGTTAATATGACGATCTGACAGAGAGTCGGGGCAACCCGGAGGGTATAACTGCTGGGGAGCCCATCAGGGAAATTGAGCGCAGGTGAGCAGGAACAGGCATGCCAATCACAGGGTGGGGAACAGGTGAGTAAAGCAGGGGCAGCAACAGAAATGGCAAGCCAAATAATGGAACGTGGAACACGAGTGCAACGCAGGTGCAGGAACAGACGTGGCAAGCCAATCATGTAATGGAGGAGAGATGATCAAAGCTGGGGCCGCAATGACAAGCCAAATCAGGGAATGGGGAACAGGTGAGCCTTGATGGCCCAGACCACACAACTGTGACAGAAAGTGTCCAACATTTTGCCGAGTTTTAGAAGCAAACGATGTAGTTGGTGACGTCATACTGTCCCCTGTGGTACCCAGCAGACCAGAGGGCCTGAACGGACCAAACTTACACACCTTCCATCCATCCATTATCCAAACCGCTTATCTTGCTCTCGGGGTCGCGGGGATGCGGGAGCCTATCCCAGCAGGCATTGGGCGTTAGGCGGGGGGACACACTGGACAGGCCGCCAGGCCATCACACAGGGCCAACATACACCCACACATTCATACTAGGGAGCAATTTAGTATGGCCGATTCACCTGACCTACATGTCTTTGGACTGTGGGAGGAAACCGGAGCACCTGGAGGAAACCCACGCAGACACGGGGAAAGCATGCAAACTCCACACAGAGGACGACCGGGGGCTCGGACCCGGGGCTCGAAACCCATGAACTTTTTGCTGTGAGGCGACCGCGCTAACCACTGTGCCACCGTGCCGCCCTTACACACCTTCATATGGATTGAAATCAGTAGCGTATTGCACTTCCTATAAACTAACTGATGATGCCGTACCAGCATAATGTGAACAGAGACGCTTCATAAGTAACATGAAACAGAGTCCGTCTTAAGAACAGCAGTGAGGACAGTCTCCTCATCTAATTTCTTGGTTGCTGTGTCTCTGGAAATAGATCACGTCCAATTTCCACGTTTCCGAAATGAGTTGTAACACAATGTATCTATTTTTTTATTTGTTTCTGTTATTTGATTTTTGTTGGGGTTACATGGTAGAGTGTGACATCAAAGTTGAAGCGAAGTTATGAATATTACTTAAAATTCTAAAATACAAGACAGGTGAGCCGCCACAGCCACACATACCGTCGACATCTAATGAACACAACTCTAATGGTCTCACATAGAAATAAGCAACAGAAAATTAAGATTTGATCGCTTAATTTAGTTCATTTGGTCGTTAGTAGCAATAATGTTTACTCCTTTAACTGCCCACGCCATTTCTTAACCAAACGCCTGAGATGTTGTCATTTTCCAGCGAAGGAATGGCACTGAACAATCTAACTGCGCATTACACAAGGTTAAGTTAAGTAAACAACATTTGTCTAAAAACCTAAAGAGATGTATTTAAATGGCATTTTACTCACCCCGGGCAATCTTGATTGTAGAACCATGCATAGCTGTGCAATTATTTATTGCACACGTGTGTGATACGTACCCACATTTTGGGTCTATGTTACGCCCACATGTCCGGTGAACGCAGTCTGTAGATGACTCTTGATCTCCCCCCTCCTGCAGTTTGACATGCAGCAGCTGTCGCTGGATGAGCTGAAGCAGGTGTTGTTCCACGCCTTCCGGGACCACCTGACGATGAAGGACATTGAGAACATCATCATCACCGAGGAGGAGAGCCTCAATGAAACCTCGGGGAACTGCCCTGAGTACGAAGGAGGTGAGAGACACTCAGGGTGTGAGAGAGAGAGACAGACAGAGAGACAGACAGACAGAATACAAGGAGGGGGGAAGGAGAATACAGAAAAAGGAGAAGGACACAAAGATAGAGGAGTAGCAAGAAGAGTAGGAGGGAGAAGACAGCAGAAGGAGAAGAAGCAGGTCATTTTCACTGATAACAAGGGAGGCAGTAAGAACATCTGCATGCTTCAATGTCCTCTCCTTCCCCTCTCTCCTTCCTTTTATCCCAATCTGGCATCTTCATCTCCCTTCTTTCACCCCCTCCTCCTCCCTTCCCTGCTTCCTTGCCATCTCCCTCCTACTGGGACTCCTGTGCCTCTCACATCCGCGACTCAGACCTCCGAGTTGATTTATTGATGGCGTGTGTGACTCTAACAAACTGAGACAAGAGGGCTAACAGACTGGAAACTTTTCTGTTGTTGCTGCTGCTGCAAGGCGCGTTGGAGGACGTGTCTGTCTCAGCTCCTCTTCTGGAGATAAAGGGTTCAGCTCCTCTTCTGGAGATAAAGGGTTTGGTGCGAACTAAAAAGGCCTCGCAGTCCAGAGAGCCCCGCTTCGTACCTTCTACTCTTTGATTTGGAAGGAGCAGGGCCAATGCCACGTGTTAACACTAGAACGACCGGGATTTCACTCCTAGCTATTAAAACGACCATGCACGGTTTTTAAACTCTATATTCTGTCAAGATAAATACCCAGTTGAGATATTAATGCATTGCATATGTCAGTATGTCCCTTAGGAAACGACTGACCCCAAAATTAACATTTTAACAACTTTTAATGCTATTTTTCAAACAATTCAAAATGGCCACCGTCCAACACCTGTAGATGCTGCAACGCGTCGGTGGTAGTCATGGTGCGTCTGTAACGGCGTCTGTACCCAGACATGTTGGCAATAATCAAAAATCAAGTTTAGACTATTTCTCTGCACTGGAGGACGCTAGTGTGTTTCTGGGACAGAGCAGTGAACTTCGTGAAGGAAATGACGCGACCAACACACTTCATAGATAGTGACATGGCGCATACGATCACGCGCAAAATACGAGACGGTCATTTTGACCGCTCATGGTCGTTTTAGGTAGATTTTATCATAACTTTATTTTTGTGTGTGCGCAATTGATCTAAAGCTCATTTTAAATGCAAATATATGCAGTTTTAGGGGAATTCAGGGAGCGCCAGGTCTGTACCCCCTCCCCCAAAGTTATTAAACTTTGAAAATCCAAAACGGTCATAATGGCCGTCTTGGCTTACCTTTCTTCTCTGTTCATTTTCCCTTTCCTCTCTTTCCTCATCTCTCCTCTTGCCGCAGTCCACCCTAAAAAGAAGAATCGGCAGACGTGTGTGCGGAAAAGTCTGATCTGCGCCTTCGCCATGGCTTTCATCATCAGCGTCATGCTCATCGCGGCGAATCAGATGCTACGAAACGGCATGGAGTAGACATCTGCACTGTGACCCCGTGGAGAGGACCGAACAGCCATGACCTCGCATCTTGTCTTTGCAGCCAAAGCCGGATGAGCCACAACCCAAGCACTCCTCTGAAAAATAAGCCGTGTTTTACTTTTCCTCTTTTTCCTTCTTTTTTTTTGTGACTTTGATTTGAGCAGAAGCAGACAATGTAAGTGACTAGAAGATGACATACATGAGGGATTTTCTCTTTCTTGATGATGTCACCACATACTGATACTGGACTATAACTCAAAACTGGACCAGGAATGGTTTTTTTTTTTTGTATTTGTTTTTGAATCGTTTGATGCCAAAGGGTATTCGTTTGCTGTTTTGAAAGCCGAGACTACCCTTTAAAGTCAATTTCTTTATGAATTGAAATGTCTCCAACGTGTATCAGGTGCTTTGAGCAACGATTATTACGGACATGTACATATTTACCCTTGGAAAGTCACATGAATTGACTGTGGGCCGTGAATGTTCAATACAGCGTTAAAAACATGTGTAAAACTCCTCACTTCCCTCTTATTATTGTCATGGATAAACATTTCCCATTTTGTGAAACCTCCACAGTTTGCTCAGTCATCTGAACTGGGGTCTGTCCAACTCCTCACGTGTATCCACAGTGGGGGAGTCAACGGGGGCAACACATCAGAAATATCACTGTACCTTCTGCAGTCTGTCCTCTTCTGTCTGTGATTCAGTGTACTGCACCGAGGCGAGTGCACATTCACAGGAGCTGTATGTAGTCTAAAAATGAGTGATTACATACTCTTGTCTTTGCCCTTGTGTGTCTGAAAGACAGTATTGTCTGACACATAATGCAAGCTCAGGCTGTCTGTCCAGTACTACGAAGGCGGGGGGGGGGTGTAAAATAATAGACACCAAACCTTACTAGTGAGATTAGTGAAGGTATGGTTTCAAATCAGGGCCAGGCTGAGATGAACTGTAGTATTTCGGGCTAACGTCTGCAGAAAAGGTGACAACTCAGCACCTCACCTGTAATACTGCCCAACCTTGCTCAACACAATCCTCCAAAAGTAAGCATCCGAGTATATTTACTGTATCTAATAGCTTCACTGCCATACCAGACATTATTCCAGGCCCATTTGGCCATAGATTTCACTGTATAGAAATCACATTTCACGTTATGTAATCACAACAGCGAAATGTATGAGAGCTGGGACGTGGTGGTGAGATTATCAGGGATCTAAAGTAGCTGTGAATTAATTGTACGTAAAGCTGTGTATGTTTATACAACATTGCCCTCTAGTGGTTAAAGTCAGAACAGCACCTAAAAACACTGGGACAACCAAGTCTACGAGGCACTTGGGAAGTGAAGAATACTACTGAATGTGATCTGTGATGTGTTATTCCAATATCATAAGGACAGTTTGGTCTGTACTGGTGAACATTGCCACTCTTCCCTATAGCTAAGACCATGAAACAAGAGTTAGCCGACCCTTACCCTGTGACATCCCACCAACGTACAGATCAGCAGACGACGAGGGAGGCGACTGTTGCTGAATGTAAGGTGGGCTTCTGGGGACAAACTGTTTTCTTAATGCTGGTACCACTACAGTCATGTGATCATCATTTGGATGTTAAGGTCAGTACACTTGGTTTCCCTTACTGTATGGTCCGTCCATTGAAAATGACTGGAGCGGAGAATGCTTTCCTTGAATTACTAAAATGTCATTAACTCTGCTGGGGTTTTTTTTGGTTTTTTTTTTAGTATGAGTAAAAACAAATAAACAAAAAAAATAGCTTTCTACCACATTGCATCATTTCCATTAAACATTGTTCAAGGTAAATGAAAAGACGAGGCAGGAGGGGAGAGGAAAAACTTGATTTTAAAACAGAAAGTAACACTAAAATCCAGCGTCATAGCAAATATGTATAATGCTGTAAATCAGTATGCATGTTGATCGTTAGCTCTCCACGTCCTCTGAATGAGCAGACCCCATTTAACATTTCCCTGTGGTGGCACAGCCTTGATTTAAATGTAACTACGTACGAAACTACTGACAGATTTGACCTTCCGATTCATACTGTAATAGCCTTTTTCCCCCCCTAGTTTCCACCAGCTATTAATCAAATTAGAATGCAAGAGAGTCTCTTTTTTTATAAATATGCAAATACAAGGGCACATCATCATTCCCTCAGTCTCATGTAGTCTCTAGTAGTGACTGTGAGGTTCACTGTGAACGTTTAAAACTGACACCGAGTGCAGCATATTAGTGTGTTTTAGTCACATTCTGGTTTGTTTTTTCTTATTTTTATGGAATGTATTCACTGGCTCATAGTCTCGTATTCACCGCTGTATAATGTATGCTATTTGTGAGTTCAAGTCTTGGGATACTCTCAGCACATTGGCACTGGACTGACAGGCCATGTTTTCATCTGTCTGTTGTTCACCACACCGGTCCTTTGAAACCAGCATACTCCTTTATCTTACCAATTCTCTTTAATAATTGTGCCATTTTAACAGCCTTGCATGATTATGTAAGGGGGAGGGAAAAAAAGTGGTTTGAAAGACCTTTTATCTACAATTTCAAAGTTTACATTATTATACATCCCGAACAGGAGATAATGGGTTTATGGTTTCCATGGTTTTGAGACTTGCCCGAGTTTCGTTTCTACTAAAACACAATGTTTTTACCTTGTTGATTGTAAATCTAAACGGAGAGATGTAATATAACCTTGGCATGCTGCTTAGGCAAGGGGAGGAAGAAAACAGCAATATTTATCAACTGAATGGATGTTTAAAAATGCAAATAACAAATTTAATCTGTATGAAAATATAACCACGTATGTTTATGCAATAAAAAAAAGGAAACTTGTTTTGATACAAACATAAGTCAGTGGTGTCGCTCTGACCTGGTGGTGCACGCTTGGCGGCCTCCCATCTTGCTCCATTAACACGCACTCCTCCTGACCGAGCAGGTTTGGGCTCATTTTTTTTGGACACGCCAACACAGCACTCTGACTTCATTGCAGGCAAAATAAAAACCACTGGAGTGAGTCTTGCAGCAGAAAGTAAGTTAAGGTTGCTTTGTTTGTTGGTTTGTTTAATGCAATGTGTGTTTTAACTTTAAACATTCATCTTGACTTCCTCGTGCTGGCTGTTTATTGACACTGGCTAGACTGAGGGGGAAGGGCTGATAGTCACGGCACGGTGTTTTTCTCTAGAGGTCCTCTGATGGATCACCTGCCTAGGCTTGTCCCACACCTTTGGGCTTTTCAACTCCTTGCAGGTATCTTACAGGTGCAGCGTTGAATAATGGAGCCCAGAGATCTGACGAAAGGCCCGGATGTGACGGTAACCAAATTCAATCTTCATCAATCTGTCTGCCATCTGTCAGTATGGCAATAAGCAATACTGTTGTAATAGAATTGAAGAGGAATGAAATTGAAGTGAAATATATTGTTAAATTACTGTATTTTAAAAGTTGGTGCAAAAAAGTGACAGTTGTCGAAATGCGTCCCTTTTACATAAGCTTCAAAACGTATTCAGAAGATAACAAAAAGACCTACATTTGAGATGCTCCATCGTGATGAATTTGAGTAACACTGCATTGATATCAAAAGAGCGAATAAATGTCATCAAGACTCCAAACTAGTTTCTGCCCTTGAAAACATTTTTTTTCAATAAAAAGTATTTTATATTATCATAAAATAATATTTTATATACTTATTTTATTTATATGTTTTAGATATAATTTATTTTATACTTAATTTTTTTAATATATTTTATGTATATTATAAAATATATTTATATGATATGTTTTATATATATATCCACATGCACACACAATTTTCAATGAATTTTAATTATTTTGTTGGTGATGAGAAGTCATCTCCCCTCTTTGGGGAGATGGCAAAAGTTTTTCCTTTTGCCAAATTGATGTAGGTTTCTAGTCCAGGTTCAGGTTATTTTTTACAAAGTATAGTGCAAAACAGTTTTAGAAGACAAGACGTGTAAATAGCATGTCCGATCGAGTGGGGTTTCTTTTATATATAGACATATAAAGGGGTAATATAAAAGAACGACTTGGTTTTGACTGTACAGAATAACTGGCTTAACATCATCACCGTCATGCTGTAGCTAGATTGTTCAGTTAAAGTTAAAATGGATCTGTAATTTGTTGTTTATGTGGTTTATATCCCCCCTGAAATGAAAACCCTGCTTGAAGAATCCAATTTAAGGAAGGATGGTGACACTTGTTTTGGGGATATTTATGATTTTGTGCACATGTGGAACTATTAAGACTCACTGTGCTGTTTATTAAACCCTTCCCCGGTTAATGCAAAAAAACAAAAAAAAAATCTGTACAGCTCAGTAATGACATTTCACAAAGAAAAACTACACTCGATACTAAGAGCAAGTGTTGCATCCCTCTTTTTATGAACAACCGTGGGTGTAGTTTGAAATCCTAAGCCTACACACTATACTGCAGGGGTGATGGTTTCACTGACCGGCCTTCTCTATCCTGCTCCACCCAGGTGGCGGAGCGCATCCTGGCCTCGGTGGTCGAGATCATAGAGAGGAGCTGTGACTCTGAAGCACAGGCTCTTCGTGTGCAGAGGGCGCATCGCTCTGACCTCACCTGCTATGCAAGCTACATCCAAGTCCTAGAGCGCTACCAACGGAACTGCTTTGACTGGACCGACCCCAAGGTCGGTGTCAAAATGCACATGTGCACACACTGAGGGACATGCATGCATAGACGTCCTATCAGAATCGTGGTTTACTTTGTTTTTCTTAATGCAGTATCAGGCGGCTAAGGACTACTTGTACCTGTTTGTCAGCCTGTGTGAGGAGGGAATTCCTCTGGACCGGTAAGTGATTCATAGCCCCTCTTCATCACCAAATTCATCACTTCACTCTACAGGGAAGGTAGGACGGAATAGTGCTGAGGCTTCATCAATCCAAGTTGCCTCTTTAAAAAGGGATTAGCCGTGGCAGGCTCACTAAATGCCCCGGTTATGGCCTGTCTTGATTTACACTTTGCCTTATTTGACAGTGTGATGTTGTTTCTCCTCCCACACAGGAGTACTATTATCTATATGTAGCGACAGAGCGCACTTCATCACACACACACGCTTGTCATTTTGACCGCAGAATCCTGACGGCTATCAACGACGTCGGAAGGACTCTAAGGGGCGAAGAACCGTCAGACACGTGACATAGACCCAAAAACCTTTCGCCTGTTGGAAATCGTCAAAATTGGTTTTGGTTGTCATGGCAACAGTGTGCAATGCAGTGAATTCAACAGAGGAAAAGTGGTGGAAGGCGCTGGTATGCGCAACACAATCTGGGGTATTCGCTGCAAGTCCGTTGCCCATATAAATGAGACAGAACAAAGAGCCGACTTAAAAAGACAGCTTTATTGCAAAAACCTACACCCCCCCTCCCACCCCACCCCAAGATTTGGAAAGAGCATAAACACTGACGGTAACAAAGACTGAATTCCATTAAACTGTGTAAATCAAAATAAAGCCTGTTGATGTCACTTTATTTGTGATGAGGAAACTGTGCCAGGTGACAAGGTGTTGATCTAAAACCATCTGAGAGCGATACCCGAGCTATCACGTGGAAAATAAAAGCTGCTGATGCTTAAAAGTCAGTCTGTGCAGGTGCTTTACAGAATCTGAACTGGGCTGACTCCAGGGATAAATCAAAAGAAACACTGCTTGTTCACCGCATAAACCGGATGGGTAACATTTACCAGAGTGGCAATGAAATTCCAAGGTTTCACAAACTTTAAAAGGCTTGTCGGTGCAAACACCGAACACCTTCACAAAATCCGCTTCAAGGAACTCGTGTAGCAATGCTGTGGCACTAAGCCCAACAAGACCTAATGTTCCCTGTTAAAATAAACGAACTCAATTCATTCTCCTTCAGTGTTCTCTGTGTTCGTAAACCAAGTCCTGCAATGGTACTCTGCATTTTCACATTAAATAGGCCCGAGAGGTAAGCCTCTTGAAGTGCAACAGAGATTAGTCCTCGTAACGTAGCACCTTGGACATCAATGCCTTCATGAACTGGTGGAAGCAAAATATAGTGCTATCCCAATTCAAATATAATTTGGGGGGGGGGTGCTAGGAGATATTTCATAAGTGAGGCAATGGGAAAGGCAGTATGGTAGAGCTCTTGCTTTAAATACTATATGTATGGGTCCAAGGACTAGTGGATGTTTGTGTTACATTTGTTCATTGATATAAAGCCACTGCATCCTGATCTGTTGTAGCACATTTGTGCGCATCATTGTCAGAGGAGAGATAAAAGATAACAAGGACGACAATAAAGGAGGGCAAAGACGGGCATTTGGGAGCTGTGACAAACTTGCCTGGGTCCAGACCTTTGAACCCACCCACTCCACCGAGTAGACCGATTCTTCTGGTCTGGCATGACATGAAACAGTGGTTTCTTAACTGAAAAAGCGATTAGCGCAGCGGGGTGGGGGGTAACAATTAGCTCATCAGCACCACAGATGAGACTAATGCCATTGTCAAGCAGTGCTATTACTCCAAGGAGGAGTAATAGCACAGCTTGTTGAACAGGGAGTCAAAGAGGCCATCTATGGGAATAGGGAACGACCATCCTTGAACCGAGCGGGGGGCTAAGAGTACATCTGTCGTTATATTGTGCTGCTGTAAAGCCCCTTGAGGCAAATTTGTAATTTGTTAAGATTAGGCTATACAAATAAAATTGACTTGACGTGACTATCTTACAATGCTGTGAGTGCAACTATTCCCCAGTCCTCTGTCAATAGTACACATGGCCATTAAAACTCTAGTCGACGGTCATGGCAATTTGCATATGAAACTGATTGTTTTGGGTCATTATGCCACTGTATTGTTTAGAAGGGTGGGGACACCTGCAGTCAGTTTAGACTGAAGAGGTCACTTAGATGAGTGATAAAATGTTTCTCTCAATAAACATTGTGTCCAGATGAACTGATTGAACTAAACTTTCTTTGATTTTCTTACCTGGATTATTGAGCACGCAAAAAGACAAAAGTATCACTAACATCGTAGTGGGTTTATCTTCGCTCCACTCCACTCTTAAAACCCCGGCAAAACCAGTATGCTGGCATGGGCAAATCGAATCCCCGTCCCCCACGGAAATCGGCAAGAGTGGAGGCAATGTCAGACTGAGGATGGAAATGAAGTGTAACGAGTTGACAATTCTGTCTGATGTCAGGCAAGTGGCAAACAGAGGTAGAGCAGAAAATGAGAGAGGGGGCAGTTGAGTAACGCTTAGAACTCTGTGTGAGAGTGACTGTTGTCCCAGTCTCTTGCCAGGCTGTCACTGGGTTTCATGAAGATGCCCTCCATGGCCTTCCACAGGCTGTGCTGGCTGGGACCCAACATGGCGTGCACTTCTCTCTGACCGTGGATGGGCCGTCCGTACTGCTCGCCCGTCACTGACAACAGTGCATCAGTGTCCTTGTGAAGGAAGCGAACGGCCTCCTCACGCTTCCACATTGAACCCCCACACTGAACTGTCCACTCGTCCAGGTGGTCCCCTTCCCCTTCCTCACCAAACGCACTCACTTCCTGTGGAAAAACAAGTGACAGATTGAGAGAAAAGGAAGAGATGAGAGTACGACCACACATATTGCCTAGTTATTCTCTTCTCTTCCAACTTGCTGTTGGTCTGTCAGCCAACCTGGTTAGAAGACAACGGAGAGGCAAAGTAGTGGCTGTGCAGGTTGCGGCCCGTATTGACGTGAGTCAGTCGAATGGTCTGCCCGCACTTCACTGGGGTCCCACGGTGGCACACGGCATCACTTGTTCCACGCACACTCCAGTAGCTGTTACTGTCCTCCACGGAGGTGACCCCTGTCACAGACTGCTGGCCGCTACCTGCCGCAGAAACACACACAGCCGCTGAGTGAAAGAACATTGACATGTGAGTAATAATAATAATACTCATAATAATAATTAGAGCTGGGCAATAATTCAGTGTTATCATTTATCGTCTTCCAGTGGTCTTGTTTCCGGAAGAAATTCGGATATTGTCATTAGGGATGCTCCAACCGATCGGCCGATTTTTTTTTTTTTGATCGGTGCTCTCTATAAAGGCCGATCAGATGACACAAAATACGCAAGACATTTCTCTGTGCGTGGCAAAAGAAGCTCGCTAAAATGGCTTTGCTGGTCTGGCAGTTCTTCAAGATGTCCGAAAAAGACAATAAAATCGCTATTTGCAATGTGTGTGAAGCAGAAACCCCTCGTGGTGGAACGCAGCATCGACATTTTAATACCACAAAGCTCACTAGACATTTGAGAATTTGTCACATAAAAGAATAAGGCGAGTATGAAAGGCAAGCCAGCACAAAGTCAGTAAAATGAGTTAACCCTTTTGCAACTCAGTCTTCCATCACTCCGTTGTCAGTTAGGGGGACGTTTAAACAGAGGAACCCTACAGCAGCAACGGTAAGAAGTCAAAAGAAGTATCAGCCAAGATGAAGGAATTTATTGGCCTTGATCAGCAGCCTCTTTCTGAAGTGGAAGATGAAGGGTTCCGACGACTTATTACCTACTTGGATCCACGCTATATCCTTCCAGGGCATACATATTTCATGGACGTATGCCTGCCGCAGTTATATCAAACGGCGTATACATAGTATATTGACAGCATTTTAAAGGGCGTCACATCAATTAGTTTTACAAGTGACATCTGGAGTTCGAGTGCATGTCCCATATCCCTGTTAAGCTTAACCGCGCACTTTATTGATCAAAACTTCAAACTACACAACGTTGTTCTTCATTGTCAAGAACTCACAGGGTCACACACAGCGGGGGCTCTGGCTGCTGCATTCAGTGACATGTTCCGATCCTGGGGAATCCCGAGAGAAAAGGTAAATGCTATTCTAAGGGATAACGCTAAGAACATGGCAAAGGCCAAGAAGGATGCGGATTTGCCCAGCCTACCCTGTATGGCGCATACACTCCAGCTCCTTGTGGCCGAGGAAGTATTGTCACAGCAAAGCATCTCTGATATAACAGCTGCAGGGAGATGGATCGTCGGTCATTTACAACATTCCCCGTTAGCAACCTCCTGACTCCAAAGTATTCAGCAACAACTGGACCAGCCTACAAAAAGACAACAGCAATATGTATCTACTAGGTGGACTAGTACTTTGTATATGCTGCAGAATCTACTAGAACAGAAACGGGCACTATCTACTTATGCAGCCAACTATGACTTGCCTTCAATGTTCTTCGGCAATCAGTGGAAATTAATCGAAAATATGATTTCCCTGCTTGCACCGCTCGAAGAGCTCACACAACGGATCAGCTCATCAACTGCATCAGCTGCAGATGTTATACCATTCATTACAGCTCTTACGCGTCTCCTTGAGAAAACAGCAAAGACGGATCAAGGCGTGAAAATGTCAAAAGCCGCTTTGTTGGAAGCGATCCAGAAGTGATCCAGTGACATTGGATCCGAGCGCCTGTATGCAGTTGCTACGATTCTCGATCCGAGGTGAGAAAACGAATAGACCTACTATGTAAATATATCTGCTCTGTAGGCCAAATGACTAATAAAAAAATAAGTAGGCTATTAGTAAAAGGAATGCTATGTCTTTTTCTTAAAATTTATCTAACTTTGCTTTAAAAATAGCAGAAACACTTGTAAGAGTTGTGCAATTTAATAAGATAGGCTATAACGACGCATATAGCCTAACCTACGAAAATGCATAAAATGGACCTACTAATGTTTGTTTTTTTTTTGTTAATAAAAAGGTATAAGGTGTGTGTTTGCGTGTGTGCCTGTGTGTGTGTTGGCCCTGTGATGGCCTGGCGGCCTGTCCAGGGTGTCTCCCCACCTGCTGCCTAATGACTGCTGGGATAGGCTCCAGCATCCCTGCGACCCTGAGAGCAGGATAAGCGGTTCAGATAACGGATGGATGGAAAAAGGTATAAAGACTGATATTTCCCAGATGCACTCAAGCCACAGCTATATGTGTTCGGCTTTCAGGTATCCTGGCTGCCTGTTCAGGCCCCGGCCAGGGACGGCAATATGATGAGAACAGTTCAGAGGCGAGCGGCTCCGAGTCCCCAGACAAAGTATCACAAGCTGGCTCTCTGCAGGCTATGTATGCTGAATTGCTGGAGGAAGATGTGGAACATGGCGGAGACATCAGCAACCAAACCGCATCGCAGGTGAACCTCTACTTGTCAGAGCCACTTATCCCATGAAGCGGACAGCCGCTGGCTTTCTGGCAGGGCAGTAAAAGCTGCTTCCCCCACACTCGCAGAAGCAGCACGAGCCTACCTGTGCACGCTGTGCACAAGTGTAGACAGCAAGCGACTTTTCAGCACAGTGGCGATTGTTGTAGATGAGAAGGGGAACAGGCTGACTTCCAAAAATGTAGGAGATGCTTATATTTATAAGGAAAAACTTGCCGTCGTGCTTAAGAAATAGGCTAAGCTAAAGAATGGTAGTGTAACCGGTTATGTTCTTGCCCGGTGCGGGATTCGATACGAGGTGTACTGCACCACAAGGCGACATCACTAACCGCTCGGCTAAAGGGTCAAACCCGTTAGCTAGGGACTAACGTGTCTTATTAGTAGTTTACAGTAGCTATGGCAGGTTGTAAAAACATGTAAATGTTGAGGAATGCTTTATACAGATTTATCTATAGCCTTTCTTTGTTGTCATTTTATGTTGTCTAAATTTGTAGTAGGCCTAAATTTAGAAAGGCCCTGTATTTAGTTCCATCTATTGGGAAATGATTTTCATTGCCTATTATAGGCTATACTGGTTTCTTATGCTTTGAAACATAGTGCATAGTTTTGAGCACATTGAGCTTTTATTCCATAGGTGAGCTGACATATTTGCTAAACTGCTCCTTAGCCGAGCATAGGCTATTATATTGGTTTCGGCTTCTTCATTATCTACAAGACCTAACGAGAGAATAAACAGTTGTCGATTTATGACACTTTCTCAGCTCTTGGTTATATTTCTGCAATGCTGTGGGAAAATAGTTACTGTTATCGCTGGAAACGGTGGATAAATAAATGACGCTACACAATAGATCGAACACTTTAAATGGAAGATTCCTCTCCCGTGATCGGCGATAGATTCTCATTTCCGGTGATCGGCCCCGAAACTGATCGGAGCATCCCTAACCGTCATACACTGATACACCGTTCTGTAGTCTTAAATTGATCGCAATGATAATCTGTCACCTAAAATGCCTCACAAAATGAGGTCTGAAATATTGGACGGGAGGATGATTGGAAAACTAGCTCCGGTTTGACATTATACTTCGTATCACCAAACAGTTGGGTGTGATTGAACCTCAGTTGGATTCTTAAAGCATTCTCGCACATGTAAGCCGACATTGTGACGTGTAAACATCGCGTCAAATTTCCCACGATTACTGTGATAATATTTTCCACGTCACCCGGCACTAATAATAACGGTGCTTACAATAAACTTTATTAACACTTGCAGCTCTCATACATGAAATGCAGCTTAAAACAACCAAGCAGAAGATTTAAACCCAGTTGGCGTTACACAAATACTGTATCAATTGTCCCATTTCGAGGTGTACAACTTGATCCAGGAGGGACGTTTCTACCAAAGAGCACCTAATAAGATAACAGGAGAAGACGAGTTAGGAGAAAACCAGAATTTCCCGATTTTCTGGACGCTTTCATTGACGCTTCACTCACCGGAGCCGTAGCGTACGTCGTGTGAATGTAGTCTCACGTTGTGTTTCACGTTTAATAACTTAACCACGGACCCGCATGTTACGAAACTCAGCTCCGAGCCGAATGACAGCCCGGATAAGCAGGATAGAACCGCGAAGCTCAATAAGAAGCCTGGGAAGCCAGGACGGTTCTCCATTCCTTCTAAAAACACCGACGGACGCCGCTGCCTCTCAGATTTTGCTACGTCAGTAAAAAAAAAACAAACGAGGAAGAAGAAGATGAAAAATGTGCAGTAGTGAACGCATCAAGCCAATAGCGCCCTCTCTGATACGGAATGGTCACTGCGTCGTTTGTGCTCGCGAACGGTATATTCTTACACAGCCGCCACGAAATCTTCATAAAATCCAAGCAGTGGCTAAAAGTTTTTATTGTTTTTTTTAAGATGTCCATATGCATCCATTACGATATTGTATTTAACTAAACCAGAGCCTCGGCTAAGACGAAACAGTTGTAGGACCAAGATTCGCCGATAGAGGGCGTTGCCTTTAAAAAGCGATGACAATTTCCTCACTGCCCCCCGGAATTGTCATCACGCCGCTTATTCTCAGCCATTTCTTCGTAGGTAAAAAGCTCCCCGAAACTCGCAACGCGCCGGCGAAGGGTTGGATTGTAAGTATTTGCGGAGTAAACCGTGACAAAAAGAAGTAAGTCCGATTTGGCGGAGGGCGTCTGCCATCTTGGGAATGTCCTGGACAACAGTAAAGTCAGTTGTTGTTGTCGTCCCGGGGCTAGGCTAACATGCCGTTATGCCATTTGCTTTAACCTGCCAAGTTGGCTCCGAGGCCTCGTTTTCCCACAAAAAGCTTTAAGGATTTGTTGCGCTGGGACGGTCAGATGCCGTAATGGTTATTTGTATTTGCTCCCCGTTCGTTTCGCTGACTCCAGCTAGTGGATTGGGCGTTAGAAACAGCGTGTAACGGTAAAACGTTGCTTGCTAACACTGCTAGCTAGTAGCAGCCCAGTGGTTGCAGAACACTGATAGCATAGTAGTATACCGAGCTATTGTTAAGCTACCGTTGATCTGCCTTAGCATGGATCACAGCAACATCGATTTTGCTCTGGTGTCTTGTTTTCCATCTCCTTAATAACCTGCACCACGAAGAGCTATATGTAGTTTGAATTATATTCTTAGTTCTAACGTTAAGTCAGAGCTGTGGTTAAAAGTCACCGCTGGGTCTGATGTGATAACGTTATACAGACTGCTGAGCGTTTTCTAGCATCTTGCCAGATAGATATAGGATCCACGAGTTTTCTGTCTCCATCTTTGACCAAAAATGTCATCGTTACTTGTTTAACCATTCTAAAATGACAATATATTCGGCACTCAGCTATCAACGCTTGCTAATGTAAGCATTGGCAAGACGATGATAAACCTACTGTGGTGTAATACTGAGAGGTTACAAAAAGTTGAAGTGGTTATTTATAAATGGTATGACATCATCAGCTACCGGAGAGAAACTGATATCTGATAAGATAAAGTTATAGATCAGATATGTGTGATCTAAAGTTCGTTTGACAGCTATTTGGATCTAGCCTATGTGAAAGTAACACCCTTTGGTAATAACATAACTTTGTGCCCTTATTACCTAGGACTGGCAAGCATGTCTGACTTTATTGAGAGTGAGGCTGAGGAGTCAGAGGAGGAGTTTGATGAGAAACAACTAAAGCCAGCCAAGACCCAGAGGTTCATGGAGGATGATGGTAAGATTACCAGAATGTTTTTGGTGAATGATTACCTGAATGGTTTATTTACTTGTTAGAGACGCTGTCTGTCATTCCTCAACAGATGAGGAAGAAGAAGAGAATACAGAAGACCAGGATGAGCAAGGGAATTTAAGAGGACTCATTGATGATGGAGAAGAGGAGGACGAAGAAGAGGAGGAAGAAGGGAGCGCTAGTGGAGCCGGCAGTGACTCGGAGGATGAAGTTAGACATCGACGCAAGAAACGCAGTAAGTTTATCTGCTGTCTTAGAGGATTGTAACTGCTATATGAGGCTGAAATAATGTGTGTCAATGTTTTCAGGACATGCCATGGCCTTATAAAAATGATGTTGTGTTCACCTTTGTTATTTTTCTTTATTTACCCCTGGAGCCATATTCACAAACATTTTGAAAATACTCTGATACCTCTTAACTTGGTTTAAAAATTTCTAGCTTTTTAGTATTAGGTTATATTTGCCACTCAACTAGCTGTAGCTCCAGTACAACACCAAGTGGCACAAGGTGAATAGGAAGAAAAAAACTGACCAGTATGTGCAAAACATTTGTCATTGATATTTTCAGAATGGTTTCATGCTTGCGTTATGTAGTAGGGCTTTCAGAATTGGCCAAAAATGACATTTGATTATTCCTTCTAAAAAAAGACATAGGTTTGAACCCATTCAAATATGTTTTTGCGCATTATGTCCATAAGAGGGCAAACCAATACGAGAGACACAGCTACTTATATAGGTATATTTATTTAAACATGTCTTCTAAAAGATCTACATACCTACACATTACAAAATAAAAAAATAAATTAATGTCCTATACTGTAAAAGTTCATAGACCATAGACCTCTTTATCTCTGTCTGTCTGTCTGTCTGTCTGTCTGTCTCTCTCTCTCTCTCTCTCTCTCTCTCTCTCTCTCTCTCTCTGTGTCAGTGTGCACTGTGGCTGGTACTAGAGTGAGAAATGAGAATGCGCTGTCTCGGCGCGAGATGAATTATTTGTAATTGATGTGTTATTCGATAGCCATTTTTATACATTGGGTAATGTTCCTACTGTTTAAATGAACAATTTCATAGTATTTTGGTGGCGCAAATTCACATTTGCAGCAGCCTCATCCAGGACCGGTGCGGGAAGATGGCGGCGTGAATTCACTTTTGTGGCAGCCATACCCAGTACCGTCAATGCAGTGTCTTTGTCCACGTCTGTGTCTAAGTTTGTCTTCATTTGATGGCTGGGAGAGCTTGGTCTGCTGCATACTGTGGGCCAGGGACCACGGCCCTGCCTGGCGCTGTGCTCGAAGAGGTAACACTGAGGGCGGTCGGACAGGACGCGGAAGCGGGGCAGGCTAACCTAACTGCTAGCCCATGCAGAGCGGGAGTTCTGATAACACCGAGGGTGGTCTGGGGGCGGCCTCGCCTAGTCTTGACTGTGTTTTTAGTGTCATCGTGTCAAGTGCGGAGAGGTATGTCGAAGGTGTTTGGCAGGGAGAGCTAGCGGTAGATCAGCTGAGGGAGCTTGGTCTGCAGCATCCTGTGAGCCCAAGGACCACAACCCTGACCGGAGCTGCGCCTGAAGAGGAAACACTGAGGGTGGTCTGACAGGACGCGGAATCGGAGCAGGCTAATCTAACTGCTAGCCCATGCAGACCGGCAGTTCCGACAGTCATCCTGGGTAGTGTTCGTTCTCCTGGAAAGTGATTTTGTGTGTCTGTGTGTGTGTGTGTGTGTGTGCGTGTGTGTGTGTAGTTTAGATATGTGTTAGTTTGGATATACGTTTTCTTTTAGTTCTTGTTAGTTGTTCCGATACCAGTATCGGAAATGCCTCCGAAACTGCCTAGAATGCTGGATCTGGTATCGGCGAGTACGCGAATCTATGCATCGATCCGATATCACGTTAGCCCCGAAACGGGATAAACTTTAAAATAGTTTCGCCCAGCTAAAACGGCTGTTTTCCCGGAAATCAATTATTCTTCGCCGCTCTTAAACGGTAGCCTATGCGCCAGGTTGCGCTGTGTTGCCACTGGTAGCTACTGTTTCAGAGTGGCAAAGAAGAGTTGGTTACGTATAATTCAGTGTAACGCTAGCAAAATGTCAGCAATTTGGGAATATTTTACACTGCAAAATGCTACCAGTAAAACGGCAACGTGTACAGTATGCAAGGCTTTAGTTTCGAGGGGTGGCACTAGTGTTGCCAATTTCAACACCAGCAATCTTATAAAGCAATTGAAGACGCATCAAAAGAAAGAGCACGATGAGTTCAACAGGGCAAAAGGGGGGGGGCACGAACTGCAGCAGCAAACATTGGAAACCGCATTTCAACAACACAATAAATTCCACAAAGACTGCCCAAAAGCGACAAAGATAACCGACAAACTTGTCAAATTCATTGTTCTGGACGATCAACCCCTGTTGGTCATCGAAAACCTGGGATTTCGCCGCTTAATGGATCATTTGGGGCCATGGTACAGTTTGCCAAGTCGCAAATACATCTCCGAAACTGCCCTCCCCAAACTATACGAGACAGGGAGGGAGCACATTTCATATAGGCTAAAAGACGTGCAGGCGATTAGCTTTACAACTGACATCTGGAGCGCCGACGTATGCTCAGTGTCTTTGCTCAGTTTAACCGCACATTGGGTGGACACGGCTTCGACATTTGCTCTTCAAAGTGCGGCGCTGAAAGCAAAAGAATTCCATGGGTCACATACTGGCACGTCAACTGCCGAAACAGTTGAAGGGATGCTAGTAAAATTAAACATTCCCAAGGCGTGATTTCCCGTTTTCCAGGAACTCTGCCTCTGATTGGCTAGTACTCGTTGCCTCCGTTGATTAGGTTGGTTAAGGTTAGGGTTAGGGGGGGGTTAGGGATAGGGTTAGCCAATCAGAGATAGAGTAGGGGCGGGTCTTCCCGGAATCCAGGTGAACGCTCTCTCAACGAGTACTAGCCAATCAAAGGCAGAGTTCCCGGAAAACGGGAACAGATGGTCGTGTCGAGTTTGGGATGCTTCGCCCACTCAATCCAGCTGGTGGTGCACGAAAGGCTACTATCACAGGGACGTGTGAGCGACGCGCTGGCAAATGCTAGAAAGATAATTGGGCACTTTAAACACTTGCCACTGGCTACTACATGACTGGAGGAGATCCAGAAAGATTTCCAAATGCCCAGCAAACTTCTGCACCAAGACGTGGCGACGAGGTGGAACAGCACGTTTTATATGGTCGAGAGTCTACTGGAGCAGAAGTGATCGATTTCGTCATATGGAGCTAGACTCACGAGCCAGTCTCTAAACGCTTCGCTCAACTAGATTGGTAGGCAGAGATCGCCGATTGTCTGGTATCGCGAGACAATATGGAGCTGACGACGACCTGCCATTGACCCCGACAGCAAACCAGTTGGCTTTGCTGGAAATCATCGCTGTTCTGGCCCCATTTGAAGACCTGACCAGACAGATTAGCTCCTCCACTTCCTGCGCAGCTGAAGTTATCCCCTCGGTCACAGTGCTAAAAAGGCTGCTTGCTCAGGAGAACCAGGAGGACACGGGTATAAAAACGATGAAAACTACCCTTCTAGAGGCCATCAAGATTCAGAACCATCGAGGATGAGCCATTGTATGCAGTTGCCACTCTTGGACCCGCGTTTCAAAGACAGATATGTCTTTGTTGTTTATTTTTAACTGTTTAGTTTTTTTAAGTTGATGTACTGTTTATTGTTACTTCATGATTTAAAATTTTATTTCTTTATTTTAGTAAATTGTGGCTGCACTTTTAAAGTTTTTCTTAAAGGAATTATTTATTCCTAGATTTATTTATTTGTGGTCTTTTTCGGTTATGACTGTCAAACTAGATAATAAAAGAAAGTTCTATGGCATTCATTCTCTGTATGTATGTATTTGTTCATGTTTTACAAAGGGTTTAACCTGAGCCAGGCCATACAACAATGATAGTAAGCACCACATTCATACAGGGTTAGTAGTACACAGCTGTTAAAAAAAAATATATACACACTGGTATCGGATCGGTACTCTGTATCGGCAGATACGCAAGTTCAGTTATCGGAATTGGTATCGGGATGGGAAAAATGGTATCGGAACATCTCTAGTTCTTGTAGGTATTGGATGTGTTTTTGTCTTTGTGTTGCACTGCCGTGGGCTGGGGGAAACAGTGTTTCGTTTCATTCCATGTGCGCAAGTGCATGAAATGAAACGACAAAGTGTTTCTGATTTCTAATAAGTAGTGGCTCGCATTTGGAGAATTTGTTGCAACGCTCCTGGTGGCTGGACAGTTTCATCCAAATAATTTATTGAAAAATCCCTCGCTTGGATTTATTGCTCAGCATTGCACTTGTCCACATATTATACACACAGATATAAAAATCTCCCTCTCACCCTTTTTCGGGTGGTGTTTGTCTTCCTCAAGCTCGGGTCCTCTACTAGAGGCCTGAGAGTTAAAGGATTCTGCGTAGTATCTTAGCTGTTCCTAGGACCCTTATGGACAAAGACCTCAGATGTTGTTCCTGGAATCTGCTGGAGCCACTCTCCCAGTTTGGGGGTCACAGCCCCTAGTGGTCTTATTACCACTGGGACTACTGTGGATTTCACCTTCCACATCCAATCCAGTTCTTCTCTCAGCCCTTGGTATTTCTCTAGCTTCTCATGCTCTTTCTTGATCCTGATGTTGCCATTGCTCGGGATTGCTGCATCGATCACTACTACTGTCTTCTGTTCCTTATTGACCACCACAATGTCTGGTTGGTTTTACTTTTTTTTTTTTTCAGAAACCATCAGTGGTGCTGTTGATAAAAGTGCTCAACAAATAAGGATTGGAATATTAAGATAGATGTAGGGGAAAAAAACTTTAAAACATTGTAGTACAAGCTTGTTTTGTGCGTCACACACTTAGCAGCTGCCAATGTGGTACACAACAAAGAAAAACACAGTCAATTGTGTATTGACTGTGTGTTGTTCACCATTGTTATTCACCTGATGGTGGACTCATGAACATTAGCCAGTGTGAGAGAGGCCTTTAGTTGCTTAGATGTTACCCTTGGTTCCTTTGTGACCTGGCTGACTATTACACGCCTTGCTCTTGGAGTGATCTTTGATGGTCGACCACTCCTGGGGAGGGTAACAATGGTCTTTAATTTCCTCCATTTGTACACAATCTGTTTGACTGGATTGGTGGAGTCCAAATTCTTTAGAGATGGTTTTGAAACCTTTTCCAGCCTGATGAGCATCAACACTTTTTCTGAGGTCCTCAGAAATCTCCTCTGTTCTTGCCATGATACACTTCCACAAACTTGTTGTGAAGATCAGACTTTGGTAGATCCCTGTTCTTTAAATAAAACAGGGTGCCCACTCACACCTGATTGTCATCCCATTGATTGAAAACACCTGACTCTAATTTCACCTTCAAATTAACTGCGAAACCTAGAGGTTCACAAAATTTTGCCACTCACAAATATGTAATATTGGATCATTTTCCTCTATAAATAAATGACCAAGTATAATATTTTTGTCTCATTTGTTTAATTGGGTTCTCTTTATCTACTTTTAGGACTTGTGTGAAAATCTGATGATGTTTTAGGTCATATTTATGCAGAAATATAGAAAATTCTAAAGGGTTCACAAACTTTCAAGCACCACTGTATATATCAATCCATTATCCAAACTGCTTATCCTGCTCTCAGGGTCACAGGGGTGCTGGAGCCTATCCCAGCAGTAATTGGGCAGCAGGCGGGAAGACACCCTGGACAGGCCGCCAGGCCATCACGGGGCGGACACACATATAATTTGTCCATGCTCTTGCACCTCAAAACATTTTTTTGACATCATGGTCTATGCAAAATTCAAAATCTTTTTGGTCCTTGCCCACCCCCTTTTCCGGGGGTAGTAGCAGTAGTAGTAGTAGGAGTACTTTCCTACTTGACCCTTTACCAGCATAAGTATTTTTTCTTTTTTCTCCCCAATTGTACCTGGCCAATTACCCTGCTCTCAGCTGTCCCGGTCACTGCTCCACCCCCTCTGCCAATCCGGGGAGGGCAGCAGACTACCACATGCCTCCTCCGATACATGTGGAGTCGCCAGCTGCTTCTTTTCACCTGACAGTTAGGAGTTTCACCAGGGGGATGTAGCACATGGGAGGATCACGCTATTCCTCCCAGTTCCCCCTCCCCCCCAAACTGGCACCCCGACCGACCAGAGGAGGCGCTAGTGCAGCAACCAAGACACAGACCCACATCCGGCTTCCCACCCACAGACACGGTCAATTGCATCTGTAGGGATGCCCAACAAAGCCGGAGGTAACACGGGGATTCGAACTGGCGATCCCCATGTTGGTAGGCAATCGAATAGACTGCTACGCTACCCGGACGCCCAAAATTCTAAATCTTGAAAAGATTTGTAAAAGAGTACTCCTACCCAGCAACAACGTTTTTGTTACAGTGACAGAAATTGTAGTGTTTAAGATTGTTTCATCCATGTTGGCATTGAAAGTCGATTGATTGATTTATAGTGAAGTTACAATTTTGAAGAATCATATCTAAACAAATGTTCTTTTTTAAACATTCTGTTACTGGATGATAGCTTATCCATTGATATCCAAACAATGCTTTGGTAGTTCCTCTTTTTAATAGTTTCTGTGAATAAGGATTTTCCCATTAAAAATTATGTGGAGCAAAATGTTTTATGTCTCCTCTATAGCAGCCAAATCCAGAAGAAGGCAGGTAGCATTGAGTTTTGAGAAGAAGCAGAGTTGTTCTGGCTAGAAAGCAGATATGGCAGAGGAAGCTCGTAGAAGACCTTTGTCAACAGATAATGCAACATCAATAACTGAAACCAAGATTCAAACATTTTCTTTGTTAACCACTGTTGTTTGTTTGATTTTAAATGGATCTCTGGAAGATAAAAGCCTTCGAGCATCAATGCTCTTGGTGTTTGAACCACAGGCCATCAGTAAGTAAGGGTAATAACTTGATGTATTCAGTGGCAGCCAGAAAAAAAGGTATAAGCAAAAGTCCATAATATAAATATGAATTCTATTAAAGTGTGGTCTAATAAACTAAGGTCTGTCTCTGTCATGTCTCTAAGCAGTTTAGTCAGACTGACTTTTCTTTCCTTGCAGACTATGATGATTACCTGGATGACGATGACCTTGACCTCATCGAGGAGAACCTGGGAGTTAAAGTGAAAAGAAGGGTAAGGGATGTTTGCCCTTTCTGTTATTCCTGTCAATTGGGCAGTTATGGATTCAGCACCACGCAATGTGTGTCAAAAAGCCCACGCTGTGGTTGCAACGCTCTTAAAAACCTCTAAGCAGTTTTGACCACTGCACTTTACCTCCTTGACAGAAAAAGAAATACGACCGTGTGAAGACGATGGACGATGATGAAGAGGATGATGATGAGAAGGACTTGATCGCAGACGAGATCTTCACTGGAGACGGGGATGGTGAGGGAGAGCTGGAGGAAGGAGAGACGGTCGATGTGCCCCTCCGGCAGACAGCTGATGATGAAGGAGAGGATGATGAGTCAGGTGGAAAAACATTATAGATTTTTCTAGCTTTTATAGGAGTATGCAAAAAAGGGACACAATGACACAATACAATATGGTTTAACCCCATTTCCACACTCAATTGTAAGATCATGTGCCATATTCTTGAGTAATTCTCAGGAAAAGTGCTTTTTTTCCCCTCTTAGACATTGATGATTTCATCGTGGATGATGATGGCCAACCCATCACCAAGAAGAGAGGCAAGAAGTTCTCAGCATACACAGATGCGTGAGTGTCATGTTTTCAGTGCATTGAAGGTCAGTCATGCATAGGAAAAGAGGAAACGGCATAGGAATATATTTTTTAGAACCCTTCTTTGCGCCCCCTCATATTCCCTCTGAGTGGTTTAGTTTGAAATGAGGTGACAGTAAAACTAATTCAGCCGGACTTGAAGAGAAGGAAGTAGTCCCAAAGAGGCCATTTTAGCCAATGATGTGCCCTGTTATGACACCTCCACCCAACCTCACCCCTGGTCAGTACATTAAAACATAAAAACAATATTAAAGCCGCAAGTGGTGTTGGGAGGGGTCCAAGCATTGGCACTGTTGCGCCCCCTATGGAGCAATTTGAATGGTTTTGTCCTCATGATCATATACCTTCACCCAACGTAAATAATTAATGCTGTGATACGTAGGGGCCTTTTATACACCTAGCCTGTAATAGACTACCGTTTCTACATGAAACTAAACCGCTGTTGGTAATGTAATGAAGATTGAAGAATCTTGCTTCAGAAACAGTAGCCTACCCGAGTTTCCAACTAGATATGACAATGTCGGATTTCTTGGGTCGCCTGTGTCCTAGACGATTACCGTAGTTTTTTAAAATGTCGTAACACTTCCATTGCTTCAGAAACATGTGCCAGAGTTTCCAAAACTGGACCAGACGGTGTCTGATTTCTTGCGTCCTAGCCGACTGCCGTAAAAAGAAAAAGTATGTCGTTATACCCAGGTGTCCTGGCGTGCGGTATGTAGAGCTGCAGCGCTTCCACACCAAATAAGTCAAAATAGCGGGCAAACTATATGACTGACATAGGTGGTCCCAATAGTAAAGTTGTTGAGCACATTGAGATGCATGGGTCGATTAAGTTTTGTGTTGATCTGACTTATGCTGTGGGAGTTATGGCCTTTTAAGCATGACCCTTTGTTATAGCGCCACCATCTGGCTGACATGGGTGATTTGTAGTGCCAGAGTAGTGGGGGGCCGTATGAATCCACCTACCAAATTTGGTTGGTCTAGGACTTATGGTTGCTGAGCCTCAGACACTTTTAGCTGAGAAACCGCACCCAAACTAATACAAGTCAAAATGGCGGGCAAAATATATGGCTGACATATGTGGTCCCGATAACAAAGTTGTAGAGCACATTCAGATGCATAGGTCTGTACAGTTTTGTGTTGATCTGACTTATGGTGTGGGAATTACGCATGACCCTTTGTTATAGCGCCACCATCTGGCTGACATAGATGATTTGTGGTGCCTGAGTAGTGGGGGGCCATAGGAATCCACGTACCAAAGTTGGTTGGTCTAGGACTTACGGTTGCTGAGCCTCACACACTTTTAGCGGAGAAAAATAATAATAATCCTAACAAATACAATAGGGTTCGACCAGCTTCGCTGCTTGGACCCCTAACTAGTAGACAGTGGGCAAAAAAGCAAAAAAACTACTGTGACATGCTGTGAAAATAATAAATTAACGATTCAGTTTGCCTCTATTCCCTGATGTCCATACTTTATTTCTCCCCCTTCAGAGCCCTCCAGGAGGCCCAGGAGATTTTTGGAGGAGACTTTGACTTTGCTGACTTTGACACATTGGCCTATGACCAGGGTGAGGAGGAGGAGGAGGACCAAGATGAAGAGAGTTGGGACCGGCCCAAGAAGCAGACAAAGAGAAGGCAGGGGAGGAAGAGTATATTTGAGATATATGAGCCTAGCGAGCTGGAAAGCAGCCACATGACGGATCAGGACAACGAGATCCGCTCCACAGACATGCCTGAGAGGTTCCAGGTGTGTTGGTCTATATTTTATACATGTTTGATGGCATGTGGTTTTCTTCGCTCTCTTGCGAGGCAAGGCAACTTTATTTATATAGCACATCTCATACACAAGGCAGACTCAGTGTGCTTCACATAAAAAAAATAGAAATAAAAAAATGTATACAACGAAAAGGTTTGACAGCTAATTAAAAGACATTTAAATTACAGAATAAAGGAATAAAATCAAACTGTAATGCAAGTTTTACTTCTACAACATTGCAAAAGTCAAAGTGCAAGGTTTGCAGTTTAGCAGAAACCAATGGAAGACATAAACGTTTTTAATATGGATTTATAAGTAGCCAGTGTTGGAGTAAGTGTCAAATCTTCTGGAAGTTTATTCTAGCTATTTGTTGTATAATGGCTAAAAAGACATCCATGTTAGGGCCAACACTCCCATCTGTGCCCCTGACCAAGACAAGGCAGTGCAAGGCAAATTTATCAATATAGCACATCTCTGCAACAAGGCGATTCAAGATGCTCCACACAAAAGGCATCATGAGAAGCAACATAAGGCAACAAATAAAAAAAACTCAAAAAACCAATAAAAAGAGAGTAAAGGTTACAGTGCAGTGCAAGATGAAAATCAAAAGCTTCAAGCCTTATTCAACAAAAGGCAGCGGCAAACAGGAAAGTCTTCAGCCTAGATTTAAAAGAACTGAGAGTTGTAGTAGACCTGCAGTTTTCAAGGAGTTTGTTCCAGATATATGTAGTGCATAAAAACTGAAAGCTACCTCCCCATGTGGTGTTTTGACTCTGGGGACAGAAAGCAGACCTGTCCCAGACCATCTGAGCGGTCTGGATGGTTCATAGTGTAGCAGTAGATCAGAAATGTATTTTGGCCCCAGGCCCCAGTGCTTTATAAACCAAGAGCAGAGTTTTAAAATCAATTCTTTGACAGACCGGGAGCCAATGAAGCAGCCTCAGTACTGGAGTGATGGGGGCGTCCAGATAGCGTAGCGGTCTGTTCCGTTGCCAACAACATGGGGATCGCTGGATCAAATCCCTGTGTTACCTCCGGCTTGGTCGGGTGTCATTACAGACACAATTGTCTGCGGGGGGGACGCCGGATGTGGGTATGTGTCCTGCTCGCTGCACTAGCGCCTCCTCTGGTTGGTGGGGGTGCCTGTTCAGGGGGGAGGGGGAACTGGGGGGAATAGCATGATCCTCCCATGCACTATGTCCCCCTGGTGAAACTCCCCACTGTCAGGTGGAAAGAAGTGGCTGGCAACTCCACATGTATCAGAGGAGGCATGTGGTAGTCTGCAGCCCTCCCCTGATCGGCAGAGGGGGTGGAGCAGCGACCAGGACAGCTCAGAAGAGTGGGATAATTGGCTGCATACAATTGGGGAGAAAAAAAAGGGGGGGGCTGGAGTGATGTGAGCCACTCTTTTGGTCTTAGTAAGGACTCGAGCAGCATCGTTCTGAATCAGCTGCAGCTGTTTGATCTTCTTTATATATTTTTTTTCTAGAAAGACCTACAAAGGACACCGTTACAGCAGTCGAGTCAACTGAAGAAAAATGCATGGACGAGTTTTTTCAAATCCTGCTTAGACATAAATCCTTTAATTCTTGATATATTCTTCAAGTGATAATAGGCAGACTTGGAAATTGTCTTAATGTGGCTATCTAAATTCAGGTCTGAGTCCATGACTATACCAAGATTTCTGATTGTAGCCAAGAGCTGACTTTTAGTCGTTCTTTCTTAGCTCCAAAGACAATTACTTCAGTTTTATCTTTGTTTAATTGAAGAAAATTCTGAGACATGCAATTGCACTGTTATATTGCAATATTAGTCATATTGGCGAACTCTGGTGCCTATTTTTCTTTCAATTCTTAGATATGTTAGCACAGTACATAAATGTGGCATTAGAAAACCCAAACATGGGATTTTTTTTCCTGTTTTTTTTATATATGTAGTATATGTATGTTCTCTTCCTCTGAATGCTTTTCATTCTTAATCTTTCTGATCATATTATAACCTAATTTTCCCCCATGCACATAATTTTTTACAGCAATAAGTTTTTGTTATTTGAATGTTGACTTGAATCCCAGAATGCACCCTGTGTCTACATTTTCTTCCCTGTAGGTGATACTACAGTTTGTGTGAACCCATTTATTTTTATTTCTGGTTGTATATCATTGTCTTGGCATCAGGGCCTATCTGTCTGACACGTCTCTGTTCTCTGTCCTGTAGTTAAGGTCCATCCCTGTGAAACCAGCTGAGGATGATGAGCTGGAAGAAGAGGCGGAGTGGATCTTCAGACATGGTTTCTCCACCCTTACCATCTCCATGCAGGTATGACCTCAGCCAGACTAACTCCAACAGCCTGACATGATAAACAAACACAAATGCCACATTGTATTTGAAGTCTTCTTTTTTTTTTAACTAATGTCATTGCATCATTAAGGGGACATAGAGCTGCCAGTACTTACATCCTCCTGATCTATTGAGCATTATTCAATCCATGCATTTATGGACATGTCCTTTACTGTACATACAGATTCATTTCGGATTTCTTTTCAGGACAGGAAATTGCCTTTTTATTTATCGATGAATCCCAAGCTTGGAAGCCAGGCCAATAATGATATCAAGAATATACAAAAGCCTGGTTGTTTACCTTTAAAAGTAGCTACAGGGTAGGCTAACTTAACATGCCACATGCTAGAATTTGCCATCACTTGGTTTATATAGATTAATCAAAATTAGAATCAGTCTTTATTTGTCCTGTAAGTTTTATCTATAGAGGAATTTGACACAACATCCTACTCACTCATGCTTCTACCAGCAATAAGCTCATAGGCATTTGTGTATACACACACTCGTTTGAGCCCCATTTAAATTCATCAAACCACATCTCTATATTTCTTTGCCCCAATTAGGAGAACACAGATTACCTGGACAGAGGGACAACCACAAACTTCAGCAGGAAAGGACCGAGCACAATCGCCAAGATCAAGGAGGCCCTCAACTTCATGAGGAACCAACACTTTGAGGTAATAGAACCTTCCTGACCTAACCTCCCTCCAACCAAATGCCAGATTTCACCGATTGGTTCATTTTTATTGATGTGCACCTATTCCTTAAGCAATATATCTAGAACAGTGCACTTGTTCTACCTCGTCAGTGTAACATTAAGAAGGGTTTGCAGAATAACCTTCTTATGGAGACAGTTGTAGTTGTTTGGATGTTTAACATTTGCTCCCTCTCACCGATGTTCCTCTCAGGTTCCATTCATCGCATTTTACAGGAAAGAGTATGTAGAGCCAGAGCTAAACATAAATGACTTATGGAAGGTGTGGCAGTGGGATGAGAAGGTATGGTGCAGTATTATTATTATTATTATTATTATTATACTTTAAATTAAGGATCACATTAGCTATAGATTATACATGAATGCAAACTGCTGAAACCTGGGAATTGACTGTGTCAGCGAATTCTAAATTTACTTGCTAAGCTGTCTTCTGTTTCTGAATTCCACTTCTTTCTTGAACTCTGACCCTCAGTGGACTCAGCTAAAGACCCGCAAGCAGAACCTGACCCGTCTGTTCCGGAGGATGCAGTCCTATCAGTTTGAGCAGATCTCTGCCGATCCTGACAAACCTTTGGCTGATGGCATTCGTCCCCTGGACACCGCTGACATGGAGAGGTATGATTGGGTTATGCTGATGCATAGAACAGGAGTGGACTAATGAAAAATACATGTGGTTGACGGCAACCAGCTTCCCCATTCTAGTCACACAGATACACATTTTGGTTGCACAGATTTTGTTGTATGTATTTTACACGTAAAACGGGGAAACAAGTGCACAGAGAAGAGAACACAGTGTTAATTGGAAACTTGAAACAATTGTTTCTAAAGCACACACTTGTTTCTTTTTAAAGTTTGTGTTTGTTTTTATTTTGGCACTTAATGTAATGAGGCTCTGTGTCTTTTACTGTGGATTTGCTGCTGTTAAGCCAACTCTTGCCCTTTCCTTTAAAATCTATGACACAGAAGTACATTCTTCTCAACCTGATATCATAACTAGTGGTGCATTTGGTACTGCATTTGATCAAACTCGCCCAGACTTGACTGCTCTCTTCTCAAACTTAAATTTGACATGAGTTTAAAAACTAATTGAACAAAATAATTTGTACTACAGCCTTTTGTCATATCTATTCATTGTTAGGTTAGCTGACGTAAAGAACTGCTAGTCTGCAAATTCTGCATAATGCAAAATTGGCTACTAATGCTAATCCCTGCACAGACTCAGTCATATTTGTCACCTTTTTGACTATTTTATCTTAATATGCTGCAGTGTTGTTATAATATTTTTATAACATGAAAAGGGCAGATTATAGTCCACACCAAGGACTAGGTTTATGGACTGTTCATTTTGCACGTTTTTGAAAGTTTTACATTCGATGTAATTGTTGGATGACTTCAGACATAAGCATGTTGGACATAAATAAAGGAGGGATGTGTAATGTGTGTGTTTGTGTCGACATATTACGCATCGGCATACCCTTACTTACACCTGTTGTTCTTTCTTCTTTGGCTTGTCTTTGCTGTAGGCTGAAAGATGTCCAGTCTCTCGATGAGCTGAGTGACGTGTACAACCACTTTTTGCTCTACTATGGCCGAGACATCCCCAAGATGCAAAATGCATCCAAGTCCAGCAAAAAGAAACTTAAGAAGATTAAAGAAGTGTCAGAGGATGGTAAGATTCAGAAGAATGGGTGGGCCACATTTAAGAGTAGATGGGATATACTGACGTTTATAAATTTATGACAGAATCACTCAGCTATTATAGAAACTGTTTTCCATCTGTTGAAACAGATGACACCTTTCTAATTAATGCAAATTGCACTTTTTAGGTGAGGAAGAGGAGTTGGAGGTAGAGGAGGAGGAAGAAGAGCAACGCAAAGGACCTGATCTCAAGCTGGCTTCTCGCAGGGACATGTACAGCATTTGCCAGAGTGTAGGCCTTGGTTAGTCCCATTTCAACTCCTGCCCCTAGAATCTCGAGGCTTAGATATCACTAGTTGGTCTGTCAGATATTTCAGCATGACCAAAACAAAGCTATGTGCACTTAGCCCTAAACACTGAGGAATGACACAGGACAGGCTGTTCTGGCTCTAGCCAGATCCTGTTACTTTGTTCAACACTTGCCCATCGTCTTTCTTTTTCCCTTCTGCAGATGGCTTGGCTAAAAAGTTTGGGTTGACTCCAGAACAGTTTGGAGAAAATCTGAGAGACAGCTACCAGCGTCACGAGACTGAGCAGTTTCCTGCCGAACCTGTGGAGCTGGCCAAAGATTATGTGTGCAGGCAGGATTCTCATTCATATTCTATGTGGACAATTAGCACCATGGACTTCCTCTCTGAACTCATTGACTTGAGTTCAACGTTAAAGAAAAGCATTCATGCTCATGTCCCACTCATTGATTGACTCTCCTTTGTTCTGGCTTCTTCTCTCATCTAGTCAGTTCACCAGTCCTGAGGCAGTGCTCGAGGGAACCAGGTACATGGTGGCTATGCAGATTGCTCGTGAACCTCTGGTTAGGCACGTCCTCAGACAGACCTTTCAGGAAAGGGCCAAGGTTAACATCAAGCCCACCAAAAAGGGCAAAAAGGTATTGACAGATTATGTTCACCTATTAGGGGAAATTTAGATGTCAGCCAAAGAAACTTAAACCAGTATAAGAAAAAAGCTCTCTAAAAGTATTATGTGTTGTCATGCTAAATTAGTTGTTTTTTTGGGGGGTTTTTTTTACCCTTTTCCGTTTTTTGCTCTTTCCCTGCCATCTATAGGAGATAGACGAAGCTCATTTTGCCTACTCATTCAAGTATCTCAAAAATAAGCCTGTGAAGGAACTGAATGGGGATCTGTTCCTAAAGATGTGCCTGGCCGAGGATGAGGGGCTGCTAAACATTGACATCTGTATTGACCTCATGGCGGTCAAAGGGTAAGAGAGACACACCAGGGAGCCATGGCTAACATCTCAAAGGAAAATATGTGAACTAATACTTATTGGAGACATTAGCCAGGTTTTAACATAATGAGTCCTTGATCAATCATACACATGATGTGAAAAGTTCATCGAATCAGCTGTCTGACCAAAATATTGTGGCATATACAAACGTCAAGCAAATAAAGTCATTAATGAGTTGAAATTTATGCTGAAACAATTCCCTGATCAGTCGGTCAAAAGAAAACCAATTGATTTTAATTTTGGTAGTCAATAATTTTAGTTATTTATCAAGTATATATATCAAACATTGCTGGTTACAGCAACATAAATGCTGAGGTTTGCTTGCCCTTCTCTCATACATATTGTAAAATTAATACTTAAAGCAATTTTAAGAATCTGGAAACTTGATGAGCATATTTGTATTTTGACATTTATAGACTAATCAGTTAAAAAAAATGTAAGTAATAGATTAATCAGTTATGGAAAAAAATGTTAGTTGGAGTCCTATATTAACTACCCAGGCCTACATAATATTCCAAAGCTCCTGAATCTTGTCTGATCGCCTACTTGTGTAAGCCCGTAAACTGAAGACATTTAATAAATCACAGGATCAGCTATAAACCTTCTAACTTTCAGGAAATAAGTCTGTGCAAGCTGATTTATCGCTGATTTATGTTGATTTCTTGGCAATTTTAAATTGCAACTTTTAAAATTATTCAGTTTCTTAGCTTTCTTCACTGTCCTTATCCCCCACTGCAGCAGCATGGGACAGATGACATCGAGATATGTGCGGTGTATTACATGTGTCTCTCTTTCTCTACTCAGGTATGCTGGTGACCAGACGTACTTCGATGAGATCAAGCAGTTCTACTACAGGGATGAGTTCAGTCACCAGGTGCAAGAGTGGAACAGACAGCGGACCTTAGCCATAGAGAGATCCCTCAACCAGTTCCTCTACCCTCAGATGGCCAAGGAGCTCAAGAGCAAACTCCTCGCTGAGGCCAAAGAGAACATTGTCAGGGTAATTAAGACTGACGTCCCAAACTGACTTAATGTCCACATTTAAATTTTTATGCCTGTGCACAGTTAGTGCACTATGAAATATTTCCATTCAGTTCGTGCATTTGTAGTGTTGTATGATATAATTTTATTGCCTTGTGTTTGATGAGTAAAATGCCCTCTCTCTTGCTACATACAAGATGTCAGTTTTACTTTATTGTGTTAATGTAATGTGCACAAACTGACAAAATTCTTGGTGCAAGTACCAGGCGATTTGGTGTGATATCTTAATTGGGGAGAAAAAAAATCTTGTCGGGTTATGTCTGTTTTGTATTTTATTTCTTTTTTTTCCCCCCCATTTGTTTAACCTTGTGGATTTCATAAATACACTGCCCTTATATGTGTCCATTTTTCCCTCCAGTCATGCTGCAGGCGCTTTTACAACTGGCTGAAGGTGGCTCCATACAGACCAGATCAGCAAGTTGAGGAGGACGACGACCTGATGGATGAAAGTCAGGGCAAAGGCATCCGTGTAATGGGAGTAGCCTATGCTCCCAGCAGGTAGGTGTCCCAAAGGCTTACCAGTCAATACCGAGAGTTTTGAAAATCAATGCCATCATCCTCGGGGAGAATATTCTGCCAAGCCTATCTGGGTAGAATTTGTTTTAAAAGGCAGTCAACACAAAAAAATTTGTTTTAATGCACTGAATCCTGGAAAACCTGAAAATTTGTAGACTAGTTTTCCAGTCATGGACAATGCCTTGAAAATGTCCAATGTCAAATGTCCTCTGATGTCAAATGCCCTCTAAATATTGTTGAGGTTATGGAAAATGGTAAAGTTAGGATATATTTGTCTTGATGCATGCTCAATAATCCATTCAGTTCAATTCAGTTTATTGTCATCAAAAACAATGTGCAGGCACATGTTAAAAATGAAATGAGGTAAGAAAATCAAAGAAGGTTGAATCAGTTCATCGGGATACAACGTTTATTGACAGATACGTTTCATCACTCAACTAAGTGACATCCTCGGTCTAAACTGACTGCAGGTATCCCCACCCTTATAAACAATACAGTTACATAACGACTGAAACCAACGACCGGTTTCAAATATGGGTGTGACCATTAACTAGACTTTCAATGGCCATGTGTACTATTCACAGAGGATTTGGGAATGTTTGTAATCACAGCATTGAAAGATGGTGACAGAAGGCTGATCACAGCCATGGAATCGGCAATCTGAAAAAACAATATCACAGACCCGGAAGCGGAGCAACTGTGAACAAAAGTTTCAGCCTGTCTCAGCAATGCGAAGGCGCTGCCATCCAACATCAGTAGAGGTGAGAGGAATGCTCTCACAACTCTCAAGGACAATAACATCATCCTTCCAGCGGACAAAAGCAGATGCACTGTTGTATTAAACCAGACAGACTATCATGAGAAAGTTATGACGTTACTTAGCGACATAAATACTTATGAGCCCTTGGAACGAATTCCAGGCAGTGGTTACAAGGAAAAGGGGATAGATTGTCTGAAGCTGTTAGAACAGGACAATGCTATTGACAGAATTTTGTACCACAGATTATACCCAGGCAAAGCTACACCTAGTCTGTATGGGTTACCTAAGATACATGAACAGGATGTGCCATTATGGCCTATTGTTTGAATGACTAACTCAGTGACTTATAACATCTCTTATGTTTCTGGCATCTATTCTTAAAGCCGTTAGTAGGCAGTAATGAACATCACATTCAGAGCACTATGGATTTTGTGGATAAGGTGAGGGACATCATTATGGAGGCAGATGAAACCATGGTCTCCTACGTTAAGTCTCTCTTCACATGCGTTCCTTTTGATGAAGCAGTGGAGGTAGTTTGTATGAAATTACAAAATAACCCCACCCTTAGCAATAGGACCACCCTTAACACTGACCAAGTGTGTCTGCTCCTGAAACTGTCTTCAGTCCACGTACTTCACATACAGGGGGCAGTACTATAGGCAGAGGCATGGGTGTGCTATGGGTTCCCCAGTCTCACCTGTAGTGGCCAACTTGTATATGGAGGAAGTGGAAAAGAGGGCTCTGATGGCCTATCCAGGGACATCACCTAGCCATTGGTTCAGATTTTTGGATGACACCTGGGTTAAGATTAAATCTCAGGATGTACCACATTTCACCAACCACATTAACTCTGGACAAACACATCAAGTTCACCAGGGAGGATTTGAAAAATGACAGGTTAGCCTTTTTAGACTGCGAAATTGGTGTTGGGGTACATTTGATTGTTGATGCTTACCGTAAACCAACACATACTGATCAGTACTTAAGGTCTGATTCTCATCATCCACTGGAGCACAAACTAGGAGTCATCAGGATGCTATACCACTGAGATGACAACGTCCCCTCTGACACAGCGGCCGAGGAAGGGGAGAAATCCCACATTAAAATGGCCTTGGTTAAGTGTGGTTATCCTGGTGCATCTGGGTAGTGTAGCAGTCTATTCCGTTGCCTACCAACACGGGGATCTCCGGTTCGAATCCCCGTGTTACCTCCGGCTTGGTTGGGTGTCCCTACAGACACAATTGGCTGTGTCTGTGGGAGGACAGCCAGATGTGGGTATGTGTCCTGGTGGCTCTATTAGCACCCCCTCTGGTCAGTTGAGGCGCCTGTTAAGGGGGGGAGAGGGAACTAGGGGGAATAACATGATCCTCCCACGCGCTACATCCCCTGGCAAAACTCCTCACTGTCAGATGGAAAAAAAGCAGCTGGCGACTCCACATGTATTGGAAGAGGCATGTGGTAGTCTCCCTGGATTGGCAGAGGGGGTGGAGCAGCGACTGGGACAGCTCAGAAAAGTGGAGTAATTGGCCAGGTACAATTTGGGAGAAAAAAAGGGGAGGGGGAATCCAAGGGGAAAAAAAAGGTGTGGTTATCCTAACTGGGCGTTTGTCAAAGCCAGGAAGATGCCCAAACAGTGCACCAGCCAATTGAAGAGAGAAGGGCAACAGCTGCTTAACTGTAAACGAGAGGTGATTCCGTATGTGGCGGGAGTATTGGAAAAGCTGAGATGCATATTTTCCAAACACTGCGTCTCAGTTGCTTTCAAAGTCCAAAACATGCTGCGCCAGAAGTTGGTCCACCCCAAGGATCGGGTCCCCTTGCATGAACAGAGCAATATAGTGTATGCGGTTAAGTGCCAGGAGGATTGCCATGACTTATACATTGGAGAAAGTAAATAGACACTGGCCAAGAGGATGGCACAACACAGGAGAGCTAACACGTCAGGCCAGGATGCCGCAGTCTTCACCCATCTACGGGCCAGTGGCCACTCTTTTAAGGATGAGGATGTGCACGTCCTTGATAAGGAGGAACGCTGGTTTGAATGGGGAGTCAAAGAGGCCATCTATGTTAAGAGGGAATGGCCACCCCTGAACCGAGGGGGGGGGGGGGCTAAGAGTACATCTGTCGCCATCTTACAATGCTGTAATTGTAAACATTCCCAAATCCTCTGAGTCGTACACATGGCCGTGGAAGTCTAGTTACTTGTCACACCCATATTTGCATATGAAACTGGTCATTGGTTTCTGTCGTTATGCATCTATATTGTTTATAAGGGATGGAGATACCTGCAGTCAGTTTAGGGCCCAGACACACCAGACCGACTGGTGGTGAGGTGACGAAGGCCAACTATTGCGTCGCCTGCCGTCTGGGCCAAAAAGTAGCACCTGAACACACGGCAAAGACTACAGCCAACAGCCCTGATTCGCTAGCTTAGCACTGATTCACTAAACTGAACAGCCAATCACAGTGATCTCTGCCACCGATGGGCTTCGCCGATTTAACATGCTCAATAGGCTGAAAAGCTGCCAACAGGGGTCCGACTAGTGCATACAGTGCGGGACACTCCGCAAAAACTAGGGCCACTGACGCTCACCGATGGCTCGATATTGACCGACGGCTGACCGTGGGCTTGGTGTTTCAGGGCCCTTAGACTGAAGATGTCACTTAGTTGAGTGATGAAACGTATCTGTCAATAAACGTTGTATCCCGATGAACTGATTCAACCTTCTCTGGTTATATATTTGTATTTTTACCTTTTTAGGTTGCATATTTCTAATGTAATTTTTAGCTGAGATCACATATTTTTAGCTGCTGAGATATAATAGTGTTTGACATTTACGTTGATGTTCAGTGACCAACTAAAAGTAACAGTCCATTAAGAGGCTGTTGAGGCTTCCATTGATAGTTAGTATTGAATGATATGACCTTCCATGAGCAACGACTGTCATGCCAAGCAAAAGTGGTGGAAAATGTCCTTGAAAAGTCCAAAAAAATTATTTTTGAAAAGTCGGAATCCTGATGATTGCATTGGCAGAAATAATCATTTATCAGCCATTCTCACCTTTATGAAAATGGACTGTAGACTCCTATAGGCTCCCCCGAGAATCGTCACCTTAACGTGGTGGAGGGGTTTGTGTGTCCCGGTGATCCTGGGTGCTGTGTTGTCGGGGGCAATAGCCCCTGATAGGGTCTCCCAAGGCAAATTGGTCCCAGGGCAGGGGCCAGACTAAGAGCGATTCCCAAAAAAACCAATGAATTTACACCAGCAAAGTTACAGCGCCTCGCCCCGAAAAGGAAAACTGGGGCCCCCTCCTGGAGTCAGACCTGGGAGGGGAGCTTGCCAGCGAGTGTCTGGTGGCCGGGCCTTGGCCCATGGGGCCCGGTTGGGCCCAGCCCGAAAAAACAACATGGAGCCCCCACCCCATGGACTCGCCAAATGCTGGGAAGAGCATTGGGGTAGGTTGCAATGCAGGCCAGGCAGCAGGCAAAGGCAGGGACCGGGATGTGCCGACTTCCGGCATCGCAGATTGGTCCTCGGGGCGTGGAATGTCACCTCTCTGGCAGAGAAGGAGCCTGAGCTGGTGCGGGAGATGGAGCGGTACAAACTAGATATAGTTGGGCTCACCTCCACACATAGCATGGGCTCTGGACTCATTACTTTTCCGGAGTTGGCCAAGGTACAGGTGGGGGGGGGGGGGACTCCTGGGGAAAAAAAAAAGATTCCCTGGCTGTTGGATAACATGAAGGCATCATCGGAAGACACAAGCATGGACCAAGAATGTATATACATAAACACCTAAAGTGCCCAGCTGAAATGTGTTCGTCCTTAAATTATTATAATTTAGACTGTCATAAGGGCAGCTCATATGAAATATGTAAATGAAAAGTGTGTATCACAAAAGTCGCCCTCTTAGCCAGAGCAAACTTGACGCTTCCCGATTTCCTCCACATAGAGACACACCTGTGTTCTGTGCTCTGATCAACGGAGAGGGAGAGGTGGTGGACTTCTTGCGTCTGCCCTACTTCATGAAGCGGAGGAACGCCTTCAGGGAGGAGGAGAGGGAGAGGAAGGTATGCCCTTCATGACGCCATCTGATGAGATGAAGTGTGACCTGTCAGATTGTGTGATTTGATATGATGTGAGATGTTTCCAGTCTTTGAAGATGCGTCAAATTTTATTTCATGATATTAATATTGTGTGTGTGTGTGTGTGTGTGTGTGTGTGTGTGTGTGTGTGCGCGCGCGCGCATGTGCATGTGTGCATGTCATCCTCAGGCAAATGACATCGAGAACCTGAAGAAATTTTTGATTAGCAAAAAACCTCATGTGGTCGCTGTTGCTGGGGAGAATAGGTGAATATTTTGATTCTTCTGTCTAGGGTTGTCTGTGGCAGTCTCCTCCTTAGATAAGTGTTTCTGTAATTTATTCACCTTTGGAGCACCTTCAAGTTGTGGCTTGATGTGAGTGAAATGTCTCTCGTGTGTATGCAGAGATGCCCATATGATAATGGAGGACATCAAGAGGACCATCAGTGAACTGGAACAGGAGTCGTCTCTGCCAGCAGTGGGAGTGGAGCTAGTTGACAACGAATTAGCAACTCTCTATATGAACAGCAAGAAGTCTGAGGTATAATAACTTTCTCAGCAGGGTATCTGCTCCTATGTATTGTCCATATACACACCCACAAATAGTCAAGTCAGGTTTATTTGTATACCCCAAATTCACAAGATAGTCCCAAAGGGTTTTACAATCAGTGCAATATACGACACATCAATATCATAACCTCATCAATGTTTCCACTGTTCTTTAACCATGGTAGGGCTGTCAGTGAATATTCCAAATTCGAATATATCAACCAAGTTGTAAAAAAAAACAAAAAAAAACAAACATTCGAGTATGAAAATTAATATTCGTATGAAAATTCATATTCGTTTGGGGGGGGGGCAGCACTACCACAGCTGTCTGCCTCGCGAATTCTCGCGAGAGCCTCGGCCGCTTCACTGAATACGCTGCGTGACGGACAGGAATCACAAAACATCACTTTCATTGGTTGAAAAGGAAATTAAGGTCAAGCTGAAACGAGCGAATAATTCCACAACAACTATGTGGTAAAGATGGCGGAGAGTTCATAACTCAACTCGGCAGCAGAGAGAGTGATTTTTTTTTCCATCTGAACAATCTAAAAAGTCCAGTTTGGAAATACTTAAGATTTTGGTCAGGAAACAGAAATATTGCGGAACCTCGAGATAAAGTCGTATGCAGGCTATGTAAGCTGCAGTTGGATTACCATTCCACCACTAGTAACCTGAGGGCACACGTAACATCAGTTACGAATCATTCATCTCGCTCCGAGAGACAGCGCCTTCTCAATTCTCCCTCTAGCACCAATCATGGTGCAGAGAGAGAGAGAGCGAGGTCTTTAGATCACATGTTACAGTATAGGACATTATTTTATTTTATGATGTGTAGGTATGTAGATCTTTTAAAAGACATGTTTATGTTGAAATAAATATACCTATATATAGTTCTCTCTCTCGTTGTATTGGTTTGCCCATTTATGGATATAATGCGTAAAAATATATTCGAATAGGTTTGATCCTGTTTTGTTTGTTTGTTTTTTTTTAGAATAAACGAACATAATTTTTGGCCAATTTTGACAGCCCTAAACCATGGTGGCCCACGTGGTCGTTGCCCCAGAAAAATGATCTGTACCTGTATCCCCTGCATTAGTATACCCATAATATTTATAGTATTTATAATTGAAAAGTTTGCATTTCTGTCTGGCCATTGTCCTCTTTAACACACCCACCCCCACCCCATGTCTTCTTCTCCCTGTGTTCAGGCTGATTTTAGGGACTACCCACCCCTGCTGCGACAGGCTGTGTCAGTAGCCAGGAAGATCCAGGACCCTCTGGTGGAGTATGCTCAGGTCTGCAGCAGTGATGACGACATCCTCTGCCTCAAACTGCATCCACTACAGGTAAGATATGGAAGAAACTTTAAGAAAAAAGTAAGTGGATATAGGTGTTGACACACAGTATTTTTTTATTTGTGTGTGTGTGTGTGTCTGTGTGCGTGTGCGTGTTTATGTGTGTGCCTGTTGTTAAATGTACAGATTATTCAAAACAAGTAAATATGCGAGTATGGGGCGTCTAGGTAGCATAGCAGTCTATTCCATTGCATACCAACACGGAGCTCACCATTTCGAATCCCCATGTTACCTCCGGCTTGGTCGGGGTCCCTACAGACACAATTGGCTGTTTCTGCGGGTGGGAAGCCGGATGTGGGTATGTGTCCTGGTTGCTGCACTAGCGCCTCCTCTGGTTGGTTTGGGCGCCTCTTCAGGGGGAAGGGGGAAGTGGGGGGATTAGCGTGATCCTCACACACGCTGCATCCCCCTGGCGAAACTCCTCACTGTCATGTGAAAAGAAACAGTTGGTGACTCCACATGTATGGGAGGAGGCTTGTGGTAGTCTGCAGCCCCCCCCCCCCCCGGATCGGAGTGGAGCAGCGACTGACACGGCTTGGAAGAGTGGGGTAATTGGCCGGATGGATACAACTGGGGAGAAAAGGGGGCGGGAAATCCAAAACAAAAACATGAGAGTATTTGTTGTGTGACAGAACTTAAAACCAGTTTGACATATTTTGCTCTAAAGTGTCATAACTGCACATAGTTTTGTCTTGATGCATGCTCAGTCATCCAGGTAAGAAAATCAAAGAAAGTTGAATCAGTTCATCTGGATACAACTTTTATTGACAGATTCGTTTCATCACTCGTCTAAGTGACCTCTTCAGTCTAAACTGACTCCAGGTATCCCACCCTTATAAACAATCCAAAAGACATGCATGTTAGAGTTAATACTCCTGTCTGTGCCCTTGACTGAGACATGGCAAGATGAACTGGAGTTGGTCCCCGGGTGCTGCATGGTGGCTGCCCACTGCTCCTAGCTACACAGCTAGGATGGGTTAAATGCAGAGCGTAATTTTCCTACGGGGATCATTAAAGTATATCAAAAAAAACAAAAAAAAAGCGTAATGACCGAAACCAACGGTTAGTTTCATATGCAAATAGGCATGACCATTCACTAGAGTTACAATGGCCATGTGTAAGAATTGCTGTGACTTGTACATTGGGGAAACTAAACAGACGCTGGCCAAGAGGATGGCACAACACAGGAGAGCTAACAAGTCAGGCCAGGACTCTACAGTCTACACCATCTACAGGCCAGTGGCCACTCTTTCAAGGATGAGGATGTGCACATCCTTGATAGGGAGGAACACTGGTTTGAACGGGGAGTCCAAGAGGCCATCTATATGAAGAGGGAACGACCATCTCTGAAGCAGGGGGTGGGGGGGGTGCTAAGAGTACATCTGTCACCATCTTACAATGCTGTGATTGCAAACATTCCCATATTCTCTGTGAATAGTGCACATGGCCACTGTAACTCTAATTAATGGTCACGCCTATTTGCATAAGAAACTGATGATTGGTTTCGGTCATTATGCCGCTGTATTGTTTATAAGGGTGGGGATACCTGCAGTCAGTTTAGACTGAAGAGGTAATTTTGACGAGTGATGAAACATATCTGTCAATAAAAATACGATGAACTGATTCAACTTTCTCTAATGCCCATAGTTATGTTTTTTTTCCCCCGCAAGATATCAATTTTTTTCTTTTTTTGTTCACCTATTTCAATTCTGATGAAATATAATCATTTCCTTACTGTTTGTGATCCTGATCACTCGCTATGTTTTTTTTCCTCCCAAATTAGCCCATATTAAAAAATTGGTATTATGTGATGTTGATAATTTTCTTTTTCTTTTTTATGAGAAATGATGTTCTTCTAAATAGGGTAGAGAGAGGCTGTCACAATCACTCATTTTGGAGGCCCTGACAGAGGTCGTTATGTCACTGAATAGCCTTCTAGGGGCGGTACAGTGGCCCAGCGGTTAGCACTGTTGCCTCACAGCAAGAAGGTCCTGGGTTTGAACCCCTGGCCGTCCCAGTTCCTTACTGTGTGGCGTTTGCATGTTCTCCCTGTGTCTGTGTGGGTTTCCTGCGGGTGCTCCGATTTCCTCCCATCCTCAAAAAGACATGCATGTTAGGGTTAATAATACTCCTGTCTGTGCCCCTGAGCAAGGCAATGGAAAGAAGAACAGGAGTTGGTCCCCGGTTACTGCAGCTGCCCACTGCTCCTATACAATAGGATGGGTTATATGCAGAAAACAAATTTCATCGTAAGGTACAATGACAAAATAAAGTGGCTTTCTTCTTTCTTCTTCTGTAACTTACTGTAACCATCTAAACATATGACTTCTCAGGAGCAAGTAGTAAAGGAGGACCTGCTCAATGCTCTGTACTGTGAATTCATCAATCGGGTCAATGAAGTTGGAGTGGATGTGAACAGGGCCATCGCCCACCCATATACCCAGAGCCTGGTCCAATATGTCTGCGGTCTGGGCCCCAGGAAGGGCTCCCACCTTCTCAAGGTGTGTGTGTGTGTGTCTGTGGGTGTGTGGGTGGTACCTGCTTAAATCTGATATTGTAGCAATTTCACAATTAGAATCAAATGCATTTTTTTTCTTGTATTTCTAAAGATCCTGAAGCAGAACAATACCCGTCTGGAAAACAGGACCCAGCTGGTCACCATGTGCCACATGGGGCCCAAGGTCTTCATCAACTGTGCTGGTTTCATCAAGATTGATACCACCTCGCTGGGTGACAGGTTTGTGATAGATATGGGTGATATGGAACAATAACCATGATATTCAGGACTTTTCACAATATCATATCGTATCTGCTTACATCTGCAAAAATATCATGTTTAATAATCCAATTGAAGTTAATCACATTGGACTGTTTCGTGATATAAAGTACAATATCAAACCAAAGCTGTATCAAAGAAAACTCCCTTCAAGTATTTCAAACCTCCTTTTGTTAAAAATGTTATGTGATTCTCATTATCAATAATTTAGACAACAAAATTCATGATATGACAGTATCTGAATTTCATCCAAACACATTACCACATTAGACAATAAACGATAATATTGAATTATTGCCCACCCCTGGTCTGTGAATGAATGTCTGGGACTTCAAAGTTCTACCTAGAGGCTCATTCCTGGTCTTTGTATTGCGCAAATACTCTTTTTTTCTTTTTTCTTTTTCTTTTTTTCTCAGATAAAAGAATGGATATTAACTTTTTTTGGCTGGTAATGCATCAAGGTTTTGATTGGAATCAGTAAGCAGGGGAAAAGTGTATCCACCTGGTGTGGGTTTTTCTCTCTCCTTTGCTTTTCTTCTTTGTAATGTTAACATTTTTTTCCCCTGTGTGAACATTTGTTTGTGTTTTCTCCTCTGATCCATCATGAGGTTATACCAAATCATCACCAGTCATTTAACTCTCCTCTACACGTTCTCTCCACAGCACAGACTCCTACATCGAGGTCCTGGATGGGTCCCGTGTGCACCCTGAGACATACGAATGGGCCCGGAAAATGGCGGTGGATGCCCTGGAGTATGACGAGTCGGCAGAAGACGCCAATCCAGCCGGAGCGCTTGAAGAGATCCTGGAAAACCCGGAGCGCCTCAAAGATCTGGATTTGGATGCTTTTGCCGAAGAGCTGGAGAGACAGGTCAGTGTGCCTGCCGTGCACCGACAGTAACACTGGTTCCCCTTACATCATGTTCTGCTCCTCAGGGACTACCAGTACTGCTGGTTTTCTACTGTGTCATGTAGTTCATTATGAACAAATCTTGTGTCAGTTATTCCAGCCATCCATGAAAGAGTCTCATAGCACCTTTCCGACTTCCTTCTCGCAAGGAAACATGGGACCAATGTTCGCAGAAGGAAAGATTTGATTTCTAGGCCACAGTCCATTGGAATTTCAACGTTTGTTTAAGGTTTCTGATAAATTGCGAAGGATAATCGTCAGGAAAGGAAAGTTCAAACACTGGTGTAGCAGAGAAAGGACACAAGTATTGGTTGTTAATGGGCAACTGATGGCGCTGATACACAATGAGGAAGGAAAGGATATGCTGTTTTGGCTGATTTGCTGCTGTCGTAGGCTTTATAGTGATGACTTTAGGATATCTGAGAATCATGCACTAGAAATGTACATAATTGTGCAGTGGATTTTGCTATTTTCTTCCCATTTGTCACCATCTTTAATTGTTTAACATAGTCACAAAATGTGGGAAAAAAAAGGTTGTATTGGACAGTGAAGTGTTGGGTTAACTGAGCTATCTATGAAGATATATGCCTGGGGGCGTAGTACACATTTGGAACGTATTTCACATTGATAAATAAATAGGCTATGCATCTAAACCTCAAGATGCGGCTTCATAGGCAAATAAGTCCAAACGACCAATCAGGACAAAATACACTAAAACAGTGTCAATCTCTCATGATCCAATTGGAATAGGGTTTTAAATACAAACGAATACATACATCATGCATAGAATACGTTTTTTTATTTTAATCAAACAAGAACGGACCTTCTCCCTTTCCATAAGACCACTGTCTATGTTGTGTTTATGTGGTAATTATGTCTGACAATGGTGGTAAAAACAATTTACCTCCTCCTTCATTGTGAAATGGGAGGACATTGCTTCACTGAGTCTTTTATATAAGATGGTAAAACCGATTTATTGTTCATTGTCACAGTATCATCATGTCACAGCATCATCCATTGTCTTCATGACACCGCATAGAAAAGGATGTCTAATTTCCCTAAGACGTGTCTGATGGTGAGCAGCCTCAGTCACAGCCCAGATCAGCAGCCGGTCTCCTCACCTCTGCGTCAGACTGGGAGCTGCGAGTCAACTTGGGGGGCAACTCAGGTTCCCAGACCACGTTACGACAACTTCGTTGAGGCCAGACATTGTGCTATCATCAGCCTCTTCAAAACAGGTGCTCCTTGTAGAGCTGACGGTTCCCTGGGAGGACTGGATGGAGGAGGCAAATGAGCAGAAGCAAACCAAGTACCAGAAGCTGGTGGATCAGTGCCGGAGGAGAGGCAGGAAGGCGCGTTGTGAGCCCATTGAAGTGGGGTGTAGAGGCTTTGCTGGCCACTCACTGTACAAGGTCTACACTCTACTTGGCATCACTGAGGCTGCTAAAAGGAAAGCCATCTAGTCCTCCATGGAGGCTGCAGAGAGGGCCTCCATATGGCTTTGGATCAGAAGGAGTGGTCTGTCAGCCAATGCTGCTGGGACACAAGCAAGGGCCTGATACACCCCTGGCTGGGTCGCCTGAGAGAGGGTGTATGATGTTGAAAGACCTGAAACACCCGAGGACCTCAGGAAACATCACTGATGATGTGTCCCAGTGCATCCTAGGATGTATCTTCGAGTCACTTCATTCAGTTCAGCAGTATCAGGATTGCCAAAAAACTGGAGAGACTGCTTTTGATTGCTTCAAGACTAAATAGGCAGTAATACGGAGTGTGAGTGCTCCGTGTTGAAGAGCTTTGTGAATTTGTAGTTTTTCCTGTTGAACAGCATCATCCATCGTCTTCATGACACTGCATAGAAAATGATGTTCTGGCCTGTGTGAAGTTTTCAAGTGAGGTCAAGGAAAGGGCAATGGCTGCATTTTTTAATGCATCTGGATATATCCAGGACATTTTTAGACTTGACAAAAGGTGATTCATGTAAATAGCTACTTGACAAAATAGAAAACCAGCAAGTACCGGTGGCATCTGCGTACCGGAATTGGGAACCACCTTCTGCACTACAATCGGTCTGATTAACTGTACTTTCTTGGGTGTTAAGTTAGTATACCTTGGCAGCAGAAAACACATCATACGCTTTAGATCGTGACTGCATCCAGCGAAAGTAGTGTAGATTTGGGATGTGGTTGTTTTTTGTTGTTTGGAACAGGCTCTCTTTATGTCACCGACAACCAGGCATCTGAGTTGCTGCAGTGTGTTTTCACATTTTCTTCCACTGAAGTTTTAAAAAGAGCCTTGAAGCCAAAGATCGTTTCTCGTCACTAACCAATGCTTCATCCACGTCTGTCCCTTTAGGGTTATGGTAACAAGGGTATCACTTTATATGATATCCGTGCTGAGCTGAGCTGCAGGTACAAAGACCTGAGAGTGCCCTACAGAGTCCCCAACACTGAGGAGGTCTTCAACCTGCTCACGAAGGAGACACCGGAGACCTTCTACATCGGTACTTTCAACCATATGCACACATTTAAAATATGCGAATTTAAGTTAGGAATAATACAGCGGCAATCAAATTTCTGACACCCAGCCACCAGGGAATCCAGTTGTCACAGTGATGTACTTATTGATTTTGCAAAATTGAGACTCCCTACTGATGCAAGGAAACAGGATTTTCTTGTTTAGCAAGTGCTTTTATACAGTGCAACTCACAACAGAGTCAGCAATTCACTGATGTATGTGTATATCAACTTAAAGGTGTCTTACAGCCCTGATTAGTAATCATATACCATGTGTGCATGTCATGTCAAGTGTAAGTAGCATATGTGCACAATTCAAAATACTTTAGCTGGACAGTGCCACAAATCAACATGATAGTCATAAAATTAGTTACATTTCCACTGTAAATTGGCCTGCAACAGACATTTTTGATCATGATTCAGGATGTAAAATTACTGCCATTATTAGGGATTTTCCACTTGGCAAAGCCCTGCTTTAGTAATAGTGTTTAGCGCAGCAGCGCCTGAAGTTATTTCAGGCTACAGTCCTCAGCAGGTTGTCAGCGAAGACCCCATCTAATATGAACACCACATATGAAAGAAGGTGACCGTGTAGAGTTTCAGTCCTTTTCTGCTGTTCCAGCAACGCTCACTGTGGTTTTGTTTTGCTTTATTTTTTTCCCCCCCACCACTTGCCTATAGGTAAGTTAATCACCAGCGCAGTAACGGGCATTGCCCACCGGCGGCCCCAGGGTGAGAGCTATGACCAGGCTATCCGCAACGACACCACGGGGCTGTGGCAGTGCCCCTTCTGCCAGCAGGACAATTTTCCTGAGCTCAGCGAGGTACAAGATGCCCGACATTTCTTTCTATAAACTTGCCACCGATGTTATCACAAGGCTACAGTGGACAGAACGACGTTTGCAAACCGTCTCCCCCATTGCATTCTGCCCTCTTGTTTATCCACACCCCCAACCTCTGCCGCGTCCCTTTCTGCAGGTGTGGAACCACTTTGACAGCGGCTCATGTCCAGGTCAGGCCATTGGGGTACGGACCCGGTTAGATAACGGCGTCCAAGGATTCATTCCCACCAAGTTCCTCAGTGACAAGGTGGTCAAGCACCCTGAAGAGAGGGTAAAGGTGAGACACGTGCACACACACACACACACACCGCCCACTGCTGCTGTACTTTCTTCATTGCTGTGATTTGTTCTTAGTTAAATTCTGGTATGCTTTTTATGTTTTGATTCTGTCAAAGCACAGGATTTTTTTAATAAGCCTCTGGATGGTTTTGTCTCACTTGCATGTATTTGAAAATGTGTATTTTCATTTCATTCCTTTCTCTAGTGTGATACATCAGTTCACCTAAAGACTGTATCAACATGCAGATATACAGACGAAATTTAATATCTCATTCTTATGGCTGACATTTAGTTGATTTAAAAGTAAATGATCTTTGTAAGTTATACTAATCCAGGATTTGTCTAAGTTAACTCTCTCTCTCGCTCTGTCTCTCTCCCCACTATGATTTCCTCTGTCTGTTTTGTTTTTCTCCCCACGCAGGTGGGCATGACAGTGCATTGTCGTATAATGAAGATTGACATTGAGAAGTTCAGCGTGGACTTGACCTGCCGCACCTCAGACTTGATGGACAAGGGCAACGAGTGGAAGTTGCCCAAAGACACCTATTATGACTTTGACACAGAGACGGAGGACCAAAAACAAGAGGAGGAGCTCAAAAAGAAACAGCAGAGAACACGTCAGTATAACTGTCTTCTTTTTTAAATGGCTCTGTTGAGTTTTGACTTTTCAGGAATAAAGCAGTCAAAGAAAACAGTTGGTCAATAGATTCAGCCACTCCCAACATAAACAAACCAGAGGTAAAGATGACGACCTAACTTTTAAACACTAAGAATAAATCACCACAACAGACCAGACAAATTGGATCAGTGAATCATTATTCAACTATTTATCCCCCCAACATTTGCAAAAAAATGAGACATGCTTTATGTGTTTTGAGACGTTTATTGATAAACATGAGGTCATTTCTATTTTTCCAAGAGAGAGAGTTAATCGTCGGAATTATTTTAAGCCCAATAAGGTAAAACTGAAAAGATGCCCCCTCTCTTTTTTCCACCTTCCCTCCCTTCAGCCTATATAAAGCGTGTCATCGCCCACCCCAACTTCCACAACATCAGCTTCAAGCAGGCAGAGAAGATGATGGAGTCCCTGGACCAGGGAGACCTGGTCATTAGGCCAAGCAGCAAAGGAGAGAACCACCTCACCGTCACCTGGAAGGTCAGATGCTAACAGAGGCGTGAAGAAGTAGAATAATAATTGAGACTGAACTTGAGAGGTGGGGTAAAAGGAATAGCTCCGTGGATCAAAAAGTTCTCCTGTACGTTTACCCAGTAAAGTAATTGTTCATTTATATGTTGGCACTGAGCTGTTGCTCAACACTCCTCAGTCTCCCCTAGGGGTGTAACGGTACACATATTTGTACCTTACCGTTAGGTACAGGACATTTGGTTCAGTGTGCATGTGAATATCACGTACAAGAAAAAAACCAAGTGGAGTGCAAACACTGCCCCCCCATGGCATTTAAGCAACCTCTCCCTGCTAATTCAGACCAGGCAAAAGCAATAACAACACCATAGGTGTTTTTATCTCATCGGCTCTGAGACCATACTCAGTTGTACATAATACAGGTCTTAAACACATTCTGAAAGTGATTGAGCCCTGTTACAATGGTCCCTCTCATTTTTTTTAAATACCCAGATGTAGATATGTTTTTTTTAAGAACAAAAGGTATGTGCCTTTATGTGCATTCCTTATGTGTTCAGGAAATGATGGGCAGTTTGGCAGTGTTTACAGTTATGTACAAGTTTTTATGTTTACAAGTTAAATTCATAATAGATGAAAAGAAATTTCGTGTTTTTCATGGCTTTTTTTTTTTTCACTGTACCGAAAACGTACCGAACCGTGACTTCAAAACCAAGGTACATACCGAACTGTGACTTTTGCGTACCATTGCACCCCAAGTCTCCCCTGACTTTGTGATGTCACAGACACCATCACAATATTCTCGTCAGTAATAGCCAGACAGGAAGGTCAAAATTGCCACTGTGTTGGATAGAGTGTCATTTCCACAGACATGACAGAACCCTTCGCCACAGCATAAGCACTAAATGTCACTCATTGCTCATTTCTGTTGAGTGATGGTTGTTTAAGTACTGTGAAAAACAGTCAGCTGTTCAAGGCCTTGGACTTGGTTAGCTGTCACACATGACACCACAGACAATACAGGATTTACACATTAAAAGCAAGACTAAACGTAACAGTTCCTCATGTTAAGTTTGGTCAGGTCATGCCCTATGACAGTAGACCAATCATAAATACAGTACACTCAAAGCTTGTGTTGACATAATGGAATAGACATATTTACATACTTGGGCATGAATTTGGATTATTAGTGAGTTATATCAGTCAGTCTGTTTATGAATGCATGCACTGAAAAGTAGATTGATCAATCTACTCCAGGTATTCCAGTCTAATCCGGACTAATCCTGTTTTGTTTTATAGGTGGCTGATGGCATTTACCAGCATGTGGATGTGAGAGAGGAGGGTAAAGAGAATGTCTTCAGTTTAGGACACACCCTCTGGATCAACAACGAAGTAAGCTCTTTCTTCGTGTTTGCTTGCTTTTTACTCAAAATCTGTCAAGCTCTTAACCGTTGTTTGAAAACCCTGTCGGCCATTGCATTTGTCAAGAGACACGTTGATTCTCTGCAGGAGTTTGAAGATCTGGACGAGATCTCTGCTCGGTACATTCAGCCCATGGCATCATTTGCCCGGGACCTACTTGGACATAAGTACTTCCAGGAGTGTAATGGAGGAGACAGGAAGGTAAACACAAATTTTGTCTAATGCCTTTGTAAAAAAGTGTTTTAGTATCCTTGAGATATCATTTATTTTAGGACTGCAACTATTGAGTTTTTTTTTTTTAATTTGAATTCATCAAAAAAATGGTAATAATCATACAGACAACTTATGCAATTACTTTTGACCATTCAAATATTTTTCTCAAATGATCCATCATAAAAATCTAGTGTATCATCATTATGTGGGGAAGCCTGACCTATAAAAAAAAAGCAATGTAACAATGCAGAATGTGTAAATCGATCAAATTGTGTTGTCGATGTTGACGCATTATTTCAGCCCTAATATATTCATTATGCATACTTTTCTTTGCAAATAAGATGAGTCTGTTGCTCTCGCTCACTCTTTCTCTCTTTTGCACTCACATAGAAAATGGAGGAGTTGTTAGTCAGGACAAAGAGAGAGAAGCCTACGTTCATTCCTTACTTTATTTCGGCTTGCAAAGATCTACCAGGGAAGTTCATACTGGGCTACCAGCCTCGTGGAAAAGCACGGTGAGTGGAAATGTCTTCAACTTCATAAGGGTCGCTGACCATACCTTTTACAGTGGAGTTTGCAATAAAATGGAGTGTTATTCATTTTCATATAAATACCACTGTCTGCACTCACATTCATCCTGAGGCCAACATGCTATTTTACAGTCAACCTGCATTGTATGCCCTCAGTCTAAGTTAAAACATGCTGTACTATCCCAATCGAAGAAGTTCATTTAACAAAATGTAAAAACCAATATTGTGATTTTTACTTTAATTCTGAGCATGTTTCAACCAAAGGTACTTTATTATGTTCAATGCAAAAATAATCGTATACTGAGGGATCATAATTTATTTGGCTATATGAATAGATAAGAAGTATGGTCCAAGGACAGTTATAGCAAAGCCAGATTATGTAAACCATTGGCTTATGTAAGTTTATATCAATGCCAAAACCTTATTTGCATAATGCACCATTCTGCTGCATAACCGCCACACTAACTGTTTTCTTGGAAGAGGTTTGTTGACAGATTGACAAATGGACTCACTTAAAAATAATTAATGTAAACGCAATTTCTAAAATTGTCTTCCATAGGGTCGAATATGTGACCATCACCCCAGATGGTTTCCGCTACCGTTCTCAGATATTTCCTACGGTGAACGGACTGTTCCGTTGGTTCAAGGACCACTACCAAGAACCTGTACCTGGTACATAAACTGTGCTGTGCTCTCTTGATCAATCTCGTGACAGTTTTATGATGTGAGTTGTCTTCAAGCAAACCCCATGTGGATTTGTCTAACTTTCATATTTTCTGTCAAAGGTGTCACACCCACCAACAGCAGCAGAACAAGGACACCTGCGTCTCTCAACGCCACCCCGGCCAACATCAACATCGCAGGTGAGTGATGGTCCCACAGTTGCACTCACACACACTACTACCACCGTTGCATCATCAACACTCGATTCTTTGAGCCCTGTGTTCCAAGATGCTCTGTCTCACTCTGTCTCGCTGTTCCCATTTCCTTGTCTGATTTCCTGTCTCCAATCCAGATCTGACACGTGCAGTCAATTCTCTCCCACGCACCATGACCTCACAGATGTTCAACGCCATTGCGGCAGTCACGGGCCAGGGCCAGAACCCCAACACTACGCCAGCACAGTGGGGCTCAAGCCAGTATGGATACGGTGGCAGCACTGGGGGAGGAGGAGGCAGTTCCTCTGCCTACCATGTGAGTGGTGGTCTCATTACAGTGATGATTGTAGTACAAGCACATCTTCTTGAGTAGTTTGTGCTATGTAAGTTGAATTTGGGAGTTAAAACTAGACAGATCCCAGCACACAGAAAACCCAGTTTACAGTTTGAGAAGAGAGGGACTTGCTTTGGCGGGGCTTCCTAGCTCCAAAATGGTTGAGCAAATGTTTAAATTGGCATTGTTTTTCTAAAAAGGGCAAATATTGGAAATCTACATTGTTTATTTCTCACCACAAATTTTCTCAGAAGTGGACTTGGTGAAAATAACAGCTTCAGAATGAAAATTAGGAATAAAAGTTATGGCTTATAACATCGTAGTGGGGTTTGCTTTCCTCTGCCATTGCTGTTCAGAGACCAGACCGGTAGTTTGTGTCTTTTAAGCCTGTTTATTATGAATATCATACGTTGCCGCCGATAATTTTCCAAAGCATACCATAGTTTTTTTTAGATTTTGAATGTGTTTTTACTTTTTAATGTGTTTTTCCTACCTTTCAGGCAGCTATTGGTTTCTCTTCATGTCAGTTCATTATGAAAATAAATCTGCAGACTTAAAAATTGCTGGAGATATCCCCGCCAGGCAGTAGCTTTGGTCATGTTTGTCCGCACCTAATCTCGCATACTACTGGGCCTGTCGGCCTAATAATCTTTGTGCACAGTTATGACTGTATGATCAAGGACCTCTTGTGTTTTCAGTGATTCAAAACCTTTGAAAAACCTGTTTTATACTAATATTGAGTACTGCCTCCTTAGCTGTTTTTTTGCCTAAGTCTGAGCACCGGAGAAGGGCAGATAAGCAGGCAGTGGCTCCGTATTTTCCCTTCTCCCAGGAGGCAAAGAAATGGGTTGGTTTGTCGCCACGTCTGAGCACTGGAGAAGGGGAGATACAGCTGGCGGGGATCTGCACTTTGAGTGCACTCTTCTGGTTTGTCAGTAACATTATCATTGCAGAATAATGCTATTGAAAGCACACACCACGCCAGTGTAGTATTTCTCAAATCGATCCATACTTTATACTGCTTTCTGCCACAACACTAGGGCAAAAAAATAAAGCTGTGAGAACTGTTGAAATATCGTGGGATATGCTGTCTCCATAATCCCAATGGACCTGCCTGCTTTATCCTTTAATGTCCTAGCCATGTTTCTCACCTGAAATAGCACAAGTGGTACAGGATTACATCACCTCCTATAATTTGGGAAATCACTTTCCGAGGTAACAGCAGATTTTATTTTAGATATAAAGAATGGACCAAGTTTCCTCACTAAGATTGCTTCCTTTCCACACAGGTTTTTGCCACGCCCCAGCAGCCCATAGCGACACCAATGATGACGCCCAGCTACTCCTACACCACACCCAGCCAGCAGGCCCTGGGCACACCGCAGTACCCTGGCTCCACTCCGCAGTCCTCCCACTCGCATGGACACGCCCACTCGCACGGAGCACCCTCGTCACACCACGGCCACCACAGCGGACACAACGCTCACTCGTCCGGCACACCCTCCTCCATCTCGTCCCGAGGACGTACCCCACAGCAGCCAAAGTACGTAGGCATTGAATATGTTCGACATCTCATTGATGTGTGGTCTAAAAACCGATCCCAAGACAGTGATATACATCGAGGCATTCAAATTGTGCCGAATGAAATTAATTTTGTCTGTATCTCTATGACCATCTCTTAATTTTCAGTATGAAAGTTGTCAAAGGGTGCACACATCCAGGAAAAAAATTCAATCACAGGTGCAAGACTGAAAATACGACAAAAGTTTAAAAAAAAATTTTTTTTAATTGTGCCCACGTTGTTATATACTTCAATTTAGTATCTTATGCTCACCTTTGTTGCATTCAAGTTATATGTTCTTTTTGTCAAATCAAAGAAGGTTGAATCAGTTCATCTGGATACAGCGTTTATTGACAGATACGTTTCTGATGTGGCAATTATTTAATTCGACTTAAATGAGGAGCGAGACAAAAATCTCTTACAGTATTGTCACCTGATTTTAGTATATGTTCAGTGAACAGACACACAAGTTCAGACGCTTGTGTGTGCCCCGATCAGAGCGCGCCCTCTTTATACCATGCAGTAGAACAATGCCCATTGTTTCGATTACAATATGTACTCAGACTCTTAAGTCATGACGCGGAGGTAGCTTCTACCACAGTGGTGCGTACTTAAGAGTCTCTCCCTCATCCTGTCTTCTGCTAGGACCCTCCAGGACCACCTCCCATGACACTCAAAGGGCTTTCACATGCTAAACATGAGCCCTCAGGCATCCATTCAGACAATGTAAACATAGTATAGCTGATCTGTTGTCAACGATTACAAGCAAGCGACCTACATATGTTAAATTGCCCTCTCTCAGTTTCATCACTGGTGAGTGATGAAACGTATCTGTCAGTGAACATTGTATCCAGATGAACTGATTCAACCTTCTTTGATCTTCTTACCTGGATTATTGAGCATGCATCAAGACATCTTTCCGTCAGACATTGTTAATGTCTGACAAAAAGAGCATATAGTTTGAACCTAGATATTAACAATAGGCATTTTTACACAAAGATCCCACAATACTACCGTTATGAAGAACTGTCTTTACGCTGTCTTTGTTTTTTGTTTTTGTTTTTTACACTGAACCAAGCAAAAGCGGCTCAGAGGCACTGCAGTGTGTGATTTTACATAGCATGCCGGTATTCCAGAAGCATAGGTGTCATGCTGTGTAACACAGCAGTGTCAGCAGTCCCATCTTGCCGGCAGTCCCTTTTACACAGATTCGGCGCTGTGACTACCTCCACTGCTGGCTTAACAACAATGCCCCCCCATTATGGGTTCATACTTTTTACACAGAGTGGCAAGGTGGATCAATGACACAACGAAAAGGCTATGTAAAATGCCCTAATGTCTGACATAATGTTTGACGAAGAGCATGTAGGTTGAAGGTAACAAAGGTAAGATTAAAATACTAAATGGAAGCATGACAATGTGCAGACTTATCGTTTTACTTTAATTTTCAGTTTGAGCATGGCACATTAGAGTTTTTTACAGTATGATCGAATGACAACCATACCAACCTAGGATCCCCAACAAATTCACGAACTAGTGAATGATGATGAAAACAAGCCATGAATTCTCTTATGGCTTAACAGCTACTTTACATTTTTTATTCAACCTTCTTTTAACCAGGGAATAAACTCATTGAGAATAAAAATCTCTTTTACAAGAGTACCCTGGCCAAGGTAGGCAGCAACAGACAAACACCAAGTTACAACAGTCTACTATAATAACTAACATACCGTAGATATAAAAAGTCTACACACCCATAATAAAATGGCAGGTTTCTGTGGTGTAAAGAAATTAAACCAAGATGATTCATGTCAGAACTTTTTCCACCAATAATGTGAAACTGCAACCTATAAAAGTAAAGTGAAAAACAAACAAAACTTTTAGGGGAAAAAAAACTTAGAATAAGCTGCATAAGAGTGCATGCTCTTAAACTAATACTTTGTTGAAGCACCTGTTGATTTTATTACAGAACTCAGTTTTTGTGGATAAGAGTCCTATCAATACGTCTTGACTTGGCAACATTTTCCCGCTCTTCCTTGCAAAAACGTTCTATCCATTCATTCATCCATCCAATATCCAAACCGCTTATCCTGCTCTCAGGGTCGCGGGGATGCTGGAGCCTATCCCAGCAGTCATTGGGCGGCAGGCGGGGAGACACCCTGGACAGGCCGCCAGACCATCACAGGGCAAAAACGTTCTAGATCTGTCAGATTGCAAGGGCATCCCCTGTGCACACCCCTCTTCAGGTCACCCACAGATTTTCAGTTGGATTCAGGTCTGGGCCTTTCCAAAACACTGATCTTCTTTTCGTGTTGATATGAATGTATGCTTTGGGCTGTCGTTGTGCTGAAAGGGGAAATTCCTGTTCACATTCAGTTTTCTAGGAGACGCCTGAAGGTTTTGCACCAAAACCGACTGGTGTTTGGAGCTATTTACAATTCCCTCACACTAAAGCCCCGGTTCAGGCTGAAGAAAAGCAGCCCCCAAGCATGATGGTACCACCACCATGCTGCACTGTGCATGTGGTCTTCTTTTGGTGATGTGCTGTGTTGTTTTTATCCAAACATACCTTTTGGAATTATGGCCAAAAAGTTCAATCGTGGTCTCATCAGACCATAACACATTATTCCACATGCTTTTGGGAGACTGGACGCATCTTTTTGCAGAATATAGCCGGGCTTGGATGTTTTATTTTTTTATTTTTTTCTTGTGAAGAGGCGTACGTCTTGCCATTCTACCCCATAGCCTAAACATATGAAGAATACAGGAGATGGTTGTCACATGTAGGGAACAACCAGTACTTGCCAGAAATTCCTGCAGCTCCTTTAATGTTGCCGTCGGCCTTTTGACAGCCTCCCTGACCAGTTTTCTCCGCGTCTTCTCATAAATGTTGGAGGCACATCCTGTTCTTGGTAATGTCACTGTGGTACCAATGTTTTCTCAGAATCACAGTCATGTTTATAGGCCATGTAGGTTTGCACATACATGGAATTTGACTCCAGTTTCATGGTACAGTGTACTTAACAAAGAATAACAACACAACAAGCTTCATGTCTTGATCCATGCTCAATAATCCAGATAAGAAAATCAAATAAAGTTGAATCAGTTCATCTGGATGCAGCGTTTATTGACAGAAACATTTCATCCCTCAACTAAGCGACCTCTTCGGTCTAAAGTGACTGCAGGTGTCCCCACCCTTATAAACAATACAGTGGTATAACAACCGAAACCAACGACCAGTTTCATATGCAAGTGTGACCATTAACTAGAATACACATGGCCATTGAAACTCTGGTTTATGGTCACGCCCATATTTGCATATGAAACTGGTCGTTGGTTTCGGTTGTTATACCACTGTATTGTTTATAAGGGTGGGGACACCTGCAGCCACTTTAGACTGAAGAGGTCGCTTAGTTGAGGGATGAAATGTTTCTGTCAATAAACGCTGCATCCAGATGAACTGATTCAACCTTCTTTGACAGCAGTCTTCAGATATATACACATGGGTTGACTATATATAGGCGAAATAAGAGGTGATAAAGTGCAGTGGTGCAGAGAATATACCAGATGCTGAAAACAATGTTCGCAGGTTACTTACATACATGCCTGAGGTAGATGGACATGACAGAGTGTACCAGTATACGTACCATGTACAATACAGTATATACAACATGGTTGGATTTATTTGACAGTGTTAAGCATTCATTTGTATGACAGCCCGCAGAAAGAAACTGGTTTTATGTCTGGTTGTTTTGGGGCACAGTGCTCTGTAGCGCCTACCAGAGGGGAGGAGTTGGAACAGGTTGTGACCAGGGTGTGATGAGTCTGCAGTAATGCAGCCTGCCCGTTTCCTGAGTCTGGAGGTGTACAAGTCCTGAATGGAGGGCAGGTTGGCACCAGTGATTTTCTCTGCAGACCTAACTGTCCGTTGTAGTCTGTCCCTTTCCTGTTTGGTATCCGAACCAGACCAGACAGGGATGGACGTGCAGAGAACAGACTGGATTATTACAGTGTAGAACTGAATCAACAGTTCCTGAGGCAGGTTGAACTTCCTGAGCTGTTGGAGAAATACATTCTCTACTGGGCTTCTTTTTTTTTGTTGACATTTTCCGCCTTTATTTGATAGTGATAGTAGAGAGAGACCGGAAAGGCAGGGGAGAGAGAAGGGATGACATGCAGCAAAGGGGTCCGGGCCGAATTCGAACCCAGGCCGCTTCGGCAAGGACCCAGCCCCGTGCTGGACGTTTCTGATGATTCTCCACTTGTTGGCGATGTGTTCCATATCTAATGCTTGGAAATTCTTTGGTACCCCTCTCCTGATCACTACCTTTCACAATGAGATCCGTTCATGCTTTGTAAGCTTTTTGTAGACCATGACATTTGAAGTTGGATGCAACCAAGATGTCAGGAAAATCCTACAAGCACAGCTGAACTTGGGCTTAATCACAGTTGCTTTAATTGATGGCTGGTGTGTACTAACTACTATTTAACATGAGTTTGAATGTGATTGGTTAATTCTGAACACAGCCACGTTCCCAATTATAAAAGGGTGTGCACACCTATGCAACCAGGTTATTTTAAGTTTTGTATTTTTTTTTCCTAAAATGTTTCCGATTGCTTTTCACTTTATTTTTATAGGTTTCAGTTTCACTTTGCATCCTATAAGATTGATTCATAATGGTGAAAAAAGTTCTGACGTGATTTGTCTTGGTTTCATTTTTTTACATCACAAAAGCCCGCCATTTTAATAGGGGTGTGTAGACTTTAATATCTACTGTAAATGAAATGGCAAATGGCAACACATGAATAATTTCAAATAAACTTTGGCCAGCATTCTCATGTATTTCTTAGAATTATTTAAAATAAAGATTTATTTTGGAGTCCACCATGTCTAATATATGTTAAAAAAAAAAAACATCTTTCCGTCTTTGAAAGAACTCTTTCCATACCACTAGATGGCGCTTATGAGTGTGAACCATACTCATGCCGCCTGTTTGACTAAAATATTTGCCCACCCTCAACTTCCACAGGCCCAGCAGCAGCAGCTCTGCAGTGGATTGGGGAAAGATGGCAGAGCAGTGGCTTAAGGAGAAAGAAGCAGAGGGGCGCAAGAAGACACCAAGGATGACCCCGCGGCCATCGCCTAGCCCCATGATCGAGAGCACGCCCATGTCCATCGCCGGAGACGCCACACCCCTCTTGGACGAAATGGACCGATAGGACACGGGGGGGAGGGGGGGGAGGGCCTCACTACACCCCCCCCTTACCCACATCTACTTGTTTTACCACCTTCGCATTTTTATCTGGATACCCCCTTTAACCCCCTCCGTCGTTATCTCCCATCACACCTCATCAGCACTTTCATCCAACTGTTTCGTCACCGGAGACTCCCATTCCATCCAGCCTGCCGTCAGAGTGTGCTCACAACTTTCAGCCCTGTGTATCTGCCTGGACCAACCTAACCCTTTCCTTCTTGTTATGTTTCCCCCTCTGTGCTTTTAGTTTTTCCCCATATTTCTTTCTTCATCACCTCCGGTCTTCTCATCTGGCCACTAAGTGTTTTATATAGTCATGATAACACTGTATTGTCACTCAGAAGGTCACCATAATGACAAAAAACTTGAAATGGCTGATGACAATTACAAATAGGACATGGACCTATAGACTGTCAGTTTGTATCCTGTTATCTTACAAATAAAATTGACTTGACATGACCTATCTTTTTTTTTTTTTTTTGGATTTTGTTTGCTGGCCAGTTTTGCCAGAGCAGATTGACTCATGCAGCCTCTTCAAGAGTGTCTAAGACCTCACTTTTCCCCCAAATGATGATTGATGGATTTTCTTCCGAATGGTTGCCAAACATGTTGCCAGACACGGGCGATTCCTATGTTGGTAGCCAACGCCCAGTTCAAACTTCAAGCCTGGGCGTCCGGGTAGCATAGCGGTCCGTTCCATCGCCTACCAACACGGGGATCACCGGTTCGAGTCCCCGTGTTACCTCCGGCTTAGTCGGGCGTCCCTACAGACACAACTGGCCGTGTCTGCGGGTGGGAAGCCAGATGTGGGTATGCGTCTTGGTCACTGCACTAGCGCCTCCTCTGGTCGGTCGGGGTGCCTGTTCGGGGGGGAGGGGGAACTGGGGGAATAGTGTGATCCTCCTGCGCGCTACGTCCCCGTGGCGAAACGCCCCACTGTCAGGTGAAAGGAAGCAGCTGGCGACTCCACATGTACCAGAGGAGGCATGTGGTAGTGTACAGCCCTCCCTGGCATGGCTTAGGGGGTGGAGCAGCGACCAGGACGGCTTGGAAGAGTGTAGTAATTGGACTGGTACAATTGACAAATGGAAAAAGAGGGGAAAACATCCCCCCAAAAAAAACCCTTTAAGCCTGCACTCTTCACATCTGTCAAAGTAGGAACATCAGTTTTGGATCGTAAACGCAGACCTGTGCCAAATCTGTGATGTGCAGGTTGGCGTTTGGCACACGCCGAATAGCAACCGGCTGGAATACTGAGGCAAAACAACATGAAGGAGAAAGTGCAGTGAGCAGAAATCTTCATGTCACCATAACTTGGTGTGGCATACTCTAAAGGCTACCAATAGTCACCACCAAGAAACGTGTTGTTTTTATTAGAGGGGCCTCCGGTCTCTTCGGGGCTCGTAGTCTTCACTGAACTCTTACACTGACTCCACAAGCTGGCTTTTCATGAGCTGTTCCTGATCAGCACCGTAGAAGCTGCGGTGCTGTGGAGAACCGCGGCTCAGTCGCTGCCGGGACAGTTTAACGGCGGGATACTGGGGAGTAAACGTATCTGGAAACACTGCTTGCAGTGGCAGTATTTTGTGGGCATGTTCTCTGGGCAGAAGCACCATAATGCATCAGATACCCGTGGTGGATCGCCAGGGCGTCGTTCTCTTTACTCCAGTTTTGATTTCATGTATTGTTTTTTTGTTTTCAAGTTTGCAATTCTGTGAATGTTTTACCGATGACGTGGGGTTCTTGTCATGTTTGCCAGTATCTAACGTGAGAGGCCTCCTGGCGGAACTGTGGATGGGGCGACCGGAGCGCTGCCCCTTGAGGAAGGCGGGGAGGGTTTCTTGCGGCCTATTGCTCTCTTTCAGACGGGGAGCGAGGCGGCGCGGACTATCCGCCAGGCGGCGCATGTCGCGGCCTCCATGACCCCGAACCGTGCCGGTCTCACACGCGCCCGCCCCGCAGCTGGTTTTACTTGTCTCGAGCTCTTTTCCTACGCTATGCGGAGTGCCCCCCCCCCCACCAAAGGGACGAGAGATGGGTCCTTGCCGTGTGCGAGTCCCCTGTGATAGACAACTGTGTTCTAACGAGTTATCGGGACGTGGCGGGATGTTTGATCGTTGGACAACTCAGGCTGTGGTGGTTTGGGTCCGAGGCAGGCTGTTCGATTTAGCTTTGGTGAATTTGGTGCTTCGGCGGCTCCTCGTGGTGCTGATCCAAAGGCTGGTTCGCGGGATGGGAGCCGCACGATGAGCCTCTCCGGGGTGACGTTGCAATTGTGTGGCGTGTTTGTGTGTCCGTGCATGTGTGCGTACGCACGAGTGTGCGGTTGGGGGGGGGGTTTGCACTGGGGCCAATCGTAATTATGTTACGCTACAGGTGTGAGCCCCAAAGCAGACTATTAGTACTTCCGGCTACTCCCGTTAGGGGTCGCCACAGCGGATCAGCCCCAAAGCATACCATTTGCTGTATTTTGGCTCCCAAATCCCCCCCCCCCCCAAGACCAAGCTCTGTGTGGCTGTGAGATTCAAACTAGGGAACTGGTTTTCAGTCTGGACATGGAGACGATAGCTGTGCTTTTCAAAAAAAGTATTTTTTTTTTTTGCAGCCGCCCTTCGAAAAGATGAAATGGGAAAAAAGACGATAAATTCCGTGAAGTGCGTTGACGCTGTTTTTCATATTGTAAACTATTTACACAGCATGTTATGAACACCAGGTCCCAGTCCACCCGGCCTACAGTCGTGGCTCTTGCAGAATATTCATGCAGGCAAACGGTGTTGATCCGAATGACGTCATGCGGCTGAGAAGGTCTTGATTGTGCTCTGTCCTCCATGCGGCATGCCTCGAGGCCGCCACGCATTCTTTTCTTTTCTTTTAAGATCGTTTTTACCTTTGTCAAACAGAGACGGTGTAGTCGGACAGGAAATGTGGGAGAGAGAGTGGGGGGGGTGACATGCAACAAAGGTCGCCTGCCGGACTCGAACCGGCTGCAGTTGCGGCCACGTGGCCGTGTGGTATGCGCTGTGACCGTTTGTCTATGGCGGCGCTGCGACTGTTGTTAATTCCGGGTCGTGTTTTCAGCTGTGACGTTTCTGATTTGCCTCTGACACGACTCAGAACAATGGCACTGCAATACAATGGTGTGCTTATTTAGCAGGGAGCAAAGTACCACAGGGTTTAGTAATTTACATATTTTTTCATAATTAAGAGTTTTTGAATCTTTTAATGTTTCACGTCTATGGGATGTAGACGGTGAATCCTGTGATGGGTTGTTGGCGGCAGTCGTTAGGAGAGGTGGGGTTACACTGCTGACGACCTTTTCTACCTGTGATCCCTTTAATAAAAGTCTTCATATTGAACACCACGGTCTTGTTTGTGTTCCTCGGGGACGTAGACATGGGCATCCTGAGACCCATCCATCCATCCATCCATCCATCCATCCATCCATCCATTATCCCAACCGCTTATCCTGCTCACAGGGTCGCGGGGATGCTGGAGCCTATGCCAGCAGTCATTGGGCGGCAGGCGGGGAGACACCCTGGACCAGCGTGTCAGTGTCACAGTTTGCCTCGCTCAGGCGTGAAAAGTACACGCGTGTATGACGGTGTATTGCCAGCAGGGGGCGATGAGTAACTGCCAGCAACTCCCCACGGAGGAAAAGAAGCATACAGCATTTTTCAAAATCCCAAGCCTAACCGTAGCCCTAACCTGCCTTCACCTCTTAATCATCGCCCCCTGCTGGCGCTGCACCTTCATACACGCGTGTACTTTTCACGCCTGAGCGAGGCAAACCGTGACACTGACAAGCTGGACCAGCAGGTGTATTACACTCGTTGGCGTGATACCGGGTTGCGCTAGACGACCACCACCCCACACACACACACACAGACTATTTGGTATGGCAAATTCACTTGACCTACGTGTCTTTGGACTGTGGGAGGAAACCGGGGCATCCGGAGGAAACCCACGCAGACACGGGGAGAACATGCAAACTCCACACAGAGGACGACCCCCAAGGTTGGACTACCCCGGGGCTCGAACCCAGGACCTCCTTGCTGTGAGGCGACCGCGCTACCCACTGCGCCACCGTGCCGCCCCCCATAGTCATTCAACCAACGAATAATCCTGCAGGTAACAACAAGGGAGGGATAAATCGCTCTCCCCCTTTCTGAGCTCTTTCGCCTCGGTTAGAAATAGTTCCGTTCAGACGATCCATCTGGGTTGGATGGTTTGTTTAGGTTAGATAGTTCGTTACGTAATCAAGGACTCGTCTCACCCGGGGTAACCGCCTTTTCACCCTGCTGCCCTCTGGGGGCGCTATAGGTCTTTCAAGACGCGTACTTGCAGACTTTCGAAGAGCTTCTACCCAAGTGCCATATAAATTAGGGTGTGTGTGTGTGTGTGTGTGTGTGTGTGTGTGTGTGTGTGTGTTTAAAGCAGGATGAGCTTGGCACAGAAAGTGGAGAACTGTTCCCTCATTCATCCTAATAAGGTTCATGACGACACACAAAAGATTTCCACTAATTTAATCATATTTTACAGAACTCTGCACCGTAAACCATAACGTTCAAGCTCAGTAAAAGTATCTTTACGACAAGCCTTGATTGTTTTACTGGGGTTTTTTGTTTTGTTTTATCAAAACAAAGTTAAAACTATAAAGCGCACAATGGACAACCAGAAGAGGGCACCGGACAAGAATGTGCCTCCTCCTCACTCGGGAGGGGGGGGGGGAGTAAATCAATCGGCCATACATTGCAGATGCGGCTCAGTCTGGTCCCGCTGAACAATCCCTCCATTTTGAAGACGGTGAGAATCTCGATGTCGTCCCCGGAGAGACGCGGGGGGGGCGGGGGCGGGGGCGGGAGAGCGGTCATGGGAGCTGGCGTACGCATCATATTAACGGCGGAGACACATGACAGGGAGACGCAGGAAGATATAAACCGGACGAGAGAGGGAGGGAGGGGGTGTTATTAGGGCTGTTTGCCGACATCCACGGAGGGGAAAAGTCATTAGAAACAGGCACGTGCTGGACAGTATCAGGCGAAGCTTATTAGCGGTTTCCTGCCAGTGCGCCAAAAACCGAAATATTGAGCGCCCCCCCGCCCCCCCCCCCGCAAGAATCCCGGTCGGACGCATTGTCGGTGGACCAACATAGCTCAAGGCACCGCCTGACCCGCAGAACAAGCGCTCCCACAGAGGAGGCTAACTCGCTTAAGCCGAGCCATGGCCCCGGGGTCGCTCGGTGGAGCCGACGAAGGCCTCTGGTTTTGGCGGCGCTGATCGGTCCTTTTTCCAGATTTCCAGATCCTTCATTTGTGACGTGTCATTAGACAAGCACCGGGGGGTGCAAGTATCGTGTCTCGGCTCCTCAGCACCGCCGCAGCAACAGCAATAAAATGACCCAAAAAAGAGCAGCAATGATAAATAGCGTGTGTATTTATTATTACTGCTCTTTTCGTTGTGTTCTTGGGGTCAGCATTGGGTTTCTTTAATGGGAATGAAAAATTAGACTAGGTGTAACGTCATCATTAGACCATTTCTTCCTTGTTTCTTCATTATTAGCTCTTCGTTATGCAGCACCCCCTATAAAACAAGCACAAAAACAACCCTAGTGTTAACAGCCCGTCACTGTGTTTGGGTGCACTTTGTGGAGTCGGTTTGGTTCTCCTCTCGGTGTGTTCTGGCCAAGCTGTCAGTTCACTGTGCTCGACGAGACAACCCCACATCCACCCAGCCCGTCCCCTCCCGTCAACAACAGTTGTTTTTCTTCTTCGCCGGTTTCTGCTTCTCCTCTATGCTCTCAGTGAGCCCTGCGTCAGAGCAAATATGGACAAAATTATCACAGGTTCCCATTTTTGGCATCAAACAAACAGACAAGCGCGATAAACAAAGGCAACTGTTGCCGTTTTCATCAAACACAGAGAAACTGAGTTTAACGGGATGACCAAACAAGTTAATGAAATACTGGAAATCTGATGCGACCCGTGCATCACATGGTTAATGGGACATTTTTCAGTGGTGGGGTGGGGGGTGGGGGGGTGTTGACTCACTGATGATGTCACTGACTTGCTTCGAGCCGGTTTTCTCGAGCTCCGCCAGAATGTTAGCCTCAAAGGTGAGAGAGGCCACACGGAAAAAGAAGTCCCTGATACCGTGACCTGGCCAAGGAACGAACATAAACGCAAAAGTGGAAAAAGAGGCCAAAAGAAGGGCAGCGGAGTAAAGGAGCAGATAACTGACCATGAATGTTCAGCAAATGTATGTGTCTTGTGTGTGTGTGTGTGTGTGTGTGTGAGAGAGAGAGAGAGAGAGAGAGAGAGAGAGAGAGAGAGAGAGAGAGAGAGAGAGAGAGAGAGAGACTGACCTGACTTGGCAGAAACAGCCCAGTATTCGGCCCTGATCTCCTCAGACAGTCTGATGGCTTCCCACTCTGTGTGCGCCAGCTGGTCAGGAGACTGAGGAGGAGGATGTGAGATGGGAGACGGTGTGGACGTTAGAACGGACATATGAGGGACAAGCCACAGCTCATGAGATGACTCTGGCTGATAATTACTGCTGTAATTATTTCACTTAAATCGTCACCCACACTGAGGTCCCTCTTGGTTCCAACAAGGAACAGTAACACACTGGACGGGTCATTCTCTTTCATGGCATCCTCCAGCCACTGCCTTCAAACAGAGAGAGAGAGAGAGAGAGAGAGAGAAAGTTGACATCCATAGCATTTCAGTCTGTAATATAGTGGCTAGTCTGATTACATTACATTTCTTACCTGGCATGTGTGAGGGACTCAGCGCTGCTCAGGTCAAACACCACGATGATGGCTAGGAAATGGACGAACACAACTATAAATCATGGATGAAAATTCAAAATCTCGACTTTGTGCTTGTGCGCAATCGTGTACTTTTCCCGCCTTCAGGGAGATAACATTAGCCCAGTCTTCTGTACTGAAATGGAGATGTAAGGAAATCTACCTTGTGCTCCTCTGTAATATGTAGAGGCGATGCATTTGAACCGCTCCTGGCCTGCCGTGTCCCACCTAAAACGAATTGGTGAGATGAGATGAGATGAAATAAAACGTGATCCTAATGGAGAATGTGCAGAATGAAAGGAAGAAAGAAGTAAAACTTTAGGGTGTGTCATGTCATCCATAACTGATCTGCAGAAGAAAGAAAGGGAACAGAGGGCAATCCAAAAAGCAAGCATGACAACAATTATTGTGAAAATCTCCAATAGTACTTCATCTTAATTATGGTGAAAAATGCAATCATGAGGGATTTTTTTTCTTTTTTGGACCCCCCCCCCCTTTCTTTTTTTTTCTCCCCAACTGTATCTGGCCAATTACCCCACTCTTCCGAGCCGTCCCGGTCGCTGCTCCACCCACTCTGCCGATCCGGGGAGGCCTGCAGACCACCACATGCCTCCCCCGATACATGTGGAGTCACCAGCCGCTTCTTTTCACCTGACAGTGAGGAGTTTCACCGGGGGGACGTAGCACATGGGAGGATCACGCTATCCCCCCCCCCTCCAAACAGGCACCCCAACCCACCAGAGGAGGCACTAGTACAGCGACCAGGACACATACCCACGTCCGGCTTCCCACCCGCAGACACGGCCAGCTGTGTCTGTAGGGATGCCCGACCAAGCCAGAGGTAACACGGGGATTCGAACCTGTGTTGGTGGGTAACGGAATAGACCGCTACGTACCCAGATGCCCAATCAAATGATTTGATCATTTTGTCATAATGGGTTCTAGCCCTTGAGAAACGCAAGTAAAGCCCATCTCCTGGAAAAGGTTAGCGAATGAATTTTTGAATGGTAGTAGGTGTGGAGAGTAAGCGAGTGTGAGGTCTGAGGGTACTCACAGCTGTAAACTGAACGGGACTCCAAGGACCTCAAAGCGCTCCATCTCAAAATCCACCCCAATGGTTGCCTTGTAGTTTTTCTCAAATGCATCTTTGCAGAACCTCGAAGGAACCCGAGACACACACACAAACACTGGCATACATTTACAGACAATATATATACATGCATAAATATATATATATATATATATATATATATATATATATATATATATATATATATGTGCAGAGTTGTGTTCCTGTCTTTTTAGAGACCCTATTGTGAGTCTGACTGTGTGAGAAACGGACTTCAGTTTTCTCGTCTCAACATGGTTTCAACCAGGAGGTCTGCATGAGGCACCCACAGATGGTCAGCCATTATTGTCAGACTGAACTGAATTGTAAAGCAGGGATGGTTTAACCGCAGGAGGGGTGGGCCGTTCATTTCAAAAAGGTGTGACTAACTTAATACTGGTAACTTAGTTAACTGCAGTTAACTGTGTGTGTGTGGATGCAATTTGTTAGTAGTTTTCAAAGATTAATACGTTTTGGGGCATTAGCATAAGCCATCACTTTCATTTAAGCCTACTATTTTCTGTTATATTACTACTTTATCTAAAAGTTGCACTTAACAGAAGCAAAAGTTGTTGATGAAGCTGGATAAAGGGACCAAGGCCTACAATTTGGCAGTTTGGATTTTCAAAGTTTGATAACTTTGGGGGGGGGGGGTGCAGACCTGCCGCTCCCTGAATGCTCCTAAAAGTGTATATATTTGCATTAACATGTGTTTTAATTCAATTCTACAAAAAAGAATAAGATCTACCTAAAACGACCACAGGCGGTCAAAAGGACGGCGTGTAACTTGCCGCGTCATCGTGCACTCCCGTCACTATTTGTGACGCGCGCTGGTTGCGTCATTTCCTTCGCGAAGTTCACTGCGCTGTCCTAGAGACACACGAGCGTCCTCCAGTGCGCAGAAACCTGATTTTTGATTATTTCCAACATGTCTGGATACAGACGCCGTTACCATGACTACCACCGACGCGCTGCAGTATTTACAGGCGTTGGGCGGCGGCCATTTTAAATTCTTTGAAAAATAGTATTAGAAGTTGTTAAAACGTTAATTTTTGTGTCAGTCGTTTCTTAACAGACATATGCAACGCATTAATATCTCAACTGGGTATTTTATCGTGACAGAATATAGAGTTTAAACCCGTTCTGTTAGTTTTTAAGTTAAGTGTAGGAGCCATTTGGTCTCATCTCGTAAGCACTTAATCGGTCCACACGTGTCACTCTAATTGCTATGGGCTCGCGGCAATATAGGTGGGAACGTTCAGTCAGGTGACCGGTGTTGCTTGACGGAGGGCAGCACACCGTTTTTTGACCGCTTCGCCGCTGCAGGCCACGCCAGGCTGGCTAACGACACAAGTGTGAGTTTGGAATATTGGACTGTTTGTGATGAATAATAATAATGAATACATTGTTTCAACTTCAACAAGCCTGAACACTAGTCCATAGACACACGGAACGCGAAGTGGCTACAAACGCGCCAGTTAGGTGCCTGTCTAGCAACCCCTCAGGGGCTTTAAGTGCGGGCTTAGTCTCCACATTAAGTTTGGGACTGTTTCAATCTTTATTTTCAGTTCTTACATTTCACGTTTTATAGGCCTTGTTACGTTTACTAGTGTAAACTAGTAATAAGACACATTAGCCCCTAGCTAACGGGTCTGACCCTTTAGCCGAGCGGTTAGTGATGTCGCCTTGTGGTGCAATACACCCCGTATCGAATCCCGCACCGGGCAAGAATTTAACCGGTTACACTAGATTAACAGTATGTGTTTCCCGTTTTGTTTTTCAGGTAATATTTTCACTTTTACAATTTTGCTATTCAAGTCTGACCATGTCTCTGAGGTTTAAATTGTTTAAAACTCACGTCCGCGGTGGCGTAGCGGTCTAATTATCTGTTTTATTATTTTTCAGTATGGGCATTCTAGCTAGCACTATACTATAACACAATGAATTTGATCATAAGCATCGAGTTTGCGCTATGTCAGACTTTGTTGCACTCTCAACGCTACAATGTAAACACGAGGCACATGTTGCCCTCTTAATTGCTACAATGTAAACATACTGTCTGTATGAGACTGTAGCTTGGTGCCCCCGTATCAATAGAGACTTTGTAGCTTGGGGTCCTGCATCAGTAGAGACTGTAGCTTGGTGCTCCACATCAATAGAGACTTGGTAGCTTGGACCCCGCATCAATAGGAACTGTAGCTTGGGGGCCCCGCATCAATAGAGACTTTGTAGCTTGGGGCCCTGCATCAGTAGAGACTGTAGCTTGGGGCCCTGCATCAATAGAGACTTTGTATCTCTGGGCTCTACATCAGTAGAGACTGTCACTGTAACTTGGGGCCCCCGCATCAATTGAGACTTTGTAGCTTGGGGCCCTGCATCAGTAGAGACTGTGGCTTGGGGCCCCACATCAACAGAGACTAGCTTGGGCCCTGCATCGCGATGCAGGGTTGGAACAAACGTCCCTTGTAGGGTATAATTAGGGATCCCTACTATACGCGAACACGATACCCCTCACTTTTTGGGGCCCCTTGTGGTCCGGGGCCCCGGGGCACTCGCCCAGCATGCCTGGTCTGTAATCCAGCCTTGTAGACAACAGTTAATTGCGCAATACGTTCAGTGGACAGGTGCACCTGCTGTACTGCACTCATTATAACATGGTCCAAGTCTGAATGCTCAACCCATCAATGTCCAGCTAACCATCAAGGCATTTGGTCATGGTAGGATGGATGGCTGGGCAGTTATTAAAAGATTAAATCTATTTGGACTTGATAGAGAGTAGATAGAATAGAGTCCGAGTTTGTAGATCAAGTCCAACGACAAAACAATAAAAAAACATTTTTTTTAAAAAACAAACAGAATCTATAAATCACAATGGTCTACTTACCTACTGATCAGACATGTCTTCCCAACTGCAACATCACCCACCACGATCACCTTGGCAATGTTGAGGCTGGGAACAAAAAGTCTAGCGTTTGAATAAACACTGGACTGAACAGCTATAGTGTGTGTGTGTGTGTGTGTGTGTGTGTGTGTGTGTGTGTGTGTGACACAGAGGAACAGAGTATTGTAGATGTGTGCTGGTGGGGGGGGGGGTCTCTTACTCCACTGTGCCAGTTTTGTGCGCTTGGCAGACCGCCTTCACCTCCGGATGGAAGCCATCATTCGTGTGTAGTGCGGCGTACGGGCTGAAACACTGGAAAGAGAAACAGGGGGACTGTCAGGCACTGAGGGGAAAGAAACGACAACAAAATTGAAAAATACCATGATACGGGGCTTTTGGGTGGGGTAAAAGTCTCGCCAGGGGTATGGACTGTATCACCCTATGTACAGCGGGTATTTGAACTGTTATAACATTTTAGTTATAACAAAGTGACTTGTGGACAGTGATCACTTCACACTTTACTCTGTCTACATGCACACCTGTACGTGTGCGTGTATTGTGTTGTAACTGCACATTATATATATATACTAGAAGAACCCCGCTACAAAGTAGCGGTTTGGTTCTCCACCCGTCTAAATCTCCCTCCTCTTCATCCTGACAGCTAACCGCCTTCCCCCTGCCCCTAAACCCCCCCCACTCCAACTCCCTCCCCCCAAATGCTCAGACTCATCTGAAATGCCAAGAAAAGCGGTTTTTAGCAAATTTTTAGAAAATGCAATTTTGCATAATTATGCATAATTATATTTTAATTTTCTGCTATTTTTCTGGTCCTCTCTGGAACAATACCTACCACCTCCAAAAAATTAGGATCATAAGTGCATTTTTGCAAAAATGCATATATTTTGCATAATGCCAAAATATTTCTGTCCCAGAACATTTTTTTTATATAGGTGAAAAAATCAAAGATGCTCAGAATCATCTGAAATGCCGAGAAAAGTGGTTTTTTAGCCATTTTTAGAAAAATGCATATTTTGCATATTTATGCATAATTTTAATTTTCTGGGACTTTTCCCTTACTCTCTGAGACAATACCTACCACCTCCAAAAAGAATTAGGATCATAAATGCTTTAGTTTTCGGTCCCGCTGTCTACACTAACTAACACACACACACACACACACACACACACACACACACACACACACACACACACACACACACTAAACACCACACACACACACATTACGAAAATATATGAGTAGATTTACTGGGATATACGTTCTGCATACTCCCCAATATATATATTTTTTAATTTTATTGCATTTTCTTTTTCATTTCATTCTCACTTTATTATCATTGTTGTGTCATTTCTCTTTTGTTGCAGTTTTTGAGTTTAATAAAAATAATTTCACTGCTTATTGAAGTTGTACTGTACGTGACCAGTAAACCTTAGAATCAGGATCGTGTTTATTGGTCATGTAGGTTTGCACATGGAATTTGACACCGGTTTCGTGGCTTAACATAGACTACCTCAGTACCTCAGGTAAATAACGAGTACCTCAGTGTACTTAACATAGAATAACAACACAACAATCTTCAGATATATACACAAGGGTTGACTATATACAGGCGAAATAAGAGGTGCTAAGGTGCAGTGGTGCAGATAATATATCAATCTAATCACGACCTTCCCATCAGTGTTAATTTTGGGTATTTTTACACAAACCGCGCGCGCGTGCGTGCGTGCACTCTACCTTTGGGAGCTCAGTAATGACTCGATCTTTTTTCACAGGTGGCAGCATATTTCTGGCTTTAACGGGGTTTCAGGTTGCACAGGAACGGGTACACTACTATACACCTGCAAACTGCCACACCTCCAAATAAACGGTTCAGGTCTGACAACCGAATGTTAATTCTGGACCTGAAAGAGAAGAAATGTTATGGTGAAGATTTCCGACTAGAGGGGGACATAATGTCACAAACCGATAAACCAAATCACATCCCCTTTCAAATGTTTGTTTTACTGTTGTATCTAGCGGGACTAGCCTCCTGTCAGATTCAGTCTCTGATAAGCGACCTTGGAAAGCGCAGGCGTAATGTGTCTAATAGGTGAGACAACTGACGCACAACATTTGCCGAGTCACATGACGGCGCCACTTCTCATGTCTTAGCAAGTGACATAAAATAGACCAGGGATTAATAATGTCCACAGCCGAGAGAGGTGTGGTGGGCAAAAAGTGTCCCGTCCAAGTAGGAGAAACATCAACACTAAACGTCTCTATGCATGCTCAACAATCCAGGTGAGGAAATCTCAGAGAGCTGAATCAGTTCACAACGTTTATTGGGAGAAAGGTTTCATCACTCATCTAAGTGACTCCTTCAGTCTCAGCTGGCTGCAGGTATCCAGCTGAGACTGAAGAGGTCACTTAGATGAGTGGGGAACCGTCCCCCCCCCCATTAAACGTTACGTCCAGATGAACTGATTCGGCTCTCTGTGATCAACACAAGACAGACTACGAAAGATAAGATGCAGTCGACTCAAAGCCTCTGAATGAACGTCATCAAAATAGCGAAATGTAGTCGGAACAACTTTACCTGACACTTCGGGGGGAAAAAACAATATGAAGTGGAAATTTGACAGGAAACTTTCAAGAAATAATCCAGCCCTTACGGAGTCTTTCCCTCGGCGAGGGAAGACTACAGAAGCAAATCCAGATCAAATGGCTCATGGCGACAAGCTGAGCAAGCCAGCTGGTCAGCCAATTTGTGACATATTCGTCAAACTGCGCGAAGCGGCGATAAAACGTCGAATAACGCCTCCCCGTGGCCGCTCGATCAAAACATAAATCCGAAATAAAAGCGCCACCTGCGTGGAGTTTGCCTCCTCTCATATTTGCGCCAAGTTTCCTAACATGGTCCAAAGTGTGAGCGAAGTGCTTGAACATGTTATATTCTTTTATGATGTTTGCAGATCTCTCAGCTTGCGCCCAGATATTTCAGGGTTTATTAAAAAGATGTATCATAGCGCGGCCATTCGTTGTAGATCGGCGACGTCATACAAACGAGTCATTGCGTCATATTCTTGCGACGCTGGGGTTTATATACGGGCCTGCGCGCGATATCGGCCTTTCCACTTCCTCCTTCGCGGAGAAGCGCTAGGTGAGGCTGTTCCCAGGTTTTGCGAGGTACAACATATTGATATTCCACAATAACTACTTTTAATGTGGTAGTTTTGCTGTAAAACAGTGTTTTGTTTATGATATGACGCTATTACAAATGCTGTTAGTGAGTTATGGTCTTAGCTAACAGCTCCTTGCATGCGGTTAGCCACCACGTGGAGTTCACGCGTTGGGGTGCTAAAATAAGCTGTTTCTTTGTCTTTTAATTCAGGTTAATTAGAGTAAACGCTTGAGGTCGATATCAGCTAAGATGTAACTGTACGCCCAGTTTTCTTCTCTCGGCAACGACGACTTCCAATTTCTGTGACTGCCTCCACCCATCCATTATCCAAGCCGCTTCTCCCAGTGGGGGCAGCGGGGATGCTGGAGCCTCTCCGTTAACATCTGTTTCTTTTTGCAGTTAACTGGTCAGCTGACCGTGTTATTGGGAATGTTCTATCCTTCATCGGATGGAGCGGCTTTCCCTCTCGTAACGTTTTGTGAGGAAGCCCACTCTTCTTTCAAATGGAAGCACGGTTCGACCACGAGGTGGAAGTCGTCTCCATAGAAAGTGAGTTGGGAAAACGGGACAGAAGCTATACTGTTGCCCCAGTTGCTTACACGGTTATGTCAAAGATGAAAACCTGGAATAGGAAGTGCCGTCTGATTCGACAACTGACGACTTTTCCCATACTTTCTGAGTCATCAGTGCTGCACTTGATTTTGTGCCTCAGATTTTAACACCTTGTCTTGACATTCTTTGAATTGTTTTCCCCCTTGTAGGGATGAACATGCATATGAGGGTGACTTGATATCAAGGTGGGTCAAATGTTCAATTAAACCCCCAAAGTTCTTGAGAGTTGTATCCATCAAGTATAGTGATGATGAATCCTAAACTGAATTAGCTGGAATTACCGGCAGATTGCTCAGTGGTGATTTTTGGTTTTCTGAACATCTTTAGTTGAACAGTGATATGCTCTGTACTCTGAAGTGAAATGTGCCACAGTGCTCACTTGACCATCTCTCTTGGTAAAGGCAACCTATGATGGCCACTGACCCAGTATGAGTCTAAGCAACCCAGTGCTTTCATGACATGTAAGATCATTCATTATTTACCCCACATTTTTATTGAGCTTTGTCAGTGATGAAAATGTTGAATAGGAAGTGCCGTCTTATGCGACAACTGCCGATGTTCATGATTCATTTTTCTGAGTCTTCAAAGCTGTACTTTGATTTTATGTCACTTTGGTTGTAACCTTTTAACGTGCTGCTCTTTTGATTATTTTTAGGGTCACCTTTGCCCCTGTTATGAAGTAAACTGCAGGATGTGTGCAGGTGAGCGGTGTAGTTTCTCATATCTCAATAATTTTTTTTATGATGAAATCTAAACTGAAATAGCTGGAATTACCGGCAGATTTTTCAGTGGTGACTTTTAGTTTTCTGAAAATGAGAAATCCCCTCAAACACTTGTGTTCCCCAGTGAAATGGATGGAGTTGGTAAACTTGCACTGTTTTCTTCGTTGTTTCTTAAGGTCGAGTAACCCACTGGGATATCTCCGGTGGCACAGTATTCAGGATGAGTTTGGAAATGCATAACTTGAAAAGCTGGCGCTTAACAGCCTGGTAAGTTGCAGAGGAGACGAGGTTTAAGTTAAGCTCACCTATACGCAATGGGGAAATTGGCAGGACTTTAACCAGTGCTACTGCAAACACTAAAGCCCACTATGTTTGAGGAGTTTGAAACTATATTTTCTTTAATACCATGTATTTTAATACTGAATACAAAAACAGCTCAAGTGGATTGAGACTTGTTTGCCAAAGTGTTTTCTTCTTAAAATGTAGTGTTATAAAATTTAAGATGTATCAAATGTGGTGGGTGGGGACAACCCGCTGCAGGCCGCAGCTATGCTTACATTTTAGAGAATGTAATTAATATTTTCCTCATTAATGATGTATTTTTTTTTCACCACTCATGACCCATCCGCTATTAATATTAGTCAGGGCGCCTGGCTAAAATTGACTAGCTAATAGCAAACAGCTAGCTAGACCAGGGGTTTTCAAAGTGTAGGAAAGTGAGCCTCCCCTCAGAGAACATAAAAACAGCTGCGCGCCCCCCCCTCCCAATTATTATTGCTATTATTGTTATTGCTATAATGTATGTTCCACTCGGGTATAAAAACAGGGTTCAACAATAAATGATATATCTTTGAAGATCTTTTATTTTTTAAACATCTTCTTCAAACATTTTTAAACATCTTTGTTTTAAACGTTTTAAACATTTTTAAACATCTTTATAAAGTGGGGTTTACCTGCCTTAGCTATGCACAACACCACTCGGTATGATGCTTCGGTTGCCTTGGTATTTACAATGCTAAATGTGTCAATGACTTTCCTGTGACCGCAATTCCTTTAGCTTCCTATCAAAAAACGCCCGTGGCTTGGTCACCAAACTTAGGTGTTTCACATCAATATGACACCGGAGTTTACATGGTCTCACACTGTCGTTCGCTAGCAGTACACTGCGGCAGTGGGGCGTCATCAGGACCAATCCATGAAAATCCAAACTTTAAATAATCATGGTCATACTTCCTCCATTTTCTGCTTGCCCCAGACGCTGTCTCCTTCCTCACTGTAGGTAATGTTACTAAAAAATCGATCCGTTTTGCTCCAAACATTGCTGAAGTTAACTAAATTTAGCTAGACGTTTACAGTTACTTTTTCTTCACGTTTTTTTTTTCTTTCTGACGCTGCGCCTCCCCTGAAGCTCTCTGGTGCCCCCAGGGGAGGCGCGCCTCACATTTTGAAAACCCCTGAGCTAGACTATTTCAATCCAATGACTAATAAAATATACATTCATTTAAATTTGTTCTTACCTTAGACCCAGGGTTTATAGACCTACTTGCGTTCAATGAAGGCGATGAAGTGCCCTCTTGGTGCTCGATCTGTGCCTTGTTTAACCAGCACAACATATTTGCGAGGTCCTGCCAACAAGCTCTTTGTTACTGAGGGATAGATGGACCAATAATGTGCATGTGCGTATGTACATACACATTATTGTTTTTGAAAGGATAGGTTTAACACTAGAACGACCAAAGACGGTCATATGACCGTTTTGGATTTTCAAAGTTTAATAACTTGGTGAGAGAAAAAAAAAGATATAGACCTGCTGTTCCCTGAATGCTCTTAAAATTGCATATATTTGCATTAAAATGGGTTTTAGAGCAATTGCACACAAAAAAGGTTGCTATAAGTTCTACCTAAAACGACCATGACCGGTCAAAATGACCACATGTAATTTGTGCGTGATCGTGCGCGTCACGTCAATATTTACGTCTGTTGGTTGCATCATTTCCCTTGCAAAGTTCACTGCTCGGTCCTCAAAAAAAAAAACTACCGTTCTCCAGTGCAGAGTAACAGTCTAAATTTGATTATTGCCAACATGTCTGGTTACAGACGCCGTTTCAGACGCACCATGACTACTACCGAGGCGTGCAGTATTTACAGGCGTTGGACAGCGGCCATTTTAAATTGTTTGAAAAATAGTGTTGAAGTTGTTAGAATGTTGATTTTGGTGTCAGTCATTTCCTAACAGACATACTAACATATGCAGTGCATTAATATCTCAGTTGGGTATTTATCTTGACAGAATATAGAGTTTAAAAACCGGCCGTCATTTTGACTGCCCATGGTCGTTTTAGGTAGGAGTGAAATCCCGGTCGTTCTAGTGTTCAGGCTCCAAAATGAAGCCAGTGAGTAAAATATAACTGATATGCAAATGGTAAAAACTTGAAATAAGGCTCAGGTAAAAAGCCGTTTTCTGACGTATTTGTATTTTGGTTTTCCTTAAAGATGTGCTCCATCTTCATCCTGCTTGACATCTACTGAAGAGGACTGTCTGCTGAGGTAAATTCGAGCTGAGATGTGTTTTAATGGCGGCTGTCCGCTGGTGTTGTGATGAAACTTAAACTAATGCTGGAATTACCGTCAGATTGTCCAGTGCTGATGCTTTGTTTTCTGAACACAAGCCAGTAACGCCTACCGTTAACCTCTTTAAAGAAGCTTCCCTGAACTCTTCCTGTTTTCCCACAGGTTGTGCAGATGGCATGGAGAAATGCGACCCCCTACCCCAGTACTCCCACTATACTTGAGTGGTAAGAAGTCCACTTGTTGGCATATATTGATTGCTAACTTGTAAGCAGAGCAGCGTTGTACCCAAGTCAGAGATTGAACTTGTGAGATGAACATGGCCATACTCAGGAATTTGTTTGGATTGCTTTTCTTTGCCTGCAATATTTCACGACTTAATGTGCTTTCCCCTCCATTTCTACAGATGGCAAAAAGGGACGTTTTCCTATCTGAAGGCGGATGACTTTTTGGATGGTCAACACGTTCATCTTTCAAGCTTTTTAAAAGACGTTGACCAAAATACTGTCAAGTTGCCTGTGCCCACAAAGACAATTGTTAGACTGAGTGGCAACATGAAAATAAAGTTTACTCCTGAAGACCCCCGTTTGGTTGGCTTTCTTTATTTGCACATATAGAAGGAAAAAAAAGATGTATAATTTGAAAAGGAATGTGAAGGAGAATTTCCCTTCACACTGGAGAATGCCCTTCATAGGCATTCTCCAGTCAGCATACTACAAGAACTGGCCTGTCCACACACCTTTTGGGACTCTTGAAAATTCAAACTTTGATTCTAATTCAACGGGCTGTTGGCTGTAGTCTCCTTCATATAACCCCTCTGTCACTGGTGGTAGTGATGATGAAATACGCTGTCCAGCATTTTTTCTGTCTCCGCGTCGTGCATCTGAGTGACCATTGGTTATTGGTTGTGCTCTCTTGAGTTGCAGCCAGTCAGTATTTTGACCCTCTCGCAAGGGGATGAATGTCACAAAATAACATGAGAGTTACGCTGAAGGGTTGCCCATGAGCTAGTTCCTCTCTGCATAGCCCGTCTCACAACATAGAAATGTCATGTGAACGATGAGACGGATCTTTTGAGAATCTCGGCTCAAAACCTGCCTTGATTGAATCGGCAAGCGTTCGTAAACTCAAAGGAAAACTCCACTTTTTTAATCTGCGTCTTCATATTTTTTCATAATTTCTGTTGATCGGTCCCTGCCTCACTGGGAGCTCTTGGAGATGAGGTCAGACGCAGTCTTCACAACGGCATACTACATACAGGTTAAATTTACCTCAACTTCAGTGCATCTAATCCTATTTACGAGTGAATTTTTAAAGCATTTTTATATTAATTTTGTTTTAGATGTTGGTTTATTTATCTGCATTAGTGTGCCAGTAGAAAAGAGATTTGCAAACATTTCCCCCAAAATTATACATTGGAGAAATTTTTGATTTTCTTTCAAGTATTACATATTAAGTAACGTATTGTGGCGAGTTGGCGTGGAGGGAGTTGAGAGGCAGAGGTCTCTTTTTAATGCACATGTAGACATGCAGGTCGCAGGAAAAACGAAGACAGAAACAATGCCTGCAATCAAACACTGAACCTGATTTAAAACAGCTCTCTTCCTATCCAAAACTACCTTTTCAGCCTTAGTTTTCCATTTGTGTAACCAGTTAGCCAGTCTGGAACAAATGTGATTTATATGTTACTGTAAAATAATCAGATCACAAGTAAAGCTTTCATTCTGTCACATCTCTGTTGTGTATACACTGAAAAGTCGGTGTGCAATTAAACATGAGTAACAAGGATTCAAGAGAACAGTGAACAAGAATTTTTTTATTGACTCAGCAACAACAGCACTCCTGAAAAATACGAAAACTTTCACAAATCAAACAAGACCCTTGGTTCATAACTCGACAGGTTCTCATTCATTCATCGTCCCAATGAAGCAGTATTACATGTTAAAGAAACACTTGCTCATCGATTTAAATGCCACAAGTCTCTCAAAACACATTCCCATGTTCACGCTCTCGTTTCACATCTGTCAGAAAACAAGTATTCACCTGAGAAAACCCCTCCCTCATCTTCCGACTCTTGCCAGAGATTTACCAGGAGCACACTCTGCTGTTTGTGTCTGTCCGCTGCAGTGCATTAAAGAAAATGGGGTTTGATACACCACGCAGACATGGCGGGCACATGATACCTGATGCAGATTTTTCTGGGGTGGTGAGCTGAGACACAGCAGTATGACAGTAGCTTCTGTACTCAGTCCTCTTCTTTCTCAATGTAGGTCTTGCAGGCTGAGCGCGCCATCTGCCTGGCCAGGTACCTATCTCTCGCCGAGGTCACAGTGTGGTCGCTGCTACGCTTGGCAAACTTATTCACTTTCTCCTCTTTCTCTTCGCCTTGGTTCTCTGCTCTGTCGTCTGCTCCCTCCTCCTTCTCCTCAGCATCTTTTTCTTCTGTCTTTACCACTTTCTCCTTCTCAGAGTCCTTTCTTTTCTCCTTCACTTTTTCCCGATGCTTCTCTTTCCCTTTGTCCTCATCATGATTCCCTCTTTTCTCCCTCTCCCCATTCTTGTCCCTTTCCTTTTCTTCGAGGCTCCTTTCTCTCTTTGCATGCTTGTCCTCCCTGTCCGTGTCCCGTCTGCCTCTGCCTCTGTCATCCTCTCTGTCTCGCTCTCTGTCCCTCCTTCTATCCTTGTCATCTCTCCTTTCATTGCGTCTATCATCCCTCTCTCTGTCTCTCTCCCTCCCTCGGTCTCTATCTCTGTGACTTTTCTTTTGTTTGTTCCTCTCCCTCTCCCTCTCCTTGTCATCTCCACTCCCTGATGAAGGCGACCTTTGTCTGTAGTGGCGTTTAGAATGGGTGGAGCCAAGCCCTGGCTTGTTGAAGCCAGACTTCTGGTCGTGCCCTTCCTCATTCTCGCTGTTTGAACTGGGGGCATTGTCGTGGGAGGCCGGTGAGGGAGGGGGTGAGATTCTCTCTGGCGCTTTTGCAGGCTTTGTGCTTGGATCTCTGTGGAAGCAGAGATGGGGATTTTGTTAAAAGATGTAGAATACACAAGGAACTAAACAACAACAAAAAAAAGTGTGGATATGTTAACAGGCAGGTGATTGTAACAGCAGGAGTACGACTGACTTGTCTAAACAGCGGTCTGGTATCGCCTCCTCTCCTACAGTCTGATTCAGCAGGTGCCTGTAAAAGCCACTCAGGTCCTTCTGCTTCCTTACATCCAGGGCAGCTGACCAAGTGAGAATACAAAGGAAATGTTGGACGGTATCACACAGAGCATCTGATTTCCATGACAACCAAACAACATCAGTCTAACCTTCCATCTCGGCCTCCCTCCTCTCTCGTTCCTCCTCCTCCTTCCTCTCCTGCAGCTTTTTCCTGTAGGCGGAGGTGACGTAAGCCTCCTTATCAGCAAATTGCTCGCCCTCTTCTTCCCTTTCTTTCTGGATCTTCCTTTCATCCCTCCGTTCTTGTTCTTTCTTTCGCTCCTCTACCGCTTTCAGCAACTGGTTGATATACTTTGGCTTCAAGGAGTAAGTAAATAAAGTTTATTTATATAGCACCTTTCACTGAAAGTCACAAAGTGCTTCACAATGAATAAACAAATAATGTTTTAAAAGACAAACAATAACAAGGAATGCACAAATTAAACAAAGACTAAATGAAAGCCAGGCTAAACAGGTGAGTTTTTAAGCTACTTTTTAAAACTATCTACAGAGTCAACACACCGCAAAGTCAAGGGGACAGTGTTCCACCCTTTAGGGGCAACTACTGTGAAAGCACACCCTTGGTTCTGACACTGGTATGAGGTACAAACAATAAAAATTTATCAGAGGACCTCAGTGATCTTGATGTTGTGTACGGGCAAATTAGACTGCTGATGTAGGAGGGTGCCTGACCATGCAAAGCTCAATATGTAAATCAATAAAACCTTAAATTTAACCCAAGGAGCGATGGTGGAAATAGTCAAGTCAATGTTATTTGTATAGCCCAATATCACAAATGTGCCTCAAGGGGCTAGTATAGTAATAGTACAGTTTGTGTGAAAGCCAAACAAAGTTTAAATACAAGTCATTGATGCCAGAATGCTTTTTGGTATACTACAGTGTAGGAGAATGTAGGTGAATTATGAATGACTTGAGTGTTAGTGGCTAACATCTAGCATATAACGTTAGTGGATGTTAGTGGCTAACATCTAGGTACTTAGGTTAAATAAGGTTACCTTTCTGTCTGTTCCTCCAAGAATTTTCTTGTTGTCCTCCAGCCTCTGTTTTTGAATGTCATCATACACCGCATCATAGTCATACACAGTACTGTCCTGCTCCAGTGCCTTCTGCATCTCCAGGTGAGTCTTTTGATAGAGTGATTGAAAATGTCTGTCACAGAGAAGTGATTGAGTTTCTGGAAATATATTAACTGAAATGTAAAAGGATCTCCACAAGAACCTTTTTTTTCCCCTCACCTGCTTCATCATCCTCTTCTTCACTGCTTCCTTTTGCAGACTCTCTCCGACTGTGGTCTGAGGACAGACAATAACAAATCATAATTTGCCTCACAACTTTAGCATTACTGGGTGTTAGTTTGCTGACATACAATCTGGAAGATCTCTTTCATCTTTGAAAACATCAGTGAAATTACAGACACATTTTAGAGGTAATCATTCACTGAAATCAATGACAGCTTGCTGTCTTCGTCACAAGAACTTAAAAACTATGACTACCTCATCATCAGAGTCATCCCCAAACACTGAGGGTCTCTGCAAGGTGGTTGTCTTTGCTCCTTTCTTCTGGGGCAAGATCAGCCCGTACCTATGATGTCAGGAACAAGTCAGGAAAAATCTATCTCAGTTAAAGAATTCCGCAAATCACAAACCCATCCTATCCTAACATAACCAATGCATCTTGTAATTTCTATGCAGCCCAGGTTATTCGGACTGTAAGGCAATGTCCAAAGGAAATGCAAAAGATTGCAAGCTCTTTAGCTAAGATATTAAGACTCGAGCCTGCAGCATTTAGGAACATTTATAATATACGAATCCTGATTTTACTTCTGCTGAACGGCCAAATGTGTCTTGGCAGACTCCATCAAAAGTCCTCTAGAGAAACACTATCAGGTTAGCCACTACAAATGACTTTCATCCCTCGCTGTCAAGGTTCAACGTGTGTGGAAGTAGAAAGTATCTGTGTGACACCTGCGGCCAATTGACCATCGCTTATTTCTAACGCATATCCAAGTTATCACCTTTTAAATGAACACGACTTCCTGACTGGTCATACTCCCAAGACATGACGAATCAAGCAAATCTAACAACAAATCTGCTGATTATCCCAACCTTATCGCCTTAAAATAGCAACCCAAAGCATTACGGAAGACTACACTAGCCTAGCTTTGGCTGCTGATGGAGCAAGAGCGGAAGAATAAAAAATAAAATAAAATTCTTGCTAGACAAAAAAAAAAATGACGGAACAACGTGCGATCTGGGAGGGATGCCAGACCCAGACGGCAACCCAAAGTTAAAACGACTTCTCCTTTGTCATTTGAGATTTATATGACTTCAGTGTCCTACAACGTTAGCCAGCTCGAACTAGCTAAGCAGCAATCAGCGAATGTTGTCCATTATTACAGTAGAAAAAAAATACTGAATGATCAGTAATTAATCCCAGCTTCTGCAACGTTAGAAAGAGCAACTGGTTAAAGAAAAACAACTACAAACGTGATTCATCCAACCCCGCTACCACAGCGTTAGCATATTTACAACTTACTGTTTACCGGGGGCCGCCATCTTGTTTGGCTGACTGATACCATACACGACAGATTCGATAAGACATTTTAACCCAGAAGCGCATGTATCGGGATCGATTTTCAAAAAATTAATTCCGAAATAAAAAAAATCTAAATCGCTTTCCACTTAAATCGTGATTTGAATGCATAATTGGTTACGAAGACTTTACGTTTAGAAATGTTCTCATCCTCTTTGATTTGACAGGTCGATCAACATTGCCGTGAAAGGGCTAACATGAATCGCCAGATAGCTCAGTACAGTTTCTCTTGACGACTTCTCAAACGAAACGTGTGTTGTAGACTATAAAACGTTATCGCAGGTTCATGCTAAACGTTTAAAAAATAATCTAGAAGAGATAATACGTGAAAACCAAAAATGGTTTTATGGCCAAGCGTCACATTAGCTCTAACATCAGATTAGTATTAGACTTAATTGACTATTCGAACTAATTAAATCCAAATGTGTAGAGGAGCTCAAGCAGCTGTAAACTAACGTTCCTACTAGATCAATAAGGGGAATTATGTATCCCCATAACCACTACAAATGCATTATTTGTATTCCTTGATTTTTATAAGGCATTTGATTCAATTAGAAAATTCTTTAATTATACAAGCCCTGCAAATTTTTGGTTTTGGAAGTAACTTTCTCAATAATATTGCCATGTTCTATAAGGACATAAACAGCTCTGTCATTTTGTATCCCAACGTTTCAAAAAGGTTTCCCATTTCAAGAGGTGTACGCCAAGGATGTCCTATTTCTTGTTTTTTTGTTTTTGATTGTTGCTGAACTTTTGTCTTTAAACATTTCACATAGTCCAGATATACAAGGCTTAACTATTTTTGATAGAGAGATAAAAATTACACAGCTAGCTGATGACACGGTATTATTTCTTAAGGATAAATGGCAAATACAGAGTGCATTACATGTAACTGGTTAATTTTCAGAAGCTTCAGGTCTTAAGCTCAATATAAATGTAACTGGTCGTTTTCTTGCTCGGTGCGGGATTCGATATGGCTTCTACTGCACCACAAGGCGACATCACTAACCGCTCGGCTAAAGGGTCAGACCCGTTAGCTGAAGGATCAGACCCGTTAGGTAGGGGCTAACGTGTCTTATTAGTAGTTTACAGTCGTCACCCTCCCGGAAGCGCGCCCTCGCGCTTTTTTCATTCCGCGCTCCGAAGAGACTTCTGAGGATCTGCACACTTCCGGATCCCACCGCTGCCACCAATGTAGCCGGTTATTTTCTTGCCCGGTGCGGGATTCGATATGGGATGTACTGCACCACAAGGCGACATCGCTAACCGTTCGGCTGAAGGGTTAGACCCGTTAGCTAGGGGCTAACGTGTCTCATTAGTAGTTTACATAAACAAAAGTGAAATTGTATGTTTATATGAGACTGAAGAGAAACGTGTGTTTAATGTCCCTGTTAAACAATGTGTAAAATACCTTGGTATTCACGTTTCAAAGGGTACGGCTCTCAGACAGCAGCTACATTTTCTTCCTAAAATTAAGAAAACCAAGTCAGTTCTTAATATGTGGCTTCAGAGGGATCTTTCCATTTTCGGAAGCGTGTTCTTGACAGAGCTGAAGGAGTATCAAGATTGGTTTATCCCACCTTGTCACTCTGCATTAATGATGTGCTCTGTAAAGAAGTTAATAATTTGTATGGAAAAACAGACACCATTACCCTAAAAAAGAAATACTCAGATTGGAGAGAGCTGAAGGAGGATTGGGAATCTTAGATTTTGTCCATTTAAATTGCGCCTTCACGATCAAATGGCTGATACACTGTTCCTCCACTAGATGGCGGTGAGTTACGCTTTTACAACTTTTTAGTTTGTTCTTTTGGACTTGTATTCTTGACGCCTTTAGTCAGTCTTAAGTATTGTTGACCTTTTTCCACAGTCTAAAGTATAGTTATGTCAATAATGTAAGAAAGATAACAGATTGTGTGTGATACTTAAATGGTTGTTAAATAACTGCTGAAAATATATAGCTTGACCTAATCAGACTATTTTTGCACTTGCATTCTTGTTGCTGAGTTATGCACCGTGTTTACCGTTTTATTCTAGTTAAGAGAATAACTAGTTTCCTATTTTGTCTAGTATAGGGTTTTGCTCTGTGTCCGTCTGTCCGTCATTGCCAGGGGTCTTAAAAAATGTCAAAACGCAAAGCTCTGTTCCTGTTGGCCAAAAAGAAAAAAAAAGAAAAACTCACAAATCTGATTTTTGCTTTTTTTCAAGAATGCCACTCAACTGATAAAGATACTAACTTTTGTAATGATGTATGGTTAGCCCATGGATCAGAGCATTCAGCTGGGGTAGCTATATTAAAGAATAGATATGCTAGGGTTATTTTAGGCTAGGTTAGGTTAAGTTAAGTGTTAAAGGGAAGGTTTACAAGATGGTAGTGAGACCAGCTATGTTATATGGTTTGGAGACAGTGGCACTGATGAAAAGACAGGAGGAGGAGCTGGAGGTGGCAGAGCTGAAGATGCTAAGATTTTCACTGGGAGTGACGAAGAAGGACAGGATTAGGAACGAGTATATTAGAGGGACTGCTCAGGTTGGACGGTTTGGAGACAAAGCAAGAGAGGCAAGATTGAGATGGCTTGGACATGTGTGGAGGAGAGATACTGGGTATATTGGGAGAAGGATGCTGAATATGGAGCTGCCAGGGGAGAGGAAAAGAGGAAGGCCAAAGAGGAGGTTTATGGATGTGGTGAGGGAGGACATGCAGGTGGCTGGTGTGACAGAGGAAGATGAAGAGGACAGGAAGAGATGGTAACGGATGATCCGCTGTGGCGCCCCCTAACGGGAGCAGCTGAAAGTAGCAGTAGATGTTGGAGATATTTTAAGTTGTGAAAAGGACACTTTGGATCACTTTTGCTTAATGGTAATCTCTCTAAACCAGATGACAGTCTTCATAATCAACATGTATGGATACAACTCATCTAGAGAAAATAACATTCATTCATTCATTATCCAAACCGCCTATCCTGCTCTCAGGGTCGCAGGGATGCTGGCGTCTATCCCAGCAGTCATAGGGCGGCAGGTGGGGAGATACCCTGGACAGGCCGCCAGGCCATCACATGTTTATAACATAAACATGTTAACATAGCGATTACAAAATAAATAACATAGAAAATAACATGTTTTCTGAAAATCTGGAAGAGAAATGTAATCTTTGGTTAAAAAAGTACCCTGGGGCCTTGTGATGAGGCCTTTCTTTAGTGGAGAAACACCACGTTGAGTCGCTTGTCATATTTCTCCCCCTTTCCAGGTACATATGTGTCGCTTCTATTGATGCGAGAATAGCTGTCGACTCTGTGTATACATGTTATCATCATCAGGAGAGTAACTTGAGTGCTTTTGCTGAGTTTTGGCCTGTTACAGGTGACAGGGAAATGCTACGGGTTCTGTCTAGTCATCTAGTTATACGCTACGCAGGTGCACTAGAGGTGCACGTGGCGTTGCTCACTCATAATGGCGCCCACGCTGCCAGCACAGACTGTATTCATTGGTTGTCAGCACAACGTTTGCACAATGGTTTTTTGTGTGTGTGTGTGTTGTTTCGAGCATTTATAAAAAGAATATATATTTTGTAAAAGAGCTAACATGCAAAAAGAGTCAAAGCTTTAGTCGCAATTATTTCATCCAAACTGAAGCTGAATGTGAACAGCTGTTTATATGGATTGGGAATGGAAATATGTTTCAGGGTTACTGAAAAGCCTTGTTGTTATTATGGTATTATGGCTATGGAAAGAATAGGAAAATGTATTGTTTATAATTTCACTGACTTGTGATAAAGCCTTTAGTGGAGGAAAAAAAAAGTACCCTAGGATAGTGGTTTGGATAATGGATGGATGGATGGATGGATGGATGGATGGATGGATTCTAATGTAACTATGGACAATACGGTGGACAGGCCACCTAGGGATTCTGAATCTTCTAACTCATATTTGAAGGGTTTTAAGGAAAAATGTGACACAGTAGATATTTGGAGAGAAACATTTCCTCAAGACTGTCAATACACCTGGTGTAAAAAAAAGACCTCTTGCGACAGTCGAGGATAGATTTTTGGCTAATTTCTAGATGCCTGGCCGATGGGGACTTGTCTGTTACGCGCATGTGTCCAGAATGAAAGAACATACAGGGACCCTTTGAATAAAACAGGACAACAATAGAAATCACCAGGATCTGGATATTTACACAAGCTGTTGACAAGAATAGAAATACAGCATTTAAGCTGCACCGTGAATACATACAGAAACAAGCAAAAAGAGAGCGATGGAGAGAGGTATTCATAAGTTGTATACACAGCTATTGATGTAAATATTATGTCAGGTAACAGTAATGCTAATGCAAGACTGGCAAGAAACCAGTAAACATACACAAGTTCATTTATGACCCTGCCGATCGGAAATGAAGGAACATGGCATTAACTCGAAGGCCTTGTTCATCAACACAACTTGTAAAGCATGTCTCCGTGTCCTCCCGATACTGAAAGATGAATAAAAAGTCATCCTCTGCTTCGATAGATCCTCCCTCCATGAGGTCTCTTAAGGCGTTCTGCTGATCCTCGCCGTCCCCCTTGCAGAACAGCAGGCTCTGACACCCCCCCCCCCACACGGCATAACGCTGGGTGACTGTGTACCCAGCTCAGCGCTGTCGGAGGGTCCCTCATGATGTTCAGCTGTTGCACCACGTCACCAGTAAAGACCCCAGTTTGAATCAGGAAAAAATGATCCTACCTGCAGTCACAACTACAGCTGTACAATCACAGGATAACTTCTAACCATAGCTTTATTTGCTTTAAGGAGAAAAACCTAAACTGGACTAAGTCAAAACTAACAACAACAAAAATCTGGATCCATTTTTTTAAATTTAATCCTACTTGGTTTTAGTCCGGCTCACAACAGAGTCAGTTCTAACACACGAACTAACGCTACTTATCCATAAGCATGCAAGACATTTCATGATATGTGTCCACTAAACAATGTTTACCTCATGGTTGCCCTCTTGGCGGCACGGTGGCCCAGTGGTTAGCGCGGTTGCCTCACAGCAAGAAGGTTCTGGGTTTGAACCCCAGGGTAGTCCAACCTTGGGGGTCGTCCCGGGTCATCCTCTGTGTGGAGTTTGCATGTTCTCCCCGTGTCTGCACAGGTTCCCTCCTGGTGCTCCTGGTGCTCCGTCCACAGCCCAAAGACATGTAGGTCAGGTGAATCGGCTGTACTAAATTGCCCCTAGGTATGAATGTGTGTGTGTGTGTGTGTGTGTGTGTGTGTGTGTGTGTGTGTGTGTGTGTGTGTGTGTGTGTGTGTGCCCTGTGATGGCCAGGGTGTCTCCCCGCCTGCCACCCTATGACTGCTGGGATAGGCTCCACCATCCCTACCCACCCTGAGAGCAGGATAAGCGGTTCGGATAATGGATGGATGGATGAATGGATGGATGGATGGATGGATGGATGGATGGATGGATGGATGGATGGATGAATGGATGGATGGATGTCCTCTTCAACCCTGTCAATTGCAACTTTCCTGCTGAGCGACAGTTTGGCAGAGGTGGATTTTGACAACCGGAAGAGAGGCTCAAGGGTTCCCGGGAGGAGATGGGATGCTTCCTCTGTCCAGTAGGCAAATTTCTGTTCATGCCTTTGAATAATACCATTGTATCATTTGGGCAACAGCGACTTAACACAGCCAAGATACTGAAACGTTTTCTGTGGTGTCAGTCACACCCTTCTATGCAAAACCTCTCCATTAGCTGAATGCATCACCATCGGCAAATCAGTGCCGTTTCCCACTAAAACACATTTCATGGGCACTTCCTTTTTTTTCTTCTCCACGCTTTCCTCTTTCCATCACTCTGGTACATGTTAATCTTCGTCTCATCTGTCCACAAGACTTTATTCTAGAACTCTTGGGGCTCTTTTAGGTGCTTTTTAGCAGACTGCACTCTGGCCTTCCTGTTCTTCAGGCTTATCAGCGGTTTGCATCTGGTAGTGTACCCTCTGTAGTCCTGCTGGTGTAGTCTTCTACGTATGGTAGACTTTGACACACCTACACCTGCATCCAGGAGAGTGTTTTTGATCTGCTGGGCTGTTGTCGGGGGGGGGGGGGTTCTTCACCATAGAGAGTATTCTCCGGTCATCCACTACAGTGGTCTTCCTCTTTTGAGTTCACCAGTTGTTGTTTTTTTTCTCGTTAATGATAAGCCAAACTGGGCACACCCAGGGTTTTTGTAATGTTCCTGACTGACTGGTTTTAATTTCTGAACCTCTGAACCTTATGAGGTCAGTTTAATATGCATCGACGCTGTCTTCCTCATGCTGTCACACCCCAACAGCAATCTCCAAAGGCGATTGCAGAGTCTAGAATCAAGACCAGACATCAACAGGTCTCTTCTGTATTCACGAGCGACACAAACGAACACACACCTACCCAACGCAACACATCTGTGAAGCAAATTCAACACATAAGTCAAATCAAGTCAATGTTATTTGTATAGCCCAATATCACAAAACACAAATTTGCCTCAGGGGGCTTTACGCAACACAACATCCTGTCCTTAGACCCTCGCATCGGATAAGGAACAGCTCCCTAAAATTAAAAAAAAAAAACTTTAGAAAAAACAGGAAGAAACCTCAGGGAGAGCAACAGAGGAGAGATCTCTCTCCCAAGACGGACAGCGTGCAATAGATGCTGTGTTTACACAATTTACACAATACAACATTGAAAGAGGATAAACAGAATTATAATGGACTTATAAGATATATCCTCCACCCCTCTGGAGGAATGGCTGTAGTTCCACACATGGATCATGGCCACCTGGCAGGGTGCTCCGAAGTCCAGGTACACCATGTGGGTTCGCCCTGGCGTGAAGGGCGCCAGCCATGGGTGTATGTCATTCTGGGTGCAGTTGATCCCATCTATCAGGTTGGCAACCACACGTGGGTCCTTGTCGTAGGCCGAGAGGATGTTGATGTCCGGGGGGGTCGGCGCTGATGTAGACGGGCCGGACGGGCTGTCCGGTGGAGCTGAAAACCTCCCGGCTGTTGAGCCCCACATAGTGGCGGTCGCTCCAGGTGATGTTCTGTGAGGTTTCTGATATTTCAGCATCATTGCTAGCACAGCATTCAGTGGAGATCACCTCACATACACCACCATGTGAGTCTAACAAGAGCCAACGCCATTCTATTTTCAGTTGCTACGTGTCCAATATCATCTAAGCGTCTCGCCGTGGCCATGATGGCAGCAGTAGGATGTTCATGTGACGTTCTAACACAGTAGAGAGTGACTTGATCTCTCCCTGAGCTGCATGGATACCATACGAGGAAACAGCTATAAGCCTGATATAGTGACTTATCTCTCCCTGAGCTGCATGGATACCATAACGAGGAAACAGCTATAAGCCTGATCATCACAAATCAGATAGATCTTTTCAGGCAATACAGGTTGCTTACTGAATGTCATCTTTACTATCTTATTACATTGAGTAGTGTCTACAATAATTTCATAATAAACATAATCCCAGTGTGTGTCAGCCCTGTGATGGCCTGGCGGCCTGTCCAGGGTGTCTCCTCGCTTGCCGTCCAATGACTGCTGGGATAGGCTCCAGCATCCCCACGCCCCTAGGAGCAGGATAAGCAGTTTGGATAATGGATGGATGGATGAGGAGGAGGATGCCAAGCAATGTCCAGATGCCACCAGAACAGCCCGGGACCCGAGCCACGCGACCAGCATCACCATGTAAAAAGAAAAAAGAAAAAAATTAGTCACACATGTTAGTGAGAGAAAGATATAACATTAAAACAGGATAACACAATTATGTGGATTTATGAGATATTTAAAAAGAAAATATGATGAGGGGGATGCCAAGCAGTGTCCAGGTGGCAACCACCATCACCATGCAGGGCCGTCTTAACAGCATTATAGGCCCCCAGGCAAAGCAGTGCACTGGGGCCCCTACCTACATAACCACTCACAGGAATAAAAATGTAAATGGTCGATGAAATTAAACATGTATTTATTGGTACGTCCAACAAACTCAGTGTTTAAACATTAAAAAGCATGCTGTACAGCAAAGATTAATCAACACAAACGTTTGAACAATATAACACGAGCCTTGAAAAACACAAAAATTTCAACATATAAATGATAGTCAACCATACAGATGGAGACGGCACAGTAGGAAATTACTATGAATTATTTATTATCAATGAAGTGTTCAACACAAGAATTTGCTAAATTTCTTTGCAGAGAATTGCTTTATAATTGGCTTGAAGTCAATGGTCCGCTCAACACATTACGTTTCATTTCTGCTCAAAGGGTTATTCACCTGGAAAAATTTTTTACATTAAAAATATTTTGTGTTTAGTCCCTCGTCAGGGCCTAGGGTTACAGAATATCAGTCTGCTTGCGGCAAGGCCTAAATATTTAAACATTCTGCTTCCATAATGAACAAGTTCTTTCTTACATTATACTTCAGTATTTATTCTTAATCCAAGTCTTAATCTCTACTGTGTGCTGATTCACAACATGGTGAGGTGAGGCAAGGCCTAGCCTCAGCCCTGTCTAGGTCTACATTCTACAAGTTTCACATCTTATATAAACAGCTTGTCCATTCACATATCACAAACTATCAATACCTGGTTACTAGTACTGCATCATAAATTCATAATCTTGAATAACTACTACATGCTTACCCTACAAGTGCTCCTAATGAATCTCAGATTCAATCTCTAATAACCAATGGCACATAAATATAACCAATATCATTGCTATTAACTGTCAAGTGAGTTGAAGTGACGTTAACATATACGCTTTTATGTTATGTAGTGCGTGAGAAGCGTACACATACATGCACGGGTGGTTGCAGAGGTGACCGTGATACTAAATCAGAGGCGAATGCCAATGTCCACGTCTTATCTTAAAAATTAAAATTAATATTGTAACCTATTTTTCTGGACTTGCCGTTAGTGATTTTTAGTTCCTGTCATAAGCTGTCGCCACAGTATATGCCTTGAGCTCTTATTTTGAAGGCTGAAGAGAGAGCGGAAGTGCTGTACGCAGTGTGGTGGCGGTGGCGTTTACTGTTGGGGAGGAGTCCAAATAAAGTGGTCTTCGTGTGAAAGTGGAGCCTCCGTATTTGTTTTTTTATAGTTTCATACAGTATAGGCGACATCTACAAACCCTCGGCTACAATATTGTTCATTATTGTAATATCCATAGGTCAGGATATAATGGTATGATCCAGTAATCGTCTAGTCCAGCGCGACGCTGGGTGATGACGTCACTGACCTATCCTGGGGATTCCGGAAATGCGCCGGACGGAAGTTACATTGTGTATGCTTGGTAGACCACAGTAAACACGGAACACCAAACGTTAGTTAATGTGTGGACATTGCTTCATCCGAGACCGTGTCGAGTGACCGTTAGGAGAAAACCCCTTTAAATATTACATGGTGTCAGAATCAACTCGCTCGTGCTCACATCGACCTGACGACGAGAGATGGAGGCTAGCGGTGTTCCGATGCCGCGGATGGATTGGGACTCGTCCAACCTTCCAGATGCGTGGAGGAAGTTTCGCCAGCATGTGGAGCTCATGTTTGCCGGACCACTAAGTGCAAAAAAGGAGGAGGAGGAAAAATGCAGCTACTTGCTGTTATGGATTGGATAGAAGGGCAGAGACGTCTTCAATACATGGACTCTCACTGCAGACCAGAAAAAGGTATTGAAAACCCATTGTGACGGCTTTGAAGCCTACGTAATGCCCAAAGCTAACCTCATCTTTGCACGTTATAAGTTCCACGAAAAGATGCAAGGCGAAGGTGAAAATCTCGACCAGTTTGTGACTGAATTAAGACTGCTAGTGAAGGACTGTGATTATCCTAACAGTGACGAGATGGTCAGGGACAGAAGTGTGTTCGCCACAAACTCAACAAGAGTGAGAGAAAAGCTTCTCTGTGTGGGTCCAGAGCTAACACTGGAAAGGGCTGTTGACATAGCACGATCACACGAACTATCCCAGCAGCGATTAAAAACAATGGATCCCCCACAGCAGGCGTCATCAACCAGTCTGTAGATGCAGTTAGCAAGAAGCTGTTCAGAAGAGGACAGGCACGTCACGACCGCAAAACTGTAAACAAAACTGACGCTAACAGTGCCATGCAAAACAAAGGATGTGGTGCGTGCGGAGGAGAGCACAGCCGCACTGAGGAATGTCCAGCAAAGGGCCACCAGTGTAACAAATGCAAAAAAATTCATCACTATGCTAGGGTGTGTAGGACACCACCACAGCGCCGTCAAGCACAATATAAAGCAAAGAAAGTGCATGCTGTTGCAGAGAGTGCTGAACAGCAATCAGAAGATGAACTGTATATTGACACTATAACTAAACAGCATGAAAACACAAATAAGGAACAGGCCTTTGTAGAATTGGAAATAGGCAAACAGAGGCACAAATTAAAGTTTAAAATAGACGCAGGTGCCCAGGCCAACATATCAGCAAACACATTCCACCAACTGTTTGTAAATGTAGTGCTAGGCCAACCATCCAGGCTTTCAGGATATGGTGGGAACACACTCAGTGTGAAAGGTGCCTGTAAGTTAACCTGCAGGTACAAAAAGAAAACAGTAATGCTAGATTTTGACATAGTCTGTGCAGAAAGCTCTCCCCCCGTCCTAGGCGTGAGAGCATGTCTAGACCTGAACATTGTCAAAATAGTGCATATGGTCAATGCGCAGCCAGAGCCACACATGAGCCCGATGGATGAGTATGCGGATGTTTTTCAGGTCATTGGACTGTTTCCTGGAGAGTGTAGTCTTCGCCTGAAACCTGAAGTAACACCAGTAGTGTGCCGGCCTTGCCGCATCCCATACGCTTTGCGCAGCCGACTCAAAGACGAGTTAGATGAAATGGAGAAAATGGACATAATCCCAGCGTGAACCAACAGAATGGGTTAACGCACTGGTGGTAGTGGAAAAGCCCAAAACAGGAAAGCTCAGGATTTGTTTAGATCCCCGCCCCTAAACAAAGCCATCCAGAGACCCCCACTATCCACTCCCTACTCTAGATGACATTACGGCAAGACTGGCAGGGGCACAGTACTTTAGCGTATTAGACGCCAGGTCTGGTTACTGGAACATAAAACTCAGCAAAGAGTCATCCATGCTAACCACATTTAACACTATCTATGGCAGATACAGGTTCAAGAGACTCCCATTCGGAATCATATCTGCACAAGATGAGTTCCAGAGACAGGTGGACGAGGCTTATGAAGGACTCCACAATGTCGCTGCCATTATCGACGACATCATTGTATATGGACGCACCAGAGAGGAGCATGATGCCAGCCTGCGTGCCATGCTGCAGAGAACCAAAGAGAAAGGAATAAAATTTAACAAAGACAAGAGCATCATCTGTGTGCCCAAGGTGAGCTATTTTGGACACATACTGACACGAGAGGGCGTCCGGCCTGACCCCAACAAAGTCAAAGCAATCAAAGACATGCCCCCACTGCAGAGCAAGGCGGAGCTAGACACAATATTGGGCATGATCACTTACCTGTCTAAGTTTGCCCCCAGACTCTCGGAGGCAACAGCCCTGCTCCGAGAACTGTTGAAAGAGAGCAGTGAGTTTGTATGGGACTCGAACCAGGATGCTGCATTCCAGCAACTGAAAAGCCTCTTAACACAAGAGCCCGGTCCCGTACTAGCCTACTTTGACCCCACTAAGGATGTGAAGCTGCAGGTGGATGCCTCAAAACATGGTTTAGGAGCAGTCCGGCTGCAGGATGAGAAACCAATTGCATATGCATCAAAGGCACTGAATGAGACGGAAGTCAACTATGCTCAGATCGAATAGGAGCTGTACGCCGTTCTCTTTTGATGCAAACGATTCCACCAATACCTGTATGGACGTCAGGTGACCATGGAGTCAGATCACAAGCCGCTTGAGTCAATCATGCGAAAGCCCTTGGCATCTGCACCGTCATGGCTCCAGCGCATGATACTACAGTTACAAAGATACAGCATCAACATTGTTCACAAGCCCAGAAAGCAAATACCAGTCGCGGACACTGTCTAGGAAGCCGATTGAGTACAGTGACAAGTCCCTGAGTGAAGGCATGGATTCCCAAATACACAGTGATCAGCAGTGCTCCAGTGAGCGACCAGAAAATGGCAGAAATCAGGTCTGCTACAGCCAAGGATGAGCAACTCACAGCCTTGAGACAGGTTATCCAATCAGGGTGGCCTGAGGCAGTGAGACAATGTTCTGCTGTCGCTGAATATTGGAATCACAGGGATGAAATATCCGAGACAGATGGCATTCTGTTAAAAGGAGAAAAAATCATTGTGCCAAAATCACTCAGAGCAGCATACTTGCGCACATACACACAGGCCATCTTGGCATGGAGAAGTGTAAGCAGCGTGCGAGAGAGATTCTATTCTGGCCAGGGATGGGTAAACAAATAGAGACACTAGTTGGATCTTGTAGCATTTGCCTAGAGCGACACCACTCTGTCCCCAAAGAGCCAATGCTGCCACACCCCATTCCTGAACGACCTTGGCAGGTCATAGCCACCAACCTGTTCAAATGGAACAACACTGTCTATATAGTTGCAATTGACTATTATAGCAGGTACTTTGAGGTAGAGAAAATCGCAAACCTCACTTCCCCAACTGTCATCCAGAAGCTGAAGGCCATGTTTGCAAGATTTGGAATACCCCAGTCTGTAGTGAGTGATAATGGCCCTTGCTACAGCTCACAGGATTTCAAGAGCTTTGCACAGGCATTGGACTTTGAGCATGTCACAAGCAGCCCCTGTACCCACAGAGCAACGGGTTGGCTGAGAAGACAGTGCAAACAGCCAAAGCCCTCATCGACAAAGCACACACACACAGAGGTCAGACCCGTACCTCAGCTTATTGGAATACAGGAACACACCAGTGGATGGACTCAACTCCCCAGCACAGCTGTTAATGAGCAGAGCCTTACGCTCAGTCCTTCCAACCACTGCAAAACAGCTACAACCAGAACTCGCTTGTCGCAGCGCAGTCCATGGCAGGAGAGAACTGTGCCAAAAACGACAAAACAGTACTATGACAGAAATGCCAAAATGCTACCTGCACTGCCGACAGGAGCCACAGTCCGAGTCCAACAGCCAACTGGAACGTGGGAACCCGCTACAGTTGTGGGACCAGCTGAGACCCAGAGATCTTACAACATCATCACAGATGAAGGTCAAGCGCTTCGACGCAATCGACGACACTTCTACAGACCAACGAATGTGATGCAGGTCAGGAAGTTAAAACACACGACCAACAGGTGGAGCCCCAGACCACTGAGTCTAAGACTGTACAACAAAGTGTATTAGGTTCCCCAAGAGTGTCGCCGGAACACGTCACTACCAGGTCAGGACGTGTGGTTAAGCCAAAAGTTATCTTTAACCTGTGACTGTTTGAAATCAACCTATAAAAAAGCAGAAAGGTTGATATTGTGTTGCAAAAAAAAATGTTGTTGAAAATGTGAATTGATGTTGCACTGAAATATGTGTATTATTGTTCATGATGTTCCGGAATGTTAATTGAGCTACTCAGGGCCATTGAAGATTCATTTGCAGATTTATTTCATTGGTGCAACAATTGAAAATATCTATTTTGTTATTGATAGATTTATGTTGACATTATAGCTTACTGAACTTCCATACCATCAAGTATTTTTTTTTAAAAGAAAGGGGATGTAATGTCCCTAGGTCAGGATATAATGGTATGAACCAGTAATGGTCTAGTCCAGCGTGACGCTAGGTGATGACGTCACTGATCTATCCTGGAGATTCAGGAAATGCACCAAACGGAAGGGATTGTGTATGCATGGTAGACCACAGTAAACACGGAACACCAAATATTTAATGTGTGGACATTGCTTCATTCGAGACACTGTAGACTGTAGAGTGACCGTTAGGAGGCAACCCTTTGAATATTACAATTATCTTTAGTAAAAAACACACTAAATATGCATTTCCAATATTTATAGTTTAGTATTGTAGCGAATTCGGGGGGCAACCGCCGCAGCCGGGACGCGAACCGAAATTCGGGTTCGCGATGAAGCGAATTCGGGGGGCAATTCGGGGAACCGCCGCAGCCGGGACGCGAACCGGCTGCGGCGGTTCCTGCGGTTGCCCCCCGAATTCGCTACATTGGTGTCAGAAGTGGGATGGTGAGACCGTAAGGCCATCAGAAGCGTAGGCGCCCAGAGGCGTGAAGGTGCTGATATGCTTAAACGCGGGGACGCAACGTGCATGGATAAGTAGCCACGTTGGCCCTTGGCTAACTGGTCAGACCCTTTATTATAGCGGTCAGCGATGTGGTGCGGGAGACGCGGGTTCGCGTCCCGGCTGCGGCAGTTCCTGTGGTTGCCCCCCCCCCGAATTCGCTACAGTATAGTATTTATTTATTTACTGACAGCAAGTCACAACATACATAGATTAGCATGTGGCCCATATGCTCGTGGGCCCCTGGGCAACTGCCCAGCGTGCCCATGCGTTAAGACGGCCGGCCCTGTCACCATGAAGACCTGTGAGGAGGACAGACGGCACGTGCACACAAGGGAGACTCACACACCTAGAGACTACCACAAAAAAAGCTAAACCAAGTGAAGAAGAGGGCATTCCGGTGGAGGATGTCGAGCTAGCAAGTAGTAACGATAGCCTGGAAGCGTCTACCATCGGTCGCAGCAACGCACAGCCTCAGCTAGCTAGCAACGAAAACGTTAGCCGGGAAGTCTTTAGCTCCCGCAGCGACACACTGCCTCTGCTAGCGGTACAACAAGGTAGGGGAAAATGACTGAAAAACAGGAGAAGAAACGGACAAAGACGGGGGGGGGGGTGACCAAACAGTGGAAAGTAACGTTACTTCATGCTCATTAGCAGTGACTTCGAGACTTCTGCCCGGGCTGTCACGAGTGTGACACAGACCCGCCAGCACGAGACTCGCCGCGTGAGTAAAGGAAGAGCCTTCGGGGACGAGGCAGTCGACAACGAAGCCGTTCTCACTGGGAGTAAGAAGTTCCCAAGTTGGGATATATTCAGTGTGACTGTTGACAGTTTGCTCTCAGGACTGAACAAACGGCTGGATGCATACAGAGACATACACTCACTGGCCACTTTATTAGGTACACCTTGCTAGTACCGGGTTGGACCCCCTTTTGCCTTCAGAACTGCCTTAATCCTTCGTGGCATAGATTCAACAAGGTACTGGAAACATTCCTCAGAGAGTTTGGTCCATATTGACATGATAGCATCACGCAGTTGCTGCAGATTTGTCGGCTGCACATCCATGATGCGAATCTCCAGGTCCACCACATCCCAAAGGTGCTCTATTGGATTGAGATCTGGTGACTGTGGAGGCCATTTGAGTACAGTGAACTCATTGTCATGTTCAAGAAACCAGTCTGAGATGATTCGAGCTTTATGACATGGTGCGTTATCCTGCTGGAAGTAGCCATCAGAAGATTGGGACACTGTGGTCATAAAGGGATGGACATGGTCAGCAACAATACTCAGGTAGGCTGTGGTGTTGACACGATGCTCAATTGGTACTAAGGGGCCCAAAGTGTGCCAAGAAAATATCCCCCACACCATTACACCACCACCAGCAGCCTGAACCGTTGATAAAAGGCAGGATGGATCCATGCTTTCATGTTGTTGACGCCAAATTCTGACCCTACCATCCGAATGTTGCAGCAGAAATCAAGACTCATCAGACCAGGCAATGTTTTTCCAATCTTCTGTTGTCCAATTTTGGTGAGCCTGTGCGAATTGTAGCCTCAGTTTCCTGTTCTTAGCTGACAGGAGTGGCACCCGGTGTGGTCTTCTGCTGCTGTAGCCCATCTGCCTCAAGGTTCGACGTGTTGTGCGTTCAGAGATGCTCTTCTGCATACCTCGGTTGTAATGAGTGGTTATTTGAGTTACTGTTGCCTTTCTATCAGCTCGAACCAGTCTGGCCATTCTCCTCTGACCTCTGGCATCAACAAGGCATTTTCGCCCACAGAACTGCCGCTCACTGGATATTTTCTCTTTTTCGGACCATTCTCTGTAAACCCTAGAGATGGTTGTGTGTGAAAATCCCAGTAGATCAGCAGTTTCTGAAATACTCAGACCAGCCCATCTGGCACCAACAACCATGCCACGTTCAAAGTCACTTAAATCACCTTTCTTCCCCATTCTGATGCTCGGTTTGAACTGCAGCAGATCGTCTTGACCATGTCTACATGCCTAAATGCATTGAGTTGCTGCCATGTGATTGGCTGATTAGAAATGTGTGTTAACGAGCAGTTGGACAGGTGTGCCTAATAGAGTGGCCTGTGAGTGTAAATGGTCGCTTTGATGTTCTGTCTTCTTCATATCCAGCTGACTTGGACAAGGCCTTAGCTGATGAGCTGAGCCAGTTTAGGTCTTTTGTTAGCACCGAGCAAGATAAGACTGCTGCAAACCTCTTGCAAGTTGTGCAGAGGAATGGACCCCAGACAACCTTCCCCAACGCTTTTGTTGCGCTCAGGCTTTCCCCCTCACACTGCCTGTATCCAACTGCGAGGGAGAGAGGACATTTTCACAACTGAAACAGATTTTTATAAAAGAACTCAGAACAACCATGGGTCAGAAAAGGCTTTCAGCGTTGCCTTTGATGGCTGTCGAGTCTAAGCTTTTGAGGGAGCTGGATTTTGAGGACTTGATCACAGAGTTTGCAAAGAAAAGGGCAAGAAAGAAGAGCTTCTAAAGGTAAGAACCATTTGATTATGCTGTCTGTACATTGAGCAGTGTTATCTGTTGTGATTGTGTGTTGCTGTATGTTTTGTGGATGAGTTTATCTGATAACATTGTTTTAGAAAAGTGCTATATAAATGAAATTATTATTATCATTATTATTATTATATGCTGTTTGCATAACGTGTCTTGCATCGCTGTGGTGTGATGCTGCTATATCGTCGTATTGGAGTCAGTTTGTCAAGTTCATTAATTGTTGGTTTTTGCAGTTCTGTGTGACGTTGCCTAGCTCACTTCGTGAGCCTTATTTTGAAACCTGCATTCAGCTGTGCAGTGTGATTACCTTAGAATGGCGTTGTTGTAAGCCTATTCCTAGTCAGTCACATTATTATGTATCAGTGATAACCGGTGTGCTGTCTGCTTGGGTGGTTTTCCATGAACACCAATATTGCCATAGTCTAGCCATACACTGCATTGGGGTGATTTAATCCATTGTTTCCTTGCCTTGTGATTTGTGAGTGAAATGGCAGTACTTGGTCTGTTGAACTGTATAAGCATACCTGCTCAGCTTGACTGGTTATTCAGCCTTTGACCAATAGGTGTGTGATAATGGTTTGGTGGATTTGACGTGCCAGCTTGACTGGAAGTTCAAGGTCAGGATTAATGGCTGGGGCGTGGGGGGGCGTAGTGTGTGCTTGTGTGTTTGTGGGGGGGGGTATGAGCTTCAGTGCCCAGGGGCCTCTGGGGGTACTAATCCAGCCTTGCTCACATCCCACCAGTCACACAGAAGAAGAGAAAGGACAAGACATCATTCAGAGAGAGAGAAAAGACATGTGAGAGAAGAAAACAGTTTGCAATAGTCAATAATCTATACGCTATAATCTCGTCAGCAGAACAATGCTTGATAAATTCATTGAGACAGAAACTGACCCACCATGCAATACAGGTTGTGAAGCACTGAACTTAAAGGCAAATTGTAGGCTGAGGCTAAACGATAGTTGTAGTACCTTAAAATTACCATCTCTCAAAGTCCTGCTGTACTCGAGTGAGGAGAGGGGTAAAATTATATATGAAAAGGTTCTCAAATGTGTTAGTTCATGAAACTGTCCAGAACTATTCTAAATGGTAATGTGTGAAGTGGGTATTTGCGAGCTGCAGCCAGTGCCGGATTTAGATGAAGGGAGGCCCTAGGCTATTTCACTTGTGAGGCCCCTCCCAATCCCCCACCCTCACGACTAGAGGAAGATGCAAGAGTGTTTTAAACAACATTGAGTTAAGCTGAGGATGATGACGGCTGTTTAAAATTCCGCAATTCACCATTCCTCCTCGAAAGGACATAAGATGTTATTTATTTTTAAATACCATAGTGATTGAAAAAAATGCATAAATGTTAAAATTAACACCATGAAAAACTTACAATAACTGAACTTTGTAAAAATTTTGTGGAATAAACAGGAATTTTTAGGAAAATGAAATTGTAAGTTTACTGTTATATTCTTAAAAAAAACCCTTGAGCTTAAATTTTTTATTGCCTGGGACTACCTGACAGTGACAATGTGACACTTTTAGATCCTACTTTATGTTGCCATTAAACAGTCGGTTTTAAAATACATATTAAGAAATAAAAAACTACAATTATCAAATACACTAAGACTGAAAAAAAAATGTTCTAGCCTTCCTCATAGCAACATCATCCAAAAGTTCAGCAAAATTTGTTCATCTAATTTTGTCACTTTCAATGCACACAATGCTCAGTGCAGACAACCTCTCTTGACACATAGTGACCCTTAATTCATTTTTAATTCTTTTGAGTCTTGAAAAAGACCTCTCTCCTGAGCAGTTAGCGACCATTAAGCTAAGAAATAGCTGCAATATTGTTTCCACATTAGGGAAGGCCATCTGAATTGTTTCCTTGTATATAATTTGATAAAGGTCTGTATGAGACAGAGAGTGCTCTTCTGTAGGCCTGTGGCTTTGTCTCACGTACAAATGAAAGTGCAAAAGTTCATCAGTAAGTTTCAGGTCAACATCTTCTGGGTATGCTTCCATCAACAGTTCAACACCTTGCTGAATTTCTTGCTTAGACGCTGTCAGATTAGCAAGAAAGGGAAAAAAATTGTGCAACATCACTGTACACAATAGCTCTTCTTAATTTGGCTTCAAGTGCATCTAGTATAGGAATAAAGGATTTTATCCTAAACTTGTCTCTTGAAGAGAGTTCATATAAGGCATCAGAACCAGGGGCACTTCCATTATTTCCTTGCTGTTTCCTTACTCTTTGTCTCCTTGTGATAGTTCTGTAGTTAAAATTTGGCACGGTGGCTTTTGCTTGTTGCTCAAGCGCATCAAAATCTTCTCTAATTTTGCTTAAAAATCTTGAAGTGAGCTGTACAAACTTGCACAAATACTCAATAACAGTCCTGATTTCTGAATGGCTTTGCTGATCTTTTTAAAATGACCTTGTGAAATGACCAAAAATGCAGCATAAACACAAATTCCAGTTCTTCCATTTTCTGCAAAAGATTGTTAGCTGAAGCTTGGTATCCCCCTTCCAATTAACATCAGAGTACAAATGACTGAGGGCATCACTGTAACTATCCAAAATAGCTTCTGTGGCTCTTCCCACCTAGTGTCTGACAAATATTTAGGCACTTTTGACTGAGGTTGCAAAACTGATTTTAGAATTGCCCATCTCTTTGTGGAGGATGAAAAGAAGGTATAAATTTCATTGATAATGCCAAAACAGTTCACTGCATCAAGGCAGCAATAAACCGCCGAATGGCCCACCAAATTTAAAGAGTGACCAGCGCATGGATTAAATCAATCAATCAATCAATCAAGTTGCATTTTATATAGCGCTTTTCTAGCTGCAACAGCCACTCAAAGCGCTTTACATTTCTAGTCAAATCTTGCAAATTTGTTTTGTTTTTGTTTGTTTTTTTTTGATGATTTTTTTGCTGCATACCATTGGACCTGCCAGCCATGTTGGTAGCTTTGTCGTAAGACTGCCCTCGCCATTTTCTAAAGTCAATTTCAAGCTCAGTAGTGAGATAGTTAAACACTAAGTCAGCCGTGCTTTCTCCTGTGTGGTCTTTTAGCTCAAGGAAAGTTAAAAATCTCTCACTTGGTAAACCGTCTTCAGATGATGTATATCTGATAATTAAAGTTAACTAATCAGTATGTGAAATGTCAGGGGTGGAATCTACTTACAAGCTGAAATAACAAGCCTTTTGCACGTCAGCCAAAATTGCGTCCTTAACTCTTTCTTTTTTTTTGCCATGAGTCGAATCATTCCCTCACATACATTTTTTGACAAATAGGGATTTCCTGACCTGGAAGTTCCATACCAAGTGATAAATAGGGTTGATAACTTTTTATTCATCAGTCATTGAAATTGCATATGATAAAAACATTACTAAGAATATGTGTACCAACCAAACTAACAGTATTTTCTCTTTTGTTAAAAAGTAAACACCCACACAGCATCTGAACTATAATGCAATGTTACACATAATGTAATACTGTACAGTATTATACGGTGCTTATCTATCTCCTTGGCTCCATAAATAGGAAATATAAATCCAAATTTGATTTATCCAGCACATTTTTCTTCTCTCATACTTAACATGCCATTTTCTGCAGGTACAACAGGCAAGCCCTCAGCAAGTGACAGACGATTGCCACTGACAGTCACAAAGATAAACAAAAAGTACAGGCATGGCAGCCAACTACATCACAAGCATCTAACCGCATAAAGATATTATATAGATATTATGAGACAATGGGCCCCTCAGGACAAACGTCTAACACACGCACACCTCTCACCCTAGCACAGGTTGAGGCACGGAATTAAAGCAAAATATTTAACTGAGAATTCCCCTTTACCACAATAGAATGTATAGTACCCTCTCACTCAATTAAAACCAACAGCACAAACAAAATACACCCCAGTCAACCATAAATGAGAGGTAATTTAAAGGCTCCTTTAATATGAATAAACACTTAGTCTAAAAGAAAATTAACCTGTTACAGGAAGCCGTTGTTTACACAAATGCCGGAGTCATTTAATTCTGTTGTAAGCAATTAAAGTTGAACAAGGGATTTAAGTTAAAGATTTTCACTGAGTCCTCGTTTTTCTTCTTTTCCTTCTTTTTTTTTTTTAAAGCAAAGGCTCCCCAAGGCACAAACGCATAGGAAAATCGGAGGGGAGCCTTCTGTCTGACCGCACGGAGAAATTCTTACACACTACGCTCTCTTCTTGGCTGACTTTATTTTACCCCCGCCCCCCTCCTACCCCTTTTTCCTTAGTTTGTATTCGACCAATTACTTGACTCTTCCGAGCCGTCCCGGTCGCTGCTCCACCCCCTGTGCCGATCTGGGGAGGGCTGCAGACTTCCACATGCCTCCTGCGATACTCGCCAGCTGCTTCTTTTCACCTGACAATGAGGAGTTTCTCCAGGGGAGGCGATCACGCTGAGGTAATGCCTCAGATCAATACAAGATGTGAGAGAATACCGGGGTGCAGATGTCTCTAGTGGCCACTATCTAATTGCTGCCACCATCAATCTCAAGTTGAAACAGGCAGTCCCACAAGGTCAACATTAGAGGAAACTGGATATTGTGAAATTCCAGTATCCAAGGAAAAACAAGGAGTTTTTTGTGGAACTTAGAAACCACTTTATCATACTGGATACTGCCTCTGAAATAGAAGAACCTACCATAAACAGCAAATGGGACTCTATCAAGATCACATACTCTGAAACAACACAAATAATCCTGGGTTTCAAACAGAAATGTGCTAAAGAATGGATATCAGGCAACACCTGGCAGAAAATTGAAGAGAGGGAACAACTGAAGGCAAAGCTATTTAACACCCAGTCTCTCTGACTCCTTGAGAAGGCCAAGACAATCCTACAAGGACAGAGTTGAAGAGCAGCACCAGCGGAAGAGACAAGAGGGTCTTTGTCGAAAACCTGGCTAGTGAAGCCGAAAAAGCTGCAGCCAGTGGAAACCTAGGCACAGTGTACAAGATTAACAAGCAACAGAGGAAAATGTAAAAGCCAAACTACCGCTGTTAAGAAAAAATGGCAACATCTGTACATCAGAGCATGAGAAAGCACCCAGATAGGTCCAACACTTCCATTAAATACTCAATCTCCCTGAACCGGAACAACCTGCCAACTTCATATCAATTGACGATGTCCTGGAAATGAAAAAAAAAAGCCCCCCAGACTTTCATGAGGTTAGAACAGCCACCCTGACCCTAAAAGATGGCAAGGCATCCAGAATTGATACCATCCATGTAGAGATGCTGATGGCCAACATCCCCACAGCAACAAGAGTTCTGGCCTACCTCTTCCAAAACATCTTGAACAGTGACATCTTTCCTTAAGACTGGTCCAAGGTCTTATTGTCAAAATCCCCAAGAAAGATGACACTAAGAACTATGACAACTGGGAAGAAATCACTCTTTTTTCTATTCCTAACAAGGTGTTCTGCAGAATCCTTCTTAACAGGACTTAGTGTCATGGACATTTATCTGCAAATACTCTGGACTCAGAAATAATTACACAAAGCAATGATGGTTGATGATAAAAAAAACTTTTAGTATTGTACAATACAAGACAACACAAATAGTATACGGAGAACATCTCCCTGCATTCCCCTACTATACCATACGGAGAAACACAGGTCAGACCTCTGACCAGAGTGGTGAATGATCTTCTACTAGCTATGGACACTGATTCCACTTCTGTGCCTCTACTTTTACATCTCAGTGCAGCCTTTGACACCATTGCTCACTGTGTACTTTTAGACAGAAAATACATTGTAATTTCGGTGTCTCTGGCTTAGCTCTCTCTTGGCTTAAATCCTACTTATCTGGAAGAACACATTGTGTCTGCTATAATAATATTACATCGAAATTCTCTGATGTCAAATATGTTGTACTTCAGGGCTTGGTTCTTGGCCCTCTGCTTTTCCCTCTTTATATTTATCAGGATGGCTACTTGTTGCAGTTGCTCTTGCTCTTTTTAAATAAATATTCTATTTTGTTCTTTCTGTTTAGCAAAGTAACTAGTGTTATGTTTCTACATCTTGATTGGAGTCCACTCGTAGTAAATTCAATTGATTGGACATGATTTGGAAAGGCACACACCTGTCTATATAAGGTCCCACTGTTGACAGTGCATGTCAGAGCAGAAACCAAGCAATGAAGTCAAAGGAATTGTATGTGGACCTCCGAGACAGGATTGTACCTAGGCACAGACCTGGGGAAGGGTACAAAATAATTTCTACAGCTTTGAAGGTCCCGAAAAGCACAGTGGTCTCCATCATTCGTAAATGGAAGAAGTTTAGATCCACCAGGACTCTCCTAGAGCTGGCCGCCCAGCCAAACTGAGCAATCGGGGGAGAAGGGCCTTGGTCAGGGAGGTGACCAAGAACCCGATGGTCACTCTGACAGAGCTCCAGCATTCCTCTGTGGAGATGGGAGAACCTTCCAGAAGGACAAACATCTCTGCAGCACTCCACCAATCAGGCCTTTATGGTAGAGTGGCCAGACGGAAGCCTCTGCTCAGTAAAAGGCACATGACAGCCCGCTTGGAGTTTGCCAGAAAGCACCTAAAGGACTCTCGGACCATGAGAAACAAGATTCTCTGGTCTGATGAAACCAAGATTGAACTCTTTGGCCTGAATGCCAAACGTCACGTCTGGAGGAAACCAGGCACCTCTCATCACCTTGCTAATACCATCTCTACAGTGAAGCATGGTGGTGGCAGCATCATGCTGTGGGGATGTTTTTGAGCGGCAGGAACTGGGAGACTAGTCAGGATCGAGGGAAAGATGAATGGAGCAAAGTACAGAGAGATACTTGATGTAACCTGCTCCAAAGCGCTCAGGACCTCAGACTGGGGCGAAGGTTTACCTTTCAACATGACAACGACCCTAAGCACACAGCCAAGACAACAAAGGAGTGGCTTCGGGACAAGTCTGTGAATGTCCTTGAGTGGCCCAGCCAGAGCCCAGACTTGAACCCCACTGAACATCTCTGGAAAGACCTGAAAATAGCTGTGCAGCGACACTCCCCATCTAACCTTACAGAGCTCGAGAGGATCTGCAGAGAAGAATGGGAGAAATACCCCAAATATAGGTGTGCCAAGCTTGTAGCTTCATACCCAAGAAGACTTGAGGCTGTAATCACTGCCAAGGGTGCCTCAACCAAGTACTGAGTAAAGGGTATGAATATTTATGTACATGCAATATTTCAGTTTTTTATTTTTAATAAATTTGCAAAGATTTATACAAAACCTTTTTCGCTTTGTCATTATGGGGTATTGTATGTACATTGATGAGAGGGAAAAAAAAGGAATTTAATCCATTTTGGAATAAGACTGTAACATAACAAAATGTAGGGAAAGTGAAGGGGTGTGAATACTTTCCGGATTCACTGTATGTTTAAATATTTTATTCTTATTTTATCTTCTATTTCTATTTTCTTGTTCTCTTGTATCTTGTTAGTTTTTAGTTGTTTTTTTTTTTTTTACTAAAGCGTGAGTGTCTGTAATAGGACCCAATTTCCCCTCGGGTTTGAATAAAGTATTTCTGATTCTGATTCTGATTTCACCTCTTGGCCAAACTATACGCAGTCATAGAATAAATTTCCATTGCTATGCGGATGATACTCAACTGTATGTGCCTACAAGGGCTGATGATTGTATTCAAATGAGTAACTTAGAGGCCTCCTTGGCTGCTGTGAAAAATTGGATGTCACTAAATTTCCTGCTCTAGAATTTGGATAAAACTGAGATAATGGTCATTGGCACTGCTAGACAGACACCAATTTGATAAAGTGACAATAACAATCGACAACTCTGTGATTTCACAAAGTGTGGCAGCCCAAAATCTTGGTATTACGTTTGATCCCAGCCTTTCCTTTGATAAGCGCATTAAAAGAAATCACCAAGACTGCTTTTTTTCACTTAGGTAACATAGCTAAAATTCGGTCTTTCCATTCCATGGCTGACGCAGACTCTAATACATGCATTTGTTTCGTCCAGACTTGATCACTGTAATGTTCTGTTTTAGTCTTGTTCTCTCTCACATAGACACAGAGGGAACAGGACTCAAGGGAACAGGAAGAGGAGGGGGAAGCTTTTCACGCACAGATGCAACAGCCTGCCCCCCCAGTCACACAGACAGAGACAGGCCCTATAGGAGGAGGGAAAAATACCAAACCAAACAGAGATTAAAACTTGTGTAATCAAGATGAAAGTCAATAAATAGGATCACTGTATTGTTCACATTTAGATCTCTCACAGAATAGGATTATTTTAATGCTCTTACATAGATTCTATCCCATTCTCTATTGAAAATGTTTTAACATTTTTTTCTTTCAAGAAATGACTTGGACAAAGAAAACAGTGAGTTCCAAACTACTTTTAGCTAGGGGAATACGGCTCCTGTTCTTTTATCCAAGGGAGTGTTGCCCCTTCCTTCTATCGGGGAATACCAACCCGTCTTTATTTTATCAAGACTTTACTGGAAGGGACCCTAAGGCAAAGGGAATACTGCCCTTTCCTGTTTTTGTGCACTTAGAGGCAAGAGAACATAATTCCCTTCCTATAGGCAAATTTCCTCCACTCTTGTCTCCAAGAGGTAGGAAATTCCTCCTCTAAACTTAGAGTATATATGACGTCATCACACGCACAACAAAACAGTGTCTTAAAGCTAAACCCACTTTTAGAATTTGAAAGAGTAAATGCAATTTCCACACAAGTAATCATGTGCCAATTAACTTCCTATAACCCACAAAATGGTTTTGAAAAGTTGAGATCACTTATTACCGTCCCATTTCCTGAAAAGATGAGTCCTGGCCACGGCCCGGCCAGCCTCTCCAGAAAAGGTCAGCAGGTTAGCGATCTCAGTGTTGATGTTTTGAATGGGAAAAGGCTGAATGGAACTCCAAATTTTGATCTAAACATTAACCCATTTAAACTGGATTTACTGAAAGTAATTATTGACTAATATGCAGCTAAAAAGGATAGATATTTTTAAAACATATTCAAATAAATATCAAAACATTCAAAGTATTATGTTATAAAGTATTTCTCAAAGAAATGTTTTGCTATTATAGAAATCAGAGACATAAACGATGTACTGTACTGCGAGTTTATTTAAACAATCTAAGCACAGTAGGAAATTGGACCCAAATACAGATGACAGTATATTATCAACATCCCTTTAGAAAGTTCTCCTAAATCCAACAGTAACTGCAATGAGTTGGATGAATGTAAGGGCCCTGACTGACAGGGGTAAATAGTGTTGATAACCTTTTATTCATCAGTCATTGAATTTTCATGCAATAAAAACATTATTTATAATATGTGTACCAACCAAACTAACAATTTCTTTTCTCACCCACACAGTATCTGAACTATCATGCAATGTTACACATCATGTAATACTGTACCTATCTTTCTCCATGGCTCACTGCCACCAAGACTTGAGGGTCTTTTATTTTCCCAGTTTTCAGGAATTTTATACAAAATTCCTAGTGGTCTTCATATAAGTTTTACATAGATAGGAAATCTAACTCCAAATTTTCAAATTTGATTTATCAGGCATATTTTTCACCTCTCATACTTAACAGGCCATTTTCTGCAGGTACATTTCTTCACATTTTTATCCATTCTAAATGTGAGGCAAGCCCTTAGCAAGTCACATGGCCTCAAGGATTAACCAAACCTCAACCTCAACCACCAGGTCAAATAACCACCAGATCAGGGAGGGTTGTTAGGAAACCCGCACACTTCAGGTGCATGATTCTGTCAACAAAAAAAATGTCAAGTTGTCTCAGACTAGAAAAGAAATATTTTTATGTTTTATTGAAGTGAATATATAGGTTGGAAAAAAAAGAGAAAAGAATGATTTAATTTGAAGACTGAAGCTTAAAATGTTATTCCTGCTGTGTTAGAACTAGGTTGGAACAAGTGTACCTTTGAAGAGATGTTTTCAAATCCACAAAGGGAGGAAAATGTAGTATCATTAAAATAACACGAGGCTATGGATATGAGAGAACTAGGGAGAACGGTCGGCACGTTTGAAATGATTCGGTTGACAATAAAAGAAATAAAGTGAAGGGATCAGTTTCTTTATTTGACATCACATTTGTGGTTTAACAAGGATTAACAAAAAGTACAGGCAAGGCGGCCAACAACATCACCAGCATCCAACCACGTAAACATATTTATGAGACAATGGGCCCCTAAGGACAAACGTCTAACACACACACACACACACCTCTCACCATAGCACAGGGTGAGGCACAGAATCAAAGCAAAATATTTAACTGAGAATTGCCCTTTGGCACAACAGAATTTATAACACCACTCAATTAAAACGAACAGCACGAACAAAATACATCTCGGTCAACCGTAAATGAGAGATAATTTAAAGGCTCCTTTAATATGAATAAACATTTGGTCTAAAAGAAAATTAACCTGAACAAATAGGATTCAGAGAAAGTCAAACATGGGAGTAAAGTTAAGCTGTTTTACTGAGTCCTCTTTTCTCTTCTTTTCCTTTTTTTTCTTTTTTTTTAGAGCAAAGGCTCTCCAAGGCACAAATGCAAAGGAAAAAGTGAGAGAAGCTTTCTGTCTGGCCACATCGAGAAATTCTTGCACACTACAGCCTCTCCCTGGTTGACTTTTTTGGGGGGGGGATTTTCCCCCCTTTTTCTCCCCAATTGTACTTGGCCAATTACCCCACTCTTCCGAGTCATCCCAGTTGCTGCTCCACCCCTCTGCTGATCCGGGGAGGGCTGCAGTAACTACCACATGCTTCCTCCGATACATTTGGAGTCACCAGCTGCTTCTTTTCACCTGACAGTGAAGAGTTTCGCCAGAGGGACATAGTGTATGGGAGGATTGGGCTATTCCCCCCAGTCCCCTCGAACAGGTGCCCTGACCGACCAGATGAGGCACTAGTGCAGTGACTGGGACACATACCCACATCCGGCTTCCCACCCGCAGACACGGCCAATCGTGTCTGTAGAGACGTCCGACCATGCCGGAGGCAACACGGGGACCCGAACCAGCAATCCCCATGCTGGTAGGCAACACAATAGACCGCCACGCCACCATCACACCCTCTTTCCTGGTTGACTTTTAACCTATTGACTCACATGATCTGAACTGACCACTGAGAAAACACTTAAGCTATCAACGTTTTTTTACAACAAATCGCCACAAGGGGTGCTAAAGAATAGGGTTTAGGGACACAGAATGTGTGCAATGACACTCACCTCCTCGGTATTAATTAGATACCACTATGTAACTAACTGAGATTATAGGGAATGTCATTAGTTGACATAAGAACTGTTTCTGAAACAGGTCTAAGGAACATCTTGATTGTCCCATGTCTCACGACCCTGAGCTTGACTTTTCTGACACTTCCATCATTACAAGCAGACATTACAAGCCTTGGTCACAAGGGCCATAGGCCATTCGTTTCACTTGGCTTGAGCATCTTTAAGAAGGACCACATCAACCTCCTTCAGGTTTTGTCGGTCTTCTTGCCATTTGCTTCAGCTCTGAAGTGTTGCCAGGTATTCACAACTCCATCTGTTCCAGAAGGTGTTGGCAAGATGCTGCACCTGCCTCTATTGTTGTCCATGGAGGTCAGATTCCTTGAAGTCGCCTGGAGAGCAAAGGAGGGTGCAGACTTTTTGAGTAAGGTGCATTGCTGGTGTCAACAAGAAAGGTGAGTCTGGGTCTGTTGAGACAGGAGTATGAGGCCTTGAATTGATGATTCCTGTGACCTCTGCCATCAGGGTAGACAGCACATCATGTGCCAAGTGAGACACATGCAGCTGGTCTGCTGCATCATGGAATCCAGTATGCGTCTGGAGACACCTATTTGCTCCCAGGCTCTTCCCAAGCATGAGGTGGATTGAAGACCCATAAACAGTCCTCTTCACTAAGGTACTTCCTTACTCTGGGTTCACAGGGATCATTCAGCAGGATTTCCAGCTCTTTACAGGCCTCTATGAAGTTGGTCCCACAATCTGAGCGAATCTTCTCGGCAGGCCCTTGCGGAGCAAAAAACTTTCTCAAGGCATTTATAAAGGTGGATGAATCCATGCAGACAATCAGCTCGATTTATGGCACGAGTGCTCATACAGGTGAAGAGAACAGACCATCTCTTGTTTTGTGCCTGCCCTCCTTGCTTAAGTCCTGTGACGACTGTGCAAGGGCCAAGCACATCCAGCCCAACATACATGAATGGTGGTTCAGTGCTCAGGTAAGTTCGCCATGTTCTGCTCAGTTAATTTTTCATGAAGCTTGTTGCATGTCACACACGAAGAATACTGTTGATACACTTCCTAACACGAACAATCCAATACACTGCAGTGCAAACAATGGCTTCAGTGAATACATGACCCTGATGCTTGTCTTAATCGTGGTAATGTTCCACAAACAGTTTTGTGGCGTGGCTGCAGCCTGGAACAATCGCATGGAATTTCTCTATGAAGTCCAGAGCAGCATACTTTAGCTGGCCTTCTATCCTGAAAAGGCCTCCATTGTCCAGATAAGGGTTCAGTTTTTTCAGAGCCCTGCTCCTTGGAATAGCTTTTCCATTGGCAATGCAGGCAAACACTTCTTTGTAAGCTGTTCTCTGCACACTCTTGATTATGATTGCTTCCGCTTGCAACAGTTCCTCCACTGTGCAAGGCCTTGTGCAGTGGTGCCCCGATCTGCAGGTTCTGTCCTGACCACCTGTTGTCTTATAAGACTGGGCAATGTGTATGAGAGAAGCTGTGGCTCTCACTAGTGACCTCCATGAAGAAAATCGCTCGAGGCATTAGGAACCAAGATAGGAGCTCTCACTAGGTAGAGTGGTGGCGAGAGAACGAACTTCCACATCTATGTTTGGATCGATGAGGTCGAACCTTTCCTCTTCCAGAGATGTTCCTTTTCGGTTTGTTACAGGAAAGCAGATCATGTGAGTTAGCTGGTAGAGCTCAACAGAACTGCTGGTATGGAGTGAGTGGTGTGGTCTGCTGGGTTATGCCTTGTAGAGACATAATGCCATTGTGCTGGGATTGAGACCTTTCTGATACACTACACTCTGTTACTGACATACACATAGAAATGTCTTGTCTGGTTATAGATATATCCCAGGACGACTCTGCTGTCTATGTAGAACTCCATGGCATCTGGACTGAAGTCTAGTTCACTTGTGACCATCTCCGCTATCTCTGCAGCTAAAACAGCAGTTCTCAGTTCCAGCCTGGGAATGGTATGAGCATTTTTTGGAGCTAGCGTTGCCTTACCGAGGAAAACTCCAGTGTGACATGCTGCTTCTCTGTCAGTGACCCAAAGATATGCTACTGCTGCAACCGCTTTGACAGAAGCATCTGAGAAAATGTGAGGTTCCTTTGTCAGAGCTGTAGAGAGGGTGGTGGTGGGTCTGGGAATCTCTGGCTGCTTGAAATCTTGCTGTGATTTCATCCGGGGCTCAGTTCTTCTTCCTTATCTTCAGGAAGGGGAGAATTCCAGTCAAGAGCCTCACTTGGTAATTCTCATAGCATGAACTTTCCCTGGATGGGTGATGGGTGCGATGAACCTGAGTGGGTCAAAGAGACTGTTGACAGTAGCAAGTATCCCTCTGTGTGTAAAAGGCTACTTGGTGTCAGCTACATGGAAGGTAAATATGTCCTTCTTCAGATCCCAGCTAAGTCCAAGACTACATTGGATTAGAATAGGATCAACATCCAACTCAAGGTCCTTGAGTCCTTTCGCATGATCTTCAATGGGGAACATGTCCATTACTTCCTTGCTGTGAGAGGCAAACTTGTGAAGTCTCAGATTCAAGGTGTGAGCTTCTCCTGTGTCCGTGCTGACAGGTCGATGGCTCCAGCAGTTGCGAGCAGTTGTGACAGAAGTTTGTTATGTTAATGCCTGGTTTCTATTGTTGGGGAGCCATTGGCATTGTGTTCTGAATGGTAATGGTGCCACCCAGCTGTTGCTGTCATCTATGAACATCTCTCTATCCATAATCTCCAAAAAGTGTCTGTCTTCGATAGACAGTCCAACGTTGTAATCTGAAATTTCAAAGATGGTGCTTCCTATGGCACAGTTGTCGAAGATAAGGGTTTCATGTGCTAGAGAAACTTCAGATGGAGGCTTACAGCTGAACTCTGATGCAGAATTGGTTTTTACATTGAGAAATAAGGGAAGGATGTCCGTTGTCGAGAACATGGGTGCATTAAGTACTTGCAGCTGCAGGCTTGTTTACTGATCCTAGACCGACATCTCCTACCATGACCCACCCCAGGTCGAGTCTCTGTGCATAGGGGGGGTTGTTAGGTCCATTCCATTGCTCCCACACTTTGTGGCCCTGTAGTATGTCACAACCCAGGAGAAGAAGAATCTGTGCATCCGGATCCAGTGGAAGAATGAATGGACCTGAGGTGAGCATGCCATTGCGCTGCCTCTGAAGTTGGTATTTCAGCCATGTCATCTGGCATATTTTAGCATTCGATCAGAGTTGGCAGTTTCACCTTTGTCGTGCCATCTAAGGACTTCACAGTGAAACACTAACCACTGCGCTGCCCACTTTTATTATTATTATTATTATTATTATTATTATTATTATCATCATCAGGGGTCCAGAACGGGGCGGCACGGTGGCACAGTGGTTAGCGCGGTCGCCTCACAACAAGAAGGATATGGGTTTGACCCCCGGGGTAGTCCAACCTTGGGGGTCGTCCCGGGTTGTCCTCTGTGTGGAGTTTGCATGTTCTCCCTGTGTCTGCGTGGGTTTCCTCCGGGTGCTCCGGTTTCCTCCCACAGTCCAAAGACATGTAGGTCAGGTGAATCGGCCATACTTAATTGCCCCTAGGTATGTGTGTGTGTGTGTGTGTGTGTGTGTGTGCGTCAGCCCTGTGTGATGGCCTGGCAGCCTGTCCAGGGTGTCTCCCCGCCTGCCGCCCAATGACTACTGGGATAGGCTCCAGCATCCCCGCGACCCTAAGAGCAGGATAAGCAGTTCAGATAATGGATGGAATGGATGGATGGATGGATGGGTCCAGAATGAGGGGGCTGGGGGCCAAAACAAAATATACACAAATACAAAAAAAAGGTGAAAGTTATAAAGGAACAATTTCTTCTAGGTTGGAATCAAAACAGTGACTGTTACATACCTCAGCAGCAATCAGTTCTATTAATTAACACGAAACTCAGCTCAGTAGTTTCCCATATCTCACTGAAGCTCTGGGAAAATTTTGGCACCAATCGGCCAATAGGTTGCTACTTTTGTGATGAATGTTGCAGGCCCCAGGTATCCACTGCCTAGTGGATACCTATTGTTTTTTGTTGCCCTTTTGTATCTGTTTAAGTCGGAGAGTACGGCTGGCGTCGTGTGTGACTGCCGCTTCTCCCTTACGTAGCCCTTCCCCTTCCCATCCACCCCGTGTGTCTGTGTTATGTTAATCTGTTGTCTTGTTTCACTGCCGTTTATTGTAAAGTGACTTTGAGTGTTAGAAAAGCGCTATATAAGTTTGATTTATTATTATTATTGTTATTATTATTATTATTATAAGTAAGAAATACATTAATTTTAGCTGTAGCATGTGGACATTTTTTGCACTTCAAAAATTTTAGGATCAATAACCTTTATATAAATGTGATCAATTACTGGCCTATTTTCTGTTGTTGGTTTGTTTTCAATTTGATGGTAACCTTGTTGTTGCATGAAGTATGCTACTGATTTCAAAACAAGTACATTGTCATTAAAATCGCCCATTATTGTTTTGCCTCCTGAAAGTTGATTAAAATGACAAACTACAGTAGTCAGGTTTTTTTGAATAGGCCAATTTTGTGTGATGGCGGTCTATACAGCACTTTGAAATTGTGGCTCATAGGCTGAACATTACACATTATGGCTTCCAAGTCACTACATCGCACATCTAGAGTGATACCTGACTTTATAATGAAATATCCATCCTGGCATTGTAATATTATTGTTGTGTTGTCATGTTGTTATTCTATGTTAAGTACACTGAGGGAGCCACAAAACCAGAATCAAATTCCATGTATGTGCAAACCTGCATGGCCAATAAACTTGATTCTGATTCTGATACAAATGATGTGATTTTGTGACAGAAGCCAACACCACCATGTTGTTCTTTCTGTACACCAGAGAGAATTGCCGTATTGCTGTATGATTGAGACATGACTTTATAATGAAATATCCATCCTGGCATTGCAATATTATTATTCGGTGCATTGTATTGCAACCACATTTCTGTAATACAAATGACGTTGGCGTCCAATATCTTGTGATCATGTTTTAGGTCTGTTATGTGTACATCTAGACTGTGAACGTTATGTAGACAGACCTTTAGAGAAAAATTTGATTTTGCTAATGGAACCTCAATATATATTTTCCATTTTCTGTACATAAAGGGCAATATAATTTATTGAATATATGGCAGTGGCTTTAAAATCTTGAATAATAAGGTCTTCTGAAGATGTCACTCGACTTCTGGTGACATGTGCTTGGCCAGCCGAGAATTTTTTTTTTTTAATTACAGCTCTGCTCTTTCTAAAGTTAACCTTGCACTTTATGTATTGACCCCGTTAATACCTGCCTGCAGGTCTAGTTATTATTATTATTCCATCGGTAAATGTGGCACTGCATACACTGTAAAAGTTATGTAGGTGAAATATTCAGGGCAGATTTAGAATGGTGCACAAATGTCAGACATCAAATATGACACATGTCCACCGCGGGGTAGCGCTATAATCAAGGTAAGTGCGTTTTGGCCTGTAACTCCCATATTGTAAATTGCACATTCAAAAATGTTGCATGCACACATTCCTTGAATTGAGCTGCATCTCGAGACATAGGCCACACCCATTTCTGCCGAAAAAAGTTTTTTTTGCACAATTGCAAAATATGCAAAACCTGCTTTTTCAAACTCCTCCTATGCTGTAAATCCGATCTGCATGAAACACCAAACACTGCTTTTCCTTTCTGTCAGACAACACTGAGGTTTCTGAGAGGGTAGAACTTGCTTCACAGACATCGCTGCCTGCATAAGGGAGTGGCACCATAACTGAGTTGTCCAAAGTGATATGCAGTTCTTACGAACAAATTTAGCCACCTGCAGTGTCTCAGATATCTCACAAAACCACATGACTTCCAGGTCATGAGTTGTACACCGACACGCACCCCATTAATCCTCATAAAACCCCCTTTCTAAAGAATAAAAAAGGCTAAAAGGAAGGATGACAACATATGGATTGTCTCGCATAAATAAGAGCCTCCATTGTGTCTGCTTTCTCTGTTCTCACAACAGGACATGTAACATCTTTCATGATTTTTACTGATTAAGAACGGAAAATTTGTAAGAATATTTTTCACACCTTGTGACATACACTGCATTTTGAATTATCTTGAGGTTTATAAAATTCACTCATTGAAATGATGTTCATTTCATATTTCACTGCCATAGGCCAACTTTCACTAAATCACCAGACTTAAACCTTCACCTTCACATTGTTGCTAGAGTTCACGTTTTCATTATTGATCTTTATGTGTGTTTTCCTTCAAAGGTCATACCAATTATCAGGGAGGTGTCTGCCGCCCCCAACAGGTCACGTCAAACGGGCATCAAGGCCTAGAACTCGGCCCCCTCCTTTTCACACTCTAACAACTCTTGGCCCAGTCATCTGAGCACATTATTTTTCTCACCGTTGTTACACCAGCAACACGCAACCCTACCTTTCTTTTCTGTCAGACAACACTGAGGTTTCTGAGTGGTTGGAACTTGCCTCACAGACATAACTGCCCACATAAGGGAGTGGCACCTTAACTGAATTGCTCAAACTGATTATGCTGGTCTTCCCTTCCAAATCCTAAAGCCCCAGAGACATGTCAGCTAGACTTGGCACATTCATAATGATGCTGCATGTCTGGTTTTCAGGCCAACCAATACATGTATATGTTTCACGTTTCTTTGGATCCTTACACGGGCTCTCTGTTGCTGCCGATCTCAAATTGAAAAACTTGCTGTTGATCTTCCAGGCAGTTAAAGGAATTCCACCAGCGTAATAAATGGCTCTACTTTTTTTTGTCTGCCTACATTCACAGTGTAAATACCATCCTCTCCTGGTGGATGGGAGTATTTACTTTAGGTGGGACACAGCGTGTTTTCAATTCGTCCCACTTGTTAAAAGAGGTGGTACCACGCTCGGGGGTGGGTAGTCAAGTTTTCTGTCCTGTAAATATTATGTGCTAAAGCTATTAAACATGATGTACTGAGGTTCAAGTGATATGTCATGATCATAGCACATGGTACATTTTGTGTATGAATATGTAGTAACTTTCAGATGTATATTTTTATCAGGTTTATCCCTTATTTTTGTCTTAGATAATGCTAATGCTAGTATTGGGATAACGTGAGCCAAACTGCCGTGTGTTCTGTGGTTGCAGTGTTTGGACAGAGACTGTGTGAAAGTATTTGAATTAAGGGCTGTATTTGTTTGCTGCCACTGTGTTATAATGTAATGACATTCTATTATTGTGTATGCATATCTGGTTAAATGAGAAATATACATATTTTGTTATATATTTAGACACACACACACACACACACACACATATATATATATATATATATATATATATATATATATATATATATATATATAGCAGGTTTTTTTCCAGAAACCGTCAATGGTGTTGATTAAAGGGCTGAACAAATGAGGAACGGAATATCAATATATATGTAGGAAAAAACTTTTGATACATTGCAGGACAAGCTTGTTTTGTGCGTTGCGCACTCATCAGCTGCAAATACATTAGCATTAATGCATTAGCAGCTGATGAGTGCGCGGTGCATGAAACAAGCTTGTCCTGCAGTGCATTCAGTTTTTTTCCTACATCTGTATATAATCCAGCGAGTCAAGTAAATTCTTTATGAGAGAGTACAAGCCTGTTTCATGCCATAAGCAATCATCAGCTGTCAATAAAGCTACACAGGAAAGCATATATAACATTATTATATATATATATATATATATATATATATATATGTGTGTGTGTGTGTGTGTGTGTGTGTGTGTGTGTGTGTGCGTGTGTATAGTATATGTATTTATGTAGGAAAGAAGGAAAGAGCTTGCATACTTTACAAACCTTGGATCATAGCCAAGAGTGTGTAGCATGTAATTGTAAGTGCGCAATAGGTAAATCACCAATAAGGTTGTGTGTAGTAATAGTTGGTGATTCAAATTTCATCGTGGCTGGTCAAGGCCACAAATGCTGAACCACTCTATTGTTACTGGGCAGTTTGGTTTGTTGCACAATTTGTTGGCAGCAAAGAAATACATTCCTTAATTCAAGGACGTTCATGCAGTCTCTGTCCAAACACATGGAGTGTGCTTTCAACAAGTGGGGAATATTCTAAAAAAAAAGACTAATGGAAAATTAATAATATGTAACTGACTAATAGAAAATTAATAATAGTAGGACATAGGACAGGATGTTGTGTTGCAGTAAAGCCCCTTGAGGCAAATTTGTAATTTGTGATATTGGGCTATAACATTGACAAAATTTACTTATATATATAATTATTTTGCTTCTTATTTGCTGAGCACTTTCCCTAACATTGTTTCTTTTAAAAAAAGTTATATATATATATGGGGCATGGGAGTTTGGCCAGCCAGTCTACATGTGTTTTGTGGACTTGGAGAAAGCTTACGACCGTGTACCCCGGGGCACTCTGTGGGGAGTTCTGCGGGAGCATGGGGTACCAGGGCAGTTACTACAAGCCATCCGGTGTATAACCAAAGTGAGAGCTGTGTCCGCATTCTTGGCACAAAGTCAAACACATTTTCGGTGGGTGTCGGACTCTGCCAAGGTTGTCCCTTGTCTCCGATTCTGTTTGTGATACTCATGGACAGGATCTCAAGGCGCAGCCAAAGTGAGGAGTGTGTCTGTTTTGGGAACCTCAGAATTGCATCTCTGCTCTTCGCAGATGATGTGGTTTTGTTGGCTTCATCAGAATGCGACCTCCGGCGTGCACTGGGGTGGTTTGCAGCTGAGTGTGAAATGGCGGGGATGAGAGTCAGCACCTCCAAGTCTGAGGCCATGGTTTTCTACCGGAAAATGGTGGTTTGTTCCCTCCGGGTTGGGGATGAGTTGTTGCTTCAAGTGAAGAAGTTCAAGTATCTCAGGGTCTTGTTCACGAGTGAGGGTAGGATGGAGTGGGAGATTGACAGGCGGATTGGTGCAGCATCAGCAGTAATGCGGACGTTGTACCGGACCGTTGTGGCAAAGAAGGAATGCCTTGGGATCCCCCAGGAGGAGCTGGAGGGCATTGCTGGGGAGAGGGACACCTGGAGTGCCCTACTTAGCTTGCTGCCACCGCGACCCAACCCCGGAAAAGCAGCTGAAGATGAGATGATACATATGGCGAGAGAGAGAGAGAGAGAGAGAGAGAGAGAGAGAGAGAGAGAAACACTAGAGAGGCAGAAGCCAAAAAAGTAACTGGCCTGTTCCTCAAAGAACCATCCAAAGTTTACTCCCAGCTGCAGATGTTGCACCCATCAAATGAATGCACCACACACTCCACTCTAGTTCTGGCAACTTTATTTTCTTCCCTGATATAAATCGTTTTTCTTGTTTTTGCATTGACAAAATTCAGGACTCAGCACAGTACATGACCTTGCTGTACAGTTTCTTTTTTCGCTATCTAACCACATCTTCCTTTTCATATTCCTCTGACCTACTGTGTCATAACGTTTTAAAGAAACAAGATCCTTTCCCTTTACAAATACAATGCAGTCTCCATAGCAGATTAATACAAACGAATGTCAATATGTTTGTATAAAAAAATCTTACTTTATTCAGATACAAATGTAGGTCAATTTTAAAGACAACAACAAAGAAATACAACACAAGACAAGAACACATAAATATAAAAACATAAATATACAAAAATGTAAATAAATCTAAATATTCTCTTTCTTTGTTGCTTTGGGATAGTTCCTGATTCCAGGTTGCAACACATAGTAACAAGGGGACAACATTAGATCCACCCAAACCAGAGACTGAGCGATACTGGAAGGACAGATGGGAAAAGGAGACATCACACAACATCAATGCTCACATGCTGGTGGACTGAAGAGGAGACCGCGGGTATATCCCAGAACAAGAACCACCTACCATCACAGTGGCCAGCATCCAACAATGAGTCTCAAACATGAAGAGCTAGACTGCACCAGGCCCTGACATAATTCATGCCTACTGGTTGAAGAAGCTAATGGCACTCCATAAATGCCTGGAAACACAGATGAACCTGCTGTTAACATCAGGGTTTCACCCTGACTGGCTAAAACAGGGGAGAACAATACTGATCATGAAGGATCCCCACAAGGGTACAAACACCTTAAAACTACCAGCCAATAACCTGCCTCTCCGCAACATGGAAGATCCTGTCAGACATCATAGCAGCTAAGTTAAAAGGGCAAATGAGTCAATACATGAGTAAAACACAGAAAGGAATTGGGAATAACACCAGAAGGTCAAAGCTTCAGCTACTTGTTGATAGAGCAGTCACCCAAGGCTCTTAAGACCAGACAGACCAACCTGAGCACAGCCTGGATTAACTACAAGAAAGTTTATGATTCATTGCCCTCATATGGTTACTGGAGTTGTTGACACTACACAAAGCAAACAGGACTCTAATAGTCTTCATCAAGAACTCAATGTGGCAGTTGAAAAACGACACTAGAAGCCAACTCAAAGACAATAACACAGGTAACCATCAAATGTTGCATAACAAAGGTGATGCACTATCCCTGCTGCTGTTCTGCATAGGCCTGAACCTCTTCAGTCAGATCATCACAAAGAATGGAAATGGATACAGGTTCAGAAGTGGAGTTACCATCAGCCACCTCCTATACATGGATGACATCAAGCTGTATGCCAGGGATGAGCGAAATGTTGACTCACTGATCCACCTCAGCAGGATCTACAGCGATGACATTGGGACGTTGTTTGGACTCAAGTGTGGTCGAATGGTGACAAAAAGAGGAAAGATGGTGAGGAATGAAGGGGTTGAATTACCAGATGGCAGGATAACAGACTTACAGGACTGTTACAAGTCACTGTGTATTTCGGAGGCTAATCGAAACAATGAAGAGCCAGCAAACATGTCAGCTCCAGCCAAATTCCTCTAGAGAGTGAGGCAAGTTCTGAGGAGCCAGCTCAGTGGGAAGAATAAGAACCAAGCCATCAACACATATGACCTACCAGTCATCACTGATATATTCTCTGCACCATTGCATGTTTTTGCCTCTTATTTCACCTGTTTAAAGACAATCCTTGTGGATGTATCTGAAGATTGTAGTAGTGTTGTTATTCTATGTTAAGTACAATGAGAGAGCCATGAAACCAGAGTCAAATTCCATATATGTGCAAACTTACATGCACAATAAACATGATTCTGATTCTGGTTCTGATCAGATACCCAGCTGGAATAATAAGCTGGCCAAAGGAGGAGGTAAAGGCCACAGATATCAGGACACGGAAACTCCTCACAATGCAAAAGTCCCCAAGCCCAAATGGGAGACACCACCAAAGGTAGTTGAGAGTGGCAAAGCTGAGATCCTGTGGGACTTCAAGTTCCAGACTGACAAGCAGGTGCTGGCTAACCAACCAGACATTGTGGTGGTTGATAAGGAACAGAAGAAGAGCAGAAGTGATTGATGTAGCAATCCCGAGCGACGGCAACATCAGGAAGAAAGAGCACGAGAAGCTAGAGAAATACCAAGTGCCAAGGGAAGAACTAGATCGGATGTGGAAGGTGAAATCCACAGTTGTCCCAGTGGTAATAAGAGCTAGCATTGACAATGTTAGGTATCATGCTTCCCTTGACCACTGGAAGGATTTGCCGGAAGTCTCCACAAAGCATCTTTGGAATGCCTCTTTCGCAAATAAACCAAATTTTTTAACTTGTTTTTTGAAATATTTTCCAAACTGTGCAATCCTTGGAAAGTGCTGATTCCAAAGATACCTTTCTTTTCGTTTTACGATGAGTATTTCTAGAAATACAATGACTATTTCTATAATTCCGTTGTAATTCTGTTATCCTCGTTCAGTGTTGTATTGTGTAAATTGTGTAAACACAACATCCATTGCATGTTGTCTGTCTTGGGAGAGAGATCCCTCCTCTGTTGCTCTCCCTGAGGTTGCTTCCTATTTTTTCTCCCTGATAAGGTTTTTTTTTTTAGGGAGTTGTTTCTTATCTGATGAGAGGGTCTAAGGACAGGATGTAGTGTTGCTGTGAATTTGTAATTTGTGATATTGGGCTATATAAATAAAATTTACTTGACTAGACTTGACTTGACTTTTCCCTTCACAGTATGCAGATAAGATCTTAGAAAAAGAAACTTGAGAAAGGGTGAGATTTTTTTCCCCCATATACACACACACACACACACACACACACACACACACACACACACACAAGAGAGAGAGAAAGGGAGAGAGCGAACTTTTTGGGGGTTTTTTTGTTTGTTGTTGCTTTCATGGGTCAAATATAACCACCATGCACAAAAATAAGCCTTGCATAATACATAATGAAGGGAAAGCAACAAATGAAATATATTTCTGCTAATGCCACATCAAATTAACCTTTGAAATTTCAGTATGATTTACTCCACCAAACTGCTATCAACCCCCTCCCCCCCACACACACACCCCCACACCCTAGCTAAGTTAGTTGTTTTTTTCTCTGATGGGAGGAGGGTCTAATTCTGTTGTGCTTGTATAACAGATCAGGGGTATAAATAAGGGGAAGACTGCCACACAAGCATCCAGCACTTCCAAGGCTTCTCTTAAAGAGCAGCAGTTGATTGCTACCTTCTCACAGGTAATTACCTCAGTTTAACTTATGCACACACACCTCATGCTCACATAACGTGTTTTGCTCGCTTTTCAAATCTAAATGGAGCTCAGTTTAAATCTGTCCTTGTCATTGAGTGTCTTCCCTCAGTCTTAGGGAAACATTCCAGCATGACCGAATCTGGCACTTGCACCGGCATCATCAACTTGCGCTACCAAGATGGCAGCGTGGGAAGCCCCTCCAATCCCGCAAAGTTCAACAACCAAGATTATGACCAGCTGAAATATTACAACCAGAGAAGGAGGAGGCTTTTTGTGGACAACACTTTCCCACCAAACAGGAGCTCCCTGGGTGACCTGCCTGATCTGACCCAATGGCAGGAAGAAGAGGTGGAATGGCTCAGACCTGTGGTAAAATATAATCTGAATCTGAATTGCTTTTATTGTCAAATAAGTTTTTATGTTACCAGGGATAGAGTACCATCTATACAGTATAAGAGGGAAATGACAGATATACAATTGTAAGTAAATATCAAATTGTGTCTGTTACATTAATATGTAACAGGCTTTTGTTTTTGTCTAATGCCCCATAGATTGATTAGACTAAACGTTGGTTTTCTAAAATTAATAAATCATATAGGCAAGCAGCAGCCGTGATGTTACCTGGTGCTAAAAAAGAAAAAGAAAAAAAATCACATCAGTACAATTCAGGCACTGTCAGTTGTTACCAGTTAGATTTAGATGTGATTTGCACAAACTTGTTCTGAGGTAACGTCTTTTATCATTTTTATGAATACTAGATTACTTTTTTTCCCCCCTGTATTATTAAACCCTTTATCTAGTGGTACCTTCTTATGTTAATTGTTGCTCTCCAAAGACAATTA